>NC_092135.1:20685433-21310433 GCF_043159975.1 Macaca nemestrina
TTGTAAACCAGTAAATTTGATGGAGGCCGAGAGCTCAGGGCTTTGAGAAAGCCTCCTACGCTGCAGTCCCCTGGACTTGCCTTTTAAACTCTCTCTTTTTAATTCCTTTGTCTCTGCTGGACTTGGAGTACCTGCTGGGTGGTGTGGGGCTGGTTTCCCCAACAGGGAGAAAGAAGCCACAGTTGCAAAGGCATAAAGATTTTAGAAAATCTGGCCAGGCACAGTGGCTCATGCGGGTAATCCCAGCACTGTGGGAGGCCGAGGCAGGCAGATCACCTGAGGTCAGGAGTTCAAGACCAGCCTGGCCAACATAGTGAATACCTGTCTCTACTAAAAATACAAAAATTAGCCAGGCTGAGATCGCGCCACTGCACTCCAGCCTGGGCGACAGAGTGAGACTCCATCTCAAAAGAAAAAGAAAAAAGAAGTTTTAGAAAATCCTAAGCAGTTTAGTATAGCTAAAGAATAAGATCCTCGTGACATGCAGTAAAGAAGTAAAAACAGGCCAAGTCAAGGAGGTGCCATGCTAAGAGTTTGGACTTTTCTCTGTAAGGAATTGGAAGCAATTTTTAAAGTGTAATCAGGTTGCTATTTTACAAAGATTTCTTTGTCAACTTCAGAAAAATGAATGTGGGGGCAGGGATAACTTTTTAGAAGGCTACCACAAATAGTCCAGGTAATACAATTCATAATCTCTTGGCTTTAGACTCCTATATCTAATTACCTACCTGACACTTTGGATATCTCACAGACATTTTTAGCTTTAATGTCCCAAACCAGTCTTGATTTCTCACCAAACCTGTGTGCCCCTGTAGTCTCAGTAAATAGTACAACCATGCAAGTTACTCAAACCGGTTTCATTCCTGATTTCTCCCTTTCCCTAAACCACCAAGTTGAATCCACTTATTATCCATTATTCCCAAAATATTAATGTATCTCAAGTCTATCCTTTTTTTTCCCCCAGTTCCATTGCTATCACCAAACCCAAGCCATCATCACCGCTCAACAGGATTAGCACAATAGCTCCCAACTGGACTCCTCTAAATTTCCCTTAATACCACTTGGTTTCCTTAAAATATTTACTGTAATTGGCAATTTTGTCTCTCACTTCTGTTAGAATGCCTTCATAAATCAGGGACCACAGACTTCCTTATGGTTTTATTTCAGGGCTCTAGCACCTAGCATCAGCCTGATTAACAGAAACAATATTAATAAAAAAGCAACACACACTTATTATGTGTCAGGTACTATTTTAAGGGTTTTACATATATGAAATCATTTGATCCTCACAAGAGCCTCTAAGGTACGTATTCTTATTATCTCAATTTTACAGATAAGGAAGCTGAGACACAGATGGTCAATTAATCTGCCCAAGGTAACACAAATAAATGACACAACAAAGAATCAAGCCTAGGCAGACTCCAGCCTACAGTCTTGATTATTCAGTACCTCTTTGAGTAGATGCTCAATAAATATTCCTTGAACAAATAAACAAACGAGAGAATAGAGAGAGGAGGAACAGATTTAGTGGTAAAGATTATGGGCTATGATTTGGGACATGCTGAATTTGAAGTACTTGGAGAAGGCTGTGAAGTACAGTGGGATAAATAGTTATAAGTTAGAGATGAGCATTTAGAAGTTATCAGGTTCTCCTGGAAGCCAGCTACAAAATACAACTGTCTGTATTTAAAAAGTGATTATACAATTTAAAAAATAAGATGGGCTTTTAAACTGTAACCATTTTGGTCGAATTCTTTTTTTTGTTTTGACAAAGAGTTTCGCTCTTGTTGCCCAGGCTGGAGTGCAATGGCACAATCTCAGGTCACTGCAACCCTAGCCTCCCGGGTTCTAGCTCCTGCCTCAGCCTCCTGAGTAGCTGGAACTACAGGCATGCACCACCATAGCTGGCTAATTTTATGTATTTTAGTAGAGATGTGGTTTCACCATGTTGGTCAGGCTGGTCTCGAACTCCTGACCTCTGGTGATCCACCCGCCTCGGCCTCTCAAAGTGCTGGGATTACAGGAGTGAACCACCGCGACCGGCCTGTAGAATTCTATAATAGAAATATGTTTTAACAAAAATAGAATGACCCGTTGAGCCTCGATGACACCCATGAAAAATTCTGTATTGTTACTATGAAATGAAATATTTGGCTTTCTTTAAGAAGTCACATTTGGTATCTATATAAATGTCAAACTTGCATTTTGTTAAAATATAAAAGTGCAGAGATTTTTAACTTGACAAAAATCTAATAGATTACAAGAACAGCTGAAAATAACAAGAAAATGACGGAAAAAGAAGAGCGGGAGCACACCTTACCTCTAGACACCTAAACATATTATTACAAAGTTACAGAAATTAAGATAATGGGTATGGTACAAGTTAAAGAAAAGAGAGAACAATGAAAAAGAACAGTGTCCAAAAAGAACCACGTATAAATGAGAATTGTGAATATGATAAAATGATATTTTAAATTAATGGGTGTGGAGAGATAATTTACTAAATGGTATCGGGTTTAGCCTAAAACAGATTTTTATTTTGTTCCTTATACCAAAAAAATTACAGCTAAATTATAAAATACAAAAAAAGTTTTAATCAGATACATAGTATTTTTTACTAATCTGGGGTGGGGCAAGCATTTCTAAGCATCACAAATAAATTAGAAGCTAGAAAAAAAAAAGATGGATAGATTTGGACATTAAAATAATTTAAACTTCTAAGAAAAAAATTAAAAAGTTAAAAGATATTTCAAAATGGGAGTAAAGACGTGAGAAATATGTGACAAAGAATTAACAGCCTATGCAGTAATTTTTAAAAAATATTAAGAGACAATGACAGCAACAGGCTACTTAAAAGAGACAACACCAAAGGATAATAAACATAAGAAAGATGCTCCACAATCAATAGAATTCAACTAGATACAAATGAAATATAGTGAGCCATCGCTGTTTACGATCAGATTGAATAGAGTAAAACACGGGGAATGGGTGATCTCAAACACCATTAGTAGGAAAGAAAATGGGAACATCCTTTCTGAAGAGCAACTTAGAGATCACAGAGTATTTGTGGCTAAATAAACCTACTTCTAAAAGGTTAGATTCAAGGATAATCAGGGAAGCATACAAAGAGAGCACACATGACAGCGTTACCTATAAAACCTAATCTGTTCAGCAATCGCACTTCTGGGTACATATCCGAAAGAAATGAAAACAGGATTGGGCTGGGCACAATGACTAACGCCTGTAATCCCAGCACTTTGGGAGGCCGAGGCGGGCAGATCACCTGAGGTCAGGAGTTCGAGACCTACCTGGCCAATATAGCGAAACCCCGTCTCCACCAAAAATTTAAAAATTAGCCGGTCGTGGTGGTGTGTGCCTGTAATCCCAGCTACTCAAGACGGTGAGATAGGAGAATCGCTTGAACCCAGGAAGAGGAGGTTGCAGTGGGCCAGGATCATACCACTGCACTCCAGCCTAGGCAACAAGAGCAAAACTCTGTCTCAAAAAAAAAAAAAAAAAAAAAAAGGAAATCCTATCATGCTCTGCACCGATGAACCTTGAAGACATTATGGAAACTGAAATAAATTAGCCACAAAAAGTCAAATAGTGTACTACATGATTCCACTTTTATATGAGGTATTTAAAGTATGTAGTCAAATTCAGAAACAAAATAGAATGGTGGCTGTGGGGCAAAGGATACAGGGGAAATGCAGTTGTTGTTTGGTAAGTATAGAATTTCACATCTGCAAGATGAAAAAGTTCTAGAGATCTATTGCACAAGGTACATTTAATTGTACTTGTGGACTAAGCTCTGATTTTTTTTTTTTTTTTTTTTTTTTTTTGAGATGGAGTCTCGCTGTGTCGCCCAAGCTGGAGTACAGTGGCACTATCTCGGCTCATTGCAACCTCAGCCTCCGTTAAGCCATTCTCCTGCCTCAGCCTCCTGAGTAGCTGGGATTACAAGTGCACACCACCACACTAGGCTAATTTTTGTATTTTTAGTAGGGACGGGGTTTCACCTTGTTGGCCAGGCTAGTCTTGAACTCCTGACCTCAAGTAATCCACCTGCCTCGGCCTCCCAAAGTGCTGGGATTACAGGTGTGAGCCAACGCACCCAACCTGATTTTTTTAATCTTACCCAAATTCCTACCTAAGGGGTCTAGGGAGTCATGCCCTACAAACCATAAATTCTTATTAGGTGGGTTTTATTTGACCCTATATATTGTGATTTACTTTTCAATCTGACTCTGGCCTAACATTATGAGACAAGGAAGAAACGTTTAACACCAAAATATATTTCTTTGCCATACCTTAAAATTGTCCTGCAAAGCCTGTTGTAGGAAAAATCCATATTCTATAGCGAATCCCCTTCCCACTTTGTTTTCCTTCCTTCCCAAATCCAAGAGATAATCAACTATGAGCCAGACACCCTTTTAAGTCCAATAAAAAACAATTTACAACCTGCTCTCTCTGAAGTCTGCTATCTAAGAGCTTCCTCTGCACAGTAAAACTTGGTCTCTACAATCTTTTATCTTTAACCTGAGCATTCCTTTCTGTCAATCCCAGGTCTTCAGACAACCTCAACCAATTGTCAACCAGAAAATGTTTAAATTTACCTATAGCCTGGAAGTCCCCACTTTGAGTTGTCCTGCTTTTCTAAACCAAACAAATGTATTTCTTAAATGTATTTGATTGATGTCTCATGCCTTCCTAAAATACATAAAACCAAGCTGTAACCCAACCACCTTGGGCACATGTTCTCAGGACCTCCTGAGGGCTGTGTCATGGGGCCATGGTCACTCATATTTGGGTCAGTATAAATCGCCTCATATTTTACAGAGTTTGACTCTTTTTGTCAACAATCATCTGGCACCCATTCGTGGGGCCTCAGAGAAGACTCAGGGTCATACTATACACTTAAAAATGGTTAAGATGGCCAGGCACGGTGGCTCACACCTGTAATTCCAGCACTTTGGGAGGCTGAGGTGGGTGGAGCACTTGAGGTCAGGAGTTCAAGACCAGCGTGGGCTAACATGGTGAAACCCCCTCTCTACTAAAAATACAATAGCCAGGCATGGTGGTGCAGGCCTGTAATCCCAGCTACTCAGGAGGCTGAGACATGAGAATCGTTTGAACCCAGGAGGCAGAGGTTGCAGTAAGCCACTGTACTCCAGTCTGGGAGACAGAGCAAGGCTCTGTCTCAAAATAAAAGAAGAAAAAAAATAATTAAGTTGATAAATTGTGTTATGCGTTTTTAACACAATAAAAAATAAATTATTAATTGAAAACAATGTAAATACCCACCAGCAGGGAACTGGTCATGCTACAGCTATACAATAAAGTAGCCATCAAAAATGATAATACTGATACCCATAGCCCATTCTTGCAAGTTTTTTCAATATAAAAAAAGCAAAGCATTATATCATAAAACATGTGTCCATATCTGTAACTAAAGACAGAGGTATGTGTAAACAGTGGCATCTCTAGGTAATAGGATTGCAGATGACCTTTACTTTCTTTTTTATATTTTCTTGTGTGGACTAAGTATTAAGTACATGGCAAAAGATGGCTTAAAAGAGGAAGTGACTGCCACCATTGGCTCCAGAATCCTGGGATGGAATTTTGTTTCCCTCATCACTATGTGTCTGGCACATGTTGAAGGATTAATAAAAATTTGAGAGGCAAAATGAACAGTCGTTAAGAGTTCAGGAATCAAGACAGGCCTGGATATGAATCTCAATTCATATTCATTGAAAAGGGGCCTCAGACTTTAAAGCTCTTTTTTTTGGTTGGTTGGTTGGTTTGTTTGCTTGTTTGAGATAGAGTCTCCTGTGTTGCCCCAGGCTGGAGTGCAGTGGCTCAATCACAGCTCATTGCAGCTTTGACCTCCTAGGTCCCAGCGATTCCCTCACCTGAGCCTCCTGTGTAGCTGGACCACAGCTATGCAACACCAAGCCCAGCTAATTTTATTTTTTGTAGAGACCGAGATTTCCTATGTTGCCCAGGCTGGTCTAGAACTGCTAGACTCAAGTGATTCTCTTGCCTTGACATCTCAAAGTGCTGGGATTACAGGTGTGAGCCACCAGGTCAGACCTCTACAATTCTTATTTAACTTCATTGAGCCTCACTTTTTTCAACTATAAAAATGTCAAGAAGACTTAACAGATTGTTGCAAGGAAAATGTACTTATCACACAAAACATCATTTCTGGCTCAAATGAAACTCAGTAAAATGATGGCCATCATTACTGTTTAGTGACTCGATTTACACTGAAGAACTCCCGACACAAACAAATAAAAAAAAACTAAGCATCTACAGAAGACTGCATTGCTAAATTATCACTGAATATCCTAATTGCATTAAAAAGCAAGAGACAACACTTTGCCTGGTAGATCTACAAAAATGTCTTGCTGCAAGGTATGGTTACATTCCTATATCTAGCAGGATTACACTATAAAATTTACCATCTACTTTGTATATAAACATCACTCATGAGTATTGGACACAGATTTATTAGTGCTTTAGTAAAAATAATGCAAAGAGGAAAACGTGCTTGTTTTAATCCAAAGGTAGAATGTAAAGAGAATGTAAACATACAAAATGTGACTAAAGACTTCACTTAGAGAGAGATAAAAAGAGTAAGTGACATTACAATTTTGTTTAGCCTCTCTCTTCCTCACAACTTTTGGACAAGGCGCCTGTCTTTTTAGGCACTGCTCTACCCACAAAGTCTATACAGTGTAAGCGCTCATACCATAAATACAAGAGGATTTATAAGAGAAAATCTCAGTAAAATCATGTAGTAAACTGAATTAGAATTTATCTGAGAAAGTCTCAGTCAAAATAATAAAGATAAGAGTTTAAGAATAAAGGGCACACGCATAGGGAGGGAAAAAGTCTTTTCTGTAACTTGCATCTCCTTTATTCAATAAGTTTTCCTGGGGACCTTATACAGTCACCCTTGAACTCTGAAGGAGGCATAATCCAGGGCCTGACCGTGCTAAGATTATTAGGCTGTGGGTTCCTTAACCCTTTTAGTGATGCCTTTATTCATCGGTGTATTATAGTTGGCACCCTGTGGTCACGTTTTTTGTTTTTGATTTTGTTTTGAGATGGAGTCTCGCTCTGTCACCCAGGCAGGAGTGCAGTGGCGCGATTCTCAAGTTCAAGCGATTCTCCTGCCTCAGCCTCCCATGTAGCTGTGACTACAGATCCCTGCCACCACGTCCGCTAATGTGTGTGTGTGTTTTTTTGGTAGACACAGGGTTTCACCATGTTGCCCAGGCTGATCTCGAACTCCTGACCTCAAGTAATCCGCCCGCCTCGGCCTCCCAAAGTACTAGGATTACAGGCCTGAGCCACCGCGCCTGTCCGCCACTCGTTTAATAAATGGTCGTTATTCAAAGAATGGTGATGGGGCCACTCTTGATTATCAATCCTAAAAACAGAAAAGCCCTTTTATGTGACTTTTTTCCTTCAAAGCTGACTTTAGAAGTGTGTTTGGGGCCGGGCGCGGTGGCTCACGCCTGTAACCCAGCACTTTGGGAGGCCAAGGTGGGCAGATCACGAGGTCAGGAGATCGAGATCATCCTGGCTAACGCGGTGAAACCCCGTCTCTACTAAAAATACAAAAAAATTAGCCAGGCGTGGTGGCGCACGCCTGTAATCCCAGTACTCGGGAGGCTGAGACAGGAGAATGGCGTGAACCCCGGAGGCGAGGGTTGCAGTGAGCCGAGATCTCGCCACTGCACTCCATCCTGGCGACAGAGCAAGACTTCGTCTCAAAAGAAAAAAAAAAAAAAAAGTGTGTCTGTAAATGTGGGAGGAGTTAGTTCAGAACTTCGGAGCCCTGTCTTTACAGTTCGAACTGACCACGCGAAGACTAAAGGCATTAGAGGTACTTTCTACAAATTTAGCCGTGCAATCTAAGAGCCAGCAGGCCGAGACGCCCGGGATTGAAGGCCGGGGTGGAGACAGTATGAGGGCCCTGGGAATTACCCCCATCCCATGTCACCCACTCTTTCTTAAAATGCCATTAAATTCCGTTCAACTTTTTATCTCCCATGCAAGAAACTAGCGACTTGCCCGCCACGCCACTTCCAAACAGTCACACCTGGCGTATTCGCCGCAGCATCTCCAACTCCCGCCACAGGTTTGGGACGTGTCCGCCCCTAAGCGGAAGTGACGTTCAACGGGACTACGTGAAAGTAGACGAGTTCAAATACGTACTAATAATTTAAAACCCGTATGGTGTTTTGAGGAAACTCTTCTGCTTACCCTTCTTCCATCATTTCTCTCCTGCTAGGGTTGCGAAAAGGGCTCAGTATAGCCTCGCGACAACTCGTTCTCCTCCCTAATTCCAAGTCATTCAAAACTCTGTCCCTTTTCATTGGCTGAGGCGGCGGCATGGGTACCTCTCAGGAACTACAATTCCAGCCAACCACCGCGACAGGTGAACGGAGGAGAGGGTATGAGCAGGGGAAAAGCGTATTGGGAATTGTAGTCCACTCCAGGTCGAAAAGAGCACTGACCCGCCCTCCGCCACTGACGCTGGAGAAACCAGGTGTTCGTTTCAGAACCCGTTAGCGCTAAGGGGAGGAGCCAAGCCCTTAAGCAGCATGCCTCACTTCGCCCCACATGGAGGATAATTTTCCTTTACCCCTAAAAAGCACTATGAATACCCCCTGAGGAAATATGGTTGTCTTTTAAATACCTCGAGTCAGTAAAAACTCACGAAACTCCCTCACCTCAGGATCCAACTCGTGGGAAAAGGTAGCTCTTTTACAAGTGGGCAAAATGGCTGTCCTCCTAGTTTTACCATTGGTTGGCTTTTGCGCCCTTCAAGGGCGGTTACTTATCACGGATTGGTTCTTTTTCTCTTGAGGTTGGAGGAAGATTTGGCAAGGCTCTCTGAGGCCTGGGAGGAGGTAAAGGGGTGGAGAGAAGGCAGTTTTTTCAAGCGTGATTGGGCAACACCCAAGTCACTCCGGGGACGTACAACCTATGAGTAGTCGGCTGCCGCTCAAAGAGAACGAAGAGGCGGGGCTAGTGCGTGGTGGGAAGGGGCGGGATTCTGCCAGCCGCGGCTGCCGCTGGAGCCGGTGTCCGGGCTGGTGATGGGGTTAATTCCCTTTCGTAAGACTCTTACTTGCACCCACCCAGCCCCGCCGTCGCCCCGCCGCGCCGCGCTCCAACCGCCTCCTCCTCCTCAGTAACGCGGGTAAGAGATGCCCTCCCCTCCCCCGTCCAGCTCCCCGGGAATAACGCGCCTCGCTCCCCTCCCCCGCCCGCCAACCGGTAGCGCTAACGGAGAAGGAGGCAGGCAGGGGAGAGATGCGGTGTGTGAGAAGGTGGCCTTCCCCGCCGCGTCGTCGGCGCTCCAGCCAGGGCCTTCCGACGTCCCGCTGCTGCCAGCCCGCCGTTAGGTCGGGTTCCGAGTGAGCCAGTCTCGCCTGGCCCGCGGCTGCGGCTGCGGCTGCAGCTGCAGCCACTACCTTGTGCCCACCGCCCCCACTCGGGGGCCATGTGAAAAACAAACCCCTCGAGGCCTAGCGGAGGAGGCAGGGGAAAGGTTCCCGAGTGCCTGCCATGGCTGCTGCTGCCTCCGCGGCTGCTCTTGCAGCCCCAGGGACTCGGGAGCCAGCCTCAGCAGGCCTGCCAGGAGCGTGGTGCTGCTCTCTCGGGTGGCTGGCGCCGGTGCCCCGGGCTCCCACGGCCGCATCCCCTGGCCTTGCACCAAGAGAATTTTCAGCTTCGACCGGTTGGTGAAATGTAGGTACATTTTCCCTGTGGTATCAGCAAAAGCACAATGGGAATATTAAAAAGAAAGTTGAATGACTGTCAGTGTCACGGTCCCCCGGGATCTGATTTACACACGTTTTGATGACTGAGCCTTAGGCTGCCAACAAATCTTTGTGTGCTTTGAAGTTTTTTGGTGTTTTGTTTTGTTGTTGTGACTAGGTCCAAAGGATGCCTCTGTTGAGCTTGTTTTTATAAAGAAACTTAAATTATTGGGACTATCATGCTCCGTGTGTAATTGTCCTGGGATAGTAAGTTAACTAAGTAAAAGGTGAAGAGGTGCTTTCCAAATTAGGATTCGTGAACAGCAAATGGTTTTTCTAATAAAATTTTCTTTATATATATCTTCATGGTTATAGTTTACCTAATTGTAACTTTAAGAAACCCTTTTTAGCTTAAATGTCATTGATGACAAAAACTTTTAAATGAAAAGATGGTTAAAGTCAAACTGGACGTCTACCCATTTATAATATTTGAAACAAGATCTTCTAAGTATTTAGTAGGATACCAGTCTGACAGGAATAATTGGACACGTCTCAATTTCTAAAAATTTGGCATATTTGGCTATTTTTAGGGCATTCTGTTATGATTTCCTCATCACGTTTTGATCAAGTGCTTGTCTTTTCAAATACCACTCTGCTTTTATGCCTGGAAGAATATGTCTTTAAATCATGGATTCTATAGTCTGTAGTAGACATACCTGTGATCAGAGTTAAAATTCTAGGCTCATTTCTGAGGTTTACTTGTTGGCAGAATAAACCTGGGTTCTGAAGAAATATCTGAGTTTTGATCATTTCTTCAGGGTCTGAGAAGACTATGGTGGCTTAATGGTCTTCTATATTCCATAACTAGTACACCTGGATACAGGATTGACATAGATATGTTCGGGTCCTGGAGGAAATTTGGGTATCTATTAAGAAATGAAAATTGCCAGCCATATAGTAGTCACCTGTAGTCCCTGCTACTCAGGAGTATGAGGTGAGAGGATCACTTGAGCCCAGGAGTTCAAGGCCAGCCTAGGCAGTATAGCAGAACATCATCTCAAAAAAATAAATAGATAGCCTTAAAAGGTAAGTCCCCTGAGATCCCCCACAAAGTTCCTGTAACATATATTGCCAGCTGCCAGCATAGTATTTTCCAAAACTTAAGAGTTAATTGATAAATTATACAATTGATACTTTCAGATCTTGAGTGATTTATATAGAGAAAAGACTGTTGAAAATTTAGGAGTCGTCTACATTTTCTTCCTGGCTGTTGGATCCCTCCATGAACCTCAGTTCGGTTTCCTCATCTGTAAAATGAGGATGATAATGCTTAACTTAAGAAGTTATGAAAATTAGAGATAAATATATAGTAACGGCTGGGCACAGTGGCTCACACCTGTAATCCTAGCACTTTGGGAGGCTGAGGCAGGCGGATCACCTGAGGTCGGGAGTTGGAGACCAGCCTGACCAACATGGAGAAACCCTGTCTCTACTAAAAATACAAAAAATTAGTTGCGTGTGGTGGTGGGCACCTGTAATCTCAGCTACTCAGGAGGCTGAGGCAGGAGAATTGCTTAACCAGGGAGGCAGTGGTGAGTGGAGATCAGGCCATTGAACTCCAGCCTGGGCAACAAGAGTGAAACTCCATCTTAAAAACAAAGAAGACAGAAAATTAGAGATAAAATATGTAAATCCCCTAGCATTGAGCCTGACACAGTTTGTGCAATTAAATATTAACTGTTATTATTTTCATGCATATTTAGAGAATGGGATTGTTGTTCCTATACTGAGGGTGGTGTTGCAGCCTTCGAACACATTCTGTTACTGAAGAGTACCATAGGCGTATTAATTTGTATAGTGACTTAAGCACAGTTTGCGGCTACTTTTGATTCCCTTATGGAAGTTTTTTTGACTTTGAATTAAAATACAAGTATCTGTGGAATATATTTCAAATGGATTATTGGGAATAATAATTAGTGTACTTCATGTAGTGGTTAGCTATTGTAATATCTTTTAAATTTTATTTAGCTGATACATGTTTCAAGCTCTAGTTTATATACATGCTATCCATATTCATTGTGCTACCAGGCAACATTTGAACTATTTAATACACAGTTAAGATTAAGCAAATCATTTGAAATTGTTATGACCATATGTGACTACAGTTTTGTTGCTGTTTTTTAATTCTCCTTATTTATCAACACTTGAGTGTTCCTTTTCTGTGAAACAACTCGTGAGAGATGCTATTCCTTTCTCTTCCTAGGCATTTCTGAAAATTTACTGACTCTTCACACATAATAGTGTTCTTAGAATTTCTATAGTTAAACAAATTTAAGGTTAGCATGAAGATGGTTATGTTACGAAGTCTTTTCTGACAGGAATGCACAGTCAGAGTTCAAAACAAGCTGCACCTTAAGCAAAACAATGAGCTGCGGTATATACGGTGGGCCTCCCAAGTCATTGGACCTCGTACAAATGGGTGCTCCTCCAAGGAGGTGTTACATGATAGTAGCAATAGAAAATTATATAAACTTGAAATGAGCTTTGTCAAATATTATGCAGAAGATGTGCATTGCCGTGCATTGCAAGTAATAGGTTTTTTTTTTTCTTTTTTTGAACTGGTACTTTAGTATACCTAATTTCATCCATTTGAGTTAGTATTAAGTTTTAATTTCTCAGCAATAAAGTAGTGAAAATTGGTAGCAGTTTTGTTTTTCCCATTCTTGGAAAATGTTACAGTGATGAACAAGGCTTGATAGGTTTGTAAAATACTATTGCTATTTGAATTAGAAAATTTCACTATTGACTTTCCATATTCTGTTGTAAATAAGTTGGGGAATTAGTGTGTCAAGGAGGCGTGGTAACAAATGGTAATGTAATTTTCAAATAGCTATTGCAGCACCAAACCGCAGAATCAATACTCTGTCTTTATAACCACATTTGCATATAGGGATAATTTATTTCTTATAACTTAAGATAACTAAAATGAAGGGTCGGGCGGGGTGGTTCACGCCTGTAATCCCAGCACTTTGGGAGGCCGAGACAGGCAGATCAGAAGGTCAGCAGTTTGCCTGGCCAGTATGGTGAAACCCGATCTCTACTAAAAATACAAAAATTAGTAGGGCGTGTCGGTGGGCGCCTGTAGTCCCAGCTACTTGGGAAGCTGAGTCAGGAGAATCGCTTGAACCTGGGAGGTGGAGGTTGCGGTGAGCCGAGATTGCGCCACTGCACTCCAGCCTGGCGACAGAGCAAGACTTTGTCTCAAAAATAAATAAATAAATAAATAAATAAATAAATAAATAAATAAAATGGAATGAGATAGCTATTGTGAAGAGAAGGAAGTCAGTTTTTTCTCTGTATAATTGTAAACTTTAAAAAAAAATCATCTTAAGACTTAATTCTTAAGACTTCCTGTACTGTTTAATAATATGGACATGTGCAAAGAATTAAATCATATAATTAAACAAAATTTTGTCACGTTAACTTTGCTTCTCAAATAAGGAAGTTATATAATTAAACACATTTGCTTGTACCTAATAAGACATTGGTGTCCTCATGAAGGTATGTCATTTCCAGAATTTAATTCAATTAGTTATTGGCTGAGGGTTGAAATAGAGATGAAACTAAATCCTGGCCCAAAGCTAGTTTTATACCTTATTTTCCAGCAATTTGTTTTTTTATATCTAGGTTTTATCTTTAATATTTTGCCTCATCTTACCCATTCTTAGTCTCCATACACACATATTAACTTAAATTTCTTTTTCTGAGAATTTTGAAAACCTATAGTTTATGATCTTTGTTCCCTCTTTGACTTGTGAATTTTATATTTGTGAGTTTTTTCCAAATTTCTACCTGTCAGCTCACTTTTTTAGGAAAGTTGTAAGGTTTTTGAGCCACCTCATTTCATTTTTTATTTTTTTAAGAGACAGGTTTCACCCTGTCACCCAGACTGGAGTGCAGCGACAGGATCATAGCTTACCACAGCCTTAAACTCTGAGGCTCAAGTGAGCCTCCCATCTTATGCTCCCAAGTAACTAGGACTACAAGCTTGTCACTAGGACTACAGGCACATGGCTAATTTTTTAATTTAGTAGAGACAGGTTCTTACTGTGTTACCCAGGCTGGTCTCCCACCTCCTGGGCTCAAGCGATGCTCCTGCCTTGGCCTGCCAAAGTGCTGGAATTACGGGCATAAGCCACTGCACCCAGCCTGTTTCATGAATAGTAGATTGCACAGCGTGTTTAAATGATGTTTGCTTTACTAAAGTTTTTATCTACAACTCCCTATAATGACTTCGTCTGACAAAGAAATTAAGTAGAGAAAATAAACTACCTTTGTTTTTATTCTTGACCATTCTCAAGAGGGAATAACTTGATATTGTCTGATCTAAGGTTTTAAAATAGCGAATTTGACTTCTCACAACATTAGTTTCATGAATGACAAATATAAATTACTTTTGTGGGTTAGTTGTACAATTAACTTCGCTAACCTGTCCTTTAAGGCAGGGGTCCCCAGCCCTTAGGAACTGGGCCACACAGCAGGAGGTGTGTGAGTGAACCGTGAATATCACCACCTGAGCTCTGCCTCCTGTCAGATCAGCGGAGGCATTAGATTCTCATATGATTGCAAACCCTATTGTGAACTGCACATGCAAGGGATCTAGGTGGCGTGCTTCTTATGAGAATCTAATGCCTAAAGATCTGAGATAGAACAGTTTCATCCCATAACCATCCTCCTCACCCCCTGTACCATCTGGGGAAAAATTATTTTCCACAAAACAGGTCCCTGGTGCTCTTAGGACAGAAACAAGTTCCATAACTAGAGTAAACTACCACCTTACAGTCTGAGGTAGCTTAACTGTGGATTTACTTTGTTACCTTGCCCCTCAGTGGGGAGAGAAGCTCTGGAATTTAAAAAAAAAAAAGTCTTACTGTTGCGAAATCAAACTTCTTTGTACATGTATACAACATGTGTACAAAACAATAGCTAAAGTGAGCATTAGTCTTTCTTTTTATTTATTTATTTATTTATTTTTGAGACGAAGTCTCACTCTGTCGCCCAGGCTGGAGTGCAGTGGCACAATCTTGGCCCGCTGCAACCTCTGCCTCCCAGATTCAAGCAATTCTCCTTCCTCAGTCCCCCAGGTAGCTGGGACTACAGGCACAAGCCACCATGCTGGCTAATTTTTGTATTTTTAGTAGAGACGATGTTTTGCCATATTGGCCAGGGTGGTCTCGAACTCCTGACCTCGAGTGATCTGCCCACCTTGGCCTCCCAAAGTGCTGGGATTACAGGCATGAGCCATCATGCCCACAGCCTAGGCCTTCATTTTAGTAAGCCTCTATTTTATTTAATTTTTTTTTTTATTTTTTTTTATTTTTTTGAGACAGAGTCTCGCTCTGTTGCCCAGGCTGGAGTGTAGTGTTGTGGTCTTGGCTCACTGCAACCTCTTCCTCCTGGACTCAAGCGATTCTCCTGCCTTAGCCTCCCTAGTAGCTGGGATTACAGGCATGAGCCACTGTGCCCAGTGGGCTCTCATTTGTAACATGCTCTTGGGAAAGAAGCTTCCTTCATACAGAATTACTGCATATCTATTTGTTTTTTACTGGGAACAACCCAGATGTCCTTTGCTGCATGAATTGTTGAACTGTGATACATCCATACCATGGTATACTACGCTGCTATAAAAAAAGGAACAAACTGCAGTCACACGTTGTTTAACATTAGGGATAAGTTCTGAGAAATGTGTCATTAGACAGTTTTGTTGTGCCAACATCATGGAGTGTGCTTACACAAACCTACATGGTATATAGCCTTATAGATACTTAAATTATATGGTATGTATGGCCTGTTGCTCCTGGGCTACAAACCTATACAGTATGCTACTACACTAAATACTGTAGGCAATTCTAACATCATGGTTAAGTATCTGTATATCTAAATAAAGACAAGGTACAGTAAAAATAAGGTATAAAATATTTTTAAATAGTATGCCTAAGGCACTTACAATGAATGTGGCTTGCAGCACTGGAAATTATTTTAGGTGAGCCAGTGAGTGGATGCAGAGGCCTCTGACATAATCGTACACCATTGTAGACTTTATAAATGCTGTATACTTGGGTTTCACTAAATTTATAAAATATTTTTCTATCTAAAAAATTAAGTTTGCTATAACTTTTTACTTTATAAATTTTTTAAAATTTTAAGTTTTGACCCTTTTGTAGTAACACTTAGCTTAAAATAGACATAGTACAGCTGTACAAAAATATTTTTTCTTTATATCCTTGCCCTATAAGCATTTTCTGTTTTACAATTTTTGGGGATTCGTTTGTTTGTTTTTGTGAAGGAGTTTTGCTGTCATCACCGTCACCCAGGCTGGAGTGCAGTGGCACGATCTTGGCTCAGTGCAACCTCCACCTCCTGGATTCAAGCGATTCTCCTGCCTCATCCTCCCGAGTAGCTGGGACTACAGGTGCCCACCACCATGCCCGGCTAATTTTTGTATTTTTGGTAGAGACAGGGTTTCACCATGTTGGCCAGGCTGGTCTTGAACTCCTGACCTCAGGTGACCCACCCACCTCAGCCTCCCAACGTGCTTGGATTACAAACGTGAGCCAGTGCACCTGGCCTAAAAGTTTTTGTTGTTGTTGTTGTTTTTCCTTTAAAATTTTTTGTTAAAAACTAAAATGTAAACACATGCATTAGCCTAGGCCTGTGCATGTGGTCAGGATTATCAGTATCATTGTCTTCCATCTTTGTATCTTGTCCCACCGGAAGGTCTTCAAAGACAATTACACACATGAATCTATCATCTTGGTGTTAATGTCTTTTTCTGGAATACTTCTTGAAGGACCTCCTTGAGCTGTTTGACAATTAACTTCTAATTATTTTATATAATTTTTAATACAATTTTTAAAATATAATTTTTAATCTAATTTTTAATCTAATGTTTTAAATAGAAGGAGTACACTCTAAAATAATAAGTGTAGTAAATGCATAAATCAGTATCACAGTCATTTATTACCATTATCAAGTATTATGTGCTGTACATATGTATGTGCTATACTTTCATATAGTCATATGCATATAGCAATGCGGTAGGTTTACACCAGCATCACCATAAACATGTGAGTAATGTGTTACGAAGGCTGTGATAATCCTTAGGTGCTAGGAATTTTTCACCAACATAGTCTTATGATGTAGTCCATTGTTGACTGAAATGTCATTATGCAGTGCGTGATTGTGTTGATACAGCAACTAGAATGGATCCCAAAAGAATTGCAGGCACACCTAGGAGATACTGCGAGTTCAGTTCCAGACAACCATGAAAAAGTGAGTTATATACCTTTTTTGGTATCCCAGTGCATTTGAAAGTTAGGTTTACTACTGACGTTATCACTTTTAAAAAAAAAAGAGTTTTATATAATTCTGTAGTCTATTTAAAGTGTGAAGAGCATTGTGTCTAAAAAATGCACATATCTTAATTTTTAAATATTGCTAAAAACTTCTAATAATCATCTGAGCCTTCAGCAGGTTGTAATCTTTTTGCTGGTGGAGAGTCTTGCTTCAGTGTTGGTGGCTGCTGACCGATCAAGATGGTTGTTGCTGAAGGTTGGAGTGACTGTGGCAATATCTGAAAATAAGACAACAATGACAGCAGTGTCCACGTTGATGGGCACTTCCTTTCGTGAAAGATTTCTCGATAGCATGTGCTGCTGTTGGAAAGCATTTTACCCACAGTAGAACTTCTTTCAAAATTGTAGTCAGTCCTCTCCAATTTTCCTACTACTTTACAACTAAGTTTGTGTAATATTCTAAATCCTTTGTTGCTATTTCAACAATGCTTACAGAAATAGACTTAACTAGGAGTAGAGTCCATCTCAAGAAATCACATTCTTTGCTCATCCATAATCGTGAACAAATGATATAATGAGCAACAATTCAAACACATCTTTAAGCCCCACTTCTGATTCTAGTTCTCTTACAATTTCCACCACATCTGTAGTTACTTTACCCGGGGTAGTCTTGAACCCCTCCAAGTCATCCATGAAGGTTGAAATCGATTTCTTCCAGACTCTTGTTGATATTTTGTAACTTCACAGATGCCTAGGTGGTCAAAAAATAAAAATTTTTAAACGTTGATATTTTGACCTCCTCCCATGAATCATAAATGTTCTTTTAAGACATGGAGGTCTTGCTCTGTTGCCCAGGTTGGAGTGTAGTGCTGCTGTCATAGCTCATTGTAACCTTGAACTTTGGGGCTCTAGCAGTTCTCCCACTTCTTTGCTGGTGCATGCCACCACATCTGTCTGTTTTTATTTTTATTTATTTATTTATTTTTGTAGGGACAGGGTCTTGCTCTGTAGCCCAGGCTGGTCTCAAACTCCTGGCCTCAAGCAATCCTGCCTCAGCCTCCCAGTGTTGGGATTACAGGCATGAGCCACCATGCCCACAAATGTTGTTAATGGCATCTAGCATGATGAATCCTTTCCAGAAGGTTTTTAGCTTACTTTACCCAGTGCATCAGAGGAATTACTATCTTTGGCAGCCATGTAGACTTACATAGTGTATTTCATAAATATGAGACTTAAAAATAGAAATTAATCATTGACACATGGGCTGAAAAATACTGTTGTGTTAGCAGGCAAAAAAACATTCATTTCTTTTTACATCTCCATCAGAGCTCTTGGGTGACAAGGTACTTTATCAATGAACAGTAAATGCTTTAAAAGGAGTCTTCTTTTAAAAGGAGTCTTTTAAAAGGAGTCTACTGAGCAGTAGGTGTCAACAGAGGATTTTAAGTATTCGTAAATAGCATACCTGTTGCAAACAGATGTGCTGTCATCCAGGCTTTGTTTCATTTATGGAGCACAGGCTCTATAAAAGTACACAGGCAGAGTACTTTTAGCATAGTTCTTAATGGCCCTAGAATTTTCAGAATGTTAAATGAGCACTGGCTTCAACTTAAAGTTAAGCGTCTCCATCAGCTTCTAATGAGAGTCAACTTGTCTTTTGAAGCTTTGAAGCAGGGCATTGACTTCTCTCTATGAAAGTCCTAGAATAGCATCTTCCAATAGAAAGCTGTTTTGTCTACATTGAAAATCTGTTGTTTAGTGACCACCTTCATCAATGATCTTAGATCTTCTGGGTAATTTGCTGCAGCTTCTTCAACACTTGCTGCTTCACGTTGCATGTTTACGTTATGGAGATGGTGTCATTTTCCCTAAACCTCATAAATCAGTCTTTGTTAGCTTTCAACTTCTGCAGCTTCCTTATCTCTCTCAACCTTTATAGAATTGAAGAGAGTGCCTTCTACTGGGTTAGACTTTTGCCTAAGGGAATATGGTGGCTGGTTTGATCATCTGTCTGGACCCCTGAAACCTCCATATCAGCAATAAGGCTATTTTGCTTTCTTACCATCTGTGTGTTCACTGGAGTAGCAATTTTTACTTCTTTCAAGAACTTTTCCTTTGCATTCACAGCTTGGGTAACTGTTTGATGCAAAGAGGCCTAGCTTGAGGCCTAGGCTTTCAGCCTGTCTCACCTTTCAACAGGCCTTTCTTGCTAAGCTTAATCATTTCTAACTTTTGATTTAAAGTGAGAGATCTGTGACTCTTACTTTCACTTAAACATGTGGAGGCCATCGCAGGGTTATTAACTGACCTAATTTCTTTTTTTTGAGAGGGAGTCTTGCTCTGTCACCCAGGCTGGAGTGCAGTGGTGCAATCTCGGCTCACTGCAAGCTCCACCTCCTGTGTTCATGCCATTCTGCTGCCTCAGCCTCTGCCTCTGAAGTCACTGGGGCTACAGGCACCCACCACCACACCCAGCTAATTTTTTGTATTTTTAATAGAGACAGGGTTTCACTGTGTTAGCCAGGATGGTCTTGATCTCCTGACCTCGTGATCCGCCTGCCTTGGCCTCCCAAAGTGCTGGGATTACAGGGTAAGCCACCACACCTGGCCAATTGACCTAATTTCAATATTGTGAATAGGTATGACCAAAGAGAGGGAGAAGAGATGGGGCATTAGCCAGTTGGTGGCACAATCAGAACACCTACAGCATTTATCAACTAAGTTCACTGTCTTATATGGGTGTGGCTTGTGGTCCCCTAAAACAATTACAGTGGTAAGGTCAAAGATCACTGATTGCAGCTCACCATCACCAGACATAATAATGAAAGAGTTTGAAATATTGCAAGAATTACCAAACAATTACACAGAGACATGAAGTGAGCACATGTTGGGGAAATGGTAGTGATCGATATGCTCGACTCAAGAGTTGCCACAAACCTTCAATTTGTTTAAAAAAAAATAGTAAAAGAAAAAAAGAAAAGCAATGTTTCTGAAGTGCATATAGGTTGAGTATTTTTTACCTGAAATTTGTGAGACCAGAAGTGTATTGGATTTTTTCAGATTTTGGAATATTGAGATATCTTTGGGATGAGACCCAAATTTAAACAGGAAATTTATTTGTTTCATATGTACCTTATACTCATAGCCTAAAGATAATTTTATACACTATTTTAAATAATTGTTTGCATAAAACAAAGTTTTGACTGCAACTCATCATGTAAGGTCAGGTGTGGAATTTTCTACTGGTATTGTCATGTTGGTGTTCAAAACTATTGGATTTTGGAGCATATTGGATTTCACATTTTCAGATTAGGAATGCACAACCTGTGTGTGTTCCTGTATAGTACTAAGGGGGAAAAATACCTGTTTTTAAACGAATATCCTCTGTAAAATACCATTCATATATTTAACATAGTTCAATTGTGTTATTATTACTAAGCCATGTTCGCATGTATAGAGCACAATAGAAATACCTCTAACACTGAACAAATCCAAGTTACAGTTTTTGTTTTCACTTTGTGTGCCTTGTTTTTTTCTAAATGCCAGTTCTTTTCTCATTGTCCTTTTGTTAGGTCTTGCTGTTCTTTCATTTTTTAACTCCTCGTCATTTAAACTAGAAAGAATCTGTTGTCTGCATTTTTCATTGTCCGGTTGCTGTAATATGGTTTTGTCAAGAGGCATTTTTCAACCAGATGTTTATATTGTAAGCATATTATCTTTAAGATGAAATAAAAGATTTCTTCCCCTATGATGACATAACAAGCATCAAACTGGGAGATGATAACTAATTTGAGGGAAGAGGGTAATGTAAATGCTTAAGTTACACTATGGTTACCATATGACCAAAAGTATTAAATGTTTGTTTTTTTGAGACGGAGTCTCACTCTGTAGCCCAGGCTAGAGTGCGGTGCCGCAATCTTGGCTCACCACAACCTCCACCTCCCAGGTTCAAGCAAATCTCCTGCTTCAGCCTTCTGAGTAGCTGAGATTACAAGCATGTGCCACCATGCCCTGCTAATATTTATGTTTTTAGTAGAGATGGGATTTCACCATGTTGGCTAGACTAGTCTCAAACTCCTGACTTCAAGTGATCCCCTGCCTCAGCCTCCCAAAGTGCTGGGATTGCAGGTGTGAGCCACTGTGCCTGGTCTAAATGTTTTAAAGCAATGGAAATGGAATGTGAGGAGATCAACAGTAAAAGACCACCAACTTGGGGAGGATACACTCTCTGTAATATGTCAAATGGATGATTAATTTTTGTGTATGGTGTGAGGTAGGGGTTCAGATTTATTTCTATATGTGAATATCTAGTTTTCTGCACCATTTGTTGAAAAGATTGTTCTTTCCCCATTGAATTGTCTTGGCACTGTGGTTGAAAATTGATTGATCAAAAAATGTGTTTTATTTCTGGACTTTCAATTCTATTTCATTGATTTCTATGTCTGTCATAATTCCAGTGCCACACCGTTTGATTATGTACCTTTGTAGCAAGTTTTGAAATTGGGATATATGAGAGCTCCAATTCTGTTCTTCTTTTTCGAGTTTTTTTTTTCTTTTTGTCTTTCTTTGGCTATTCCAGATCCCATTTATTATTCTATATAATTTAGGGTCAGGTTGCCAATTTCTGCAAAGAAGCCACCTTGGATTTTAATTGGGTTTATGTCAAATATATAAGTCAATGTGGATAGTATTGCCATTTTAAAAATATTAAATGAGAAATTTTTTTAAATATTTAATGATTAATAATGATACACTTATTGCAAGTTTACATAAATACCATGTTTTATGCAAAATAACTTTAAAAAAGAAGAATCCCATTGTTTAACATTTCTGCAAATTTCCTTAATGTCTGACTTAAGAAGATGGCTGGGTTCACATACTTGCTTTTGCATTCATTCTGATATACGTGGTTTGGATTGAAATATAAGAAGACAATTTTGGCCAAGCGTAGATACAAAGATAAAAAGGGGAAGACCTCATGAACCCTTTGAAAGGATCGTGGTGACCCTGCAGTGGTCCTTAGACCACACTTTGAGAACCACATGTTGAATGGAAACAAGTATGTGTTTGGAAACTCAGAGACCTAATTGAAATTCACAGCTCTGCCACTTAACAGCTGAACAAGTTAAGTTACTTAGCCTCTCAGTCTGTTTCTTCATTTATAAAATGAAGATAATGACATCTCCTTTTAGGGATTTTGTAAGGAGGAAACAAGATAATGCCTGTAAACGTTTTGGTATGTGGAAACCACTAAAGAAATTATGCTGTTTTCGTTCATTTATACTTGTTGACCTCTCTCTATAGGATTAGCTAATTTTTTTCCAGTGAAAGGTACAAATAGTTGGGAAATGAGAGAGGTTGGAATTTTAAATATACTTATATAGTAAAAACACATCATATAGACATTTAACTGTCAACTGACTCCCCAAAAAGGACACCAGAAAAAAATGTGTTGATCAAAGTTGTGTTTATTAGAGTTACTGCAGTAGGGGCAAACACAACTTGACAAACTCTTAGTAGTCTCAGCATGAAACTTTAGTTTATTGTAGTGGTATCTACAGTGAGTTGACTGTATTCATATAGTTTCCTATTATCAGGCCTTTTAACTACAAATGATGTCAAACAAATAAAGGAAAGGAAAGGGCTAACAAAAAAAAAGGTAAAAATTTCCAGAAATGGAGGAATAAAATTAGCAGCACCTTTAAAACCATTTGCCACTCACCCTAACTCCACTATCAACTGTTGAAGAATGAAGGAAACTGCAAAAATTCTGCATTAAAGTAGAGCACAGGGCCAGGCACGGTGGCTCACTCACGCCTGTAATCCCAGCAGTTTGGGAGGCTGAGGCGGGCAGAATACTTAAGGCCAGGAACTCGAGACCAGCTGGGGCAACTTGGCAAAACCCTTGTCTCTACTAAAAATACAAAAAATTAGCTGGGCATGGTGGTGCACTCCTGTTAATCCCAGCTGCTTGGGAGGCTCTGAGGCATGAGATTGCAGTGAGCTGAGATCACACCACCGCACTCCATCCTGGGTGATAGAGCATGATGCTTTAGCATGTATTTTCTCTGTTAATCAAATAAAATGTAAATAACCCCACCTCCTTAATGATTCCATAAATACTGGCCCAAATCATATATAAAGTTCTATAAAATAAATTCCTGTCATTAAAAGTCTATTATTCCAATGGTAATTTTAATTTTGAATATATCTGCAAAACTAAAGTGATAGGATTGTTGCCCACCCAGGACATTATGGATCCACTCAGCATTCATTCATGAAATATTTGTTGATAATTTACTATGTGCCTTGTACTGCATATATAAAGCAGAGAGTACTTGTCCTCATGGATCTTATTTTCTGGTGAGTGAGACAAAGAATGAAATATTTATGTATAATAGAGTGTCAGATAGAAACTATTGCAATGATTTTAAAAAAGGAGGTTGAAAGGTTAGAACATGATGAAATGGAGTGTAGGGCCTATTTTACACAGGGTGGTCAGAGCAACAGCTCTTGACATTCAAGTAAACACCTGAATGAAATGAAGGAACAAGCTGTGAGGTATATCAGGGAAGAATGTTTTGGATGGAAGGAACAGAAAGTGCAAAGGCCATGAAAGAAGTATATACTTGGATGAAGTTGCAAGTACACTTGTTTACTGAAGTTCAGCAGTGTTTTCCTGTAGACAATTGTGAATTAAAATAACGAATACATAAAGAAGACTGGAGTTGTGGTTCTGGGCTGTCAGCTAGGTGTATTCATTAGTTAAGTGAATCATTCCCACAGTTATCGCTTCATCCCAAATGTAGTGGATTTGGGGGTACACTTGTGACATCTAAACCCCAATCTTTAATCTCCATATATCAAGGATTTCCTGTCTTCTTAGTGTTTAAACGAAAGATGCCATAGTTTTTCTTAAACAAAATTACCTGCATTTAGACAGACTGATAAATCTCAGCTATTAGAATGTGAGAAGTCATCCGATCCAACCTCAGTGGTGTGGGACACATCCAGGGGCAATCACCTGGGCAGCTTTGCCTAAAATTGTCTGCTTTTCCTTGCCTTCTTCCAGAGGATATCAGAATAGGGGAAGAGGAGATGCCTGGCTTATGCCTTTTGAGCAAGAGCCTATGGGTATCTGAAGTCAGGCAGATAATATTTTTATTCTTTGCTTGAACTATTCTAGTGACAAGAGCGCATTCCTAAAGAGAATGTTTGTCTCTACGTTGTATTTCTTTGTTTCAGGGTCTGAAGATTACCTGATAAATTTTTGTTCTGTTCTCTTTTCTGTTCTTTTTTTGGATATAGGGAGGAAGGGGATAGGCAGGGGAGAAGAAATCCACCTGGTCCGAGACACAAATGAGATGTTTTCCTAAAAGTGCATCAGTATCAATGTCACCTGTCCCCTCTTCCCTTCCCTTCCCTCTCCACCCTTAAGAGAATAGAATAGATGGGATGGGAATAGGGATGGGAGACTTTGCACTCAAGACCCTCCTGCCTGGCTCACTTGTGCTAAAAAGGGGGAAATGATGAAGGAGTAATTCTTTTTTTTTTTTTTTTTTTTTTTTTTTTTTTTTTTTTTGAGACGGAGTCTCCCTCTGCCGCCCAGGCTGGAGTGCAGTGGCCGAGATCCGGCTCACTGCAAGCTCCGCCTCCCGGGTTCACGCCATTCTCCTGCCTCAGCCTCCCGAGTAGCTGGGACTACAGGCGCCGCCACCTCGCCCGGCTAGTTTTTTGTATTTTTTGGTAGAGACGGGGTTTCACCGTGTTAGCCAGGATGGTCTCGATCTCCTGACTTCGTGATCCGCCCGTCTCGGCCTCCCAAAGTGCTGGGATTACAGGCTTGAGCCACCGCGCCCGGCCGAAGGAGTAATTCTATAAATGTCCTCAGTAAGTAATTATCTCCCCTTTATATTCCCCTTGGCTGTTTGGCACCCTTCTTAGGCTTACCAGGTTGTATTACATATTGTTGCTAAGACGCTAGATTCAGTACCCAAAGCACATGAGATGTTATCACAGAGCCAGGCAACCAGACCATGATGTTATCTTTGTGATTTTAGTTTTTGTCTTACTCAGGATGGTTTGACCACAGAAAAGAAATGGTTAGGCTAGAGTGCAGTGTCACTATCTTGGCTCTCTGCAACCTCCACCTCCCAGATTCAGGACATTCTCCTGCCTCAGCCTCCTGAGTAGCCAAGATTACAGGTGTGTGCTACCACGCCTGGCTAATTTTTGTATTTAGTAGAGATGGAGTTCCGCCATGTTGTCGAGGCTGGTCTCAAACTCCTGGCCTCCCAAAATGTTGGGATTACAGCCATGAATCACCACGCCCTGCCAAGAAATGTTTTGAAGGACATTTTAAAAACCTTTCTTTAAGATCATTTTGATAAGTTGAGAAAGAGGATGGTCGGATTGGTTTTATCTCGAGTAATTTTGATAACTTCTCTATCTTTTGAACTGAAACACATCATATTGTTCAGTATGCTTGACAAATTATAAACATTTTGGTGGCAGGCATGGGATAAGAAACTGAGCCTGTGTAGAACTACATTTCTAAAATTAATTTTTTAGAACTTTTTCTCAAGTAGTATTTAAAAAAATCAAAACAGTACATACACATAGAAATCAGTATGGTGGGTCTGCATTTGACTATCATTCTCATCCTCTGTTTTATTGTCAGGATTCATGAGTTACTTGAAGAGAATGTTTCTAGCACCAAAAATCAAATGGATTTTTTTGATGCTTCCATCAGTTTATCAGAATTATGCCACATTGTTACTTGTTACACATTAGAAGCATGACTGTCCTCGAATTTTTTTTTTTTTATGGAGTTTCTAATTGCCTTTTTTTTTTTTTTTTTTTTTTTTCTGGTTGACAAACAATAGTGCACCATCAGCAATCCTCAAGATTATCCAGTCTGTGTTTCCATGAGATTTTCTCCTGGAATCTTATGTCCTGCTCACAGGTCTCATTCCTTCACTGCCCTACTAGGTTGAATCAACTGTTTGCTGGATCTTCTGGATCCTTCTTTTGTTTTTTACATTCATTTGTCTAGGTAATAGTCTGAGATATTTTCCCGAGGAAGGTTGCTTAGGAAATAAACCTTCTGAGAACTTACATGTCTGAAGTCTTTTTTCTTTTCTTTTCTTTTTTCTTGAGACGGAGTCTCACTCTGGAGTGCCGTGGCACGATCTCAGCTCAGTGCATTCTCTGCTTCCTGGGTTCAAACTATTCTCCTGCCTCAGTCTCCCGAGTACCTGGGACTACAGGCACGTGCCACCACACCCAGCCTATTTTTGTATTTTTAGTAGAGACGGGCTTTCACCATGTTGGCCAGGATGGTCTTGATATCCTGACCTCATGATCCACCTGACTTGGCCTCCCAAAGTTTTGGGATTACAGGCGTGAGCCACCTCCCCGGCCTGAAGTCTTTTTTCTGACATCAGACTTGATTGATGCATAGAATGCTAAGTACAGAATCATGTTCCTTTTGTACTTAGACATATCTCTAGTATCTTCTAACATCTAGATTGCTGTTGAGAGATCTGTTGCCAATCTGATATTTCATTTTATTTTGAAATTTTCCAAATGTACACAAAATTTGATGAATTACTCAATTTTACAGTTGTTAACCTTTTGTTCTTTTTGCTTTCTCCCATATTAATCCATGTTTTATGCATTGTAAATTAAGTTGCAGGTATTATAATAGTATACATCACCCCCTAAACACTTGGGTACGCATATCCTTAACTAGATTTCAATGTTTGATTGCTTTTTAAAGGTACACATGCATTCAGAAAAATGCACAAATCATAAATATGTCATTCAGTTAGTTTTTGACAAATTGTATACATCTCTACAACCCGTACATCCATCGAGATATAGAACATTGCTGTCACCCAAGAAAGTTCCCTCATTTTCCTTCCCAGTCATCGCTCCCCCTGCACCATACCTCAAGAGGCAGCAACCAAAATTTCCGATTCTTTTCCTGTTCTAGGATTTACATAAATGAAATTATACAGTATATACTCTGTGTAGGGCTTCTTCCACTCAACATGTTTTTCAGATTTATCCATTTTATTGCACATATGAATATTTTTATTACAGAATAGTATTTTATTATATAAATACACAGTTAATTTTTCCTTTCTGTTTATGGCTTCTGGTATTGTCTCTATTTAGTAATTTAAGAATGTTTTAAATCTTCAAATAAGTAATACCTGCTAACATGCAGTGCACAATAATCTACTTCTTAGTCCTACATTTCTTTATTCCTAGTTTTTGAAATTTTGTTAATACAAAATTCAGTCAATTTAATACTGTCAAACTTTTTATGATTTCTTGTTCTCAGTAATAAGAGCAGGAAGAAGATTATTTAAAGTCATCTCCTTTTTAAAAAAGTTTTCAACATTTGTATTGAAACTAGGATTAACCTTTTTAACTCTTAATTGACTTTAGGTAAGTAGGTGTTTATATTAATTAGGTGTAATTAAGTATGTATCTTTCCTAGAATGCATTTATATGCATATGCAGCATATGAAGTCATTTAATTTTAAAGAACACATATTGTATGGTTTTGTTTTGGTTTGGTTTTTTTTTTAAAAAAAATAGAGTCTTGGCTCACGCCTATAATCCCAGCACTTTGGGAGGCTGAAGCAGGTGGATCACCTGAAGTCAGGAGTTCTAGACCATCCTGGTCAACTGATGAAACCCTGTCTCTACTAAAAATACAAAAATTAGCTGGGTGTGATGGCGGGTGCCTGTAATCCCACCTACTTGGGAGGCTGAGGCTGAGGCAGGAGAATCCCTTGAACTCGGGAGGTCGATGTTGCAGTGAGCTGAGATTGCGCCATTGCACTCCAGCCTGGGCGACTAAAGCGAAACTCCGCCTCAAAAAAAAAAAAAAAACGGAGGGTCTTGCTCTATTGCTGAGGCTGAACTGGAACTCCTGGGCTCAAGGGATGCCCAGCTTATATAGTTCATTTTATATGATATATTTACAATGGGCAAATTGAGAGACAGAAAACAGGTTAGAGTTTACCAGGAGTTGGGGGAAGGGAAAAATAGTTATTCCTTAAATGGGAATGGGTGTTTTACAGGGTAATGAAAAAGTTTTGAAACTAGATAGCTGGTAGAGACAAACATTGTGAATAGACTAAATACTACTAAATTGTACCTTTATAATGGTCAATTGTATGTTTGATTTTCACCTCATTTAAATAAGAATACATTACATATGAATTACCCTTAACACAAAGATGTGTAACTTTTGTAGTTATAAATTTTTGTTTGTTCTTTGGTAAAGATTATTGTCAGTTCTACTTCTCATAGCGTTTAGAATGACAGTTTATATTCAATAAGACCCAAGTTTAAAATCTTCTTTTCATGATCTGGAATGTCTTTTCCAGCTGAAGTTTTGTTAAGTCCATATGATAAATTACAAATGAAATTTTTTGGTTGTCATTCTGTGTTACACGAAATTTTTTTTTACACACTCCACAGCTCTTTGTGTTTATTTTCTTTTTAATGAATGCTGATTCTGATACTTAATTAAAGCAAAGAAAGGATAAAGCGTGTTTTTAGTCTAGCATTTAAGTTTTATTTGTAGTATATGGAAATTTCTTTATGTCTTTTCTTAGGCAAGCAGCTTTCATACAGCTGCTCTACCATGTTTTTGTTGCTTTTATCTTGCTACTGAAATGGAGAACCCAGTGGTAAAATAGGTGGCAGTTTAAGAGAATTGACTTAAATGAAGTTTGTATCACTTGTACTTCATTAGCAATTAACACTTCATTAGCAATTAACACCTATACTGTAATTTTAGAAAGGGCTTATCATCTTATGTCATTTATAAAAGTTCAACTTTATGCTTGTATCAAGTATAAATCATTTTAGGAATCAAGTCAATTCATATGCCTTTATCCCCAACATTAAATGGGATTATTGGGGAAATTTTCAAAATGGATAGCTTGTCAGGCATACTACAATTCTACTCTATATTTTGTTCAGACTTTGTAATGTTCTTAGAATTGTTAGTTGCTTACAGCAACTATGTACTTAGAAGACCTTCTGTATTTACTGAAGTCATGAAGGTTAAGAAAAAAATAAATCCATCCACCAGTGGACAAGGGACCTATACCATGTAATCCAAATTTGTAAGTTCATTTATGGACAGGTGGCTGAGGGAATCTATAATTTCATCATTGATCATAGTTTTAAGATCATAGGCACATAGTAGTGATTCCCTGCCGTTCTATCATTAACACTTTTATCTAGCCAATGCGATGACAGTAGGTTAGTAGGAGATGCAGGCAGACTGACAGGTTTGTTTTTTCTCATAGAAAATTAGAAACAAAATTAGAAGTGGGAGAGGCTGCCCGCTGTAGCTGCTCTAGCAGCAGAAACTGATAACTAAAATCAAAGAAGGAAAGAGAACTATAAAAGGTATTAAGTAGTTTAAAACTATTCAGGACCATTTAACATAGGATGAATTGTCCTTGTACCTACTAAAAGAAAAAACTGCCAAGGTTGTTGTATTGCACCCTGGTATTTTGTTTGTAAAAGAATTTAAAAAAAACAAAAAACAAAAAACAGTGCAACAGTCATCTAGAAAATATACTCATTCTTTGATTATGCCAAGTAATTAAGATATTACCAAATAATTGAGTGTGCATTAAAAGTTAAATCACGTTGAATTGCATGTGAGCACTGATAGTTATTTCAGACTCACATTAGCAAAGTCATATATAATTTATAGTTTTCTCCTTTTACATTGTGAGGCATTTGGAGAATCTTTTCAAATGGAATTCCTAGAGTGAGTGCTGTTTGAGATCGGGGGTGTATCTTTCTGGTTTCTTTCTGGTTCTAGAGCTTTCTAAATTTTTTGAGTGAAATGTCAAAAATTATTGTAAACTGATTTGAGAGTTGTTTTCATTATCTGATTCATTAAACTTCAGATTTTGTTTAACTCAGTATTACCTTGAAGGCAAATGTTTATTTTAATATGAAAATGATAGCTCGTTTGTTGATGCTAGTATTTGACTGTATCATAAATTAACATAAGCTGCTTAGAGTCTAATTGCAAAATTGAAAAGTTAGCATAAATTGTCCATCATATAAATGAAAAATAATTTCAGTTTATTTAGTAAAGTTTTTGTGTCTACTGTGCAAGGGATTTTGCTTTCAGCATTGTAAGATTTAATAATAAAATATATGCTATAATAATTATGAAAGCATACCTACATCTCTTTTAACTTATGGCTTGACCTAATCCAGAATTCTTTTTTCTTTTTTGATGGGGCGGGGAGGGACAGGGTCTTATTCTCTCGCCCAGGCTGGAGTGCATTAGCGTGATCTCGGCTCATTGCAACCTCTGCCTCCCGGGTTCAAGCAATTCTCCCAGCTCACTCTCCCAAATAGCTGGAATTATAGGCACACACCACCACGCCTGGCTCATTTTTGTCTTTTTAGTAGAGACGGGGTTTTACCATGTTGGAAAGGCTGGTCTCGAACTCCTGACCTCAAGTGATCTATCCGCCTCATCCTGCCAAAGTGCTGAGATTACAGGCATGAGCCACCACACCGGCCTAATCCAGAATTTAAATTCTTCACACTATACACTAAGTCAACCAGTCATAGCTTCAGAATTTCTAATGAGTAACTTGAGAGTGACAATCTGATAGTTGACCCTAGGTACTTTTTTGATAGCAAAAATACTATATTTATTTAGATTGCGTATTAATTAAGGGTGGCTTTGGAGGAAGTTGATAGAGATATTGGTTCTTAAAATCCCAGGTCATCATTGGCACTGCAGTGTGAGTTGACTTTCTATACTGTAATGACTTGAAAAAGTAGAGTTTTTAGAAAGTTGTAATTTCTTACTCATTTTGCAACCCGGATTTTTTTTTTTTTTTTTTTTTTTTTTTTTTTTTTTTTTTGAGACGGAGTCTTGCTCTGTCACCCAGGCTGGAGTGCAGTGGCCGGATCTCAGCTCACTGCAAGCTCCTCCTCTCGGGTTCACGCCATTCTCCTGCCTCAGCCTCCCGAGTAGCTGGGACTACAGGCACCCGCCACTTCGCCCGGCTAGTTTTTTGGTTTTTTTAGTAGAGACGGGGTTTCACCGTATTAGCCAGGATGGTCTCGATCTCCTGACCTCATGATCCGCCCGTCTCGGCCTCCCAAAGTGCTGGGATTACAGGCTTGAGCCACCGCGCCCGGCCGCAACCCGGATATATTTTTAAATGAAGTAAATTTTGTGAAGCAGAACAGTTTGATAGGTAGTTTGTTGTTAACATTGCTTTTTCTTTTTCCTCAGAGACAGTCTCTCACTCTGTTGCCCAGGCTGGAGTGCTGTGGCATGATCATAGCTCACTGCAGCCTCACCCTCTTGGGCTCAAGAGATCCACCTACTTCAGCCTACTTAATAGCTGGGACCACAGACATGTGCTACCACATCCGGTTAATTTTTGTAGAGACAGGGTCTCATTGTGTTGCCCAGGGTGGTCTTGAGCTCCTTAACTCAACTGGTCTACCTGCCTTGGCCTCCCAAAGTGCTGGGATTACAGGCATGAGGCACCGTGCCTGGCTCTAATATTGCTTGGCATCCATTCTATGAATAGATTTCTTGGTTATCTAGATTATGTTTGCTTAAATATTTGAAAGAGTCTTTCTGAACTAAAGTTCAGCCAAATGGGAGGAAACTCAGTATATTTCATACTCAAATGAAGTACAACCCTCGGTTCCTTTTTTATAAAGTGACATTTGTGCTTTTTAGGATCACAATAAATATATTCTGGCAAAAGCCAAACAGCAGTGATTTGTACAAAATTTCAACAGATCCAGATAATAATGTTTCCAAGTCATCACCATGGAAAGAGGAGTAGGCAGGAATTGAGATGTCTAGCAGTTGCAGAAATCAGGGATTCAGGAGCATCAAAATATTTGAATGTCAGTCAAGCTGATGCTCTCGATCAAGCACTGTTATAAATTTCTATAAGGAGGTTTCAAAATGTGATTTTTTTTTTTACAAGTTTGTATATAACCTGACTTATATGAATCATGCTGAAAGTGGCCAATGTTAATATTCTGCTGTTCTGCTGGGGTTTTTGTATGTGTTTTTTGTTTGTTTGTTTGTTTGTTTTTGATACGGAGTCTTGCTCTGTCACCCAGGCTGGAGTGCAGTGGAACAATCGCAGCTCACTGCAACCTCCGCCTCCCAGGTCAAGCTATTCTCTTGCCTCAGCCTCCCAAGTAGCTGGGATTATAGGTGTGAGCCACCACGCCCGGCTAATTTTTGTATTTTTGGTAGAGACAGGGTTTCGCCATGTTGGCCAGGTTGGTCTCGAACTTCTGACTTCAGGTGATCCGCCCACCTCGGCTTCCCAAAGTGCTGGGATTACAGGCATGAGCCACAGGGCCCAGCCTCTGCTGGTTTTTTAAACAACTGTATTGAGATATAATTCTCGTACCATAAAATTAACCCTATTAAAGTGTACAGTTCATTCAGTTTTTATATATTCACAGTTATGCAACTGTCACAATAATCTAATTATGGAACATTTTCATCTCTCCAAAAAGGAACCCCATACCCATTAGCAGTCCCTTCCACATTCTCCCTCTTCCCCAGTCCTCGGCAACCACTAATATACTTTTCTGTCTCTATAGATTTGCCTATTCTGGACATTTCATATACATGTAATCATATAGTATGTGGTATTTTGCAACTGGATGCTTTTTTTAGCTTAATGTTTTTGGGATTCATCCATGTTGTAGCATGAATCGGTACTTCATTCCTTTTTATTTCTGAATAATATGCGTTTGAATGGATATATAACTTATGCATTCAGTTGATGGATATTTGGGTTGTTTCTGTTTTTTGGTTATTGTGAGCATCACTGCTGTAAACATTCTTGGACAAGTTTTTATGTGGATGTATGTTTTCATATCTCTTGGTTGTATGTCTAGGAGTAGACTTGCTGGGGCATATGATAACTATGTTTAACCTTTTGAGAAACTGCCAGTTTTCTAAGGTGGCTATACCATTTTGCATTCTCATCAAGCTGTGGATTAGGGGTGGGCCCTTGTTTCAATGTATTAATAACTGATGTCTATAAAAAGGAGAAATTTGGAGACAGTTATTCATACAGGAAAAATGCCACATGAACATGAAAATGGCCATTGACAAGCCAAGTATAGAGGCCTGGAACAGATCCTACTTGACCATTATAAGGAACCACCCCTGCCAACACCTTGATTTTACCGTCAGAACTGTGCAAAGATAAATTTTTGTTGTTTAAGCTACCCAGTTTGTCATACTTTGTCACAGAAACCCTCGCAAACTACTGCTAAGTGGTCCATGTCCGTTCTGTCCTAGCAAATAGGCAAACTTCTTTTGTTTCGATGACACACACTCCTCCTGTGACATACAGTAGTAAACTTAAAAGTAAAATAGACCATCCTGGCTAACACAGTGAAACCGCATCTCCACTAAAAATACAAAAAATTAGCCGGGCGTGGTGGCGGGTGTCTGTAGTCCCAGCTACTCGGGAGGCTGAGGCAGGAGAATGGCGTGAACCCAGGAGGCGGAGCTTGCAGTGAGCAGAGATGGCGCCACTGCTCTCCAGCCTGGGCGACAGAGCAAGACTCCATCTCAAAAAAAAAAAAAAAAAAAGGTAAAATAGATATCATCTGTCATGATGGAAATGCAAATCAAAGCCATAGTGAGATACCACTGTGTCTATAATGTCTATAATTATAAAATCAGATAATAACAGTTGAAAAGGATGTAGACAAATTGGAATCCTCATATACTGCCAGTAGGAATTGAAAGGGTGTGGTCGTTTTGGAGAGTCCGGAAGTTCCTCAATTTGTTAAACACTTAAATAAGTAAACATGAGTTACCATATGACCCAGGAATTCCACTCCTAGGTATATAACTAACGGAAATGAAAATATGACCAAGCAAAACTTGTACACGGATATTTATAGCAGCATTATTTATCATAGTGAAAAAGTAGAAACAACCCAAATATCCATCAACTGATGAATGGATAAGCAAAATGTGGTATATCCATGCAGTAGAATATTGTATGACAATAAAAAACAGTGAAAAGCTAGGCGTAATCCTAGCACTTTGGGAGGCCAAGGCAGGAGGAGTGCTTCAGTCCAGGAGTTTGAGACCAGCCTGGACAACATAATTTCTACAAAAATAAAAATAAAAAAAAATTAGCTGGGCATGGTGGCATACACTTCTGGTCCCAGCTACATGGGAAGCTGAGGCAGGAAGATCACGTTATCCCAGAAGGTTGAGGCTGCAGTGAGCCATGATCTTGCCACTGTACTCCAACCTGTGCAACGGAACAAGACCCTGTCCCAAGCAGGGGGCGGGGGTGGAGGGGAGGGAAGGAATGAGGTGTTGTTACGTGTTCCAATGTGAATGAACCTTGAAAACATGCTAAGTAAAAGAAGACAGTTACAGAGGACCATGTACTATATGATTCCAGGCATACAAAATGTCCAGAATAGGCAAATCTGTAGAGACACAAAGTAAATTAGTGTCGAGAGAATGGAGGGAATTAGCGGGTGATGACTAAGAGCAGTGGGGTTGTTTTTTGTGGTAATAAAAATGTTCTAAAATTGATCGTAGTGAGGGTCACACTACTCTGAATATACAAAAGCCATTTAATGGGTTTTATACCATTCGGTAGTAATATGCTATTGCATGGTATGTGAATAATATCTCATCAGAGCTGTTTTTTGAAAACAGAACATATATGACCAAAAAATGAAAAAGTCAACTAGACCTAGTAATCTATGTTTAAGAGTAGCAATTGATTGATCATTTATTAAGCATGTGCTATGTCCGATTTTTTATTTATTTATTTATTTATTTATTTATTTATTTATTTATTTTTGAGATGGAGTCTCGCTCTGTCCCCTAGGCTGGAGTGCAGTGGTGCAATCTCGGCTTACTACAAGCCCCGCCTCCCGGTTTCTCGCCATTCTCCTGCCTCAGCCTCCTGAGCTGGGACTACAGGCGCCCACCACCACACCCGGCTAATTTTTTGTATTTTTAGTAGAGATGGGGTTTCACCATGTTAGCCAGGATGATCTCAATCTCCTGACCTCGTGATCTGCCCGCCTTGGCCTCCCAAAGTGTTGTGATTACAGGCGTGAGCCACTGCGCCCGGCCCAAAACTGTCATTTTGAAGCAACACTTACTAGAATTCATATAGAAAAAAAAAAAAAACATTAAAATTCCTCTGCTTAGATTCTCTGATGAAGACTGAAACGTAGGATCTTGCAGCCTTTTTTCTTTCTTGATCAGTGACTTTTGAACCTCTACGAAGATCCAGATCTAGAATTCTAGGATAAGTGCCCTTATGGTTTTACTTATTCTACAGTGGTAATTAGCAATTTAGTAACCTTAAGGAAATATTTTGTTGTTAGTTTATTGCTGTTTTTTTCCTCTACTAATTTTACTTTTTTTTTTCTTTTTACTGTCCATATTTAACATAAGTATATCCTTTGTATCTTTTTCTTCACATACTATACCAAGGGGCTTAAAACTCTTTATCTCTGATTATTCTGCTCCTGCACTTTAAATTGTAAGTGATACAAATCCAAAGCATACAAACTCAGCGAGTGGGGGAATTTACTAAACTCATCTGAATGCCAGGTCCAGAAGTTAAGCAGCAGCCAGGTTCAGGTCTTAGGTGGTATAATCCGAGTCTTATTTCTTCTCCACAGGTATTCTGTAGTCAACTGCATTCATGTTGCCAGGAAAAATTGGTTGCTGTAAATCCTGACTTACTTGGTCCTTATGGCTCTTGATCCCGATAGTAATGAGCCAGTGGCAAGGAAGATCATATGGCATATTCTGAATGACCCAGCTTAAGTTACATGTTCAACACTGAATTGTGGCCAGAGACTGGAGTATAGTTCATGTCTAGGTCATGTTCTCACCCCTGGGGCTGGAAGTGGAACTTAAGTGCCAGGCAAGGCTGCTTACGTTGAGTGGTATTATTACCAGGAGAGGTGGAGGAACAAGGCATTCAAGAGACAAAAATAATAGAGGGTAGTAAGTGTAGTTAATATATGTTGAACACGCGGTGGCTCAAGCCTGTAATCCCAGCACTTTGGGAGGCCGAGACGGGTGGATCACGACATCAGGAGATCGAGACCATCCTGGCTAACACGGTGAAACCCCGTCTCTACTAAAAAATACAAAAAACTAGCCGGGCGAGGTGGCGGGCGCCTGTAGTCCCAGCTACTCGGGAGGCTGAGGCAGGAGAATGGCGTGAACCCGGGAGGCAGAGCTTGCAGTGAGCTGAGATCCGGCCACTGCACTGCAGCCTGGGTGACAGAGCGAGACTCCGTCTCAAAAAAAAAAAAAAATATGTTGAACAAAAAACATGGGCCCATGTACAAAGGAATGACATCAGATCTTAGAATACATTAAAACTATGTAATTCTTTGAGTTGCATGGAGCCCAAAGGGCTAGAGAAGTACGTATTTTAAGAGATATGGTGGATAATGATAAATGATAATGAGTTAGGAGAAAAATAACAATAAAACATTAGAAATATTGAGTTATAGATTAATTGGTTCAAGTGTAATGCCAGTTCTTTAAGTACACATCATAAGCAGCTGATATGAAAACATCAGTTTTCACACATTGGTACCCTCCAATAGAGATTTATACAGTGATGGAATTGTTTCATATCTGTACTGCTCAACATGGTGGCCACTAGCCATATATGCCTGCTGAGCAGTTGAAATGTGTCTAGTGTAACTAAAGAACTGAATTTTTAATTTTATTTAATACTAAATAGCTGTTTGTGGCTGGTAGCTAACTTAATAGACAGCACAGCTATCTAAATTTGGAATAACTTGATCAGTATCCTGCCTCCTGTATTTAATATCTTTAAGATATTGGGGAGTTTTACAAACCTTGCTTGCTGTTGTTTTCCCATTTGTAAAATGAGAGTAAATGTCTTATAATAAATAACCTGTCTTAGTGGGTTATTTTGAGGATTAAATGGCTTAATCCATGTAAATGTACTTGGCACTCACCGAGCATATGGCATTTAAGTGTTAGTCTTTATTGTCATTGTTTTATCACTACCTTGGAATGGGAGCTAAAGAAATGAGTAGCCAGTAATCCAACAGTTAAAAATTTTATTGAACATCTTTGGAGCTGTGGCAGTTGAGCCATTTATTAATGTGTATGTTATTATAGACTGAGTACAGAAAATGTAGTTTGGGGAGATTTAGGGATGAACATTTCAGTACTGTCTTGGCAACTTAAAATTTTTATCAAACAAAGGTTTCTGTACATATTTCGTGGTGATTTGGTCAGTATTTTGTTTCTAAGGTGGTTAAACGTATTTTTAAACATTTAAAATGATAATCGGCTTCCTTTTAGGATTCCTTAAGGATTTTCTTCTCTGAAAGTCAAAATGTAATTTAAAAAGTGTAAAAGGTTACTACTTTTTAGCCTATCTTAACTTTAAAATTGTTTTACGAAATCTTAAAAGTAAAATACCTTATCACTGGTATTTATGATTCCACAAAGTGTGTGTGTGTGTGTGTGTGTGTGTGTGTGGTTGTTGGCGACAGCGCCTCGCTTGGTCACCCAGGCTGGAGTGCAGTGGCATGATCACAACTCACTGCAGTCTCGACCTCCCCGGCTCAAGTGATCCTCCCATGTCAGCCTCCCACACAGCTGGGGCTATAGGTGCATGCCACCACATCCAGCTAATTTAAAAAAAAAATTTTTTTTGTAGAAGTAGGGTCTCACCATGTTGAGACTGGTCTCAAATTCCGGGGCTCAAGCAATCCTCCCACCTCACCTTCCCAAAGTGCTGGGATTACAGGCATGAGTCACTATGCTTGGCCTACAAAATGTATTACCATCTTGCATTCCTTACTAAATTGTTCTTTTGTCCCCTGAGATATTTTGGGATAGTAGAAAATCACCAGGTCCATCCTGCATTTCTTCTCATTTATATTATTTTTGTTGCTTTTGAAATATCAACTCTTGACTAGAAGTATATTTATATGCCTTAATCTCTGTATTATCAATTATTAGATACTTGTGCCGAGCCCCTCGGACCATCTCATTTCCCTCCTTCCTGCAGTAGGATCCAACTATTTATTACTGTCTGCAATTCAATATTTTAGGCAATTGTTTAGTGGTTGGTTGTCTCTTATCACTAGTTGATTTAAGGACCTGTCTGTCTCCATGAATGTTTGAAGTGTGCCCTGGCAGAGCTCTTTATGTTTTTGGAATGTGGAGCTGACTATAGCTTTCTCTTAGTAATAAATTCGTCTAAGTAATGAAACATTTGGTTAACTAAAATAAAGGAAAAAGAATTACTCTTAATTTATGCTCTGCCCAGTAGATAAGAGTTGACCAAAACTTTTAAATATTTCACTATCATTATGTATAATTCAGTTCGCATCTGTTCCATAACTTACTAAATCAATTCAGTGAGAGGGTTGAGATTTTGAAATGACCAAATGACAAATTTTCCCTGCAGTGATGGGGGAATATATACAGGGTCGGCACCTGTATATATTTTTCTGCAGGATTTTTCCACTCTTAAGTGGAAAATGTTTAAAATTTCAAGTTTTTAGGGTTTATTAGTAACATTGTGAGCATACTAAAAATTGAAGACTATGTAAACCAAAGAATTTAAACATGCTGCAGGTGATACTTAGATTCCCTTTGTCTCAGGTCTAACTCAACCATAAAGCATTTTTACTTTACCACCATCCATGATATTTTGACACATTTCTTTCTGCATCTTTTTTCAGGCTGGAGTGCAATGGTGCTATCACTGCTCACAGCAGCCTCTGCCTCTCTAATTCAAGTGATTCTCCCACCTCAACCTCCCGGGTAGCTGGGACTATAGGTGCGTGCCACCACACCTGGCTAAATTTTGTGTTTTTAGTAGACACGGGGTTTCACCATGTTGGCCAGGATGGTCTCAATCTCCTGACCTCGTGATCAGCCCGCCTCAGCTTTCCAAAGTGCTAGGATTATAGGCTCTTTCTGAATCTTTCATGTAAACCATTTCACTAAAATTTGCACTAAAAATGAAAATTAGAGTTGAAATATTTAGAATCGTAGAATCTTTGGATAAGAATAAAAAATATACAAGTTGTGGTAGAGACTTAAGGTGCTTATCTGTACTCAGTTCTGCTTTCTGGGCATCTGGAACAGTATACTTCCCAGTCCCGTTGTACTTAGGTGGTACCAGGTGACTCATTCTGGAGTGTGAGGAGAGACTGTTGTGGAGGCTGTATGTTAAGAAGGCAGAGCCACTTACAGAAAGAAGCCAGGAACCCCAAACTTAAAGCTTCCTGAGTCTCTGGGTCATGACATGGAAGGCAGATAATAAATATAAATATGAAAATCGTTCTTAGTACAAGGGACATACAGAAACAGGCCACAGGCCCTAGTTTGCTAACTTCTGTGCTTGTCTCCTGAGTGGTAACAAATGTGTGGTGCAACCAAGACAAAAGTCTTTCTGTTAATCCAATAAGTTTTAAGGGTTCATTATCATAGCATTACTTGACTTACTAGATCACAGGTGATCTCATCTAACTGTCTGACTCCACCATATTTCTAAAGAATGCTTCTGATAGCAGGAATCTCTGCACTGTACATTCTGTGAGATAACCTATTCCATTGATGGACAACTTTATCTATAACTAATTTTTCTCTCTTTAGTGAGCCAAAGTCCTGATTCCATTTTATCTGTTGGTTCCAGTTCTGCCTCCAGATGAGTTTTATATTTTGTGGGAGCTTTTCATTATCCAAAGATAGTTTTCAGGTCTCCCTGGTCTGTTAACCTAGGAGAAAACAGAATAAAATAGCAAATGACATTTTAAAAAACATTAAGCTTGGTGGGACATGGTGGCTCACACTTGAAATCCCAGCACTTTGGTAGGCCAGGACAGACGGATCATTTGAGCCCAGGAGTTCATGACCGGGCTGGGCAACATGGCGAAAACCCGTCTCCACTAAAAATATAAAAAATTAGCTGGTTGTGGTGGCAAGTGCCTGTGGTCCCAGCTTCTCAGGAAGCCGAGTTGGAAGCATCACCTGAGCCCAAGATGTCAAGGCTGTAGCGAGCCATCAGAACCACTGCACTCCAGCCTAGGTGATGAAAGCAAGGCCCTGTCTCAAAAACAAAAAACCAAGCTTAAAAGTTGTATTAACTAGAATATAATAAACTACATTTAACTTTAGAAAAATCAACTACACAAGCGGTAAGAAGATTTGACCCAGTTCTGAGAAAACAACTGTCAACTTAGTATAAAACAATAAAATGACCGTTAAAAAATTAACTGAATTATATGCTTGGTGTTTTGTTTATGGCAAATATTTCTCTCCTGTACTGTGAACGAGTCCAGCCACATCTGTTACATTAAAGGCAACCAAGTTTTAAAGGAAAAATTGACAAAGTTAGTCTAGAGGAATGGTCACCAGAATGTCTCAACAAAAGTCTAGACACCCTAAACACAGTGAATGGCTAAAGGAATTAGAGATACTTAAAGAGAAACAGCCCATTGGACAACATCTCATGATCTCAGATAGTTACAATGAAATCTGTCTTTTATTAATTTTCTTTCTCTATCTTCACAGCAGGTGACTAATAGCTTTTTGTAGGAATGAGGCAGATGGGCATCTAGGCTTTACATTTGATCTTTATAGCCAACATCTTTCAATTATGTGTTTGACCATGATCCCCAAAGCTTCTATAGGATATTTGGTCAAGAACTTTTTGGAAATCATACAACATATAGTCTGTAGTATATTAACAACATACTAGTCCTATCAAAAAAAAAGATGAAATTGAGTGTTAGATGATATGACTTATTCTGTCAATGCTAGTTCTTAATTATTTGGTTGCTTATTATTTTCTTTTTCTAGTTGCATTTCTTCTAGTAATCCAGACTATAATTTTGGTAGGACTTGGCATCAGATACACTAAGCCATAAGTCTTAGACTTACACCATTTGTTGCAAATTGGGAGCTCACTTACCAATATCTAGACTTAAAAAATCTTATCTCCTTAATTGTATAACACTTTCCATCTCAAATTTATTTACACCTTCAGGTTCATGAAGACTTGCACAGTTGAACTGATTTTAAGTGGCCAGGTGCTTTCACCTTTACATTCCTACTTTAGTCCCATACTTTATCAGGTATCTTTTTAAAGCCAACTGTGCTAAGTCAACTAACCTTATCTGGTTGGGATAAATTAATCTTTACCAAAGGAAAACTTCCTGTTTCAACCTCAGTAAATGTTAACTGTTCCTTTTATTTAATTTCTTATGGAAATAAATGGACCATTTTATCCTTTTACTTTCTGCCTTTACCATTTGCTGTCAGGTTGATAACTAGGGCAACCACATTACCTGCTGCCCAGCAAAAATAATAGTATCCCCTTTCATTATGAAAAGTATTCCAGTTTGGATAAGTTATTTGGTCATCCTCACTATTGTGTACCATTTTTGGCAATGATTGGCAGAAATGTCTTATGTGAGTGTTTTTATTTCATTTGGCTGATAACCTAATTTTTTCATTTACCCATTACAACTAACAGTTAGTCGATGAGATCACACTGAGGCACTCTGAAATCCTTAGCATGGGGAATAAATGTGTGCATGTGTGTCACTCTTGTGCTGGGGCTGTATAATATAATTTTTGCTTATGCACTGCCAAAGCAAACTTAAGAATTGCCTTTTAATTTAAAGCAAGAAAAGTCTTTGTTCTAAAAACTTTGATACATTTCCTGATTTTCTGCGAATGAGAACTGTGTACATATCTTGTTCCGTTTTGCTCTTGCTGCCATGACTCCTAGGCCCAGATTTGGTCTGTCAATTCTGTATCAGCGGTCTTGGTTAGCATATGTCTTCCTTTTGGTAAGGGTTATTTATTTATTTGATTTGATTGTATACTTTTTAGCTCTTTAGTAGCCATTTAAAATTTTTGGCAAGGTATTTGGTATAAAATCATAACAAATATCTTTTTAGGACTCCATAATAATAGCCATTACTATTTTTTAAATAAGTTAGGACTAGGGTGGGGTAAGTACCCAAAGCCCAGTGGAATACTTTTATAATCCTGTGATGGGAGGAAAAGACCAACCACTAAAAATAAGCTAGCTGTACAATACCAGCCTTAATTTTTTTATGGTTACAGTTTAGCTCATGTATTATTCTATATGTGTTAGTCCATTCTTGCATTGCTATTAAAGAATACCTGAGCATGGGTAATTTATAAAGAAAAGTGGTTTGTTTAGGCTCAGTGTTCTGCAGGCTGTACAGGAAACATGGTGCCAGCATCTGCTCCTGCTGAGGGCTTCAAGGAGCTTACAATCATAGGGAGGGTAGGAAAGCAGGCACATCACACGGCGAGAGCAGGAACAAGAGAGAGTGGGGAGGTGCCACATGAATCACATCCTCCGTGATCTCAGAGCAAAAACTCACTCATCATCACAAGGACAGCACCAAGACATTCATGAAGAATCTCCCCCTGTGACCCAAACACCTCCCAACAGGTCCCACCTCCAACATTGGGGATTATATTTCAACATGAAATTTGAACGGGATAAATATCCAAACTATATTACTGTATATTTTGTACCTCTACCTAGGCAGTAAGTTATATGCAGCTGCTTTCTTACCATGTGTAATATTGTACTTAGAAAGGAGATAAATGAAATGTGCATTCTGCAAATGGTGAATTTAAATGTTGCAGAAAAATTTCCTTTTTTTGTTTTGCTTTGTTTTTGAGACAGAGTCTCACTCTGTCGCCCAAGCTGGAATGCAGTGGCGCAATCTTGGCTCAGTGCAACCTCTGTCTCCCAGGTTCAAGCGATTCTCCTGCCTCAGCCTCCCAAGTATCTGGGATTATAGGTGTGCACCACTATGCCCGGCTAATTTTTGTATTTTTGGTAGAGATGGGGTTTCACCATTTGGCCAGGCTGGTCTCGAACTCCTGACCTCAGGTGATCCACCTGGCTTCTGCCTCCCAAAGTGCTGAATCCTCTAAATGTTGCAGAAAAATTTCTACAGTGCAGAGTAGAGTAAGATTGGTCTCAAAGAGTCACATTTCCCACATATATAGGTCTTAGCACATAGATTTTGTTTATATTTTAAAAATAAATATTAATACATATTCATAGAGGACAAAATACAGATAAGCAAAAATATGAAAACTAGCCACCAATAAATTACTATTTACTGTTAACATTTGGTGTATAACCTTCCAAACTTTTAAAAGTGTATTTTCCACATTGCCTGGCAAGTAGTTACCGCAAAATGGATAAGGTATTCCTTTTTCTTATTTTAACTAAAAATCAGATCATACTGTGCATACCATTTTATGGTCTACTTTTTTGTTTCACTTAAAATATCATTATCCTCTTTGCTGCCAGTAAGGACATTTCTGATTTTATTGAATGTACTGTATTTCCATTTAACACAGCCAGTTCTACTGTGTACAGTTTTTCAGTCTGTTAAAACAACACTTTGATGTATGTTGTAGTTTTTTCTTTAGGATAAACTTTCTCTAAGTGGTCTTCCTGGATCAAAGATATATTCAGTATAAGGCTTTTGATACATACTGGTAAACTGACCTCCAAAGAGTTTGGACCATTTTTCACAACAGTTTATGAGAGTGTACATTTGCTGAGCCCTCCTTGCACTTGGCAAAGTTATCTTCTGTCCCTGCCAATGAAAAAAAATGTTTTATTTATTTATTTAAGAGACAAGATCTCATTATGTTGCCCAGGCTGGACTTATCCTGGGCTCAAGGAATCCTTCTGCCTTAGCCTCCTAAGTAACTGGGACTACAGGCACGTGCCATTGGATCTAGTTCAAAAATGCTGCTTTTTTAAAAATTGCTTTTCTTCAATCAAAAATCTTTCATTTCTTTGCCTTGGACTACCTGTTCATTTCTTTGGCTGTTTCTCTCAGGTATGTTCATCTTTTTCTTCTTTACTTGCAAAATTAAAAATATAACTTAATAGTAATTATTAAATTTTAATTAGTAGAAATTACTGCTCACAGCCAGACTTGATTTTTTTCTTTTTCTTTTTTTTTTTTTTTTTTTTTTTTTCAGTTTCAACAATAAGAAACTAAATCACTGCCTTGTACAATAAAAAGATACATGTTGGGGTGATCAGACCCAACACCAGGTCTTGGGGGCGATGAGTTGGTGGAGTCAAAGGAATGAGAAAAAGACAGTTTGAGAGAGAAAGTGGGACCAGGGGCCCATGGCTGGTGTGGAGGCTGTGAAGGCCCTGAGCTCTGGGAGCCTATGCTGTTTATTGGTGATCAAAGAAAGAAACAGGTGGTGAGATGTGGGGGTTGAAAGGAAACGGTGTATCAAGTGAATGGGAAACATATGGCTACTTGAGATAATGGGAGTGCTAGAAGCAAGGAGCCAGCAAATCTAGCCAACAGGCAAGCCCTGCCTCAGCTTCTCTCCCAACACTCAGCTTTTCTCCCAACAGATACATTTGAAACTTAACTTCAGATATATGTATAGTAAAATTGAAAACTTTTTTAAAAATAAGTAACTTATGATTTATATATTGTATTTGCATCTTATTTTATCTGATTGTCTACCCTGAACAACTTCTACCTTCCCTGAGCTAGACACACCCTTGGTTTTGGGGGGGAAGCAGGGGGATTTTTTTCTTTTAAAAAAACTTGGCAATTGTTTTGTAATGCTAATCCAGAATATTTGTAAAACTCTTTGTACTATCTTACATAGCGTCTTTATGTGAAAGGGGATAAGTTAGGGAGTAAGAGTGGTACTACCCAGAGATCTTACAAGGCATCGTTTACATTACTGAAATACAGTGCTTGTGGCCTCAACTTTGAGAACTCAGAAATTTTGTTTTTGTAGATTCACATAAAATAAGCTCAGGTTATATATGCTAATGATGTTTGCAGAGACTGAATAAATCCGAATGCCAGATTATTAATTTACTGTGAAAGTTGAGTAGTGCTTCTGTCAGCATTACCAGTATATTTTCTTCTTCAGGTTAATCTGCATGGAAATCCAGACTATTAATTAGAAGGCTGTTTGTTGAGCAAGAGGTTCAGATTAAGGTTTGTTAGTTGTTTGGATGGTCCTAGGGAAGGAAATGATCAAAACTGTAAGCCCAGCATGGTGGCTCATGCCTGTAATCCCAGCACTTTGGGAGGCCAAGGCGGGCAGATCACCTGAGTTCGGGAGTTCAAGACCAGCCTGGCCAGCTTGGTGAAACCCCGTCTCTACAAAAATAGGAAGATTAGCCAACATGATGGCGGATACCTGTAATCCCAGCTACTCAGCAGGCTGGGGCGGAAGAATTACTTGAACGCGGGAGGCAGAGGTTGCACTGAGCCGAGATAGTGCCATTGCACTTCAGCCTGGGCAACAGAGCGGGACTCCGTCTCAGAAAAAAAAATGTAAACCCCAGCAAGATGCTTTCTTCCTTGCTGGTATTGGCACTACTGGCTCTACTACTTGTCTTTGTGGTCAAGTTCTCAGCTTTTTCAAGTGTGAAAGAATTTCTTTTTAATTTCAAAAGTATCTGTAATAGTGCTTGGGATACAGATGAATGTATGAATTTTTTGCAGTAACTGAGCAGTATCCTACCAATCTGCAGCCCATAGACAGGTAGTCTCTGCTGTCTTCTAACAGTCCTGCTTCTCTTTATACACTTCATCCAGTTAGAGCCCAATATAATTAATTAGTACTTATTCCTTGGAATTACACACCCAGGTACTTTGGGTACTGTTAATTTCTTGAGTCATATATATAGATAGTAACTTGATTTTTCCCAAAGATGAATGAGTACATTATGTATATGCATACACGTACACTCATAAGCTTTACTTTTCACTCCCAAACTGTGACCTTTTACCAATGTGGGGAAGGGGACGAGGGGTTTACTGCGTGACCAGTATTCTGGTGAGAATGGTATATCTGAGTATTTCACCTGTTCACCTCTAGAGCTTAGTATCCTAGAGTATATCAAGATGCATCTCTTTTATCTTCCCTTTAAAAAAGTAAAGTAAAATTTTAAAATCTTTAATTAAATATTTAAACTAACAGGTTTTTTTCATCGAAAGGGTAAACCATGACTAAGAGTCATCTACTGTTCTCATTTCAGGATTTTCCTGGAGCTAGTTTTTCTATTTTTTACCTTTGTTTTTTTGTTTTTTATTTTTTTAGCGACAAGGTCTCACTCTGTTGCCCAGGCTGGAGTGCAGAGGCACAGTCATAGCTCACTACAACCTCAAATTCCTGGGCTCAGGTGATTCTCGCACCTCAGACTCCCAGGTAACTGGGACTACAGGCGTGTATCACACCTGGCTTTTTGTTTTTTGTTGTTTTTTTTGTTGTTGTTGGGGGGAGAGACAGGATCTTACTCTTTTGACCAGGCTGGTCTTGAACTCCTGGTCTCAAGGGATCCTCCTGCCTTGGCCTCCCAGAGTGCTGAGATTACAGGCCTGAACCACCATGCCTGGCCACATTTTTGTGTTTTTTTGTTTTTGTTTGTTTGTGACAGGGCCTTACTCTATAACCCAGGCTGAAGTGCAGTGGCTCAATCACGCCTCGCTGCAGCCTCAACTTCCCCAGACTCAGGTGATTCTCCCACCTCAGCCTCCCGGGTAGCTGGGACTATAAGCACATGCCATCATGTCCACTAATTTTTTGTAGATATGGGGTTTCACCGTGTTGCCCAGGCTGGTCTCAAACTCCTGGGCTTAAGTGATCCGCCCACCTTGGCCTCCCAAAGTGCTGGGATTACAGGAGTGAGCCAGTGCACCTGGCCACAGGTTTTTTTTGTTCGTTTGCTTGTCTTTTTGTTTTTGTTTTTGTTTTTTTGAAATGGAGTCTCGCTCTGCCACCCAGGCTGGAATTCAGTGGCGCGATCTTGGCTCACTGCAAGCTCCGCCGCCCGGGTTCAAGTGGTTCTCCTGCGTCGGCCTCCCAAGTAGCTGGTATTACAGGCGTCTGTCACTACAGCCAGCTAATTTTTTGTATTTTTAGTAGAGACAGGGTTTCACCATGTTCGCCAGGCTGGTCTTGAACTCCTGACCTCAGGTGATCTACCCGCCTTGGCCTCTCAAAGTGCTGGAATTACAGGCGTGAGCCCCTGTGCCTGGCCTAGTGACAGTTTTTTTAACCTTTGAGATGGAGTTCAGTATTCATACAAGTTTAACAGTATTTTTTTTAAAAAACAGTTTTTCATTTAAAAAACAATTCTATTCATAGGGCGTATTGGTGACCTCTCGGAAGAAAGGGATAAGGAGTTGTCACTTGGCCAGTAAGGGAAACAGACTCAAGTGGATGAGGTCCAACCACTCAGTCTTGAGATTTCACTGCCCTAAAAGTCAAAGAATGTGTAAAAGGACAGTGAAGGGAAGACTTCCTCCTCCCCCACCCCCATCTCAGGAAATCCTGATCTTAATTCTCACTCTGTATACCCAGTCCCTCAAACCAGAAACTTGGGCATCATATCTCCTTTATCTCCTCCAGTCCAATCACTTACAAAGTCCTGCAGTTTTTACTGTAGCCTATTTAAGTTTCACTGGTTTAATACTCTGGAGTACATGGGCTAGATTTGCCCGACTCTGTAGGAATAAATCAGAGTAGATGGTGATGTTTGTCAGTTAAAACTATTAAGAATATAGAAGATTTTTTTAAATTCCACAATTACTGCTGGGCACGGCAGCTCATGCTTGTAATCCCAGCACTTTGGGAGGCCGAGGCGGGTGAATCACAAGGTCAGGAGTTCAAGACCAGCCTGGACAACATACTGAAACCCCATCTCTACTAAAAATACAAAAATTAGCCAGGCATGGTGGCGCATGCCTGTCGTCCCAGCTACTTGGGAGGCTGAGGTAGGAGAATCGCTTGAACCTGGGAGGCAGAGGTTGCAGTGAGCCAAGATTATGCCACTGCACTCTAGTCTGGGCAACAGAATAAGAGTCCATCTCAAAAAAAAAAAAAATTCATAATCACAGAGAAATAGGTGGCATATCAAAGTAGTTAAGCACATGGATTATAGAGCCAGACCGCTCACTTCAGATACTAGACTCTACCACTCACTAGTTGTGTGACCTTAAACAATTTACTTAACCTATCTGTGTCTTAGTTTTCCCAACTCAGAGATAAGGATGTTAGTACAGCTTGCCTCACAGGGAATGCTTAGAACATACCTTTCATATCGTAAGCTCTTATTTATTTATTTATTTATTTATCGAGAGGGAGTCTCGTTCTGTCGCCCAGGCTGGAGTGCAGTGGCGCAATCTCAGCTCACTGCAAGCTCCGCCTCCCGGGTTCACGCCATTCTCCTGCCTCAGCCTCCCGAGTAGCTGGGACTACAGGCATCCGCCACCATGCCTCACCAATTTTTTGTATTTTTAGTAGAGACTGGGTTTCACCGTGTTAGCCAGGATGGTCTCGATCTCTTGACCTCGTGATCTGCCTGCCTTGGCCTCCCACAGTGCTGGGGTTACAGGTGTGAGCCACCACGCCTGGCCAGTAAGCTTTTTTAAGTGTTAACTCTTGATCCATTTGTTGTTTTCATTCAATAAATAGAAAAATCTATTTCCTCAGCTGATGATTTTGAATTAATTATTGATTATAAACATATCTTTTATTTACTAGGGTATTTGAGATAAGGAATTTTAAACAGCTAAATTATTCTTATTTTCTGCCACTTAAGCTTGTGTTCCACCAACTGCATCTAGAATAATTCTCTGACCTTTCATTATTTGCTATACAAGTTAAATGATCTCAGTGTTAAATGTCATATAGGGTAGTAAAGTATTGTCTAAAGTGTTATCTTCCATGTGTAATGATGTGTCTGTATACTGTAGGAATACATAAGCAAATACTGCCTTCTACTTTGTGGCCCATGTACTTGCAAAAAAAAAAAAATCTTTCATTTGATTTCTGTTAGTGATTAGATGACTGTGTCACAATTACCATCAGCCTCTCAAGAAACTATTTTGTATAACTTAGCAGCTAAAAAGAGGAGGGAAAACTGGTTTATATATTCAAAGGGAAAGGAAAACCTTTTTGGAAAAAAAAAATTATTGATTGCATTATGCATCCTAAACCTAATGTTATAATCAGTTCCCCTTTACAACTGAGGGCCTAGGATAAAAATTAGTTCTCCCAGAATTGTAGAAATGAGCACAAGAAGATAGAAATTAAGTAATTCACAGACTTCGTTGTAGAGATTATGTGTAATAAAGCTTCTTGCCAGTATTGACGAAGTCCTTGTTGCTCTTACATGCCATCAAATGTACAGTTTTATTGTTTCAGGTCCTTTGCTCTTTTATTTAGCTTTATTGTCTTAATTTTAAAACTATTTTCTTTTTAAAAATATCATCTAGCCTAAAGTGTCACAAAGGTATTTTCAACATGTGTGTTGTAGCCTAATGGTAGGAAGACTCATTTAGGCAATGACTTGATCAAAAATTGCATTTCGACCCGTCAGAAAAGTCAATATACTTATTAGCATTTTTGATTTACTATTCTTGAGGCCAAAAATAACTATACAGTGCTTTTTAAAACATGCCTATACTGCCAGAAATTCCTGGAGTTGCAACATATTTTTTAAGTTAATGAGGAATATAAAATGTTTGTTGAAAAATGTTTTTCAAGTATGTCAATTTCAGATAAACTGGATTTCACCAAATTAAAAAGTTTTATATTTTATAGGATGCCATCAAGAAAGTGAAATATTTTCACAGATGGAAGAAAATATTCGCAAACTATGTATCTGATAAAAGATTTACAGGATATTTACTAGCAAAATTTTATTTTATTATTTTTTATTATTTATTTATTAGAGACGGAGTCTTGCTCTGTCATCCAGGCTGGAGTGCAGTGGCGCAATCTCAGCTCACTGCAACCTCCACCTCCCTGGTTCAACCAATTCTCCTCCCTCAGCCTCCTGAGTAGCTGGGACTACAGGCACACACTGCCACACCCAGCTAATTTTTTGTATTTTAGTAGAGACCGGGTTTCGCCATGTTGCCCAGGCTGGTCTCGAACTCCTGAGCTCAGGCAGTTCACCTGCCTCAGCCTCCCAGAGTGCTAGGATTACAGACGTGAGCCACTGAACCCAGCCTAATTTTATTTATTTTTTTTAAGACAGGGTCTCACTCTGTGGCCCAGGCCAGAGTGCAGTGGCACAATCACAGCTCACTGCAGCCTCTTCCTCTGGGGCTCAAGCAATCCTTTCACCTCAGCCCCCAATGGAGCTAGGACTACAGGCACACTCCACCATATCAGCTAATTTTTGTATGTTTTGTAGAAATGGGGTTTTACCATGCTGCCTAGGCTAGTCTCGAACTCCTGGACTCAAGCGATCTACCCACCTTGGCTTCCCAGAGTGCTAGAATTATAGGCGTGAGCCACTACACTTGGCCTGCACAATTTTATTTTAATTTATTGTATTTATTTTGAGACACAGTCTCACTTCATCATCCAGGCTGGCATGCAGTGGTGCCGTCTCAGCTCACTGCAACCTCCACCTCCCAGGTTCAAACAATTCTCCTGCCTTGGCCTCCCAGGTAGCTGGGATTACAGGCACACCACCACACCCGGCTAATTTTTTTTTTTTTTTTTTTTTTTGTAGAGACAGAGTTTCACCATGTTAGCCAGGCTGGTCTTAAACTCCTGACCTCAAGTGACCCACCGCCTTGGCCTCCCAAAGTGCTGGGATTACAGGCATGAGCCACTGCACCTGGCCCCAGCCTGCAAAATTTTAAAAAATGAAAAAGGACTTGTATACAGAATACATGAGAAGCTCTTATGACTCAGTAGTAAAGACACATAACCCAATTTAAAAGGGGCAAGTGATATGAATAGATATTTTCCCAGAGAAGATACACATAAGGCCAATAAGCACATGGAAAGATACTCAACATTTTAGCCATCAAGAAAATGTAAATCAAAACCAAAATTGAAATCAAAACCACAATGAGATATGACTTCATACCCACTAGGATGACTATAATAAAATAAAACACATAAGAATTGGTAAGGATGTGCAGAAATTGGACCGTCCTACGTTGTTGTTGGGAATGTTAAATTGTACAAAATTGCTGGGGAAACAGGGTTGTCATTTTACCCATCAAGTCAACCCAGATATATAGCCAAGAGAAATGAAAACGTGTTCTCACAAAAATTTGGATAGTACATGAATGTTCATAGCAGCATATTTATAATAATCAATAGATGGAAACAAGCCAAATGTTATCAGCTGACAAATGGATAAACAAAATGTGGTGTATCCATAAAATGGAATATTATTTTCACGATAAAGAATGAATTGCTGATAAATCCTACAGCATGGATGACTCTCGATATCACTGTGCTAAGTGAAGGAAGTCAGCCACAAAAGACCATATATTGTATGATACCATTTATATAAAATGGCTAGAATAGGTAAATCTATAGAGATAGTAGATCAGTGGTTGTCTCGGTCTGGATGGGGAATGGAGGAATCAGGAGGCAATAGCTAAAGAGGGCATTTGCTCTATGGGATGATGAAAATATTCTAAAATTGATTGTGATTGTTACATAACTATGAGTATACTAAAAAGTATGGAATTATACACTTTAAATGGGCAGTTATATGACATGTCGTTTGTATGTCGATAAGCTGTTACCAAAAGAAAATTTTCAAGGAGGACTTCCAAATAACTAAAGACAGTAGTGGTCATGGATCTACTGCCTCCCAATTTTCCTTCAAATAAATATAGAATAGGAAGGAAAAAAATCTATACAGAATTTGAAGACAGCATAACTTGAAGAGAGTCTAAGAATTCAGTATTACTGTAACTAAAAAGAGAGCACTCAGCAGATCCTGGCATGTGATCTCTCATACTCCCGTTCATCTCCTGCCTGCCACAAGACTTTGTGGCAAGCATAGGCAAAGAAAAATGGAGACAAAATGGAGAGGGAATCTTAACGTTATCTAAATGTTCAGCCAGAAAAAGTCTACCCTAAGTCTGAAAATTCTTTTTTTTTTTTTTTAAGGTATCCAAATAGAGTAAGAGTAGGGATTACAGCGGAGGGACTTAAAAATACATAATCTTGGGAGGCCGAGGCAGGTGAATCGTGAGGTCAGGAGTTCAAGACCAGCCTGGCCAAGATGGTGAAACCCCGTCTCTACTGAAAAATACAAAACTTAGCTGGGCGCAGTGGCGGGCGCCTGTAATCCTAGCTACTCGGGAGACTGAGGCAGGAGAATTGCTTGAACCTGGGAGGCAGAGTTTGCAGTGAGCCGAGATCACGCCACTGCACTCTAGCCTGGGTGACACAGCAAGACTCTGCCTAAAAAATCAAAAGAAAAATACATACAATCTGAAGAGGCAGTCTTCAAAGTGCATAGCTTCTAGGGGAGAAAAAGAAGGTACATAAGTAGAGGAGAAGCACCCTTTGGCAGTTGAGTGGTGAAAAGGTAATAAAGCAAAGGAGGAGATTCAGAATGCAGCAAAACAAAGAGAACCACAAAGTTAAGTTACAGAATTCATAGCCAACTGTTCCCCTCACAACAAAACAAATAATTGGCAGGACTTTGCTATACTGACAGAAGAGGGCACTATTAAAATAGGAATCTTGTAAAACATCCCAGTAATATGGTGCTTTAATAAAGAAATTTATAGCAGTAAACACATTTATCTGAAAAAATGAACATAAATGGATTAAATTTTGAGCTCAAAACAAAATTTAGGAAAACAAAGTAAACCTAAACAGCATGCCTAGAAGGAAATAATAAAGATAAAAGCAGAAATTAATGAGGTAGGGAATAGAAAAACAAGACCTAATAAATCTGTATTCTGAAAGTTTTAAATTATGAAAATAGACAAACGGTTAGTTAACTTAATCATGTAAAGGAAAGGAGTAAAACATAGATATGCAAAATAAGATAAGAAAGTGGTAAATAACCACTAAAAATTTTTTAAAAATTTTAAAATCACAAGAGACTACTTAGCAGACCTCACTGCAGTTATTTGGAAACCTAGATGAAATGAGTAATTTTCTAGGGAAATGCAGATTACCAACATGGAGTTAAAGAAGTTGGACAGACTAATTTCCATAAAAGAAAGAATACTACTAAACTATCCCACCAAAAAGCATTAGACCTGAATGGTTTCACCAAGCAATTCTATCAGACCTTCAGAGACCAGATAGTCCCACTGCTGCATAAATTGTTCCTGAGCACTGGAAATGCTGGAAAGCTTCTGAATTTCTGTGAAACAAATATACTATTGATACTTAAACCTGGTAAGAACAGCATTGAAGAAAACTATAAATCAGCATCGCATAAGAATATTGATGTAGAAATACTGAATTAAATATTATCATTATGAGGTGATATACCACGACCATGTGAGATTTATTTCAGGGATGCAGGACTGGCTTAATACTAGGATACTCATTAGCATACTCCCTATTGATAGATTTGTGAGGAAAACTCATTATTTCCATAGGTGCTGAAGGAGCCTTCAACAAGATCCACCCATTTTGTGCTCGTTCTCTCTCTCTCTCTCTCTCTCTCTCTCTCTCTCTCTCTCTCTCTCTCTCTCTCTCCCTCTCTCTCTCAAATAGGGATTGTGGGATACATTTTTGAAATGATGAAATTTATATATCTTAGTCCTAAAGCCAGGAGTCTTATATATAATGGGAAATACTGGAAGTATTTCCACAATATACAGAAACAAGGCAAATGTGCATTATACAAGGCAAATGTGCACTATCTTAATGCTGTTCAACATTATAATGGAGGTATTAACCAATATAGTTAGATACATTGATTAGAGGCATAAGAATGGGTAAAGAAGAAAGACCATCTCTGCAGATTATATAATACGGGTTGAGTATTCCTAATCTGAAAGGCTCCAAAATTCAAAACTTTTTAAGCAGTCATATGATGCACAAAGTAAATGCTTATTGAAGCATTTCAGATTTTGGATTAAGGCCGCAATGAAAATAATGAAGAAATTCCTAAATGCAAAAAAATTCGAAATATCTCGACCCAAACTTTTTTGGTTTTGACTGGAGTGCAATGGCGTGATCTTGGCTCACTGCAACCTTGACCTCCCAGGTTCAACCAGTTCTCCTGCAATCTGTGGTCTTTTGTGACTGCTTTATTTCACTTAGTATAATGTTTTCAAGTTTCACGCACATTGTAGCATGTATCACAGCTTTTCTTTTTATTGCTGAATTATGTTTCATTGTATGGACATACCACAGCACACTCTGCTTATCCAATTATCAGTTAATACACATATGAGTTTGAATTTTTTGGCTGTTACGAATAATGCTATGAACACTTGTGTATATGTTGTGTTTATTCTTATACATGGCACAAGATGTATAATACACAAGATGTATCTAATGTTATTTCTTTCTAAATATCTCAGTACTATTTATTCAGTGGTATCATTTATTATCTGGGACATTCAGATATCTGGGTACCATTTCATTTATATGAAATGTCAATGAAGGGCAAATCTGTAAAGTGAGAAAGTAGATTAGTGGTTGCTGGGGGCTAAGGGAGTTTGGTTTAAAGAGGGGTGACTGATAAAAGGTATAGTAGTTTCTCATTGGAATAATGAAAATGTTCTTAAATTTATAGTGATGGCTACACAACTGTATGAATATGCTAAAAGCCACTGAACAAGACACCGAATGAAATTAAATGGATGAATGTATGCTATATAAATTATATCCAATAATTAGCTGTTACCAAAAAAAAAAAAAACCCTCCAAACAGGTTAAGGATCTAAATGTTTAAAGAGAGAGAAAAAAAGACCATATAAGAAAACCCATGTTTTCTTCTTTAACCTTTGTGAATGAAAAAGGCTTTTGGGCTATGATTCAAAATGCAGAGACAACCAAAGATTGACAAACACATCTACGTAAAAATAAGAAAATTTTACATGGCAAAAACCAACATGAAAAAAAGTCAAAAAACCAAACTGACACACTCGAAGAAAATTTTTTCTACATATACCTTAGCCAAAAGGCTTATAGCAGTAATATACTACACTTGATTTTAGCCAAAAGGCTGAAAAGCCATATCCCTGATATATAAAGAACTCTTAATAATTAAATAACCAAAAAAAAAAAAAAAAAACCCTGAGCAACAAAGGACCAAAGACCTGATAGAAAAAATGGGGAAAATACATAGATGGACAACTCACAAACAATGAAAACTGGGCCTTAAGCACATAAAAAGTTTTAAGTTCATACGGAGAAATAAGCTCACACCTGTAATCCCAACACTTGGAGAGGCCAAGGTGGGTGGATCACCCGAGGTCGAGAGTTCGAGACCAGCCTGACCAACATGGAGAAACCTCATCTCTACTAAAAATACAAAAATTAGCCAGTCGTTGTGGCAGGTGCCTGTAATCCCATCTACTTAGGAGGCTGAGGCAGGAGAATCGCTTGAACTTGGGAGGCAGAAGTTATGGCGAGCTGAGATTGCGCCATTGTACTCCAGCCTGGGCAACAAGAGCGAAACTTCATCTCAAAAAAAAAAAAAAAAAAAGTAAAACAGCACTGAGACACCATTCCTCGTCTGTCAGATTAGTGAAAACTAAAAAGAATGTCAGCTAATTTTGTTGCGAGGCACTTTCCTATACTGCTGGTAAAAGTGCACACTGGCATAGCCCTTTTTCTGGAGAGCAGTGCCTAATAAGTTGACATATGCAGTTATCTTTTGACCCAACAATCCCAATTCTAGGAATCTTCTCTAAAGAAGTGTATCCATTTTAGGAGTGTTTGTAATTACGAAATATTGCAAGTAGCTTAAATACCCATTCAGGAGAATGATTGAATAAATGATGGTACAGCCGCACAATGGAGTAGTACTGTGTCACTGTAAGAAAGAATGAGGAAAATCTCTGAACTACTTGCAGTGCAATTAAGGGAATAAAGTATGAAGAGTATCTATAATATGCTACTCTTTATGAAGCAGGGAAATACAGGCACAGATGTCAACTTATTGTGCAAAAGAAATACCAAAATGATAAACTAGAAACTAGTGAAACTAGTTTCTTACAGGGAATACATGAGAATGGTATAGAAAGATTGGGAGTAATGGGAATAAGATAGTAGGGATAGGGAGCAGCACTTCTCTGACTGTAATTTTTTATTATGACTTTGACTCTCAGAACCCTGGTAATTTTTTACATAGTCTTCAGAAATAACAGAAATCAACTTGGATATTGGCAGGTATGGAGAAAGGAGCCCAAAATGTAATGCAAGCACTAACAGATGAACAATATTAACTTGATTATGAAGTCAATGAATAACACTGACTTGAGTGGGGAAGAAAAGAATTAAGTAACTTTGGAAAACTGTATTTTGATAGGTATTCTAAAGCTAAACACAAGACAAAAAACAAATATTGTAAGTAGTAAATGTGTTTCTCACAGAGGTATCACTTAGGAATTATGAAACTGCCTTTTGTGTAAAGTTTTAAAAATAAGTGAATATATTGTAGATAATGAAAGTCAGACTTCTCATTGTTGTCTAAAGAAGTTACAGATTAAGATAGGAGTAGGCTAGAATTAACGCTATGTTCATTGACTGGAGTTTGAGGTATCCATATGAAGTCATGGTTTTTAATATACGTATGATGTATGAATACAAAAATACATAATACAGATGTGTGAATATGTGTATACTGTACATACACATATTCCCGAGCTCTGTCCTGAGAGAGCCAGAGGAATGATACCCTAGTAAGCACATTAGTGTTCAGATCTTCTTTAAATGCCATTCTCCAGTAAAGGGAACCATGGGTCCTTGGAAAAATGGTTGAGTCTGGGGGCAAGAATAATACAAGATGTGCCTGAAACATCATGTGGTGCCAGAAAGTAATTCAAAAAACGATGAAAGCATGTTGAAAGGACAACAGGAGCCAATCTGGTGGAACTCCCAATGGCCCAAACTGGGATAATTTGAGAAACAAAATAATGATAATATTAGATTATAACCCACAAAATAAAACACATGTACAGGCATTTAGGTAGATAAGATAGATGGGAGGGATAGGAAGGACAGCTCTTTCTTACATGGAATTCCAGTTAGCATAGCTGAAAAGAGAGAAATAAAAACCATCATTAGGCAGACAACACTGTAATAAATATTGCATGCAAGAACTATCGGTGGATACTCAATGGGAGAATTTGTGATGAAAAGCAGGATATTTTCAAGGTAACAAAATATCTCCCCACAAGATGTGAATTACAAAGAGAAAAATGGTAACTATGGGGCAGCAGGTGGGGGGAAATGGCACATACCCCCTTAACCAGGTAAAGTAGAAATCACTAGTAATCTGAGACACGCCAATGTCATGTGTTCCCTAATGTACTGAAAGGGCACAATTTCACTTCCGTGGTGTCCCTGCCAAAAATGCCTAATCTAATCATGAAACTGGTGACATTTGCTTAAGGAATCTAAATAAGGTCTGTAGTATTAGTTAATAGTGTTATAATTTTCTGATATCAGTAATTGTACTATAATTATGTAACATGTTAGAAGGGGAAGTTGGATGAGGTATATACAGGATGTCTGTGCTATTTTTGCAACTTTTCTCCAATTCTAAAATTATTTCCAATAAAACATCTTTAAAAATAGGGGCCAGGCATAGTGGCTCGCGCAGCACTGTTGTAATCCCAGCACTTTGAGAGGCCGAGACAGGCGGATCACTTGAGCCCAGACCAGCCTGGGCAATATAGCAAAAACCCATCTCTACAAAAATTAGTCGGGCATGGTGGCATGCACCCTTTAGTCCTAGCTACTCGGGAGGTTTACGTGGGAGGATGGCTTGAGCCCAGGAGCTGGAGGTTGCAGTGAGCTGAGATCACACCACGGCACTCCAGCTTGAGCAAGAGGGAGACCCTGTCTCTAAATAAATGAATGGATGAGTGATAAAGGCTTGAGGTACCAGGTATGTTGTTACCTAAACTCTTGTTATCTGAGCTCAGAAGCCAGAAAAATTTTCATGACACAGTAAGCTTTGCTATCAGAGCTCTCCCTATTTGAACTAAGATTGAATAGAGTCACAAGAGATACTTGTATTTATTATTGATATTTTTGTTGCAGTATTATTGGGGCTTGCTCTAAATAGAATTTTTCTTATTCCCCTGGAGTCAACCATTGATTTCTTTGCTTGTTCTCTTAATATACTCTCCCTTAGAGGACTCATCCATTTGATTGGCATCAGCTGTCACCCTTTAAGTGAAAAATCTGTACATGTCACTCCCCTAATTGTCTTCATTATCTCCCTAATGAGTCTCAGGAAAAGTCCTAGCTCTTAAACTTCACTCACAAGGCCTTGCCTGTCTGCTCCTACTTACATCTTCAGCTTTATTGTTTTAAAACAACAATAAACTCTTAGCTTTCCTTGAACTTGAAGCTCTTGCCTTGCTGAGCTACTCTGAAATTCACTCATTCCTTGAACTTGAAGCTGTTGCCTTGCTGAGCTACTTTCAAATCCACTCTTCCTAATGCTTTTTGGGTCTTGTTCGTATTGTTCTTTCTTCCTCTAATTCTTTGTCTTCTTTCCCTGGCTAATTCTTTCAAATGATAGCTTAAATGTTAGTTCATCCACAAAACATTATTTGACCTTCAAAGACTGGCTTTCAGTGTCCCCCTCAGATACTTCCATGGCATCCTTTAGTTCCCCTGTCCTGGCACTTACTACTCTTTTATAATGTTTATATCTTATATTAGACCATCTATGGTATAAAGAATAAATTAGAGGGAAGCAGAACCATTTTAAAGGCTGCAGACCAGTAAGAAGTCTCTTGGGTAAATCTAAGCAGGAACTAATAATGGTTACCTATATTACAGTATTAGTGAGGGTGGAGCCCAGAGATACTGTATGTAGAAAGTGGGGTATAAGATCCTTGAGAGCATTGTCTGTCCTGTTTGCCTGTAGATCCACAGTAGGGGAACTCTCATGAGTCCTTCCTTATACTCATAATTCAATTCCATTTCCCACCTGTGGAACATTTCACTTTACCCTCAACGGTCTTGGTGCCTTACTTCTATAATTATCTGTGTAGTCTTTGATGCTGGAACTTTGGATACCTCATTGCACCATTGGTTGTGGACTGTTGATTGACTTCACCTGACTATCTGAGTAATACCACAATCTTTCCTCACCACTTAGTAGTAAGTAGTATCTCCTCTCTATGACATGTTAAGTTGAAGAGGATGATTTAGGGTTGTTTATCTGCTTAATGTTTGTTTATTTGCTTTTGGTCAGTGGTGAACAAGAGTAGAAGTTAGTATTTTTGCCCCTATTCCAGTTGACCATGCCAAATTTCCTACTTCTAGTGGCATCAACATTCTTTAATTTATCTAGGTTTTCAAGTTTTTGAATTTTTATTAGCCTTCTAAATTTTGCTTTGAAGTGTCTCTCCACTGTCTTCATTGTTCTTTCCCAGTTAACACTCTGACCTTAACTCATGGTACCTTACATCTAAATTATTGTAAAATCTCTCAGTTTATATTCTTAATTACTTTGCATCATTATCCTCAACTTAGATTCTTAAGAATTATGTTGACTCTAAGCCTTGACATCAAATTATCTTGGTGAATTGATTTTTTCCTCAGAATTTTAAGGACTAAATGAGATAATGGATGAGTCCTTTGTAACTGTATATCCATACCTCTTGATTTATTCCCTCCTTTTAAAAATCCTTCCATCTTGCTAGGCGCGGTGGCTCACACCTGTAATCCCAGCAGTTTGGGAGGCCCAGGTGGGCGGATCACCTGAGATCATGAATTCGAGACCAGCCTGGCTAACATGGTGAAGCCCTGTTTCTACTAAAAATACAAAAAATTAGCCGGGCGTGGTGGCGCACACCTGTAATCCCAGCTACTAGGGAGGCTGAGCCAGGAGAATTGCCTGAACCTGGGAGGCGGAGGTTGCAGTGAGCCGATATTGTGCCATTGCACTCCAGCCTGGGCAACAGAGCAAGACTGTCTCAAATAAATAAATAAATACAAATTAGTTAATGGTTTTAATTTTAATGAAAATTTAAAATCATAGGAAGTGAATTTCTTACCTCCTTTTAGGTTATTACAATTTTATGTTCAGTAAAAGCAGAATCTTAAGGGAATGAGGAAGCTTCCAGAGTTGAAACGCCTTGGTCTTTTTGTGTCCCTGGGCTGTTGGCAGTGACTCTGCTACAGAATACCACTTGGGGAGATCAACTTACTCAGTACAGGGTGCAGGGAACGCGGGAAGCTGGGAGGGCCAGAAACCCACACAGCGTGGTATGGAGTAGTGGAAAAGAACCCTCCTTTAGGAGGATAACATCCTCTGCATTCTATTTTTATATTTCAAAGTGAGGTATTTTTACTTCAAATTACAGTACTGTATATAGTTAATAGGAGAATGTTGTATATTTGCTAATAGAGGTTTATTGCTATATAATGGTCTCCTTCTGCCCCCATAGCATTGTAAAAAAAAAAAATCCTAACCTGTTTTTAAAATGTTTTAAATTCTTAATAAAAAATGCTGCAGTAAATATAGATCTTTACTTCAAAAAGAAAATGAAAGGCCTACTGGAAAGGGTTTCACAGAAAAGTTTAAAGTTATAAAATAGACACACAGATATAGCCTTCTGTCTTCACCACTTCTTAACATTTTGGCACATTTGCTTTCTCTCTCTATGTGTGTCTGTTTCTCTGGCTAATGTATTTTTATCACACCCAAGAAATTTAACATTTATAAAATGTAATCATTTAATATACCAACCGTGTATATACTACTTCAGTTGCTCCTCAGATTCCCGAATCTAATCAAATATAACACTTTACATTTTGTTTACAGGTCTCTCTAGTCTTCTGTAATTTTCCCGGTTTTTTTCCCATAATACTGATTTTTTTCAGCATTAAAGCTAGCTGTCTTGTAGGTTCACAGTTTGAATTTATCTGATTGTTTCATGATTAGATTCAGATTAAATATTTTTGGAGATACAGCATAGGTGATTTTTTTCCCTGTTGCATTATATCAGGAGGCGTAAAAGGTTAGCCTGCCTGATTATTGGTGATGTTAAATTTGATCACTTGATTAAGGTAGAGTCTGCTGGTAATGAACATACCTTTGAAATTAAAAGTTATCAGTAACCAAAGAATATCTTGTTCAGTGACCATCTCTCATCTAACAGATTTTGTCATATATTTATGATCCTTGCCAGAATTAGTGATTACATTAGTGGTTGCAAAATAATTGAGTTTCTCCTTCAAAAGATGTGTTAAAATTTCTTTAAAAAATTGTTACCGTAAGATGGCCCTTGGCTATAGTAATCATTTGCTGTTTTTGTTTAGAATGTATTAGGAAGTATGTGAGAGAATTAGGTTCAAATGTTGTCTTTACCTGTAAAGGTTGAGATCTTAAAGTTCCACAAGAGCTAAGGCACCAGAAAAATTAAGAAGAAAGTTTATCAGCCATGTCAGTAATTAGATTTAGATAATAAAATTTCTGATATTAGTCCCATAGTTGCCCCAGTTCCTATCATTCAGATGGGAATTATCTTTTTGCCTTATAACTACAGGTAAACCCTGTAGAGTCAGTGTACTTCTGTTTTTGCAGAAGTTGTTGCTGGACTTTCCAAAATGGATAGCACAAAATTTAAGGTGCAAGCAAAAAGTTAAATTTTATTAACTCAGATTTCAGCTGGGCGTGGTGGCTCACACCTGTAATCCCAGCACTTTGGGAGGCCAAAGCAGGTGGATCACTTGAGGTCAGGAGTTCAAGACCAGCCTGGCCAACATGGTGAAACACCATCTCTAGTAAAAATACAAATATTAGCCAGTTGTGGTGGCGGGTGCCTGTAATCCCAGCTACTTGGGAGGCTGAAGCAGGAGGATCACTTGAACCTGGGAGGCAGAGGTTGCAGTGAGCTGAGATTGCGCCCCTGCTCTCCAGCCTGGGTGACAGAACGAGATTCTGTCTAAAAAAATAAATGAATATTAACTCAAATTTCTGTTATTGAGGGTTTATTTGAAAGTTATCATTACCTGACCATGGTAGCATGTTTAAGCACAGTTCCACAACATCATTACAAACCTAAACCTGTTTCACTATTTGTGTTTTAACATTTGTAAGGTAGAGACAAAGCCAACTCATACAATTACTGGTGTAGCATCCAAAAAGAATATTAAAGATAAGATTCTGTCTTATTAACAAGTTGTAGATTATTCCTAAATTAACAGTTTTTTGTCACTAAAATCTCACTATTAACAGCTAAGTTGCTTCCGTTCATAATTAGAGGAAAACCTCTACTTGACAGCAATAAAACTGTATTTTAAGATATTTTAAATTATGACTTTTTACTAATTCACAATTACTTGAGTTTATAAGGCCTGCCTAACAATTTCCAAAGCTTGGAAAGAGAATCTTTTGAAATGTAGTAGAAAATGTTCATTTGTTTTTGCTACAATGTAAGTGGGTTGTTTCATTATTCTGCATTTTAGCTTGTCCATCTGTTTCATAACAAGAGTTTCTATTACAGTTTTTAAGAAAAGCTGCCTTGAAATATGTTTCTCATAAGTAACAAAGATTTTATCTGAGAAAAGAATTATTTATACCCTTTGGCAAAAGCGGAAACTCGTCATGGAAAGGTCAGGGGCTTGGATATTTGTTTTTTGGGTACCTAGGCTGGCACTTGATTTTTACCAGAAAGTGCAGGGTGCAGTAAAAGATTGTATACTGGAGAAATTTTACGTAAATCAGTGGGAAGCCTCTCAGATAAGTCTCAGTGTTGTTAGCTGCCTCATCACCTTTGTTGTTTGAAGATTTGGGAAGATTTTGTGGATTTTCATGTATTTTCAACAGTCTACTTCTAGGGCTGAGCATTTTTGAAAAGGTGTTAATATTTTTTCACATTATACTATAAAGCTGGTATCTTTCAGTGTTTGTCAAATTGGTATAAAGAGCACTGCTGGTTTATTAATCCGTAAGGTTATATAAACTCTACATGACTTAACATTTTAGTGACATGGAAAAGTGGGATTTCTGGTTAGTGGTGTATAGATCTTTCTTCACGTAGTGCAGGTAATATATGAGCATTGTCTGATGGATCCTTACAACATCCCTATATGCTTTTGGAAAGTATGATCTTTGTTTAACAAAATGGGAAACAGAGGCGCATGCTGTACCAGCTATCACTGAAAACAATAGCTAGAATCCGGAAAACATACTCATCTGGTTCAGTGTGTTGCCCAATAGATACAATTAGTATTCTGTTTTCTTTATCTTATTTGTTTGCCTTATAATTATTAAACCTGGTTTTTTAAATTCGATTTTGGTTGATTCCTTTTCTTGTAAGTCCACCACTTGAGCTAATATAGCCAACAAGCATCTGACACGAGGCAGAATTGTCCTCAGATTGCAGCTCTACTGCTATCTCCATCTGTTGGTATGAAGAAGTAATGCTCTTGCCAGAAATAAGCAAGCTTATTTTAATTTTAGCAAAAACAGATTAAGAAATAAGGAATTGTGCTGTTAATTCATTTTCTTTCTTTGTGACAGGTAAAGTCAGTTGGAAGATGCAAAACTGTCACAGGAAGTTGGTTATCATAGACAAATTGCCTTTTTTAAGGCTTTTTGTTAGTGATATTAGAAGTGTCAAAGAGAGTAATTTAAAAATGACATATTAACCATACCTAAATTATTTATGGCTTGTTCTTTAAGGAATTACAGAAAAATATGGTTGTCTCAACTTTTTTTCTTCAACCTGGGATCAGGCATCATTGTGCAACAATATTTTAATAGCGAGAAATCTCAAAAATCCTGACAGTCTTTGCATATTCACAGTTTCATGGGCTTTTGCATCATTGCTTCTGAATTGCTAATGAAGAGCTCAATATAGCTTCTGATGCATTTCAGATATTCTGGGTGGTGACTGGCTAGAGTGTTACTGACATCACAACATACAGCTGTTGACTTTCTATTGTCTGAGTCCTCAGCAAGTGCTTTAGACTGCTGTAGCAGGCACTCCCAATGCCTGACTAATCAGCTGGATGTGTGCAGTGAGCTCTGTAGAGGAGCAATGCAGAGCAGCAGTTTACAGGTACTATGGAAAGAACATCTTCTTAACTCTGTATAATGAAGCAAATACCAATACAATGAAGGTATGTGACTCTTAATTCATTTGCTAAATTTGTATAGAAGGTAATCTGATACATGAAGAAGTATTCATGTCCACTTAGTACCATAATTTTTGTTAGAGGATGTGTGATAAAATTCCACCATGTTGAAAGTGAGAGCCTTTTAAAATTGTTTTTGTTTATTTTTGCAAAGATATATTTGTTTAGGTTGATGGAGTGAAAAGTAGCGTCATTTACTTCTCAGCTGTAGCACTAGTTTCTTCTCCCAGTCCCTCACATGTTTGATACTTCTTGTAACTTACTGATAGAATGGTTTACCTGTGTGCTAATCGGTGTTTGTGTATAGCACAGCAAATTGTCAGTTGGAAAAATGACTTCTCTTTGAAGTTCATCTTAAAATAGACATACTATATGACTTGTTCAATTTTAAAAATTTTATTGTGGAACAAATACAATATGAATGAGACTTTTGGAAATTAAGAAGCTAAGAATCTTAACTTTCAAAACTCATGGTAATGGTGTGCTACCCTTTTGGGGGAAGAGGTGGAATAATTTTTAAAGTGCTTGTAACAGCAAAACCTAGATCTGTCATTGCTATGATTAGCGTAATCAGATATCACATTGCAAAAGAGAGCAAATGCTAATCAAACTATGTAATTTTTGAGGAGTATCTGATTCCTAATTATACAGTCTGAAAACTTTGACATTTACCTCGATATTTTGATTCCTCAAAACTGAAATCTCATCATGTAGGTGATACTGAATAGCACATGTCATTTTCGTATAATTGAATTGTTTAGAAGGTTTTTGAGAGTTTTGCTTGCTTTTTATCTGGAATTAGCTGAAATTTTAACAGCATTTGGAATTGTTATGATATGAATTCCTTCCCCCTCCGTTTATGAAACAATTATTTTATTCTTACGAAATAATTCATCTCTTTTTTAGAGGAAATAGGAAGAAAATCACTAAATGGCCTTTTATCAATGCTGAATGTCATTGCTCTTTCTTTTGTCTATTTCTGATTCCCAACTGTGTAAGTAATTAGGGTCATCAAAATATTAATAGCTATTATTAAAATTAGGGTCTTTTATCAGATGCATTGCTTCACCCTAATGCCAAGAGAATTTCATTATTTTTAAGCCTCAGATTTTAAGTTTTATATTGAGAACTATACATGAAAAAAATTAAAATAAGCAGCACATACTCTTAGTTCTTACTTACAACTGCTTTTATCCATCCTTTGTCACATTCTGCTTTTCTTTTTCATACTTTTCCTCATTTTCATTTCTTCTTTTTCCTTTAGGTTTCTGTTTGTCGGTGTGCTTCTATCCTGCCCTCCCTCTCTTTTTCTGTTTGACTTTCTAAATATTTGTCTCTCCCTCTTGATTTATCTTGTCTCTCCCTCCATCTTCCGTTCTCCCTATCCCCACCCATTTTTCTCCCCCTCTCCCTCTACATTTGTCTTTCCCACTTTGTCTCAATCTGTCCCCCTTTCTGTTCATCTACCTGGTGTTTCAGGGTGTCTCTCCCTTTCTGACTAAATCTATCTTAATCTCTCTCTCTCTCTCTTTTATCTTTCTCCCTCCCTTTCTCTTTTCTTTCTCTTTCTTTCAGCCTTTCCTTTTCTGCCCCTCTGACCCTCTCTCACTCCCTGTCTGTTTCAGTATCTCCCATTCTCTGTATCTTGCTTTCCCACTGTGTCTTGGTCTCTTCCTGTCCCTATCTGTTAGTCTCTGTCCATCATTCCCTCTTCCTTTGTCTGTTTCTCTGTGTGCCCTTCTTTCTTCTCCCTCTCATCCTTTTGCTACTCCGTGCCTCTCTTTCTCCCTACCTTTCTGTCTCTCTGTGTGTCTCCCTGGCTTCACCTCTTTCAGTCTCTCTGCCTCCGTCCTTCCCTCTCTTGGCACTCTGCTCCCTTTCCCACCCTACTGCCAGATCTTTCTCTTTTCTGTCTAAGCTTCAGTCACACACATTCACTCTGCAAATTTTCATTCTCATACAGGTTTTCAGTTTTTATTGCAGCCTAGATGTGCACTTAAATTTTTTGGTTAATAAACCATTAGATAAAGAAATTAAATACTATATTTTAAATAAACATGATTTACTGTTTGCTCAGTTTTTTAATTTTGAGAAACTTATACTTGAGGTCTTATAAGTAGATTGAAATCATTAAAAATTTTCTATCTTCTAAAGATATACATTTTAGGCCATTATTAAAAGGAATTATTTTTCTCTTAAAGGATTTTTCCATTAATTTTTAAGATTTATACAAAGCAATTTAAAATATTTTCCTTTTAAGGATACATAAGATAATATCCCACTTCATAATTATATTTCAGATTATGGGTAAGCTTGTATTTAAAACTTGTATTGACTTTTTTATACCATCTGTATTTTTCAAATGTGTTAATAGCAGATATATGCTAGTATTTTTTTATTTTGTTTTTAATCTCTTGTTTTGAAATAATTACAGATTTATAGAAAGTTGCAAAAATAGAACAGAGAGTATTTTTTAAATGTTTTCCTCAAGATTTTTTATTTTGTATATGAGTATTTAAAATAGAAGAACAGACACTCATTTAGCATTTACCTGTTTACATAATCACGAACCTAGCAACTGCCATTATATTGTTTTCATTTCATTTTGTAAAGCAGATTAAAATACCATTTGATGAAAGCATAGTGTGTGTTAATAGCAGTATGGCTTTGTCATAACTCGCATCAGGAAAGAAAGTTAGATTTACAAGTAACAAGTTATATATATATATATATAAAGTATTCAAGAAGCAAAGAAAGATGTATAAGATGAAAATCTTCTCAGAGCTGAGTTAAATGTCATTTTCACATACAGCTCTTCCTCCTCTGAAATTATGTAGCATTGCTTGTTTCTGCATTCTTTTGATGTCTCTACTGCTTTGTATAGTTTTCATTTCTGCTCTGTGATCCCCCTCTGGTTGTAGGGGACAAAAGGTGGGAATGAAACAGAACCAACAAAATCATCATCTCTAAATCTTGCCATAACTTTCACAGCTGACCAACCCTCCTTCTGATTAATAACTGAGATCTTTAATACAGTTAATATAATTTATTTTTTCCAAACTGAGTTCCTCTAAGCCCCAGAGTACCACAAAGTACTTCAGGAAACATAAGAAAGCCTGAAGCCCAGTTAACACTGCTCTACTCATCCCCACCTTCTCACTTGAACAGAGCAAGTTTATATAATAAATACATGTTTCCATGGTCTTAGTTCTCCAGAAGCCTATATATGAATCCTACTTAACCCTTGTTTTATATTTTATATATGTATGTTATAAAGTGACTTGGATAATATAACTGTCACATTATATAATATATATGATGCAAATCTGTTACATTATCTAATATATATGATGCAAATCTGTCATCTTATAAATATGCATATCATTTTATTATTATATACATAGATAAAGGGAGTTATTACTAAGATTCATGTATAGGTTTCTGGAGAACCAAGCAACCCCTAAAAGCATGTGTAAACTGTGAACATACACGTGTGAGTAAGCACATGTGACTGCTGCATTTCTGAGGAGAGGATCCTTGGGTTTAATAAGATTTTTCAAGAGGAATCCTTTCATGGCCCAAAAATAATTAAGAGTCACTGCTTTATAGTGTTTATAAATCATTGTTCAACATGCTTTGTTAATTTTAAATTTTCTCTCTTTTCATTTATTTTCAAATGCTTAGAAAGTTATGTAGCTACCTCTGCAATAGCAGACACATCAACAGAGATCACATACAGTTTTTTTGAAGTAGTTTAAAAATATACAGTGACTGATTGATTACTTGGCACATCAGATGTCAGACTTCAGCTTGGGGTCACCGAGAGAGATAATAGAACGTTTTTTTATTCCAGTACTTTCAGAGTGCTGGCTAAACCACAGCTTTCCTTAACAGGTAGAAAATGAATGACAACAAAAATAGAAAACTGTATGCTCCCTTGAGCTCCAGTGAGACAATTGTAAAGAAACCCATGTGTTAAATAGGAATAACTACTAAAACAATTTGATCTGGTAGACATAGCTGGGAAATAAAGCCACAAAAAAAATCAAGTCTGAAGTGCATTAAACCCATTGAATTTTTGCATTTTGTGCAAAGCCATAGGAAGCTGAGCCAATTAAATTGGACAGGTACTTTAAAGAGAAATTGTATCTGCTAGCTCTATACATATAGTATATAGTGTGAACTATGAGAAATTGTGAGCTTTTTAGCAGTGTTCACCCATGCCCAGCAGCAGCACCTTCAGGCTGTAAAATTGTTTTCACTTTGTTGTTTACATCCTTTTATAGAGTATGAAGGTAGATGATGGCAACTGAAAGACAGCACCTGTTCTACCTCAAGCTGTTTTTAAGCTATTTTTACTGGCCATAAAAATGCTCTTAGACTGAAAGAAGAAATCAAACATTTTCTAGCCTTTTCCTTCTAACATAATCCTTAGGTGCTTTCTTGAGAGAGGGCTGTGATCCTTTGTTAGAAAAAAATGTAGTTGGCAATTCAAGAAATAAAGGGTGGCACATTAGTAGTTATGAAACCGAATGTCTACCAATTGTAACCTAAATTAAAATCCCATAAAGGAAACAGATTTTTTGGTGTAGGAAGGAAATAGGTCATGTTAGATCTACTGATTCAAATGCTAGAGAGTGTGAAGTTTCACATTTTAAGCCATCAAAGAACCATTAGGTGGATTAATGTGCCAGGAGCCCAGCATGAATTTTGCTTTGATGATAGAGCTTTGTACCTTTAAGACCTGTAAAGGATTTTCCTTGTGACCCTATGATAAAAATGAAATGTTGGTCATGGGTAAAAAGTACAGAGATAGATGTTCATTTAGTCATATATTAGTAGTGTAGAGAAAAATATATCAAGTAAAATCAAATTTTGAAAGCATGGAGGAAACACCGCATCAGAGTCTAGCTAAAATACCATAAGACTGAGGATTTCTTATAAACAGTCCAACACTTGCCAAAGTCTGTAAAGCAAATGCCTACTCATTGATGGCATTCTGAATGGCTAAATTTTAGAAATCAAGATTATGCTCATAATGATGTTCACCTTTACTTATGAACTACCAACATTATCATGCTGTGAATGTAGCACAAAATACATGAAAGAATATAACCTAATGAAACTAGATTATGCACCCACAATGACTTTTGACACTAATGTGCAGTTAGGCCAGATAAGTCCTACACAAGACTGCCCTCACTTCAGCCACCAGACCACCCTTCTGATCAGCTGGCTACAAATTTGGAGGTTCCCTCGGGTTTAATTGACTAGAATAACTCACAATTAGACTCACCATTAGAGCTTTATTGTGCCAAAAGAATACAAATCAGAACTAGCCAAAAGGAGAGACACACAGGGTAAGGTCTGGGCATGTCCCAGATGCAAAGCTTTTGTTCTCTCCCCGTGAGGTCAAGATGTATTGTCTTTCCTGCACATTGGCATTTGTTAATTTGCAGAGCAATTTGCAGACAATCAGGGAGGCTCACCCAAGCTTCAGTGTTAAGAGTTTTTATTGGGATCCCATTACATTGGCATGGTTAATTGAATCATTGGCCATGCAATTGAATTCAATATCTAGCCTCACTACCTTCCTTGGAAGTCAGACTGATTATCACATTCCTCAAAGTCCCAACTTTCTAATTAACATGTTTAGTCTTCCCAGCCAATCCCCATCCGGAATCACCATCTTAACATAAAGTATCCACCATGAGTAACCGCATTAGCGTACACTATCAGGACCCACCATGAATGACAAAGACATTTCCATCAGTCCAGAAATCCCAAAAATTTAGAAGCTGCCTACCCAGGGACAAAGGTCAGCCAAATTTTCTATTACACAATATCTTACTTTCCAATTATTGATAATGTCTTTGGTATACCCTATATGAGAAGTAATTTACTTTTATGGTAATTATATATGAGATAACTCTGAGGTCAAGACTGAATAAGTGATCTTTCTCCTTCTGACCAGTTCCCTTTAGCTGATTTTGTACCTTAAAAGCATCTCTAAGCAGATCACTTTTAAAAGAATGAATCAGCTGGGCGCAGTGGCTCACGCCTGTAATCCCAGCACTTTGGGAGGCCGAGGCGGGCGGATCACAAGGTCAAGAGATAGAGACCATCCTGGCTAACACGGTGAAACCCCGTTTCTACTAAAAGTACAAAAAATTAGCCATGCGTGGTGGTTCGTGCCTGTAGTCCCAGATACTTGGGAGGCTGAGCAGGAGAATGGCGTGTGAGAGGAGCAGAGCTTGCAGTGAGCCGAGATTGCACTACTGCACTCCAGCCTGGGCGACAGTGCATGACTCCGTCTCAAAAAAAATAAATAAATAAAAGAATGAATTATTTTTAAAAAAATGAATTGTAACCAATTCAGGATGGAAACAAACAAAAAAAATCTATATTTTCTGTTACTGCCTGTTAAGCTGTCCTCTCATGTCCTTATTATCTATGGCTCAATTTCCAGGAATCCAAACCTTTTCAATGCTCTTTGCTGTTTATTTCTTAGAACATGACTAGATGTTAATACGAGTTTGGGGTTTTCTTTCCTCCATGTAGTTTTTTTTTTTATTATTACTATTATTTTTTATTTTTTAAGAGGCAGGGTCTTGCTCTGTCATCCAGACTGGAATGCAGTGGCACTATTGTAGTTTACTGCACCCTCAAACTCCTGAGCCCAAGGGATCCTTTCTTGTGGTAGCCGGGACTACAGGCGTGTGCCACCGTACTCTACCTCCGTGTAGTCTTTTTTTTTTTTTTCTTTTTGAGATGGACTCTCACTCTGTCGCCCTGGCTGGCATGCAGTGGCACCATCTTGGCTCACTGCAACCTCTACCTCCTGGATTCAAGCAATTCTCCTGCTTCAGCCTTCCAAGTAGCTGGGATTACAGGTGCCTGCTACCATGCCTGGCTAATTTTTGTATTTTTAGTAGAGATGGGGTTTCACCATGTTGGCCAGCCTGGTCTCGAACTCCTGACCTCAAGTGATCCACCCACCTCAGCTTCCCAAAGTGCTGGTATTACAGGCGCGAGCCACCACTCCTGGCCCTCTGTGTAGTCTTTTTTTTTTTTTTTTTTTTGAGACGGAGTCTCACGCTGTTGCCCAGGCTGGAGTGCAGTGGCGCAATCTCGGCTCACTGCAAGCTCCGCCTCCCGGGTTCCCGCCATTCTCCTGCCTCAGCCTCCTGAGTAGCTGGGACTACAGGCGCCCGCCACTGCGCCCGGCTAATTTTTTGTATTTTTAGTAGAGACGGGGTTTCACTGTGGTCTCGATCTCCTGACCTTGTGATCCGCCCGCCTCGGCCTCCCAAAGTGCTGGGATTACAGGCTTGAGCCACCGCGCCCGGCCTCTGTGTAGTCTTTAAAAGAGATTTTACCTCGTTCCAATCGGATCATATTACACCATGAGTTATTTATTTCAATCCTGCATTTAGCACATACATAGGGAGCTCTCAATATAACCCTGGACTATGGTAGGTTCAGAATTAAGGCAAAATACATTTTACCCTCACTAGGGCTATATTAGGAGATCATTAACTTCAGGTTTAGAGTTACATTAATGGCCCTGACTTTCTTGCATTGTCTCTTACCTACATCTGCCAATATCTCAACCCCTTTAGAATCTTACCAGGTTATCCCCAGGATTATCCAGGATCTCCTCATGAGTTCAAGAATAGCCCTTTCATGATCTTCCAGTTTTGTCTTTCTCTAACCCACTGCCCACTACCATTTTGCTAGTGCTTGCCATGAATTAGCTCATGTCCTTGCCAAAAGTTGTATCTCTCAGTGTACCCAACATCTTTAGTCTTCAGGATATCATATTCTCTAGAATTTCTTTTTTTTTTTTTTTTTTTTTTTTTTAGACAGAGTCTCGCTCTGTCACCCAGGCTGGAGTGCAGTGGCACAGTCTCAGCTCACTGCCGTCTGCACCTCCCGGGTTCAAGCGATTCTCATGCATCAGCCTCCCACGTAGGTGGGATTACAGGCACGCGCCACCACACCCAGCTAATTTTTGTATTTTTAGTAGAGATGAGGTTTTGCCATGTTGGCCAGGCTCGTCTCACTCTTCTGACCTCAAGTGATCCACCTGCCTCAGCCTCTGAAAGTCCTGGGATTACAGGCATGAGCCACTGCGTCTGACCTTCTCTAGAATTTTCTATGTACCAGCACCATGCCATCCTCAGAGAAGCTGGGCAAGCCATTCCCCCGCTTCTGTGGTGGGCACAGGAGCTGCTTGTCTCCCACATCTCCCCTGCTTTGGTTCTGTGAAAACACTTCCTTTAGCTTTTGCTTTGACTTAAACTAGGATCGCTATTACATTAAGGTATATATATAGTTCTTTTAGTACTCTAGCATTCCTAATTTCCAAGTTTTTATGTTTTGATTTGGCATTTTTAATTACATTTCTTAAGCTACTATACCATACAGTGATAAAAAGTCAGATCTGGAAATGACTGTGAAAAAAACATTTAGCCTATTCCATAGACAAGTAGCATCTGAGCTTTCTCATTTGCGTCACTCTCGCTCATTACAATCCCCAGTCAAAGAATTAGAGAAACCCCCAGTCTTGTTAGTCTACAGACTTCTTGGAAGGACTGTGCCAAAACAGTCCTGAATGTTGGTGTTGGCCTTAATGATCCACCCCTTAGTGACTCACTCACCATTCTCCACAAGCTGTGCAGCCATCCCAGCTCCCTCACTTCTAGCAAATAGGTTCTGGGTAAAATAGAAGAAATTTATTAGGTATGAATTCCCTCCTTTTCCTGCCACATTCCCTTCAGTTTCTGAGGATAATGAATACACTTCAGGCTTATTCACCAGTTTGTGCTTCTGATAACATTTTCTCATTTCATCCCACTTCTTCAGATTTTCCTTCTTACTACCTTTCTTTCCTCCTAAACCTCTAGCCTCTCCCTGTCTTTCCTTACTGGCTTCTGTGGCCTACACACTTTTTCATTATGACAACCTTCCTCTAACTTTGCATCTCCTGCTAACTTTGTTACCAAATCATGTAGACTCTTTGTGATCTTCCACTTTCCTCCTCAGTTCTTCAGGGGTCAGTGTTCCCTAGGGATTCTATCCCACACCCACTCTTTTCAATGAAGGCCTGTGGGCAACTTCATTGACACTGATAACTCAAAACTTCGATCTATATAGTGATTCTCCACCAAAAAATAACATTAACTGACTTCTTTCCTGAGCTCCAAGTCTATATATCCAATTTTCTGTTAGATTTCTCCACCTAAATGTCCTGAAGACACCTTAAAATTAACTATGCAAAACCAAAGTCATCTTTCTGCCATCAAATCCATTTTCTTCCCAGTTGTATTTCCTATAGTTAGTGGTAGCAAGCACTACCTGCACCTTCAGTGTGTCCTCTCATAACTCTACCAACTCTCACGGCCCTTACCTTTTCCCTGACCATTCCTGTATTGAATTGGCTTCCCCCAGTTAGTTACTTTCTGTTATATTAATCTATTCATTTCTACGTGAAGTACAAGTAGTGGCTGATACCAAGGGCCCTGGAACCAACACTACCTGAGTTCAGATCTTAACTCTACCCCTTACTAGTCTTGCTACTGCTTAATCTTCCTCTGCCTCAGTTTCCTCATCTACAAACTATATAATACTGCTTTTATGGGGATTAAATGAATTAATATACTTAAAGCATTGGGAATAGTGCTTAGTAAATAATAAGTAACTTTTTAAGGGTTTGCTGTTAATATTACCGGTTTCACAGCACATACTGCTATCAGTAATTACCTTGTATATTTTGTCTCTGCACTAGAATGTAAGCATTTTAGGTTCTAGGATCCCATCTGCTTAGTTCACTCATGTATACCTATTACCTAGAACAGTGCTCTCTGTACATAGTATCCAGTCTGGAGATTGAATGAATGGAATATCTTTTCTCCTTTTCAGCGTTCACCTTTTAATTCTTTGTGTAAACTCTAGTCACTGTCCATCCAAACTTTCAACATTTTGTTTGCTAGAACAGGGTTAATCTATATTGTAGCTAAAATCATTCTCCCTGGCTTCTCTTAAAATGTGTTCCTCTATTACTCAAGCTTCCTGTTCCTCCTGGGATCAGTACTAAGTTTCTTCTTTTCTCTTTTTGAGAGGGAGTCTCGTTCTGTCGCCCAGGCTGGAGTACAGCGGTGCAATCTCAGCTCACTGCAACCTCTGCCTCCCGGATTCCAGGGATTCTCCTACCTTAGCCTCCCGAGTAACTGGGATTACAGGTGCGCACCACCACGCCAGGCTAATTTTTGTATTTTGGTAGAGACGGGGTTTCACCATGTTGGCCAGGCTGGTCTCGAACTCCTGACCTTAAGTGATCCACCTGCCTCAGCTTCCCAAAGTGCTGGGATTACAGGCATGAGCCACCGCACCCAGCCTAATACTAAGTTTCTAATCTTAATTTCAAATATATCCACATTTTTTAATGTTATTCTCATTTATTTTTAGGACATTTTAAATGAAAAATGTCATAAGCAAAAAAGGAGCATTATAACACTCACTACTTACCACTCAGACTTAATAATTGCTAACCTTTGTTATATTGGCTGGAGATCTTTTTTAAAAATAAAATAGGCCGGGCGCGGTGGCTCACGCCTGTAAACCCAGCACTTTGGGAGGCTGAGACGGGCAGATCACGAGGTCAGGAGATCGAGACCATCCTGGCTAACACGGTGAAACCCCGTCTCTACTAAAAATACAAAAAATTAGCTGGGAGCGGTGGTGGGCACCTGTAGTCCCAGCTACTCCGGAGGCTGAGGCAGGAGAATGGCGTGAACCCGGGAGGTGGAGCTTGCAGTGAGCTGAGATCGCGCCACTGACCTCTAATCTGGACCTGGACGACAGAGCGAGACTCTGTCTCAAAAAAAAATAAAATAAATAAAATAAAATAATACAGATGTGATTTGAAGTCCCTTCTCTGTCTTAACCAATCCCTTTCATTTCCCTCTCCAGAGGTAGTTACTAACCTGAAATAGGTATATACCCTTCCCATCCATGCTTGTGTGGTTTTTAAATTTTTATATTCGTTACATTGAGTTCATAGAGTTACACAGAGTTCATTCTGCTTTTTGACTAAACATTCTGACATTCTTTGAACTTATGTTTGTACCTATAGTTTTAGTTCATTTCATTTTAATCGTTTCATGGTATCATGCAACGTGAATATGCCACAGTTGATTTTACTTTAAAAAGAAAAAAGCAATTTTCCTATTAATACATTTGGTCTTTCCCATTCTTTGCTTTTAAATAAAACAATGCAGTGAATATTTTTGTACATGTCCCTTTGTATAAGGTGTTTCCTTAGGGTGCATCTACACCATGAGTGGAAATGTGGAGCCATAGGATATGTGGGATTTAAAATTCATTTGATAGCACAAATTGTTTTCTAAAGTGGATCACAGTGTATGAGAGGCCCAGTGTCTTCCCCATTTCTCCACTCAGAATGCAGCACATTCATGTAACACCTTACCTCTCCATATAACTTTTTCCCTAAAAGTAATTTGTTTCATATAGTCTTACAAGACTCCAATAATAAATTATTCAACTACCAAAACTCTTTCCGTCTGCTTATAATGTCCTCCTAAAGTTATTATTTATATTAGTTGATAAGTGTCATCATTAACCTCTTCAGGATTTAACAAACTCTTTTAGGTCAAGGGAGTTCATTCTCTTTACTCTTTTTAAATTTAGCTGATATTCATTAAAGCTATAGTGCCTTCTGTGGTTATTTGGCAAATTTTTGTTAGTTGACAGTAACTGTTTACAAATCACGTACACATTTAACATTTTGAAATGTCAGTGCTTATATTCTTGTTCAAGTGACTGACAAAGTGACTGCAAATGTGAATTTCCACTATTTCTAAATACAGCATAAACAGTGCTCTTTGCCTTTCTTTCTAGAGGCATTTGACCAGTTTGGTTGTGCCCATTTATAACCTCAGGTAGAACTTGATATGGGGATATGGGTTGCTTTTGTGCATTTGATTTTCTTTATAGATGTGCCTGCCTGGTTATATTTCTGTCTCTAAGAGAAAAAGCATAACATATTATGTAATGAAACGGGATTGGAGAGCTAGATAGTGATAAGGAAGCAACAACCCATTTTTTAAGACTTTGCCAAATTCTGTTCAGATAACATCAATAATGTAACTCTTTTTCCCCTAAATATTTTTGTGAAAAATATTTTTACCTATAGGAGCGAGATTTATTTCCCACATATAAATTAACAAATGATTTTTAAATATTGTGTTATCCTAGAGTAAATTGACTTTCCTTGTGTGAAATTTGAATATTTATTGTTGGGGCTACCTAACTTTTCAGTTCTTTTGTGTTATGAAACCAAAACTTAGACCCCAAGTATAATAAAGTGATATTTTGAATTGTCAGTATCGATATTGCATTTTTGTTGTTAATACTTTTAACTAAAATTTTCACTGGAGAAACTACTTGTCTTTAAACTTCATATATACTAGTTTGCCCTTGAAAGTGTTGATCCTAATTCTGCCTTGCTTTGTTACATAGAGGAAGGTATTTAATCATGCATATTTATCATTTGTAAGCTACTGCCTTCGCATTGTTCCTTAGCCACAAACTCTGAATCCTTATTGCCACCCAAGTTTGCATAGTTGGTACTCATCATCACAAGTGATAGGAGGATTAAGAGAAACAGAATGGTTGTATAACTCCTGGCAGTTCTGATAGTTTAGTAGTAATTACTCCTGGTGACCATTAATACAAAGTTAATAGTACTATCTGCTTGTATACAAAAAAAAGTACATAACTCCTCTTCATGTGAAAGGAATAAATTTACTTTGTTTTAAGTCTAGTACAAAGGAGTTACCATGTCATAATTACTCTTAAAATAAAAGTGCTCCGTAAACACAAATTGTCCCTCTTCTTGGTACCTACAGATGATGATACAGTATTGCAGGTAAGAGCCTGAAATGGAGTACTAGTCTGTCCAATTCAAATCCTGGTTTCCATACTTACTGGCTGTGTGAGGTTGGACAAATTATTTTTTTATGTGCCTTAGTTTCCTAATCTGTTGCAGTACAGAGTGATAATGGGACATACTTCTTAGAACTGTAGTGTGAGTTTTAAATGAATTCATTATGAAAAATACTACCACAGGGCCAGGCACATGGTAAATATATATATTAGTATTTGGTTTTGGTGGAGCTGTTTGTATTCTTTTGTAGCTTACCTATTCCTGTCATTTCCCGATCCTTTTCTTTCCCTTGATTTACAAGACCTTTTTTACTTTCAACATTTTGACCCTTTTGTGTTGGAAATAGTTCATATGTATCATCTGCCTTTTGTTTGTGTTCTATTTTATTATGTAAGAAATTTTAAAACTTTGTTCTAAGTTTTATAACTATTTACCTTTGATGGCTTGTAGATTTTAGTGTCACACCTGGGAAGGATTTCCCACCCAAAAATCATAAAAAGATTTCCTTTATATCCTTGTAGATTCATAGATTTACTTTTTTAAGGTTATGATCTTTAATTTTACCTGTAATTTCCTTTCATTTATGGTTTCGGGTACATGCCATCCTTTTTGTGCATATGTAAACATACATGTGGCCTTTCTCTGGTTATCTACCTGGTAGCACAGGAATTATATGTAAGCACATCTCTGACTTGTCCCTAATAAATAGCATGTTGACAGAATAATTTTTTTGAAGTTGAATATGAATTTTGAGCTCGTATATCCATCTAAGGTTGACAAAGATTCTGAAAAATTCAGTTTTTTAATTTCAGTAATAGTGGGAACTGAGATTATATACTTAATGAATGCCTACATTTTGTTCATTTTTTTTCTCTAAGTTGTCTTCCTAAATTTTGTAAGTCCCTCGGTATCTTTCACTTACTGTACAACTATTTATTATATCAAGACAGTACATTTAATGGACTTCTAAATGTTGTATTAGAGACATGATGTGCCATGTCTATCTTGTAGCTTTCTATACTTGGCACCCACGTGCCCACACAACCTTTGGCAAACTGAGAAGTGTAGGCTTCATGGGTTTACCAAAAAGGGTTTGTTTTTGTTTTTCCAGTGAGTACCAAAAGCTGAAACACATCCCTTTTACTTGAAGATTTGAAGAGGGAAAACATTTTTATTTCAAACAAGTTCATTAGATGGGCAGAATGGCGCACACCTGTAATCCCAGCACTTTGGGAGGTTGGGACAGGGGGATTATTACTTGAGTGCAGGAATTTGAGACCAGCCTGTGCAAAATAGCAAGACCCCATCTCTACAAAAACAATTTAAAAATTAGCTGGGCATAGTGGCGTGCGCCTGTAGTCACAGTTACTTAGGAAGCCAGAGTGGAAAGATAGCTTGAGCCTCAAAGGTCAAGGCTGCAATGAGTCAGGATTGTGCCACTGAACTCCAACCTGGGTGACAGAGTGAGACCTTGTCTCTAAAAAATTAAAATTAAAAATTAAACAAGTGCATTAGTATTTTGGAGAAGAATGCAAAGTTCATATATATATTTTTTTTTATTTTTTGTAAAGATAGGGTTTGCTATGTTGCCCAGGCTTGTCTTGAACTCCTGGTCTCAAGTGATCCTTCCACCTCTACCTCCCAAAGTCCTGAGATTACAGGCCTGAGCCACTACACCCAACAGTTTCTATGAATTTTTAATATTCAATTAGAAGCCTTCAAATGAGAGCCATACACAAAAATGCAAAGCCACTTGTGCACAGTGGTAGGCCTCCTATCAGTCTACTGTTGTGTAGGGGTAGGGATCAGGACACAGCAAAATCAGGCTTAGCCAACTGCTCATCTAAATGGATTCTGACCAGGGAAGAGAGCTAACATTTTTGGAGGGCCTGCCCTGTGAGAGAGGCTGTGGTCGGTTCTACATTTAAATCATTCAGTTCTCACAACAAACCTAGAATTTAGATATTCTTTTTTCCACTTTGCAGATCAGAAAACTGCAGCTCAGAGAGATTATTTACTGCACATATAACTAGCAGAGCTGGAATTTAAACCAATATCTAATGTTAGTGCACTTCTCTTTCTTTTGCCATTTCGATATGCCATTGACTCCTTCCCAGGCAATAAGTGGTGTGGCATATTAGCAAGTTTTGGTCACACATACTGGTTGTGTGACTTTGAAGACGTCATTTGACTTCTAGGCAATAATAACTTGAATGCTGAATTGGACTAGGTGATCTCTCAGGTTCTTTGGGGTTTCATGGGACCTTGGGATTCTAAGAGGATCTTCTAAGGTGTTCACCTCTTCGATTTTGCCCCTTCCTCACTCTCCCCTGCAGCTATTGCCTTATTTATTTCTTCAGTGGATTAAAAGCCTTACTTTTATGGAATTACAAAATTAAGAGATTCACGATTAAATTGTAAAGTCACTTTACAAAGAACACAAATAATTTGGTTGCTTAGTGAATGCTGCCATCTTGTGTCTACCATTTTATGAGCTAAAAAGCTAAAATTGAGAAAAAATACTTGAAGGATTTTTTTTGTTTTGTTTTTGGTGTAACTTAAAACAATCATTTGATGTAGTGGCTGGAGAATCTTGGTCAGATTGAGATGACACAGTATCAGTTTAAAGTTTTTTGACATTTGTTTTTGATACCCCCTTTTCTATTATCCTTGTGTCAAACATTGTGAAAACTAATATAAGGTTATATCTGGTTCCAAGTGATTGTGTTTCAAAATGGTTTTTGAAGAGTTAGTATAAAATGTGAGTTACTCTATAGTGCATGCTTGGCTGTCTTGGTATTAGGTCTCTTGGTGCTTAGACTTCATTATATGCATATATGTATGCTTATTTCACCTTAAAATTGTACTATCCTGTTTATTGACAGCAAAAATGTCAAAGGACAATGGAAGAGGTATATAATCTTTTTAGAGTTGTTTACTTGCTAGGCTATATTCATTCATACCGAATAAATATGAAATGAAACTGACCTCAAAAATATGACATGGAGAACATTTTGCATTTGGGGTTTGTTTTGTTTTTGCCTGCCATCCAGACTGGAGTGCATGAGTAGCATGATCATAGCTAACTGTAACCCCCAACTAAAGCTGTTCTCCCACCTCAACCTCGTAAGTAACTAGGACTACAGGTGCACACCCGTACACCCAGCTAATTTTTAAATTTTTGTGGAGATGGGGTCGCATTGTGTTGCCCATGCTAGTCTTGAGCCCCTGGGCTCAAGTGATCCTCCTGCCTTGGCTTCCCAAAGTGCTGGGATTATAGGCATGAGCCACTGCACCCAGCCAACTTTTTTTTTTTTTTTTTTTTAAGAACAATGTGGGATTCATTAAAAATGTTCAATGGCTTATTATTTTTGTTTTATTTTTTCTGTTGTATTTTTAAAAATCTAGAATGTTATTACTGTTCAGAATTAGAGTCTTAAGTTCATAGAGTAACAGCTCTAGAAGAGAACTCTAAAAATGATGGTTCTTGGAGTTAAAGTGTTTCTGATTGTGATCTTTTTTCTGTCTCCTTATCTATAGATACTATCTCAATTATAACTCTGACTGCATTGTAGCTTCTCAGTACATATCACTTTCCTTCCTCTTCTCTCTTCTGCTTTTAACTAATCAATCCTCTTGGCCTCAGTGATTTATTCAGGTTCACATAGCTAATACATGTTAGAATTCATTGTTACTCAGTGTTCTGACTTTTTGTTTCAGAAAATATATAATAAAAACAACTGACAGTAATATTTTTAATTTCTCAGTTTCATGTGGAGTATTCCATTTCCCTTGGCCATTTTGTTAAAATAGTTTCTTTTGTTTTCATTTTAGGCCACGGAAAGGTATGATATATTTGATCCAAGACAGTCCATTCCAGTCCGGGAATCTACAGTGGTGACAAGGACATGGGACTCCTCCTGCCAGATTACAGATGGTTCACTACAGTTGACATCCTGGCTGACAACTGTGAAAAAGAACCTTGGATTATTATTTTTTTTTTTTCTGGGACACCACAATCCCAAATCCAAAGGACGCATCAGGTAATACTTGCCTGTCATTCAGAAAAACATATTTCTTTTTCTTGCAAAATCTTACCTATAAAAAGCAAGAAGCCGGCCGGGCGTGGTGGCTCACACCTGTAATCCCAGCACTTTGGGAGTCCAAGGTGGGCGGATCAGAAGGTCAGGAGATTGAGACCATCCTAGCTAACACGGTGAAACCCCGTCTCTACTAAAAATACAAAAAAAAATTAGCCGGGCGTGGTGGCGGGCCCCTGTAGTCCCAACTACTCGGGAGGCTGAGGCAGTAGAATAGCGTGAACCCGGAAGGCAGAGCTTGCAGTGAGCCGAGATGGCGCCCCTGCACTCCAGCCTGGGCGACAGAGCGAGACTCCGTCTCAAAAAAAAAAAAAAAGCAAGAAACCAGTGTTTTCAGTAACTTCCCCACCCTGTCCCCACTTTGCAGTTGTTTGTTTTCAGAATGAAACAATTAACTTTGGTATGGGTTATAGTTCAGGAAGACATCGGTTTTTTTTTAAATTCAGTTCAGTCTGTCTGTGACTTTAGGATCTACTTCTCTTTGGCTTTTTTTAACTTTTCAGCTGTATTTATCAATTCCCAAAATCCATTTATTTATTTATTTATTTGTTTGTTTGTTTGTTTATTGAGACGGAGTCTTACTCTGTCACCCAGGCTGGAGTGCAATGGCACAATCTTGGCTCACTGCAACCTCCGCCTCCCAGGTTCAAGCAATTCTGCCTCAGCCCCCCGAGTAGCTGGGACTACAGGCATGCAGGCACGTGCCACCATGCCTGGCTAATTTTTGTATTTTTAATAAAGATAGGGTTTAGCCATGTTGGCCAAGCTGGTCTCAAACTCCTGGCCTCAAGTCATCCGCCTGCCTCAGCCTCCTAAAGCACTGGGATTACAGGTGTGAACCACCGCACCTGGCCCTAAAATCCATTTAGATATTTAATTGCAAAACATTCTTTCAGGAAGTGAACTTTTGAATTTTTCAAATTGATATAGAGAAAATAAATTCCACTGGTTTTTTCTCCCCACAAGATTTTATTATGAAAATTTTCAGAAATATAGAAAAGTTGAAAGAATTTTACAGTGAACATCCCTGGAACCACCCCTTGATTTTACCAGTAACATTTTAGCATAGTTGCTATGACCTATGTCTGTCTATCTCTCTATATATCAAGCTGTTCTTTTTTTTTAAGATGCATTTCAGAATAAGTTGTTTATATCAAGTTCTGCCATTATTGGTTTTTTTTGTTTTGTTTTGTGACAGAGCCTCACTCTGTCACCCAGCCGGAGTCCAGTTGGCGTGATCACAGCTCACTGGAACACACGCGTTTCGGCTTCAAGTGATTCTTGTGCCTCAGCCTCCCGAGTAGCTGCAATTACAGGCGTGTACCACCATACCTGGCTAATTTTTGTATTTTTAGTAGAGTCTTTGTTTTGCCACTTTGCCCAGGCTGGTTTTGAACTCCTGAGCTCAAGCAATCCGCCCACCTTGGCCTCACAAAGTGCTGTGATTACAGTCATGAGCCACCCCACCGGCCAAGTTCTGCTGTTTTTATTACATTTTTTGCAGCTTAAAATGACTGCTATCTTTAGCTGAATCTCTAATACATTAATCCAGTGTGAAAACATTGATTTTCTTAAACTCACTAATGACATGAAAATATACTGTAATCTTATGTATTTGATTTCCTGTGGATTCCATATTCTAGAGTGCCTGGATAATATGTGTTGTTTGGCATTGAATCACTTAATTCAGGAGAGTCTCCAATGCTTTCTTCATATTGCTGAACATATTTGTTAATCCAGATTTACAAGTGTATTTTGTAATAGAATGTTACTGTTTATTTTTTTTTTTTTTTTTTTTTTGAGACGGAGTCTTGCTCTGTCGCCCAGGCTGGAGTGCAGTGGCGTGATCTCAGCTCGCTGCAAGCTCTGCCTCCCGGGTTCACGCCATTCTCCTGCCTCAGCTTCCCGAGTAACTGGGACTACAGGCGCCCGCCAGCACGCCCAGCTAATTTTTTGTATTTTTAGTAGAGACGGGGTTTCACCGTATTAGCCAGGATGGTCTCGATCTTCTGACCTCGTGATCCACCCGCCTCGGACTCCCAAAGTGCTGGGATTACAGGCGTGAGCCACCACGCCCAGCCGTGACTATTTATTTTTAAATTGTTTACTTTTGGAAATATTTCAGGGTAATTTAAGAAATTTGGAATTTTAGGAATCCAGATGAAAAAGCTATTATAGATATCCCTTTGGAGAAGAAGATTTCTAATGTCTTCTAAATACACATATATAATTCTCCAGCCATTACCTTCTACCTTGATCTGGCTCATTCCTTAATGTTTCTTAAGAATTGCCACAAGTAAATGTGCATCAAAATCACCCCATATTCTTTTTTTAAATGTTATTTATGTATTAGCAACAGGGTCTTGCTATGTTGCCCAGGTGACCTCAGCCTCCTGGACTCAAGCAGTCATCCTGCCTGACTCCCAAGTAGCTGGGACTACAGCTGGGTACCACTGTGCCTGGCTCACATACTTCATATAGCTCTTTTCCCACTGATTGTGATTTTTTTTTAATTTGGATGTATCTAGCACAAAATTATATACTCCTTGAAAGCAAGAATTTTGTTCCTGTCTATATTCAACATTATTTCTGGAACATGACAGACAGTAGGTTAGTATCATGCAGTAACTGAATGTAAAAAAGTTTAAAACTGTATTAATCTTTTTTTCTTAAGGTTTCAAGCTCCCTGTAGAATTCGAAAATAACCTTTGCTAATGAGGATGTCTGATACTGTTACTGTAAAAGATGAAACTGCAACAATGAAGGATTTGGAGGCAGAAGTGAAAGATACAACCAGAGTTGAAAATCTTATCAAATCAGAAAACTATGGGAAGATTTTGGTAGAGAAGAATGAACATTGTATTGAGAACAATATAGATCTGCAGGTAAACAGGAATTTTTCTCTGACTACAAATACTAAATATTCAGTATATATTTATGTTTATTTTCATACAAAACTCACTTCTCAGAATTCTAAAAGGGTAAGTTGACCCTTTGTGACATGCTTACTAGCTGGTTTGGGAGCCAGTTGGATTAGCTTGCTGTGAGTCTTAACTTGCTTGTATCATATAATATAATTCTTTTTATTTGTATGTGGCTAGTACATTTTTATTGGCTTTCTACTTTCTCGTTCCACCCTTTTCCTAATTACCAGTGCTATGAGAGTTTGGAAGTCTCACAGTTAAATTTTGAATTTAACCTAAGAGCTCTTAGAGGAAAGAGAAATAGAATAAAACTGCAGATGATCTATTGGCAAAAACAGCCCTCAGGAGGTTCCTCAGTCACTCAACCTGACTGACAAAACAGATTTGTGGGCTGGGGGAAGTTAATGCTTTTAATACTGTGCATGTATAATGACTTAAAACTAGCCACTGAGAAGGCTTCTAATTCCAGGCATAAATGGAAACTGAGTTGATTAACAAATTGAAGATAGGTAAAAATGGTCCCAAGTAATAGCATTTCTAGTAGCATTCATTTCTTTGGTAAGGTTTTCCAGTTATCTATTTTCTCAAAATGAAGGGCTAACACTTTTAAACAATTTATTTTATTTTATTTTATTTATTTATTTATTTATTTTTTTTTTTGAGATGGAGTCTTGCTCTGTCGCCCAGGCTGGAGTGCAGTGGCATGATCTTGGCTCACTGCAGCCTCCCTCTCCCAGGTTCAAGCAATTCTCCTGCCTCAGCCTCCCAAGTAGCAAGGACTACATGCATGCACCCCCACACCTGGCTAATTTTTTTCTATTTTAGTAGAGATGGAGTTCCACCATGTTGCCTAGGCTGTTCTGGAACTGCTGAGCTCCGGCGATCCGCCCGCCTCAGCTTCCCATAGTGCTGGGATTACAGGCACAAGCTACCGCGCCTGGCCCACAGTTTTTTTTTTTTTAAATATCTCATCATTTATGAGTCAGGAAATGAAGCAAGGCTTGGGCTGAGTGAATTTTCTATTCTACAAGGTATCCAAAGAGGTCCTTTGTTGACATTTAACAGGCTAGTGGACTGCTCTGGAGCATCCCGGACTGCCTCTTGCACCTGTCTGGCACCTAGGTAGGAATGACTGGAGTGCTGGGCTCAGGTGGAATTAGAAGCACCTATTTGGCTCCTCCAACAAGATCGGTCCAAAGTAGTCAGACTTCTTATGTGGCAGCTCAGGGGTCCCAGAGAGAATGTTCCAAGAAAGCCAAGCAAAGCTGCAAGGTTTCTTTTGACGTAGTCCCAGAAGTTCCAGAACGTTACTTCAGCTATCTTCTTTTGACGACATAAGTCATTAAAGCCAGGCCAGAAGATGGGGAATTAGACCCTACCTCTCAGTAGGAAAGAATTTGTAGCCACCTTTAAACTACCACAAAAAGTTATTCAAAAAAAAATTGTTTAGGCCGGGAGTGGTGGCTGTAATCCCAGCACTTTGGGAGGCCGAGGTGAGTGGATCACGAGGTCAGGAGATTGAGACCAACCTGACCAACATGGTGAAACCCCAACTCTAGTGAAAATACAAAAAATTAGCCGGGTGTGGTGGTACGCACCTGTAGTCCCAGCTACCAGGGATCCTGAGGGGAATTGCTTGAACCCAGGAGGCAGAGGTCACAGTGAGCCGAGATCGCGCCACTGCACTCCAGCCTGGCAACAGAGCAAGACTCCGTCTCAAAAAAATAAAATTAAATTAGCCGGGCGTGGTGGCGGGCGCCTGTAGTCCCAGCTACTCCAGAGGCTGAGGCAGGAGAATGGCGTGAACCTGGGAGCGGAGCTTGCAGTGAGCCGAGATCGCGCCACTGGGGGTGACAGAGCGAGACTCCGTCTCAAAAAAAAAAAAAAGAAAAAAAAAAAATGTTTAAAAATTGTTTAACAATGTTTTAATTTTGTTTTGCAATTAAAGAATTCTATTTTTGGAGATAATATTCTATCATTCTGTATGCTAAAGACTTTGAAGGGTATAAGCCAAAAATTATAGCTTTATCTTTTTTTCTTTTGTGTTTTCTTTTTTAGCTTCACTTTTTTAAAGTAAAGAAACCTGGTTTTGAGGTGGGGGAGGGGTGTGCTTTTTTTTTTTTTCCTTTTAAGACGGTGTCTCACTCTGTCACCAGACCGGAGTGCAGTGACGTGACCTCGGCTTACTGCAGCCTCCGCCTCTGGGTTCAAGTGATTCTCCTGCCTCAGCCTCCCAAGTAGCTGGGACTACAGGCATGCGCCACCATGCCCAGCTAATTTTCGTATTTTTTGTACAGACAGGGTTTCACCGTGTTTGCCAGGATGGTGTCGATCTCTTGACCTCATGATCCGCCCGCCTTGGGCTCCCAAACTGCTGGGATTATAGGCGTGAGCCACCATTCCTGGCCAAGAAACCTGTTTTTAAAGGTTTTCTCATTCTTTCATTCAGTCAAAAACTGTCTTTTTTCCCTATTATGTACCAGACACCAGGTTAGACAATGATAGCAATTCCTCCAGCTATAAAAAAGCATTTAGGCCCCACTTATAGTCAAGTGGTAATCATCTAAGAAATTGAGAGGAATAACATATTTTTTCCCAGTCATTTTTACTGATAGCACTTTTTAAAACAACAAAAAATTGCCATGCCTGTAATCAGTACACTCAGTGATGGCAGCATGCCAGTGTCCTGATTGCATCAGAGAAAATCTGCTAAAATTCTATTGCATTTGTGATTGAAATAATAAAATACTTCATTTTAGCCTCTTTTCTACACCTAATGTTTCTTCTCCTAGATCATGCTTATCAACAAGTCATTAACTTGGGTTATTGCATTTCCTACCATATCTGTTGTGTTGCCCTTGGCAGTATGCCACAAGAACATTCTGATGACCACTTTTGCATCATGGCCCAGTTGTTTGTAGTATAAGAAAATTTCCCACATGACCCAAACCTTTTATTGAAAATCTCTTCTTTACCAAGGAAATACCATAGTAAACAAACATGGGTATGGTCTTTAACCTCGTGTTTCCTATAGCATAGTGACTGTAATGATTTGGGAGGAAGGAAAAAGCAAATGTGAGAATTTATTTTATGTTAATCTGGTGAATGCCATATTCATTTTTTATTCAAGTATTTATTAATAATTTACTACATGGGATGGGCGCGGTGGCTCACGCCTGTAATCCCAGCACTTTGGGAGGCCAAGGTGGGCAGGTCACGAGGTCAGGAGTTCGAGACCAGCCTGACCAACATGGTGAAACACCGTCACTACTAAAAACACAAAAAAATTAGCTGGGCATGGTGGTGCACGCCTGTAATCCCAGCTACTTGGGAGGCTGAGGCAGGAGAATCACTTGAACCTGGGAGGTGGAGGTTGCAGTGAACTGAGATCATGCCACTGCACTCCAGCCTAGGTGACAGAGCGAGACTCTGTCTCAAAATAATAATAATAATAATAATGTATTATATGTAAGAATACTGACTCTACTTTGAGCTTTTGAGGCCCAAGATGCCTTCATCCAAGGTGCCTGGCAAGGGGTGTACAGTTGAAATACCTTGTATAGAACAGATTTAATGGAAATTCAGAATTGGAAGTCAGTAAAACTGGAAAATTGGTTTCTTCTGTGTTTTCATTTAAAATATTGTAAAACAAAGTTAACTTTTTAAGCATCAGCAGGGAATAAGTGTTTTGTTTTAAAAAGTCTGGTTAATACGGAGTTACCTTTAACTTAATGTGGAGTTAACTATTCTAACATACTACCAGATATTTCATCTTCCTTTGGCACGTCTAAGGTACTGCCTAAAGGTTGTCATCTTAAATAGCAACTGCTATTTTTCACTCATAAGTTTGGATGTATGTAGCAAATAATGTAGGTTTTCTATTGAGATTTTTGAATAAACTGTTACTTTATTCTAATAGAGTGACAAGATTATTCTCTACTTGGCTCTCATTCTGAAAATCAGCTACCATGAATATTATAACTTACGTCTGTTACCTTGCTTCAGCATAGTAATATTTAAAGTGATGAAAGGAAACAGAAATGTTTACCTTCCAAAAGAAGCATTCATTTCATTCATTTATATAAAAAAAACTGCACTTTTATTATATACATTTTAAGTGAAGTCATTTTTAATTAAGGGATGTTACAGCCTCTTTTGTACTATGAAGAGACCTTATGATTTTCTTTCTGTTAAGGATATAGTGTTTACATAAAAAATAATTCCATCAAACTAGAGAGAGGCCAACAGACATTACATGTCATCTCAGGTGGTTCCAAGCAGAGATTATTATCTCAAAGAGCTCTTTGACCATTTAATTTATAAATAATTCTACTTGTGTTTTCTACTTTTACTAGTTTTCTCTTTCTACTTTTAAAAAATGTTGTGTTTCTTATTCAGGGTTTTGTTTTGGACTGTAATCTTTTATAGAAGTTTTACGATTACTTTCGTAAGAATTTAATACTTTAGAGCTAATTCAAGAAATCTGTGTGCATTAATGTCAGGAAGTTAACTTTCCCACATAATTGCCTTGGAGTTGTTCTGAATTGTTGATTATGGTCTCAGATAATTATCTGACAGGTTTTTGGTTAGGAATTTTTCTACTGCCACACGCTGTTCCTATTGAGAATGTAGAGGTACATTTCAGGCTTTGTATTTTTATGAAACATTTGGAAGGTTGGGGTGGTGGATTCCAGGTTTCTAAATCCAGAAAAATGTGTTTTGTTAGACTGTGAGTATCCCTAATCTTTAACATGGGTTAATTGGATGGTGGGGAGTATTTGCTTTGATTTCCTGTGTATAACTCACTGATGGGTCTCCATTGTTTGATTTTCTTCACGGATAGGTTTTTCAGATTACATTTAGACTAAATTAGCCTGGTTTGGTGGCACATAACTGTAATCCCAGCACTTTGGGGAAGGCCGAGGCAAGCAGATCACTTGAGCTCGAATTCAAGACCAGCCTGGGCAACATGGCAAAACCCTGTCTCTACCAAAAAAAAGTTACAAAAATTAGCTGGGTGTGGTTAAATGCACCTGTAGTCCCAGCTACTCAAGAGGCTGAGGTGGGAGAATTGCTTGAGCAAGGGAGATTGAGGTTGCAGTGAGCTGAAACCGTGCCACTCTACTCCAGCCTGGGTGACAGAGTAAGACCCTGTCTTAAAAAATAATAATAATAATAAACTTAGGGTAAATTATTTGTGTTGATATTTACAGTCATTTATTTTAAATATAAAATTCAGAACCCTGTGCTCTGCTTATTAAAGGTTCAAACTCAACTTTCCCATTCTCTTACAATTATATCTTTGTACTTAAATAGTTTGTCCAGGGGTGTTCATCTGTATACATGTGTATGTACACACAATTCAAAACATATTTGGGAATAGTTCAAACAATGCCTCTCCTCCACATTATTATTAACAATAGGATAGCGAGTCCACATTGTGTTGGTAACCCTTGTCATGGAGAAAATAAGAGAGCTGATTTTTGTTAAAAACTAGGCCTTGTGTGCCAGAGTCAATGAATAGCTCTGACATACATGAGTCAATTTTCCACACACAGAGTTGGCTAAAGTACATATTGTGTATATTCTGTTTCAGTAGTAAGCCCTTCGATAATCAAGATGAGACTCTTACGTCTTGTGTCCCTCAAGTTAATTCCAATGCGTTTCTTTAAAAGGGGTTTGGGCGAGAAAGCAGTGAATCTAATAAGGCTGTCAGAAAAGTTCAGAACACAATGCCACACTTCTTTGACAATGAGGGCGATACATAACGAAGTCCCTCATTTGCTTGGAAAGTATTGATGAAGCAATTATCTTATTTCATTAATCTGTTAAGAAATGAAGTATTTTTTTTTAAGGACTGAATAAAAGTCTCTTTATATAAAATCATTCAAATAATAATCTTAGCTATTTCCTGTTTGTCAAACAAAGATTAAAAGGATGTATGTGGCCAAGCATGGTGGCTCATGCCAGCGCTTTGGGAGGCCAAGGCAGGAGGTTTGCTTGAGTCCAGGACTTTGAGACCAGCCTGGACAACACAGGAAGACTTTGTCTCTACAAAAAATAAAAATAAAAAAATTAGCCATGTGTCATGGTACACACTTGTAGTCACAGTTGCTTGGGAGGCTGAGGCGGGTGGATGACTTGAGTCCAGGAGTTCGAGGCTGCAGTGAGTTAGGATTGCACCAGTGCACTCCAGCCTGGGCAACAGTAAGACCTCTCCCTTAAAAAAACTAAATTAAAAAAAAAAAAAAAAAAAAAAGATGGCCAGGCGCAGTGGTTCACGCCTGTAATTCCAGGACGTTGGGAGGCCGAGGCAAGCAGAATGCTTGAGTCCAGGAGTGTGAGACCAGTTGAGGCAACATAGCAAATCCCCTTCTCTACAGAAAACACAATTAGTTAGGCTTGGCGGCTACTCAGGAGGCTGAGGTGGGAGGATCACCTGAGCCCAGGAGATCGAGGCTGCAGTGAGCTGTGATTGCGACACTGGACTCCAGCCTGGGTGAGAGTCAGAGCCTGTCTCAGAAAAAAAAAAAAGATATATGTAATGTGCCTAGTACATAGAGCCTGGCAAATGGTAGGTGCTGTTAACAATGTTTTAATAATTATCATAATTGTTACTATTTATTAGCAATAGCACGATTATGTGGCTTCTCAAAGATTTGTCCCTTTATTGTCATGCAAGATAGATTTTTTCTTTAGTAATAAAATAAAGAGTAAAACTTACTTTTAATATAACCCCACATTTTCAGTACGGTAGTTTTATTTCTATTAAGTTCTATATCTGTATGCTGTATTTTTATTGTTTTTATTAATATTGAATGAGTTCAACTTTTTAAAACTTACGATACATTTTCCATAGTATATTTTTATAATTATTTCTAGAATTTGGTGCTCTTTCTACTGAACTTGGGTCATGTGCACATATGGTAGCTCTTTTAAGCACATTTACTTTTCACGGTGCTTTCTTGTGATGTGTAAAGATGTTGGCTACATGTTGTAGTTGTAGAAATGCTTTTGCATACCTACACAGTTTGTACTTCTTTGGATAATTTTTATGTACACCACCAGCAGGATGGGATGATCCTGTATCTTCATTTATTATAAGGAATAACTATAAACCAGATAGTTTGTGACTTTCTCCACATACTTGTATTAGAATCTAAGAGTCAGGCCTTCGAATACTTAACTCTGTGCTTTCTGGCTCAAAGGGTTAAATGTTAAAAACAAATTAGTGATTGTGTTTGGCTTATTGATTTTTAAAATAGCTCTCCTACCTCAGGGAACTTTGTATTTTTCTTTTATTCCAGTAGAAATTAGCATCCTGGCATCTATTATTTTTACTGCCCTGACCTTAACTAGACATGGAACATTTTAATTCATTATCTTCCTTATAATTGCCACTAGTCTTTACTATTACCTAGAAAAGTACTGAGAATTTGTAAGCACTTCAAGGTGTTTTGAGTCTGGTTGAAAGGGTGTAACCATTATAATTTTTCTTCATAACAATTATTAATTACAAAGAGAAAATTATTCCTATTTTTTAAATGTCAGATTTTGTTAGTTGAGTGATATTTAATTGGTTATTTTTGTGCTAATGCATATATAACTCATAAAGATTGCTCTGTTTTCTTCAGTTTTCTCCAAATTCTAGTAGCTGGTAGCTCTGACAACATATTAGTATCAATTTCAAACTGAAATTGTATTAAGGATGTTTCATATTCTGCACCCATTTTTTGGCCTAGTTCCTGTTTTATACTTCAGTATAAAACAACGTAAATTATAAATTGGGGACTTTGTCCCTAAGCCTTCTAAATTCTAATTTAGATAGCATTTCTCTGGACTAATACAGGTCTATTAAACAAGCTGCTAAATTTTTACTGTGACCGTGAAATTCTGCTAAGGGTGAGAAGTGTGCTCTAAATAATAAAATCCTTTTTTAAAATAATTACATATCAAATAGAGGGAATTCCTATTTAAAGCCAAATCTGGCTGCCAAGTAGATTAAAAAATATGAAATAAAGTATGTTTACTTTAATAAACAACTTGTATTCCCTGCTTTGTTGTGTGTGTATGGCATATTTTCTAGTACATATAATTTCTAAATAAATTATGTTATTGAATAATCCACTTTGGCAATTTATAGTTTACTTATATAGTAGTGTATTAGTTTTCTATTGCTGCATAAAAATTGCCACATAGAGGCTTAAAAAACAACACCCGTTATCAGCTCACAGTGGGCCCATCTGGGTTGCCATTTAGGGTTCTGTGAGGCCAAAGTCAAAGGTGTCAGCCAGACTGGGCCGTTTTCTCAAGACTTTGGGAAATAATTTACTTCAAAGCTCATTCCAGTTGTTGACACACCTTAGTTTGTTGAAGCTGTAGGTCTGAGGTCCTGTTTTTTGGCTGGTTGTCAGTAAAGGCCACTGTGTTCCAAGAGGCTACTCATAATCCTCCTTACATGGCCCCTCTATCTTCAAAGCCATCAATAGTATGTCAAGTCCTTCTCACGCTTTAAATCTCTCTGACTTGGCACCATGCTCCCACCAGAGAAAAAGTCTCAGCTTTTATAGGGCTCACTTGATTAAATCAGACTCACCTGAATCTTAGATTGTATCTTAAGATCATCTGGCTTGGAGCTTAGTTAACAAATGCAAAATCCAGCAGGGCATGGTAGTTCACACCTGAAATTCCAGCACTTTGGGAGGCCAAGGCAGGCCGCTCACTTAAGGTCAGGAATTTGATACTAGCCTCACCAACACAGTGAAACCCTTGTCTCTACTAAAAATACAAAAATTAGTGGGGCATGGTGGCGGGCGCCTGTAATCTGAGCTACTTGGGAGGCTGAGGCGGGAGAATCGCTTGAAACTGGGAGGCGGAGGTTGCAGTGAGCCAATATCATGCCACTGCACTGCAGCCTGGGCAACAGAGTGAGACTTAGTCTCAAAACAAAACGAAACAAAAAAAAGAGCAAAATCCTTTCTCAGCAGTACCTTGATTTGTGTTTGATTAAATAACCAGTGGGTGGGAATCTTTTGGGCCATCTTTAGAATTCTGTCTACCTCAGGTAGAATTTAATCCACAATAAAGTTTTTTTAAAGGTATTAATTGCACTGGACTAAGATTCTGAAGATCTGGGGTTCCGTTTGACTTTAGTAACTGATTCTGGACTGTGAGGTCTTTTAAGACCAGGAACTATGTCTTATTCATCTTCATAGCCCTAGTGCCTAGCACAATATCTGGGGTACAGCAGGAACCTAAAACATGTTTATTAAATGAAGTCAAATTAAGATAATTTTACTTCTCTGTATCTTCCTTTATCTTTTCCTCATTTTCATCAAAGCCTCCTTGTAGATTAAAAGTGAGATAGTTAATACATGTGTGAGTCTATGAATATTCTCAAGCATTACAGCATCCCCATTTTATAGATGTTTTTAAAATTAGCATTTGTTAGATTAAGTAATTTATCTTAATCTCATTGCTAATAAGCAGAGGCAGCACATTAGTTTTCTGATATGGTCAGTTCCTAACCTTTAATAATCAATTACATTTATAACACTTTAGAGTTTTCGAAGCCCCTTTATTAGCTACGCTTTCATTGAATCCTTTCAAGAATCCTGTGAATTAGTGCAAATAGTATGAACTTTCAGACAGGTAAAAGTAAACTGAAGTAATTTGACCATAGTTACCCACTAATAAGAAGCAAATTCAAAAATTTAAGTCCAGCTCTTTTGCATATGAGTACAGGATTTACATTGCCAGTTAATGACCCCTTTCATTTTAGAATTTTTAATAGAAGATTTTATACTAGTGATACTTAAAATTACAAGAAATTAAAGCAGAGGACTGGGAGTAAGTCACAAATTATTTTCCCTTCTGCTTCCTCAGAACTCATTTAGTTATGTGCATTTTCATAGTTATTCACCTGTTGCTTTTCTCCCACTTATTTTTTTTCCTGTAAGCCCTAGAGATGGTGGCATCTACCACCTAATCTAGATGGTAAGCATAACTTATTTTACTTACATTGTTAGATGTGAGTTACGGGTAATTAGAAATCCTCTTGAACAAATTAGAGAGTAGGTAAAAACAAGGCAATACCAACATGCAAAAGCCCTCTTAGGCAGCACTGCCATATGCATGTGTGCACACGCATACTATTTTCTTCTATATAAGGAACAAAATTATTTTTCCTTTATTTTTTCTATTTTCCTTTTGTTGTTATTCTGTAGTTTGTGTAATCTAGGGTTAAAATCCCAAGAGTACAGTGCTTTTTAATTTTGAAGGACTTTTGGCTCAAAATGGGAACAGGACATACTGCTATGTAGACTCTTGTTTCTGTTGACTCTACAAGGAAGGCCTTTTTAAAATAAAATGATGGGTTTTTGTTGTTGTTATTGTTTTTAATGTAAAGCATACTAGTCTGGATATTAAGGATTTTGTATCTGTTTTATGTTTGGTACCAGACTGGCTCCCTCATGTTAAGAAGTAAAAATGATAGATATTTGGGCCATGTACTATTTGGTGTTGGGTTTGGGGAGGAAAATTGGAAGAAAGAATGAAAGGAAGGAAGGACGAAAGGACCTCAAGATATTGAGGATAGTTGTCACATATTTAGAATATGTACTGTTTTTGAAAAGCACTGCATTTTATTGCTTGAAAATGCAAGGAAAATGTTTTGAAATAGATTGTTGTCAATGAAATGTACTTTAAAATCTGTTTGCTTTGACATTTCTTTGCATCAGAAACACAAGGTTGAAGGAAGGAAGGAAGGATGGAAGGAAGGAAGGACACAAGGAAGGAAGGACAGACAGACAGAAGGAAGGAATGTAGGAAGGAATGTTTAAAACCTATCTGGCTGTGGTTTGTTTAAAACCTATGTGGCTCTGGCTCACAGGTGCTTCAGCTGGTTTCCCAAACCAAAGCTTGTATCACAAACATGAATTAGTTTGCCTTACAGCGTTCTCCAATCATGTGACTGATGGTCGGCCTATCAGTCATGCTGGATATCCGTATTGGAAGTCTGCCCTTTTTTCTTCCTTTCTGCTTCATTGCCTCACCTCAGACCTGATGAATAGGTTTCCATCACTAATAAACTGGTGGTGTACTTCATACAGTGTTGAAACACCTCAGTAGATTTGTGATTGGACTCTGACTCACTGTGCATTTGAAACATTCTTATTAAGTTTAGAACTTTTCAGAGTGTGTCTACCTTAAACTGCTGGTTTTTGTGTGTGTTGTTTTTCCTTAACCTTGGCTAAACTATAATATATGGTAAAATAATGAAGTATATTTTTTTTATTTCACTACTAAGAAGTCACCATATAAGTTCCATTGTACTCAACACAGAAATTGTGGCCATTTGCTGATTTAAAGAAAAGTGCCTAAGAAAGAAAAATAATAATAAAAATGCCAACCTACCAGGATTTTAAAGAATCTTCTCCAAATGTGCTTCTGGGAGGAATCAGTACTCTTTTACTGAAACCAACTTTGATTTCCTCACTTTTCATACTTTATGCACAGTTAGTTTTTCTGTGGTTTAGGAGTATGAATTAAGAAGCAAATTTTCTGTTTCAGTATGAAATTTAATACAAATCTTTCTTGTATATTCAGCGGCCATTGCAGTCATTTGGACAGACAGGAAAAAGGTCTAAGGTATAGTAAATATTTTGGTGTGCTGGCATGCCAAAGGCCTTCCGTCATGCTTGATAAATCCTTGTTTTCATATAGCACTACATTCAGTTTAGTTCTTTCATATTTTATGGGGGGCAGAAAGCTTATTTTGTTTTATTTGGGATTTTTGTCTTGCCTAGTCGCTTTTGTGCATTGCTTTTTTTATCTTGATGGTTCTTTATCTGTAGAGAAAATCGCTTTCTCACCATTCTTTGGGATATGAAGTTGGAATTATTCCCATTCTTTCTATTGCTATAATTTTCAAAACTGCAATTGTTTGTTTTCCTTCTTAACAAAGGCTTTTAGTAGTGTTTAATGATATATTTAACTTGCACATTTCATCTACTGTTATACATGGCAGAAACTATGAAGAAACTTAGAAACTCTTTCTAGGGGGCTTTTGGATATGCCCTCGATTTCTGAAATGTAGTGTTAATTATAAATACTTCTCTTTAGTCAAGCTCAAAGTTAAAGCTAGTTCGGAGCCTTGCAGTGTGTGAAGAATCTCCACCACCACCTGCACCAGAGATATCACAGGAGAACCAGGTAAAAAAGCAAAACAAATGTTATTTCAAGACATGGTGGAACTGGAGAATTTTTATATATGATTTAAGTTGTGTTGTTATATTTGTTTTATTTTGACTAAATGAAACTGATTCAATAATACGTGGCACCCAAGATATACATGAAACGTTAGAAAACCTCTTTGCTTCAGTCTAAGGCTTAGAGCAATGATTTCTCTTCGGGAAAAACTTAGGAATCATGTAACTAATTAGGAATGTGGCTTTAAGAAAGTTATAAATTAATTTTTATAAAGTTAAAAAAATGTTAAGGTAGCACTTCCAGTGAATATAATTGTGGTGAAATTTGCCCTTTTAATTTTATCTTTTAGAAATTTGTCAGATACTTAATGCTTGTATGTAAAGAGACTAGCCAAGACTTGTTCTTGACAGGTTATTTAATGTAACCTGAATACATGGTGAAACCAATTTTCATATTAGCTTGGCTCTTTAATAATAATCTAGTACTTCTGATTTCTCACATGTCTATTCTTGTAAAATTTAGAACACTGAGGTTTAGGCAAACCATTTAGTTTGTCCCTTACATTATTTTTAATGCTATAACTACTTTTCTGTTAATCTCAGCCATGGGTTGATCTCTGTCTCATGTTACATCTGTATATTTATGCATAGATATTTTTGGACCCTTTACCAATGTTTATCTTGTAATAACTTTGCCTACTGGCTTGTTCTACTTAATAAGAGTTTGAGCAACTGAAAATACTCCTTTACCCCAACAGACAGTTTGCAAGGAATTTGGGCAATTTTGTGGTTATTTAAGAAGCCATGACTGATCCATGACATGTACATCTTTTTTGTAAAGTAATTATCATTATGCATTTGGTGATTCAAACTAAAATTGTTGTACTTTCCCTTGATTTACATGATACCCTCAAAAGCCTTTTACAGATATTGAGGATAGTTGTCACATATTTAGAATATGTACTGTTTTTGAAAAGCACTGCATTTTATTGCTTGAAAATGCAAGGAAAATGTTTTGAAATAGATTGTTGTCAATGAAATGTACTTTAAAATCTGTTTGCTTTGACATTTCTTTGCATCAGAAACACAAGGTTGAAAATTAATTTATGAATTTTTTTTTGTTTTTATTTTTATTTTTATTTATTTATTTTTTTTTTTGAGATGGAATTTCACTCTTGTTGACCGGGCTGGAGTGCAATGGTGCGATCTCAGCTCACTGCAACCTCCGCCTCCCAGGTTCAAGTGATTCTCCTGCCTCAGCCTGCCGAATAGCTGGGATTATAGGCACCTACCACCACGTATTTTTAGTAGGGACGGGGTTTCACCATGTTGGCCAGGCTGGCTGCAAACTCCTGAGCTCAGGTGAGCCACCATGCCCAGCCGATTTTTTTTTTTTAATGTATCTACATAGGAGGTCGCTGTATGCATTTATTTGATAAAATAGATACATTTTAGCAGTGAAATAGACTTTCTAGCAAAAAGTAGAAATACAGTCTAAATATTTACTAAATCCTTGCCTGGAGAACATTTTCAAATATTAACCTTTGGCTTTTGCATGACTGTAAGCTATACTATACTATAGTCTGAAAAAAAAAAAATCAAGGCCGGGCGCAGTGGCTCACGCCTGTAATCCCAGCACTTTGGGAGGCCGAGGCGGGTGGAGCACGAGGTCAAGAGATCGAGTCCATCCTGGCTAACACGGTGAAACCCTGTCTCTACTAAAAATACAAAAAATTAGCTGGGCGTGGTGGCGGGCGCCTGTAGTCCCAGCAACTTGGGAGGCCGAGGCAGGAAAATGATGTGAACCTGGGAGGCAGAGTTTGCAGTGAGCTGAGATCGTGCCATTGCACTCCAGCCTGGGCGACAGATAGAGACTCCGTCTCAAAAAAAAAAAAAAAAAAATCGCTAAAATTATTTTTTGAAACACCACTTTTTAAAAGTTCTTTTGGCCAGGCACAGTGGCTCACGCCTGTAATCCCAGCACTTTGGGAAGCTGAGGTGTGTGGATCATTTAAGGCCAGGAGTTTGAGACCAGCCTGGCCAACATGGTGAAACCCCGTCTCTACTAAAAATACAAAAATTAGCCGGGCGTGGTGGCACAAGCCTGTAATCCCAGCTACTCAGGAGGCTGGGGCAGGAGAATAGCTTGAATCCAGGAGGCAGAAGTTCCAGGGAGCCGAGATTGCACTATTGCCCTCCAGCCTGGGTGACAAGAGCGAAACTCTATCTCAAAAAAGGAAAAAAAAAAGATCTTTTGTACAAGTCAGAGTAAAGAATACACCTGCTTGGGATGGAGTAGTAGGTACTGTAATGTTTTTGAAAATTCATTTATTCGTTCTGTTGACCAAAAAACAGATGTTACACCATCTTAGCCTCATGACAGTCAAAAGAGATTGAGGAAAGAAGGGTCAGGCATTCATAATTCTGTTAATACAGAAAAAGTGTGTAATTTTTGAAAAATCAAAAGCTGTATCATGACCTTTGTTTTTTGTAGTGCATTTTACCTATTTGAAAAATCTTGAGTACCTGTTATGGTACTAAATTTGGCTAGTGAAAATTTATATGAGGAAAAAATAACAGGAATATATGTTGTGTATTGATAGATACATTATTGATCATAGATGATTTTTTGTGTTGGCAGTTCAAAAAGATGAGTTACGGCATCTGGGTAATGACTAAAGAAGCTGTATCAAAACTCAGTTATTTCCCTTAATATATTCTTTCTCAGTTTCTCTTAAATCCAATAAGCTTTTTCTTTTTGGATAATTGCCTATGAATAAAATCTTCTGAATAAAAGATACTTCTTCTAGTAAGAAGTCTTTTTCCAAGCCTTGAGATAAATAAATTGCACCTGGGTGGAAATTGGAAAATAAATTATTTCTCATGAAAGGTACTAGTATCTAATCCTTGATGGTAGACACACTTTCCAACTAATTTGCTTGATTCAGAATGTGATTTTTGAGGAATTAATCTGGAATAAAACTCATTATTCAAAAAGTTGAGAGGCAATTAAGAGAGAGATGTCACTTGGTATCTGATGAGAGCTTGTGAGAGGGAAGTGACCTCAATAACAGATGTCATTGACAGAGTGAAGAGTAAAGGAATTGCAGCTTCCTATGGAGAGGTAGCTATTATTCCAGTTATTTATAGTCTGAAGATTTTGTATATAAGGACTTCAGTGTTTAAAATATATCTTATTTGTATCGCTACTGAAAACTAGGCCAACTGAAGACAGGCCTCAGTACATTAAACTTACAAGATTTTAAAAATATAGTTCATTTTGATAAAATAGTTTAATATCTGTAATTAAAATGTATGGCTTTTTGAGGAGAGCTTAGAAATGAAATCTGCTAGTTACTGGAAGTACCTTTTAGTGAAGATCTAAGAGGGGGTAGTGTGAAATCTTTTCTCCCGGCCTGGCTTTCATTGGGTTCCTCTTGAGTAACCAGAATAGAAATTACAAGTCAGGAAAACTTCTAAATATTATACTTCTGAAAAATAGTTCTGAGATTCATTTCTAGATACCTGTTTTGCAGTTATGAAAAGAGTAAAGAAAGTGGGTTGGAAAATGAATCACAGTAAGAAGAATTACTTCCTGGTTGATGAGTGTAAGGAAGTTGCCAGTGTCTTTGGTAAACAAGACAGAGAGTGCATAAAGCAAGTGTTTGTCATCCTAGTGAAAACTGCCAATGTGCATCATTTACCCTATATTATGAACACAAATTTGAACTGGTATGATGAATTGAGAAGAAGAAAAGAGATGAAAATAGCAGATAGCAGTCCTATTGTGGTAAAAAATCTACGTGTCTGATTGATGGTTTTCATGACTGTAGAACAACAGTATAATTTAGTCTAAAAATAGGCTACCCCTTTAGTAAAACTGGTGTAGAATTTATTATAGCTTTCTTTACAACTTTACCTAAGTAAACAGAGCTACATGATTTTTGCCTTTTCTCTCTGTGTGGATTAATTTCTGGTAATCCCTTTGGGTTCTGGAATTACATGTAATGGCATTGCTTTTAAAGTAAAATGTGAATTCTCCTTTCAGTCTTATAGAATGTGGTTACTTTACAATTAAACATTACATATCTATAAGGATACAATTTTGTTTGAAATCTTTCTAAACAACTGTGGTGATCGAAGGATTGACAGTGATATATAAATCTCAAAAAGGAAATAAAGTTGTGTGCGGTTGATTTCGGAAATTTTTGTACTTACATTTTTATATGGTAGGAGAATGAAGGGATGTGTGATGATAATGGATACTCAGAAACCTAATTTTTATTAATCATTGGCTTGACACTTATACATTCGTATTGTCATGATTGATGATAATTATGCTCTTGGTTGGCATCTTCCTTGCAAAAATAGGTTAAGAAGACCTGAATTCTCATCCTCCAGGGATTTTACAAGTTGATGCACTTAAACTATAATAGGAAACATTTATTTTCTCCATAATAATCTTGAGGGTTTGTTTTAATTGATATATTCAACTCAGAACATGAATTTTAACATTTTATATAAAGTTTTTGATAAAAGTGGTTCAGTATTATGAAGTTGTTTTTTAGTTTAAAGAATCCAGTTGGGTAAAATAATCTTTTTTTCCCTGTGCAATTTTATGTCATTCAAAAAATATAAATGTGTGGTATTAAATGAATTATGTTGTATTTTCATTGAATAATTGACTTTGCCTTCCAACAGGAGAAAATTCAGATCCAGTTAACACAATCATTTGAGAAAGAAGAGAAGCCTTCAAAAGATGAAGCAGAAAAAGAAAAGGCCAGTGATAAGTTGCCCAGAAAAATGTTATCAAGAGGTTTGCAGTTCTTTTGTTTTTTTACAAAAAAATAATTTTGCTATCAGTAATTCCATCCTTTACCCCTTGAATGATTATATATAGTATATCTTTATGTAAAATGACACAGAACAGACTGGAAGGATGATACAGTACTTACTCACCTGGGCAAAATGGTTTAACACAGTTCCATATATCAGTAAGACGTTTCAGCCAAAAACTGTAACACATAACAGACATTGAGGAAGGTAAATATCTTAATCTCTTACTGGTCCCTCACTCATAGTAAAATACTACAGTCATTATAATTTTTATATTGATTCCACTAAGAATACTATCACTCTTGAATTCCTTATGATACAAAGAGCTGATGTCATAGTATTGAGTATCCAGTAATATTCTTTTATAAGTTTGGAAGGTCTTCACTATTACCTAGCATTGCAGATCAATAGAAATGCTTTTTAAATTTAAAACCCCAGTTATGTTGACCAGTATTATAAATAGTATAAGGATATTACATTTAAGGAGAAGATAGCACGAATATTTGAAAAGTATTTTGAAAGCAAGCCGGTAGTAACAGACGTCATAAGAATCAAATTCTTTCACAACTAAAATTTATATCTACCTCCATATTATTGCCTCCATTATATTCATATCTGAACTAAGCTGTCTTAATTTGCTACAAATGTAGTTAATTATGTAAATCATTTAAATTTTTCACCCACGGAGGCATTTTGAACATGAGATGGTGGTGAGTAAAAAAGGATCTTTAAAGAATTTAGAGGAAATTAAACAGACACATGTGAGAGGTTAATTTTTTTAAAAAATGTGCATGGATATGCAGTTATATAAACTCATGTCATGCACATTATATGGGAATAGAAAAATTGTGGTCACCGGAGTTCATTGTAACTTTTCCTACTTTGTCAAATTTTTTTCAATGTGGGGCATCTTGTTTTATTTAAGATATACATCATGTGTAAAAGGGAATGGGACTTGTTTTCAAACAACTTTATACTGGGTTTTTGTGTTGTTGTTTTTTAGATTCCAGTCAAGAATACACTGATTCAACTGGCATAGATCTACATGAATTTTTAGTAAATACATTAAAAAACAATCCCAGGTAAAAATTAAATTTATAAGGTTTCCATTGCTTCTAGAGTACCATAATTTTGCTATATATGTTTTCATTACTGAGTTAGAGTAATAGAATAAGATTGCAGATATTTGAAGTACACCAGAAACATTTTAGTTTTTTAGGGCGAAGGTGTTGTTGGTCTAGTATATGAAAATATATAAATATCTTTTTGCATTATGCATGTCACCATGATGTATGAATTTTGGGAAATACAGAATCACTAAGATATTTAGGCTTTTAATTGAGTTAGACATATACCATTAAGTCATGAGAAAAAAGAAAAATAGGTATCTCACCATAGTGCACTCAACCAAATAAGAACTTAGTGTATTCACTTATAATGAGTTTTTGAACTTTTTAAATGCAAAGTTTTTGTTCCTTCTTGCTGAGTTTATAAACCATCAACCCAAAGATTTTTGAGTTGTTTATTTGAGTCAGTACTTTAATTGTGAAATCTTTCATTTTGTCAGATTACTAAATGAATAATTTTTAAATTTTTTGGCAACTCATAACCACTTTGAGACATTCTCCCTACAAAAATGGCTACCCACAAATTATCTGACCAACACTTTCATAGAGTGAAAGATACCAAGGTGAAGAAATCTTCCTCTAGATGTTAGCTTTCCAGAGTAGTAGGTATTTGACATACACTGAAATAAAAATGATGTCACTAGATATGGGCACATGGAAGATAAGAGAATTGTTTATCTCATACAGTCTTGCTTCAAGATAACTTGTTTTCATTCAGGAGGTATTGTTTTCAGTACTACCTTGATTTTCTGTTTTGTGTTTAATATCAACCCCAAAGAGGATTACCAAAATGAAAAGTGGTCTGTCTCTAATAGGAGCTGAAGGATTATGGGTAAGGATTTAGAGATAATATAGGCAACTCTGCTTGACTTTTTTTCCTCCAGTTCAAGTTTATTCCTCAGTAGTCCCAACAGAAAGATAAATTTATGAGTCTGTTGAACATCTCTAACCATGTGCCAAGCATTGTACTAAGTAAACATCATAGATATGAAAAGGTTTTACATAACAGCTCTGACCCTACAGTATTCACTGTCTCTGTACTAGAAAAAGACACATGATAATTAAAACAAATATAAAAGAGGCTTACAGATGCTGTAATAGCCAGAAAAGGGCCCCAACCTCTGAAAGGATTTGGGAATGTGTCACTGAAAAGGTGGTGCCTAACCTGAATCTTGAATTAAGAGTGTTTTAAATTGGAGCTGTCCATACAGAGAAGCATGGGAAGGGCATTCCAGATAGAGAGACTAGAGGATTGCCGAGGCATAGTTATGTGAGAGGAAGTGTTGTATTCAAGGAAAGATAAGATTGTACCCTCTGACTCTCACAAGCATGTGGCAAGTTATTCCAGAAAGTGACAGTAAAGGTCAGGCATGGTGGCTCACACTTGTAATCCTAGCACCTTGGGAGGCTGAGGCAGGTGGATCATGAGGTCAGAAGATCAATACCATCCTGGCTAACATGGTGAAACCCCGTCTCTACTAAAAAATAATACAAAAAATTACCTGGGCATGGTGGTGGGCACCTGTAGTCCCAGCTATGCAGGAGGCTGAGGCAGAATGGTGTGAACCCGGGAGGCGGAGCTTACAGTGAGCAGAGATGCGCCACTGCACTCCAGCCTGGGCGACAGGGCGAGACTCTGTCTCAAACAAAAAGAAAGTGACAGTAAAGGTACTGGTGAGGTATGAAGCATAGGTCATATCCAACTATCGTCAACATGGGATAATAACACCCTGGCAGTGAGGAAATGTGAGGGGACCTTTTGATTGTCCCAGTGAGTGCAGAGTGCTGCTGGGAAGCCAGGGATGCTAAAAATACCTACGAAACAGTGATAAACAATGAAAAATTATCTTGAAATGCCATTAGTGCATCAGTCGAGAAATACTGAGTATGACATGCCAAGTTAAGGAGTAGTTACAGGATTTTAAATTAGGGCCATGCCATAATGAGATTTGTGTTTTGGAAAGATTACTTTGGTGTTTTAGAAAGATTATTTTGGCAGAGATAACTGTAAACAAAGACAGTGGCTAGGAGACCATAGAAAAGAATGGAGAGGAAAAGACACATTTGAAAGATATTTAGGAAGTATCATGGCAGGACTTGATGATCATTTGTATATGGAAAGGCAATGGGGACAGTAGAGTAGAACAGAACGGCCAAGTACTAAAGATAGCAAAACTGGGGCACGGTGGCATGTGCTTATAGTCCCAGCTACTCAGGAGGCTGAGGTGGGAGGATTACTGGAGTCCTGGAGGTTAAGGCTGCACTGAGCTATGATCTCACCACTGCCCTCCAGGCTGGACCCCATCTCTAAAGAGAGAGAGAGAGAGAGCAGAGGAATCCTGAGAACATTTGTCCTGAAACTCAACCAAAAGGGAACAGTTACACAGAAAATAAAATAACAGAGGGGACTTGCGCAGTGATTCATGCGGGTAATCCCAGTACTTTGGGAGGCCAAGGACAATGGATCACCTGAGGTCAGGAGTTCAAGACCAGCCTGACTAACATGGTGAAACCCCATCTCTACTAAAAATTCAAAAATTAGCTGGGCGATGCATGCCTGTAATCCTAGCTACTTGGGAGGCTGAAGCAGAACTGCTTGAATCTGGAAGGTGGATGTTGCAGTGAGCTGAGATCACACCATTGCACTCCAGCCTGGGCAATAAGAGCAAAACTCCATCTCAAAATAAATGAATTATTTAATTAAAATAAAATAACAGAGGGATATGAAAATAGAAGTACGGTTGGGAAATGTATATATTTCGTCTTCCTCCCTGTTTCCTAGCTTACAACTAAAATGCCTGTAATCTCCAAAGAGCTATCTCTTTGTATGCTAATGTTGACTGATAGCTTCAAGATATCAGATTAGGCTGGGCACTGGAAGGACAAAGGCATGATTAGAGGGTTGGGACTTCAGCCCCTGCTCCCAACCTCCTGGATGAGGAGATTGGTGAAGGTCAGTCTCCTCAACAATCATGCCTACATAATGAAGACTTCATAAAAACCCAAAAGGACAGGTTCAGAGCACTTCCAGATAGCTGAACACATGGAGGTTCCTGGAGGATGGCAGGCTCCAGGAAAAGAATGCAAGCTCCGTCCCTTTTCCCCCATACTTCGTTGTATGCATCTCTTCATCTGTATCCTTTATAATAAACCAACAAATATAAGTGTTTCCCTGAGTTCTGTGATCCGCTCCAGCAAACTAGTTGAATCCAAAGCAGGGGTCATGGGAACCCCAACTTGAAGCCGGTAGTCAGAAGTTCCAGAGGTCTAGACTTGGAACTGGTGTCTGAAGTGGGGCAGTCTTGGGGACTGAGCCCCAAACTGTGGGATCTGACACTATCTCCAGGTATAGAGTGTCAGAATTGAATTGGAGGACACCCAGCTGTGTCCACTACAGAATTGCTTGCTTGCTTGCTGGTGGAGAGAAATCGCCACGTATTTGGGGTCACAGAAGTCTTCTCTGTTGATAGTTGTTGTGTTGGTGTGAGAACAGAGGGAAAACATGATTAAAGAGGTTTTCCAAAACAAGTACCAAAAATAATTCATTAGATTCGGAAGTTAGAAATTGTTGGCTGTTTTAACATTTGGAATAGGATGGTGGGAACCAGAACTCAGTGGGTTAAGTAATAAGAGGGAAGGTAGGAATTCATAACTAGTATGAGTGAAACAAGATCCTAGACAGGCAGAATTTTTCTTCTCTCTCTAAACCAGTGGGAAAGACATCAGCAAGGAACAAAGATTATAAATCCATTTTTATGTCTTCCAAATTATGTTTCGATTGTGTAGTTATTTTTCCTCTATAGATGCAAACGATTTTCAGTTATCCACATAGACATTTTTTAACTATACAGTTTAATGGTTTTTAGTACGTTCAATACACAGATAGGAGCACTATCACCACAGTTACAGAACTTTTTCATTGCCCCAAAAGAAACCCCACACATTGTAGCTATTCCTATGCTAATAATAATAGTAATACTGATACTGGATGATCCCAATCCTCATCTGTTTTCTGTTTCTGTATATTTCTCTGTTCTGGACATCTCATATGAATGAAATTATATAATACATGATCATTCATGACTGGCTTTTATTCACTTAGCATAATGTTTTTAAGGTTCATCCATATTGTAGCATGTATTTTTTTTCTTCTGTGTATGCATTTTTATTTGAGCAAATATACAAGTGAATAATTCATTTAATGGCTAATGTATAAGTTACTATTAATGTCATTGTGGTTTTAGGAAGTTGAAGCTAATATTAAATTTTGGGAGAAATAAGGTTTGCTTAATAAATGATTCAATATTCTCTCTCAGTGAAGCATACAGCTAATTGCCAGCTATTCCTGGTATACAATTAGTTAGAAGTATGGCAGATTCCCACTGAAGCTTTCAAGGTTGAATATTGCCTAGAGAATTCTACTAGATGTTAAGTCAACTTTTCCTTTTTGGATCACTTTAATTTGAAATTTTTTTTTCACATCATTAAATCTTCATTATCTTGTTCATAGCCCAATAAACTAAATTTCAGGGGTTAAATAATAAGTTATCTGGAATTTCTGGGTGTCTGCAATATTTTCAGAGGCTACCCTATTAAATACAGTCATTAATGAATTAGAACCTAGGAACCTGAAGGTGTTATTGATAAAGATTACACTCACTGACATAATTTTGTACATATTTTTGTGTTGCTTTTAGCCATATTGTATAAATTTTATATGGAGAAATATGGATGGTACAGATAACTATATTATGTAACTAACAGGAAAACGATTCCGTGGATTAATCCTGAAAATGGATATTTTTTAAGTAATTTGTTTTGCTCTGGGGAACATCATGTATTTGCTCTCTGAAATATCTTCTAAAAGTCATTTTTATTGGAGGTAATATTTAAGTCATTTTATTTCTTATCTGTTGCAGACATTTGACCAAGAGTATGTGAAACATTGGATGGAGGGTGGTCAAACAGAAGCATTACTCTTTTCTGCTTTTTTTTTATTTGCCACTGGTATAACAACTGTTCCCTCTTTCTCTAAAATTACTTCTGGAATAATGACTAGAACACTAATAACTAAAGGACTGTTAGCCCTTCATTTTAACTTTTAGTAGTAGTTTATTAGCTTGTTTTTATTACTTCTGTAATAAATAACAGCATGTATCAGTTCATTTTAAAGGTTACACGATAGAAGTTTTAGTTTGTGCCTACTTTTAGATGGTTTTGGCTCACCTGCTAAAACATCAGTATACCTTAAGAAAAGTAATTTACCTGTTAGAGTCTCCTGTAAAGGATTATTAACCTTTAACTTATGACCATTATAAAAATATCTAAGCTCAATTACAGATATGAAAATTTGAAAGCTTGGATAAGCTACAATGTGGAATAAAAGGCAGAAGGTATAAATCTTAAGACCTTAGGAAAGTTGTCATTCTTATTTTTTTAACAAGTGCTACTAAAAGCAGGGTATCTTTTTAAAAATAAAAAACCCAGATAATCTAAAAATCCTCTGCAATCTTTAGATCTACATATTAAGGGGAGAGACAGCCTAAATTTGTATCAATGGCCAGTAAAATTGTTAGATTTTGTTATTTCACACAGATAGTAGAAATTTCAGTGGCAGTACATTCACTGAAGAACGATTGAAATATTCTTATACCTACTCTTTAGCTCAAACACAGAAAATCAATTTAAATGTACTGTTTTATGAACTCCAAATAAGTTGCCTGCTTTTTTTTTTTTTTTTTTTTTTTGAGATAGTTGCCCAGGCTGGAGTGCAATGGCGCAATCTCAGCTCACTGCAACCTCCGCCTCCCGGGTTCAAGCAATTCTCCTACCTCAGCCTCCTACCTCAGCCTGTAGCTGGGATTACTACAGGCATGTGCCACCATGCCCCGCTAATTATGTATGTTTTTAGTAGAGATGGAGTTTCTTCATGTTGGTCAGACTGCTCTTGAACTCCCTATCTCAGGTAACCTGCCCGCCTCAACCTCCCAAAGTGCTAGGATTGAGCCACCGCGCTCAGCTAATTGCCTGCTTTTGATTCTTGTCTTCATTTTTTTACAATAAGGCACTATGTAAATTATAAAAGTTACTGAAAATACCGTCTCACGATAAATTAACCCCAAAAGCTTGGATGAGGCTGGGTGCAGTGGCTCACGCCTGTAATCCCAGCACTTTAGGAGGCCGAGGCGGGGGGATCACCTGAGGTTGGGAGTTCAAGACCAGCCTGGGCAACATGGTGAAACCCTGTGACTACTAAAAATACAAAAGCTAGCCGGGTGTGGTGGCGGGCACCTGTACTCAGCTGCCGGGAGGCTGAAGCAGGAGAATCGCTTGAACCCAGGAGGCAGAGGTTGCAGGGAGCCGAGATTGTGCCACAACACTGCAGCCTGGGGGACAGAGCAAGACTGTCTTAAAAAAAAAAAAAAAAAAAACAAACTTGGATGAAAGAGGGTCTTACAGTTTAGTAAATAAATCCTTTCTTGGGAAAACTTTAGGAAGTAAAAATTCTTCACTCTCCCCCCAAATTTAAGAAACACAAAAAGAATACTAAAAGACCTTCTGGATGAAGTAATTTTATTACTTTATTCCATGCAAAATATATTTGTTGAACCCTTCTATATACAAATAGTTCAAATAACTATATGACAATAATTGTGATAAATGCTATTAAAGAAAAATATGTAAAAGCAACAATTCTAAGAAAGAATATAAGAATGTGTTTCAGCAAAGGGGAACAGCATGTTCAAGGTACCTGAGAAAGATAGGAGCTTGGCAAATACAAAAATAAACCAGGATGATAACAGTTTTGTGAGTTCAGGTCAGGAGATTAGGCTGGAGCTGGATGAAGACCAGCTCATGCCTGCCTTGTACATATGTTTAGTTCTAAGAGCAGTAAGAAACCCATGACAGATTTAACAAAGTGAGTGATGTGTGATCACATATGTGTTCTTAAAAGATTGTTATACATGTTTCATGTAGAATAGATTAGGGAAGATCAGGGAAGATACAGGGAGACAATATACTCCTGCTATAGTAGTCAAGCCAGAAATCCTCATTGCCTGGATCCAGGGTTGTGGCAGTAGAAAAATAGATCAAAAGTAGATAAAATTTGCAGTAGTAATTAACTATACAGAAGCGTTTGAAAAAGGATGATTAAAAAAACAACAACAACCTTCGAGACCAGCCTGGCCAATATGGAGAAACCCCAACTCTACTAAAAACAGAAAATTAGTCTGGCCTGGTGGCACATGCCTGTCATCCCAGCTACTCAGGAGGCTGAGGCAGTAGAATCACTTGAACATGAGAGACGGAGGTTGAAGTGAGCCGAGATTGTGCCCTTGCACTCCAGCCTGGGCAACGAGAGCGAAACTCTGTCTCAAATAAATAAAAACTAGAATTCTCATGCTTCTAGTATCATATACTGAGCAGAAGGTGGTGCCACTTACTGAGATGGGATATACTAAAGGAGAAGCAGGTTTGGAGACAAAACTGAATATTGATATAATTTTTGTTAAAATGTAATTCTGTCTTCAGCTTTGGATTTGAAATCACCAGGTAGACATGTTTTTCTCTTGATTTTTTTTAAACTAATATAAAAATGTATAGTTAAATATCTAATGACTGATGGGGGAAATGTTATTACTTAGTTTTATGAAACTTTTGCAGTATAGGAGGAGAATCAAATGCAGGTCTGATGTGTAGACTTTCAGGTGACCAAAGGCGGGGGCTACCAGTTCTTCTATTGAAATTGAGAATAATCTGCATAGTTTCTATTTTAGAGAATCATTAACCTCTTGGCCTCGTTTTCTTGATCTATAAACTTTGGAAGATAAAACTGAATGATTTGTAAAGCTGCTTTTAGCTTTAAGGTTCTGTAACTTAGACATGTTTTTTTTTTCACACGTGCATGAAATTTCCAATTAGCACAGGAAAATTCTGGAGCCATGTTATGGGTGTGTGAGCAGGGAAGTCCTTTGGGGAGCGATACCATTAATTTGTTGCGGCTAAGTGAACTAAATAAGACCTTAGTGATCTAAGGGAGCATATACAGGTACTCCCTAGAGTCCTTATTTATTTTATATGTTGGAGGTTTTTGATTCACTTAGATTTTTATGGGAAAATTTAAAAATATATAATGGCAGTTTATAGAATGGGTTGAAATATCCTCTTCTTCTGAGTTAGCGATATAATTAATACTTCTCTGCCATAGTCTCATCTACATACTAGTATTAGAGTCCCATAGGAGTATTCCTGTCGTTACTGTCATTGCATGTTCTTTAGAATACTGTTTCTATGGAGTTCAGCATGATAACAAAGTCATGAGCCTAACTAAAGATATCTGTTTTTCTGCTTCCTCTCTACTTCATTGAATGAGGAAATAAAAACTAAAGTGCTTTTTCTATCCACACATTCACAGAGCAAACTCTAATATAGTAATACTTAGCAGATCAAAATACATTTAAGTTCCTTCGTTATGTGTAAGCAAAAAAAAAAAAAAAATGCATTTAAGAATAGCCACATGTTGATTATTGTTAAAGTTGGGTGATGGGTACATCAAAATTCATTACACTATTCTGTACATTAGCGTATGTGTGAAAACTTCCGTAATAAAAAGTTAAACTAAAAAAATCATCTTTTATTGTTTTAAAACATTAATAAATATTCTAGCATCAAGATTGGGGTAGTCCTGAATGTATAGATTTTAGGGGGTGAAATTTAACTGTATAAATCATAGTCTGTTGACATTTGTGATTACTTCATTACTAAGTTTTACATATAAGAGTCTTCATACTTTGTTTCAGGGACAGAATGATGCTGCTGAAATTGGAACAAGAAATTTTAGATTTCATTGGTAATAATGAGTAAGTCCTGACATTTAACAAGAAAAGAAATTGTCATCACCATTCTCCTTGACTTACTAAATTGGTTTTTCTTGTGCTTCTAGGTCTCCACGTAAAAAATTCCCCCCAATGACATCTTACCATAGGATGCTATTACACAGAGTAGCCGCTTACTTTGGATTAGACCACAATGTTGATCAGAGTGGGAAGTCTGTCATAGTAAACAAAACTAGCAATACAAGAATGTAAGTGTCAAGAGATGTAACTGCATATTATATATCTAAATAATAATACTTTTATCTTTCTATAGTACCTTTCATCTGAGGTTTTCCACATGTTTGAGCAGTCTAATTAAGTTTGTTGATAACCTTATGTGATAGGACTGAAAACACATTTAGTTTACTGGGAACAAAACGCAACAGCCTGAACTCAAGTATAGCATATGAATGAGGACTGGGGCGTATGTTAAAAAAATAAAAACCCAGAGGACATAATATCAGTGATGTTTGACAACAACTCTTAGGGATTTTTAAAATTAATTTAGATAGCTATAGCCAGCCTTAGTCAAATTAATAAAAAAAAAAAAAAGAGAGAGAGAATAGACTTTGTCTGTGACACCTTCATATTTAATCTTCTGTCAGTTTACCATTCTTTCCAAAAGCCTCCAGATTTACTCCTTTTCTCTCACAATTCTTAAGAAAGTGGGACTATTGGTTAATGCAATATCATCCATAGTGCTGTCTTCTTCCTAGGCTATGTATGACTCACCAAGGAAAATTTTTAAAGAGTTAGGAGGAGCTTTTTGTTTTAAGAATTGATTGCTTTATACTATTAAGGAAGTAGATCATCATTGCTGTTACTTGGGAACAAAAGACCCAATGCAGAGGCACCCAAGTTATAAAACATACACAGCACATCCGTTACATCTTCTGCCTATTTATAAGGCTAATCCTAAAACAACTAGCTGAGTTCAGCTAAAATTTCTATTTTGGTGGTGATTGGCCTATCAAAAGGAATTTCAGTTTGATATGAGGCAGCAACAAGTCTGTGGTAATGGATAGCAGTCAACTTCAGATGGCATAAATAGTCCTTTTTGGTCGATTATTTTTCTTTCCTGAAACCAAATTTCTCCCAGGTTCTTAGCTGTGAATGATTTAATTTGCATGGTTATATTTACTTCATCTATACCTTTTCTGATCTATGGTCTTTTGTCCTTATAGCTACCATATCACTTGCTGGAGCTATTGGTTTTCTCCCATTTTAAATAGTCTTTTTGTCAACTAAGTAGATACTTTAGTATTTTTAAATGATTTTTGCCATAATTAAAAGTAAATTAGTGAAAATAGATGTGTTTAGAAACGGATCTTTTCTTTCTATAGGGATTAAATGTTACCAAAATGTGAGTCTGATTTAATTTTCATTAAAATTTTCATATCCCTTAATCTTTAATATTCTTTTCAATTAGTCTTTTTCCAGTCAGTTATATCATGACTAAAGTAGGATAGTAACCATTATGCTATGAGCTGAGCTAGAAGTAATTAGAACCGTTAATTCATTTAACCAGTACCTCTCAACATTACTCAGAGCTGCTGGATACCCAAGCACATATACATTTGCAGGCATTTTGACTGGTGACTCTCTAAGGTTTTCAATACAGTGTAACCTCAGTTATTTGAATTCTATGAATGATGTCAAAAAACTTTAGAGTTCTCTTTATCAAGATAATCAAAAGCTAGGCTCAGCAGAGATGCTTATAATACACTTAAAAAGAAGTATGGGTCAAGAATATAATTATAACCTGACATTTCAGATCATTGAAGTTACACTGTATTTTTTCTTTTTAATATCTTCTGGGATATGAAGAAGGTAGTAAATCAGAAAACCTTAGAGATCTGCTCCACACTGAATAAAAACAAACTTACCTTTTCCTCATAGGGAGATTACCCGCTCCAGCCTTGAATCAGTGGTGGTGTGGATGTCAACAACCCAGTGTCCACTGGGGTGTCTCAATGGAGCGGGAAGTTGGCGATTACAGGGCAGTAAATTCAGGCATCTATAAAAGAATGAGGTAAGACAGTCTTAAGGTTAGCTGAAATGCCTGCCAGTGCTATTGGTGTGGGAATCCAGCTGCTCTTAGAAAAGTTGCCAGGCCCTTGGTTAAACCTTATAGTTCACTTTGGAATAGCAGTCCCTCATTCAATTATAAACTCCATAAATAAGAAAATGTGACTTTGAACAGTTACAAAAATAGATAACATAAGTAAATGGGGCAATCATGACAAAAATAACATACTGCCATTGTCAGAACTAAATAAAAATATTTCAAATCCTTGAAGAAAATAGTCTTCTTATTATTTTGGTCACAAAGCTGTTTTTAGTCTTACTTTTCTTCTTTACTTCTTATATATATATTTATGTACAAATCTGTTCTCTTATTTCACCCATCTAAGTATTTTACAATAGAGATTTCATTAACTTGCTTAGATAATTCTCCTTTTGCATAATTTGATAGGAGGCTTTTATGTACTTTATTAGAAATTCATAGGTTAAAATAAATGTTCAGAAGTATTACTTCGGTTCTAAGGCCAGGCACCTGTAATCCCAGCACTTTGGGAGACTGAGGCAGGTAGATCACTTGAGGTCAGGAGTGCACAACCAGCCTGGCCAACACAATGAAACCCCATCTCTACTAAAAATACAAAAAAAAATTAGCTGGGCATGGTGGCACCCGCCTGTAATCTCACCTACTCAGAAGGCTGAGACAGGAGAATCGCTTGAACCCAGGCAGCAGAAGTTGCAGTGAGCTGAGATCGCACCATGGCACTCCAGCCTGGATGACAGAGTGAGACTCTGTCTCTAAAAAAATTTTTAAAAAAGAAGCGTTACTTAGGTTCTAGATATAAGGAAGTTTGCTGAAAATGTCATTACTCAGGTTTATTTGGATTAGAAATTTACTTAGGTTATTCACATATATCATTTGACTATATAATAGATATAAAAACTACCTAGGAGTTCAATGAGATTTTCTCTAAAGCCATTTAATGTATTGTTATATTTCATATTTCAAAAGAATAATTCCAGTTTTATACTAGAATGATGCTTAGTCACAAGAGTATTGATTGAATTAATTTGTGGAAGCTGAGAATGTATTTTGGGAGGTGAAATTTTATGTAACTGTGATTTTCCAAGGGCCACAACCTTGTGTTTGTCCTCTAGAACCCAGTGGAACTTGCAACATTTCTGTAGAAGAAAGACGAGTTCACTATAAAATATATTGCTAAGATTTCATAAGCATTACTTTAGGTCACAACTTTAACCTCTATAAAAGAGCTTCTGTTTTCTAACCTGTTCAGTTAATGTTAAACAAATCTGTGCCCTACTGTAATTTAAAATTCATGGATGCAGTTTGAAGTCGTCTGTAAGTTTGTAGCTAATTGAATGACAAAATATTTTATTACTTTCAGTTGTATAACACCAAACTAGGTACCACAGGAGTAGCATAAGATACAGTACTGTACTTTCCTTGTCCCAGCATGTTTTCATAGGTTTAGATGAGGCAGTACAGGCTTTGGGTCTAACTGACCTGGCCTCCAACTATGGCTTAATCATATGCCTACCTTTGACCTTGCACATTTGCTTAAGCCATTTGAACCTCTGTTTGCTCAATAAGATTTATATAAATAACTAACTTCTGAGTGTTTACTGTTTTGTGTGTTATTGACATATTCATTTCATCTTCAGAATAACCCTAAGAAGTAGGTACACTATATAATTCCAATTTTACAAATAAAGAAACTGGGAAAGAGAAAAGTTAAGTAACTTTTGCAAGTCATCAAGCAGCTAAAGTGCTAAAGCTCAACCTTTGAATCCAAGCAGTCTGACTCCAGAGCCCACATTGTATTTGATATGGCCGCTCAACCATAACATGGAATAGTTAGTATTTTCTCATGAGATTATTGTGAGGACTAAATACATCATCTATCTTATAAACTAGAGAGAAGAACATTTAGTATAGGCTTGGAGTTCAGCAGACCTGGGTTGAAATCCCAACTCTGCCATTTTCTAGCTGTGTGATCTCTATTTTAGCCTCCTGGAATCTCAGGTTCCTTATCTGTAAAATAAAAACAAAGATAGTATCTACCATATAGGGTTTTTTTGGGGATAAATTATTATAACTGTCCATGAATACGTTCTCCAGTATGGCACTAAAAAGTGGTAACTTTTATTTTATTGCTTTTCTTAAAATGTTATGTTTAACTTCTTTGCTAATATTGTGCATTATCTTTTCCTGTTCCTTTGTTTTTGTTTTTGTTTTTTAAGACCTGATCAGAAATTTAATGAACATATTAAGGATGATAAAGGTGAAGACTTTCAGAAACGTTATATCCTCAAGAGAGATAACTCTAGCTTTGACAAAGATGATAACCAGGTAATCTGAACAATTATAGCATTTTTATAGGTGCAAGATATATTATACCAGTAGTTCATTTGCCAAAAAATTATCCTCTTTTCTGTAGATGAGAATACGTTTGAAAGATGACAGAAGAAGCAAATCTATAGAAGAAAGAGAAGAAGAGTACCAGAGAGCTAGAGATCGAATATTTTCCCAAGATGTATGTACTAACATATTTAGGTCTTCATGTTAGAATATATTTTAATTGCATTGTAGGGTCTCAGTCTCCCTTTTATCTATTGATCACATTTATTTGTAATCACATTTGTTGCATATAAGGTCATCTTTTAGAAATATTGAAATCACTTTTGCTTGTGTTATTAATTTAATAGTTTGTAAAATACTACATTGCAGTAGTTATGTAAAATTTTACAAAGTTGGAAGCAGGTGGACTATAGGAGTCATTAAAAGAATGTTGGCCAGTGTATATAGTTTGTGTGATTTTTTTTTTTTCCCCAGACCTCTGACAGACTTGAGATTTTTATTAATAGAACATTGGTCCACTGTCTACAAAATCATATACTGTAGATGCTACTTGTTGACTTTCTTTGACGATAATTTATTTCTTCTTTTGAAATAAAGCTAATTGATGTTGTAGGTTAATATTTGTTTTCTGCTTTATAAGTGATTATGTAATATAGGCTTTCTAAATGGCTATTTTATGCATTTATGCCAGAAGAGAATCAGTTTGTTTTTTGTCGACATCTATTAAGCATCTGTCCCGTAATATGTGTTAATCTGCTAAAGACAGAAATTTCCTCTGTTTAAAAAAAAAAAAAGATTAAATAATATTAAAATCCGGATTGTAAGTGAGGAACTTACTCATTCAACAAATTTTATTGAGCACCTGTAGTAAGTGCAATCCTAGGCACTGGACAGTTATAATAGTTTATCCCCAAAACAACCCTATATGGTAGATACTATCTTTGTTTTTATTTTACAGATAAGGAACCTGAGATTCCAGGAGGCTAAATTAGAGATCACACAGCTAGAAAATGGCAGAGTTGGGATTTCAACCCAAGTCTGCTGAACTCCAAGCCTATACTAAATGTCCTTCTCTCTAGTTTTTAAGATAGATGAGGTATCTGCCCTTGATGAATAGCCAAGTAATGACAACAGGGTGTGTGGTTTATGTAGAGACATGAAGGTATAACAGGTGACACAGCAGATGAGCACCACAAACCAGAACTGGGGAAGGGATGGGACAGTTCGCTTCCAAGAAGTAAACTTACAGAAGTGAAGAGTTCCAAGTAGAGGGTCAGTATGTACAGAAACCCAGAGGTGAGGGAGAACTTGACACACATTAGGAATGAAAAGACTTAAAAGTAGGCCAGGCACAGTGGCTCACACCTGTAATCCCACCACTATGGGAGCGCTGAGGTGGGTGGCTCACTTGAGCTCAGGAGTTCAATAACAGCCTGAGCAACATGGCAAAACCCCATCTCTACAAAAAATTAGCCAGGCATGGTGGTGCACATCTGTAGTCCCAGCTACTCAGGAGGCTGAGACAGGAGGATCTCCTGAACCCAGGAAGTAGAGGTTGCAGTGACCCAAGATAAGACTACTACACTCCAGCCTGAGTGACAGAGTGACCCTGTCTCAAAAAAAAGATTCCGAGTAGCCAGATTCTAGCCTGAGTGATGTAAGGAGTGAGGAAACTTTAGACTGGAAAAATAATCAGAAATGAGATGACACGGCCCTGAAGGTTTAAGATGTTTGGACTTTTGGCGGTTTTGGTGGTGTTTTTTTGTTTTGGGTTTTATTTATTTATTATTTATTTACTTTTGGCTTTTTTCTTTTTTGGTCAGCAGACTTTTTCTGTAAAGGTCAGATAATAGCTGTTTTAGGGATTGTGAGCCACATAGTCTTCATTGCAGCTACTCAAATCTGACTTTTTTTTTCCTACTCAAATGTGAAAGCAGCCACAGACAATACATAAATGAATGGTCATGGCCGTGTTCCTGTTCCAGTAAAACTTTATTTGCAGAAACGGGTATCTGGCTGTAGTTTGCTGACACTTGTGCTAAAACATCAGGGAGCCATTCAGGTGGGAAGAATTATGATCAGATTGACATTTTAGAGAGATTGCTTCTGTTACATAAAATGGGCAAAAAATGGTAACTGGAAAACTGGTTAGAAAACTGTTGTAATCATACAAACAAAAATGGTCATTCCTGACCCAGGTTAACAGTGCTGAAGGACTTTAAGCACCATTAAGGCATAGCTGCTTGTTCACTGCTCTAGCCACAGATAAAAGCACAGGTGATCAAATATTTGTTAAGTGAATGAAGTGGAATATATATTCTATATATACCTTAAATATATAATGAAAATGGGTTCACTTATTTGGAAGATAATATTTGAATTTCAAATTAATTTGAGCCACAAAATGAATGGCTTCAAGATACATATATATTTGTTAAAAGTAAGCATAGAATCTCCAAACCAGAAAAAAAATTCCATTATTATTTATTTGTGTACCCTTCTCACCATTTTTTACTTATATTATTAAACATGATTTTTGTTGTAGTCATTGGTTTACAGATGGCATTATATTATATTTGACAAAAGCTCAACTTTTTGTTTCTATTCTTTCTAGTCCCTGTGTTCCCAAGAGAATTACATTATTGACAAAAGGTGAGGGAATTTTTAACATCTGTTTTGGTAACTGTCTGACTGATGCTAATAAAAATTAAAATGTCCTATTAAAATGCCAACAGACTGCAAGACGAAGATGCCAGTAGTACCCAGCAGAGGCGCCAGATATTTAGGTATTGGAAGCGTGTTTTCAATACAGTATTTAAAAAGTAAAGCATTTTTTTCTTTACTTTTTGTTCCCCCGCATTAGCTTTTCAAAGTTTTATTTCTAAATTACAGAGTTAATAAAGATGCTTCAGGGAGATCCACAAATAGCCATCAAAGCAGCACTGAGAATGAGTTGAAGTACTCGGAACCACGACCCTGGAGCAGCACAGATTCAGACAGCTCTCTTCGAAACCTGAAACCTGCTGTAACCAAAGCGAGCAGCTTCAGTGGAATCTCAGTCCTGACAAGAGGTGATAGTTCTGGAAGCAGCAAAAGCATAGGCAGGCTTTCAAAAACAGGTATAAATATCTACACAGAACTGTGCGGTCATTAGTTTTCCTAATGTTATCTTAGGTCCTTATTTATCAGATGGCTTCTAATTCTCCTAAAATATAAAATTACTATCAACAGTACCTTGACTACCTCCAAAATACTTAAGGGGTAATATGTTTCTTGACATGAGGATTCACTCTCTGTCCTTGAGACAGATTTACAACCATAAATTACCATAAAAATTCTTCTCTATTGTGACATAAACTTAATCAGGTAAGTTCACTGAAACGTTATCTCTTGTTCGAATGCCCATAGGTGATTGGAAATTCTTTATTACTTATTCATAGTTGGTAGAAGGCATGGTTTCTCACCTAGGATTATTTAACACTGATTGCATTTTCAGCTAATACTATAATTATTGATTGCATTTTTTATGATAAAGTCCTTCATTTTCCATTAAAAAAAATTAAATTGCTGAGGATATTTTGAGGAATTTAAAAACCAAAAATAAATAACTGTTAAAAATGACTGAAAATTTCAATAATCTCCTCATTCTACTACCTCCTTCCTTGGAGTTCATTGTCTCATAACATTTCTTCTTTTCATTTCCACTAACTGGCTTCAATACTAAAGAAGCTCGTGTGTTTTTAGGATCCTTGAAGATCTTTATTTTTATCCCAAAATAAGCATGAAAGTCAGAAATGAGTGTTTCCCTGGCCGGGCGCAGTGGCTCACACCTGTAATCCCAACACTGTGGGATGCCAAGGCAGGCAGATCACCTGAGGTCAGGAGTTCAAGACCACCCTGGCCAACATGGCAAAACCCCATCTCTACTAAAAATATTTAAAAATCAGCTGGGTGTGGTGGCGCATGCCTGTGGTCCCAGCTGCTTGGGAGGCTGAGGCAGGAGAATCACTTGAACCCGGGAGGCAGAGGCTGCAGTGAGCTGAGATCATACCACTGCACTCCAGCCTGGGCAACAGAGCGAGACTCCATCTCAAAAAAAAAAAAAGGATAAAAGGAGGAATGGCTATTTCTTCCTAATCTATTTGGGTGAGCCTAAACATAAGGTATTGTACGCATAAGAATTGAAAGACATATTTGAACTGAAGGGCTGTAATCAATGCTTTAAATTATTAAGGCTTATGAATTGCAGTTGCCATCTTTTTAATGTATAATGTGGTCGTATTGAAAATATCTTAGTATCTATGTTAGGATTTTGTGAAAGACAGGTAAATTTTATCAGTATAAGAAATCTGCTTGTGTACCAAATATGCATTATTTGGAAAATGGCCACTAGGTCATCATAACAAAAGAAGCTATTTATGTATCATGAGAAAATTATGTAGACACTCTGCCAAATTAAAACATTTTAAGAATATGTACTATATGTATTCTGTATTCTCTTCAGAGATGAAAAGAAATATTAATTGGCCCTTTTAATAGGCAAAAAAAAGTTTTTTATTTTTAATTCTTAGGTTAAATTGATAAAGTTTTTATGAAGAGTTATTTTGGCACAACTTAAAATAGAATCTGTCCTTCAGAAGGCAGTCTATATAGTGTATCATAGTTGTTTCATTCATTAAAGATTAATTCCATCCCAGAGTCAATTCTCTTATTCAAAACCTAATTAACTGTATACATAAGATGCAAATCATTGTCTTTCTTTGTCTTGTTGGCCACCTTTTTTAGCCATTATGCTAAAAATCAGTGACATTTTCAGTTCCTGTGTAATAGAAAATGGAATAAATTCAGGGATGAAAGCATTTAAAAATCAGTTATCAAATTAGTTCAGTAAGAAATAAATTTTAAGTTAACACCCGTATAAGTACTTGGAATATTTTTCCTGATATCTCTGTCCCTTGATTAGATAAAATACTCAAAGTTGATTTTACATTTTGGAAAAATGCTATGCTAGTAAAATGAGAAATTAGATTCTGCAATTAAACTTGACAATTGTCTTAATACAGAATTTATCATTTCTTTTATTTCTTACACTAAATCTTTCTGTGTTCTTATAGATAAGGGGTTTCTGGTGTTAAAAGTTTTGGGCATTTTGCTGTACTAAATTCTTTTTCCTGGGGGAAAATTATCTATATATTCCTAGGTGTTAATCTAAAAGGTAAAATGTACATAACTTTGTCCTTTTGGGAATGTGGGTAATTTGCTTTTTGTGGCTGTCTGTGGCTGGTGGTGTTATAAATGTGCTTAAGTTGCATGCTTTGGCAGTGATTTCTCTGACAACTTACGTAATCAGTTTGCTGTATTAAACTTGTTTGTTATGGGGAGGGTAAGCAAACGTGGACAGTAAATTAAAAAGAGCCAATGCTTTTATGTAGTAACTGCATGTTATGCAATGTAAATTTTATTGTTACGTTTTGAAAACCTGTGTTTTTATATGAGGTTTAAAAAATCCCTATTTTTCATTACTCCTTTTCTAGGTTCTGAGTCTTCTGGTAGTGTAGGGTCATCTACAGGCTCTCTTTCTCACATCCAGCAGCCTCTTCCAGGTACAGCTCTCAGCCAGTCTTCTCATGGCGCACCTGTCGTCTATCCAACTGTCAGCACTCATAGTTCTCTTTCCTTTGATGGTGGCCTAAATGGGCAAGTCGCATCTCCTAGCACTAGCTTCTTTTTGCTTCCCTTGGAAGCGGCAGGCATACCACCTGGCAGTATTCTGATCAACCCACAAACAGGTTGGTATCCAGAAAAAGGTGTTTCAGGAATTATCTGAAAATTTAAGGATACTTATTAAATGTATTTTCTGAATATATGTAGTCAGCTTTTTATTATTCATGATTAGCATTTTCCAAGAACTTTATAACAAAAACACTTAGGAAAGTTTAAAAGACATTTATATCGGGAAGCATTTTTTCCCCTTGTGACGTCTGTGACATCGTCTAGGCCAAATAATAGCCCAACTATAATTTTAAAAAATTTATTTCCTAGGAATAAGACAACTACCTACAAAAGAGCTTTGTTTGATACAACAATTTTTTTTTAACCAATATTGACTTTTTGGGATGATACAACAATTTTATACTTGGGAAAATCAAGTGCATTTTATGAAGAAGGACTGAATAAGCAGGTTTTTTTTTTTTCATTATATAATGGAGGGGGAAAAAATAATTACCTTTCAGAATGTGGTGATTTCCTACTGAGGAAAAGCTAAAGAACATCTTATTGGTATTAAAAAAAAAAATTGGGGGGATTCATGTATTAATATTGACAGTACATATTCTTTGCAATTAGCTAATAGTAATTTACATTTTTTAGCATTTGCTTTTACCAAATGCTCTGTTAGGTGCTTTAAATATGTTATAACCTTGTTAGGTAAGTGAAATCATTTATAGATAAAGAAACTGGACCTCAGAGAGGTGAAGAAACTGCAGTTATAGTACAGTTCACTATGTAAATAGGTAAAAATGATTTGTATAGAAAAAATATGATCATTAAAAAGGTCACAAGAAGTCTTGGTCTCTTCAAGATAGCATAGCCCAGTCATTTGGCAAGGTAATGAAAACTCTCCTTGATCTTTTGATAACTTTAAATCTCATATATTTAGCTGATGTGGTATCATCATAATGGCAGTAGTTTACAGGCAGATACAGGTGGGAGTATAAAGTCTCTAAGTGTTCCTGAACCTTTCCTTTCGTTTATAGTAGAAAAATCATGGCTTGGGACTCATTACTTTCAGGTTTATTCACATCTCTTTTTAAGATAAAGTAGGCAAACATTTGTTCTCTTATAAGAATTAAATTAGCATAAATAACTGATTTTTCAGAAATTCAGTTTTTGCTTAGTAATTGCCTTCTTATTCTTCAGGTTATTATATTACTAACCTTCCTGTTTTTGTCCAGCAAGATGTAAGATGATTTAATATTTTACCTTTTCCTATTATTTTTCATTCAAAATATATTAATATGGTTTTGGTAACATGAAAGATTCATTTGCTTAGGAAGGGATAGAGTGAGAAACTAATTGGTCTGAAACTGAATTGTACTATTAACTTAAATGAATCCAAAAGTGATCTCTTTGGTTTTTGAGAACAGTGTTACAGTACATTAACTTTTTTCAAGTGACCCTTAATTTGGATTTGACCGCCTTCACCCAAATCTGCTCCACCCATTTTTTTAAACCAAATTATTATTATTTTTTATTTTTTTATTTTTATTTTTTTTTTTGAGAAGGAGTCTTGCTCTGTCACCCAGGCTGGAGTGCAGTGGTGTCATCTCGACTCACTGCAAGCTCCGCCTCCCGGGTTCACGCCATTCTCCTGCCTCAGCCTCCCGAGTAGCTGGGACTACAAGCGCCCACCACCACACCTGGCTAATTTTTTGTATTTTTTAATAGAGACAGTATTTCACCATATTAGCCAGGATGGTCTTGATCTCCTGACCTCGTGATCCGCCCGCCTCGGCCTCCCAGAGTGCTGAGATTACAGGCGTGAGCCACTGCGCCCGGCCTCCCAAATTATTTAGTAGTCAACAAATACCCAGGACAACTTGTTTTTAGTTATCTATAACTATCACACAAATTATCAGTATACTAATTGATTAAAATAATTTTACTTTGGAGGACTTTTTCTGCTTGATAGCTGTAGACTAGTATAGTCTTCTCTCCCAAATATTATTATTTTATATCATAAGTTTCCTCAAAAAAAAAAAAATGGAGAGGGATTTCCTATGGAAGAATAGATGTTAAGACAATTTAAGAAACTGTTTTTCAGTCAAATTTTTTTGTGTTTCTCTGTATTTTTCTCACTCATAGTCATTGAACCGTTAATTTTTATGCACTCCTTTCTTGTTTCTTTTTTTAACAATCCAATTTTAGTAAAGAAAAATACTAATCTTTCAATCTATTTATTGAAAAAATGTCTGGAAGACAGTATCTGAAATGCTAATGATATTATTATGGGGAATTCCACAACAGCAAAGACACGGAATCAACTAAATGCCCATCAGGGATAGACTGGATAAAGAAAATGTGGTGCATATACTCTATTAAATACTATGAAGCCATAAAAAAGAACAAGATCATGCCCTTCTCAGGAACACAGATGGAGGTGGAGGCCATTATCCTTAGCAAACTAATGCAGGAACAGAAAACCAAATATCACACGTTCTCACTTAATAGTGGGAGCTAAATGCGGAGAACATGTGAACACATGAGTGAAACAGTACACACTGGGGCTTATCAGAGGGTGGAGGGTGGGAGGAAGGAGAGGATCAGGAAAAATAACTAATGGGTGACAAAATAATTCATATAATAAGCCACTACAACACAAGTTTACCCGTATAACAAACCTGCACATATGCCCCTGAACCTAAAAGTGAAATCACACACACACACACACACACACACACACACACACACACACACAGATTATGGGGAATTTATTTTCTTTTTTGTCTCTTTGTTATTTTTAGAAATGTTACTTTTTGTAATAAGGAAAAGTTGTTTAGAATATATGTGTAGAGAAACTGGGTGCAGTGGCTCACACCTGTAATCCCAGCATTTTAGGAGACCAAGGAGGGTGGATCACGTGAGGTCAGCAGTTCGAGACCAGCCTGGCCAACATGGTGAAACCCCATCTCTCCTAAAAATATAAAAATTAGCCCGGCGTGGTGGCAGGTGCCTATAATCCCAGCCAGTCTGGAGGCTGAGGCAGGAGAATTGCTTGAACCCAGGGGAGGCTGAGGTTGCAGTGAACTGAGATCATGCCACCACACTCCAGCCTGGGCTGGGCAACAGAGTGAGACTGTGTCAAAAAAAAAAAAAAGTTGTAAAATAAGGACAGTACCATCAAGATTACAATTTGAAGCATGAAGCTATTAATCATTTTAGTTTTTCATCCAGTTCTAATCTTATTTGTGAAATATATGTAAGGTGGCCTCAAAATTAGGTATTTCCTAACTCCTAATAAAAACTAATGAATAACTTTCCAATATCCTGAAGTCAAGCGTTTTGTCTTTGAACTGAAATATAGCCTTATAGGACCCCAATCCTGTGACTGAATTTCTTAGGCTAAATGTGTTGCATAATTCAGAGTTTTTCAGAAAATACCACATATTATGAAATAAGGCTGGGATTACTTTGGGAGGCCAAGGCAGATGGATCACCTGAGATCAGGAGTTTGAGACCAGCCTGGCCAGCATGGTGAAACCCCATCTCTACTAAAAATACAAAAATTAGCCATGTGTGATGTCACATGCCTGTAATCCCAGCTACTTGGGAGGCTGAGGCAGGAGAATCATTTGAACCCAAGAGGCAGAGGTTGCCCTGAGGTGAGATTGTGCCACTGTACTCCAGTCTGGGCAACAGAGGGAGACTCCATCTAAGAAAATAATAATAAATTAATTTAATTAAGCTCACTAGCGGTCTGGGCCAGTACCCCTTAATAAGAAATGCAGTAAAACATTTGAATATTTACTCTAAGTGAGGGAAATAAAGACTATTGATAGCCTCATGTCAGATCAAACATTTCCCAAACTAAGGAAATCTGTTTTCAAAATATTAGGGTTTTTTTTTTCAATTGTGTTTAAGGGATTTTGGATATGCTTTGTAAATTGTTAGTAAAAGGACCTATTTTCCATCTGTATTCTAAGTTGTTTTTTTTTCCTTCTTTTTAAATTTTTCAGGTCAGCCCTTCATAAACCCAGATGGGAGTCCAGTTGTGTATAATCCTCCTATGACTCAACAGCCAGTTAGACCCCAAGTGCCTGGACCTCCACAGCCACCTCTGCCAGCCCCACCTCAACAACCAGCAGCTAATCACATTTTCTCACAGGTGCACATATCCACGATTACATAATGCTAAGTTGACTAGCCTTTACATATTTGGGACTAAATTTGCTAATTAAAATTGAGATAGCCCAAGTAAGTATCTCTTAGAACTTTAATATTCTGCCACCAGTGATGTTCCACTCAATACTCATAGGAAAAGAGAGAGAACTTCAAAGACTTTTCCCCTGATAAATACCGAAAATATATTGGAAAGAAGAGAATTGTTTTAATCTTACGAGCCTGTCTGGTGAGTATTTTATCCCTATTTGACAACAGCAAGAAATGGACAACAGGAGGAATAAAAACAAAACTGAGATTGTTCATTGGCCCAGTGAGCAAAGTGAGTTGTTTTAAGATTCTACAGATTAAGCAGTTAAAAGAAACTGAGATAGGCTGCTCAGGTTCTACAAGATACTCTTCATCCATTCTACCTACCCTATGAAAGACAAAGCGATTCTGAGTTAGAATTCCCAAAAGTACTCTCAATAATATTTTGAGTTTGTAAAAATGTTTAGAATTTATACATTCATTTCACATTTGGTCTTTTTCCCCTAAAGATGTAATATCCACCTTTGGCGAACTTGATTATACCAGTATGAACTCTTATTTTTATTCTAACTTTTTTTTTTTTTTTTTTTTGGCCCAGGCTGGATGTAGTGGGATTACAGGCGTAAGCTACTGCGCCCGGTTTATTCTAACTTTTAAAGGTTGTTTAACGTATCAAAGTTTATGTAGTTATATCTCTTTTTCCCTGCAAGACTCTAAATATTTCATTGGTGAAAACATGCAGAGTGATTTTGTATGAAAGAAGTATGATGGGCCAGGCGCAGTGGCTCACGCCTGTAATCCCAGCACTTTGGGAGGCCGAGGCAGGCGGATCACCTGAGGTCAGGAGTTCGAGCCCAGCCTGGCCCAAACAGTGAAACCCCATCTCTCCTAAAAATACAAAAATTAGTCAGGTGTAGTGGTGTGCCCCTATAGTCCCAGCTACTTGGGAGGCTGAGGCAGAAGAATCACTTGAACCTGGGAGGTTGCAGTAAGCCGAGATCAGGCCATTGCACACCAGCCTGGGTAACAGAGCAAGACTCTGTCTCAAAAAAATAATTAAATAAATAAGTGAGTATCCCTTAAAAAAAGAAGAAGAAGAAGTATGATGACAAACTTGAACTGGAGAAATTTCATTAATTTTGCTCACAAATGATATCATTTGTATTCCTGGGTTGAAGAACGTACAAGTTTAATTATATTTAATGGTGTGAAAGTCATAAAAAATAATTGTACTTCTGGCAATTAAGACTCCTAATACTGGGCAAGGCAGTTTTTTTTAAAAGAAGAAGAACTTACAGGCTTTGGATACACTTCTAAGACCATACAAATCAGTTAATGTATGTAGAAGAGATTACCTGAAACTATTTCCACAGACTCCCATATTCCCCTCCCAATCCCATTTGGTTACATACACTGAGCTTGCATAAAACTTCTTCCCTGGCTTTCTCTGTCTTGGCTTCAGTCAGCTTGGTCCCAAAGAGTTTCCTCTTTATTATGCAGTCATGTAGTTGTCTTTGCAGTGCCATGTATTTCACCAGGAGCTTTAAAGCACTAATTTTCATTTGGTTTCATTTTTATTTAAATTTCAGTGGAAATAATGTCAATCTGGCAACTTTAAAAAACTCTGGGATTTATCTTTTCAGATTATTATCTCTTAGAACTTTGTCTGATTTAGTTATAAGAGACAGTTCTAAATGAAGGTGTAGGCCACCTAATTTAGAAACAGATGCTTTAATGAGCTATAATTTGAATTCTTGGGGTATTCACCAAATTTCATAACTTATTTTTCTAGCATTGCTCCAAGTGTTTCAGGTAACGCATCATCAGATCCAGAAACAGAGACTCAAAGAACAAGTGATTCTAAATAAATATCTTTTGCACAATCTGAAATAATTCATCAGTGAGATTTCAAATAACCAAACAAAATAATGCTATGATTTCCAAAGCCTGCAGAAGAGCTACTTTTTTTGGACGTAACATAAAACCAGTTACTTTAGGTGGATGTTGTTTTGCAGCGAATTGCAATTCAAGTAGGAAAAGGATTGTGCTAAGACTTTTTCTTCTCTAAATGGTGTCAGAATTTCACTTTCACAGTTTTTTTCATTACTCTCTGAAACTCAGGAAGACATTAATTCATACCCTTGGTGCTCTTAGTACTTTCCTTAATCCCGCAGCTGACTAAAACTTTTGTTTCATCTGACAATTACATAGGAGGTCAAGTCATCTGAAAGTTATGTCTTAATGGTCATCTGACTTAATAACACATCAAGTAGTCTGTTCTTGAAAATTCTAAATCTATTGCACCTCATGTAGTATAATATGTACTGTCATCCATTAGGAAGCTCACTTATTTCTAGCCATGAGTTTTGTGAGGAACCAGATGCTACTTTATGGATCTTTCAGCTTTTACTGAAAGATTTTTTTAATGCTTTAATTATAGTTTTTTTGCTTTATTTTAAGTTTATCTAAGCCTTTGTTTTTTAGAAACCATGGTGTTGATTTTGTGGTAAAAGTGCAACTCAAATCATTATCTAATATCTCTCATGTTATAGACAAACAATGTCTATCTTAGTTGACATAGAAGTTCTCTATTTAAACTATTGCCTGAACAATCTTAAAGTATTGTCTTCAGAGATATTGTTCAGAAGGAGATGCATGAATATACATTTTAACTAAGAGTTTTCATCAAGTAAGATTCCCTGGGTTCCTCATCTACTTGCTTATGTGACTGTCTACAAGTCACTTAATTGACCTTAGTCTGATTGCCTTCTGTAAAGTGGGTTGCTATAGTCTTTACCCAATATGTATATTACCTTTTTTGTAATAAAGAGTATAAATATGAGAAAATTAAACAGATGCCAATTTTAGTTAGTAGATGGCCAGCTGTATTCCCAAGATTGAAAAGTGATTACAACTTCTTTTAAAAAATAACACCTGTTTTTGAGTGCCCCCGGGAAACATAAAACCTTTTTTTCCAGAAACTCAGGAATATTTGATTAACGGCCAGAGATTTTAAGTAACTAGTTTCTCAGCTCCTAACATGTACTATCTTAATAGAAATGTGTTTAATTACAAAGGAAGTGTTTATCTTCCTTATATAAAAGAGATGTGTTTGTGTGTGTGTGTGCATGTGTCTGTATGTATATGTGTGTTGTTCCTTAGGCTATCATTCTTAATAGTTCCCACTGTATTTTTTTACCCAGTGCATTTTTCTTATAAAATTGCTGGCCGGGCACGGTGGCTCAAGCCTGTAATCCCAGCACTTTGGGAGGCCGAGACGGGTGGATCACGAGGTCAGAAGATCGACACCATCCTGGCTAACCCGGTGAAACCCTGTCTCTACTAAAAAAATACAAAAAAACTAGCCGGGCGCGGTGGCGGGCGCCTGTAGTCCCAGCTCCTCGGGAGGCTGAGGCAGGAGAATGGGGAACCCAGGAGGCGGAGCTTGCAGTGAGCCGAGATTGCGCCACTGCACTCCAGCCTGGGCAACAGAGCGAGACTCAGTCTCAAAAAAAAAAATAAAATAAAATAAAATAAAATTGCTAAAAGTTAGGGGCTTTGGTCCCAAAAGACTGCTTAATTTTGCCTTATCAGTAGGGTAATTGTAACAGTTATTGTGTAAGTTATTGCTGTCTGATAGTAAGAATGAAGTTTTTCATTTATGATTTAGTATTATACTGCAAAATAGGGCAGCCCTTTCATAAAATAATGAGAAGTAGTTTTGCTTTGACTGACTTAACCCAGGGGTCTTGGTTAAATAATAGGATTCAAAATGCCTAAATCACCTGTTCCCATTAATCTATAATAAAGAAATATTTTATTGCAAAAAATTATCCTCCTAATTATGTAATAAATTCAGGCATACATGTTTTTGAAACTTTTACTGTATTAGAATTTCTTCACTTTGTATTGTTTTTGTTGTTTCCTATGTTGTTATATTTTAAATGACTTTATAAATGTAGTTAAAGCTATTGCCAAAAAAGTGTAAATTTCCATTTTATGCAATTCTTCTAACGTTTTATTCTGACATTAACATTGTTTGCCAACCTGTTATTCTTTAGCCTGTTCATCCTCTGCAGTCCTCTTCACAGCCTGTTCAGTACTCTACAGCCCCTTACCCATCCCCGCTCCTGCCAGTCTCACCCACCCAGCAATACTCCGTGGTACTATATCTCTATTCACCTCCTGCGTTGTTTCTGTGGGTGGATGTGTGATGAGTGCTCAAGAGTGTCATTAATGTAATACGATCTTCTGTGATTTTTTTGAGTCAGGTTTACATATGTATCTAAAAAAAGTATTTCTAATTCATAGTAGAAATAATTTATTCTGTTCCATAAAATATTGGTTATAGTGGCTTATTATGGTGATTGTTTAATCTTTTCCTGCTTTTTCATAATGAAAGAATTTTCAGGTTGATTATTCTAGTCCTAATACGTTTCAGCAACTTTCTCATTGAGACCAGTGCAGGATCTGTGCTGTCCTGGGATGGTAGCTTTCATCTGAGTTTAGGCATTGTATTTTCTCACCAACACTGAAGGTCCAGTAGACTCAGTACCAGTTCTTAGGGCGAGTTGTAGCTTACATCTACAGAGGACTTCTAAGTGTATTTTCTAAGAAGATTTCTGGATATTTAATCTGTGACTGTAAAGTAATGATACTTTCTTCAATCCAAAGTATGCCCCCAATTTTTATTGGAATAAGAAAATGACTTTTTTCCAAGGTGACTTTGAGAGTGGTATACAGTTATGGTACTTCTATTAACAATATTTGATCATATAATATTGAAATTACAGTTCATAGGTACATTTTTTTCTTTTTGAAAGCATTCACTAAGTTAGGCTAATAGTGCTAGAGTATGTCAGAGTGACTATTTGGGAAGAGAAAAACCATATATTTTCAATCATTAAATCAGGCGTCTCCTTTCAGTCCTTTATCTTCTCCATAGCCTTAATTTTCTTCGGAAAATCCAGTAGATCTAGAAACTGCAGACATGGCAGCTTTGATCTGATGACTCAATTGCCACAATTTTGTGTTAACCTTTTAACAAAATGTGGTATATTTTGTTGCCAGTCTGTAGTTTCTTGGGAATAGGGAGCATTTTAACCCTATATCATCATTTCAGTTATATTTTTCTGGAACAATAAGAGCTGGTCCTTATCCTGTTGAATTAGAGAAATGTTTGTCAAATAGCACATAAATCATAACCCTTGTCTTGGTAGGGCACCATTTAGCAAAAGCATAGGAAACTGTCATTTGACTTACATTTGTCAAATTATCTGACTTCCAGAACAGACTGAAAAACACAAGGGAAGAATGGAATGTATGGCCAAATTATTTCTGAAAGATTAGAGAAAGGACTGTGTAGTTGGATTTTATGTATTTAATTTCTACAAGTAATTTTCATGGTTAGGGATACAAAAATGCATAGAATTTGAATTTTGCCTTCTAGGAAGAGGGGAGATAATTTAAAGCAAAACTAATTAGTACCTTGCTCATTGCTTGGTTTTTGAAGTCCTTTCAGAAAATACTAATTGTATAATATGAACATGGCCAATTTCACTTCTACATTCTAATGTTAACTTTCATCTTCATTTAAATAAATGTCTTCATGTTTTAATGTGAAATGTTGTACCCTACTCTTTTCTGCATGTTGTACATCCCCATTAGATATATTTTTTAAATAATTTATAATGACAGCATTGTAATATTCAACAATAGAGTTGTCATTTTTTTGAAGCTTCACTCTGTTACATTATTGCTGTTGTAGAGATATATAATTTCCATAATATGTACCACTGTACCTTATTTTAAAATAGGAAGTATTTTTCTTTGATAAGTTTGGCCTATGTGTAGAAGGCTTACTAATTTTTGACTTGTTCCTTTTTTAGCAGGATAACCTTGGGTCTCAGTTTAGTCACATGAGTCTTGCTCGCCAGCCATCTACTGATGGTTCTGACCCTCATACCACCATGTTCCAGTCCACTGTGGTTCTTCAGTCTCCACAGCAGTCTGGTTATATCATGACAGCAGCCCCTCCACCACATCCTCCTCCACCGCCACCACCACCACCTCCTCCTCCTCCCCTACCACCTGGGCAGCCAGTCCCTACTGCTGGATATTCTGCCTCTGGTCATCCTGTCAGCCAGCCTGTGCTCCAGCAGCAGGGATATATTCAGCAGCCATCACCACAGGTATATTGCTTTTTAACCTTTTCTTTCTTGTGGAAACCTCTCACTTAAGATCAGTTTTAACTTCAAAGAACTTGTTTTTAAATTCTCATGAAGAGAATTTGTCAGAGTCTATAAACAAAGCATATAGTCATCTTTCCTCCTCTGGAGATTTTCATACACGTGCTAAGCAACCATATGACAGGTAAATGCTCCAGTTGGTTGGTAAAGTATGTGAGCTTTAAGGGTTTTTTTTCTGACTGAGAGGTATGGGTTTCTAAAAAACTAACCTAAGGGAAACACAATAAAGTGTAAATCCACTGTAAAAATAAAATGGTAAGGCAGGGCACAGTGGCTCACACCCGTAATCCCAGCACTTTGTGAGGCTGAGGCAGACTCACAGGGCTGGACTTGAGCCTAGGAGTTGGAGACCAGCCTGGGCAACATGGCGAAACTTTTGAATGTTTAACTGACTTTTAATTTCTGAAACAGACTATCCTTATATGTCGTGGGATTCAGTTTGCTAATATTTGTTAAAGATTTTTGCATCTATGTTCATGAAGGATATTGGTCTGCAGTTTGCTTGTAGTATTTTTGGTTGTACTCTCTGGGTGGTACTAGCCTTAAAATGAGTTGGGCATTGTTCCCTCCTCCTTTATTTTCTAAAGGTGTTTGTGTAGGATTGATGTTACTTCTCACATGTTTGCCAGAATTCATCAATGAATTCATCTATAACTGGAGATTTTTTGCAGGGAAGGTTTTTAAATTACAAATTTAATTTCTTAGTAGATATAAAAGGATTCCAGTTCTCTGTTTCTCTTTGGACTAATTGTCATAATTTGTGTCCATTTCATGTTTCAAGCTTGTCATAAAATTGTTCTTAATATCCCCTTATGCTTTTAATATCTTTAGGATCTTAGTGGTGTTCCCTCTTTATTTCTTGATATGGGAATTTTACACTCTCGTTTTTGTTTATTAATTTAACCAGATGGTTTATCAATTCTTTTGATGTTCTTTAAAAAAAAAAAAAAAAAAAAAAAACCGGTCGGAGGTGGTGGCTCACGCTTGCGATCCCAGCCCTCTGGGAGGCTGAGGCAGGTGGATCACTTGAGGTCAGGAGTTCATGACCAGCCTGGCCAACATGGTGAAACACTTTTTCTACTGAAAATACAAAAATTAGCCAGGCATGGTGGTGCACGCCTGTAATCCCAGCTACTGGGGAGGCTGAGGCAGGAGAATCACTTGAACCCAGGACATGAAGGTTGCAGCGAGCCGAGATTGAGCCACTGCCCTCCAGCCTGGGCAACAGAGCGAGACTCCATCTCAAAAAAAAAAAAGTTTCATGAATTTTTATGATTTTATTTTCAGCGATTTTAGATTTTTCTTCTTTCTAATAGAAGTTTTTAATGCTATAAATTTCTTTTTTTTTTTTTTTAATGCTGCAAATTTCTAAGCAACATTTTGGTGCTATCCACAAATTTGGATATGTAGCATGTTAGTTATTATTTAGTTTAAAATGTTTTGTTTTTTAGGAGGACTTTTTATGACCCGTGACTTACTTAGAAGTATGTTATTTAATTTCCAAATATTTAGGGGCTTTCTAAATACCTTTCGTTATTGATTGCTATTTTAATTATATGTGGTCAGAGAGCTCACTCTTTTAAGATTTCAGTGTTTTGAGCCGGACACAGTAGTTATGTCTGTAATCCCAGCACTTTGGGAGGCCAAGATGGGCAGATCACTTGAGGTCAGGAGTTTGAGACCAACTTTGCCAACATGGTGAAACCCCATCTCTAATAAAAATACAAAAATTAGCTGGGCATGCTGGTGTGCACCTGTAATCCTAGCTTCTCGTGAGCGTGAGGCAGGAGAATTATTTGAACCCGGTAGGCAGAGGTTGCAGTGAGCTGAGAATTCGTGTTCTAATATTTTAGTGTTATGTGTTTTTTTGTTCAGGATTTTTTTGTGAGGCAGGGCATTTTGATTTTTTTATTGAAATTCACATAATATAAAATTAACCATTTAACCATTTTTATGTGAACATTTTAGTTGCATTTAGTACATATTCACAGTGTTGTACAACCACCACTTCTGTTTGGTTCCAAAACATTTTCATCACTCCAAAAGGAAACCCCATACCTGTTAGCAGTTGCTACTTATTGCCCCATTTCCCAGCCTCTGGCAACCACCAATCTGCTTCTGTCTCCTGTGGATTTACCTATTCTGAATAGTTGATATTAATGGAATCAGGCGACCTGTTACCTTTTGTGTCTGACTTAATTCACTTAACATAATATTTACAAAGTTGTAGCTTAGGCCTGCGCCACATTGTAGTTTAGGCCCGTGCCACATTGTAGCTTAGGCCTGTGCGCTCGCACGCACACACACAGTGGCACACTATTCATACTTAAAATGTATTCGGCCGGGCGTGGTGGCTCAAGCCTGTAATCCCAGCACTTTGGGAGGCCGAGACGGGCGGATCACTGGGTCAGGAGATCGAGACTATCCTGGCTAACACGGTGAAACCCCGTCTCTACTAAAAAATACAAAAAACTAGCCGGGCGAGGTGGTGGGTGCCTATAGCCCCAGCTACTCGGGAGGCTGAGGCAGGAGAATGACGTGAACCTGGGAGGCGGAACTTGCAGTGAGCTGAGATCCGGCCACTGCACTCCAGCCTGGAGGACAGAGCGAGACTCCGTCTCAAAAAAAAAAAAATAAAAAAAATAAAATAAAATAAAATAAAATGTATTCATACTTAAAAATCTGTTCACACTATTCATAATTTACTTTTTTATCCATTAATTGAAATTTGGAATCTTTTCTTTTCTTTCTTTCTTTCTTTTTTGTTTGTTTATTTATTTATTTATTTTGAGATAGTCTCTCTTTGTTGCCCAGGCTGGAATGCAGTAGTGTGATCTCGGCTCACTGCAACCTCCACCTGCCAGGTTCAAGCAATTCTCCTGCCTCAGCCTCCCGAGTAGCTGGGATTACAGGCATGAGCCACCACACCCAGCTAATTTTTGTATTTTTAGTAGAGACAGTGTTTCACCATTTTGACCAGGCTGGTCTGGAACTCCTGACCTCGAGTGATCCGCCCACCTCGGCCTCCCAAAGTACTGGGATTACAGGCATGAGCCACCACACGTGGCCAAAATTTGGAATGTTTTCATCTTTTGTTTCTGTAAATAGTGCTGTTTTCAATATGTAGGTACATGTATTTTTTTAATACCTGTTTTCAGTTTTTTGGAGTATGTGTGTATATGTATTAAATGTATGTCTGTGTGTGTGTGTGTGTGTGTGTATATATATATATTTGTCTTTTTATTATTGAGCTAAGAGCTCTTTATGTATTCTGGATACTAGACCCTTGTCAGATAAGTGATATGCAATTATTTTGACTCATTCTGTAAAATTGTCTTTTTAGTTTCTTAATAATGTTCTTTTTTTTTTTTTTTTTTTTTTTTTTTTTTTTTTTTTTTTTTTGAGACGGAGTCTTGCTCTGTAACCCGGGCTGGAGTGCAGTGGCCAGATCTCAGCTCACTGCAAGCTCCGCCTCCCGGGTTTACGCCATTCTCCTGCCTCAGCCCCCCGAGTAGCTGGGACTACAGGCGCCCGCCACCTCGCCCGGCTAGTTTTTTGTATTTTTAGTAGAGACGGGGTTTCACCATGTTAGCCAGGATGGTCTCGATCTCCTGACCTCGTGATCCGCCCGTCTCGGCCTCCCAAAGTGCTGGGATTACAGGCTTGAGCCACCGCGCCCGGCCCTTAATAATGTTCTTTGATGGATAAAAGTTTTTTAATTTTGGTAAAGTTCACTTTATCCATTTTTTTCTTTTATTTCTCGTGCTTGTGGTGTCATATCTAAGAATTTGTTGCCAAAACAAAGGTCACGAAAATGTAGTCCTGTCTTTTAAGTGCTTTGTTTTTAGCTCCTAGGTCATTTATTTATCCATTTTGAGTTAATTTTTGAATATGGTGTGAGGCAAGAGTTCATCTTCATTCTTTTTCAAGTATATATCTGGTTATTCTAGCATTATTTGTTGAAGATACTTTTCTTTCCCCATTAAATAACTTTGGAATCCCTGTCAAATATCCATTGACCATAAATGTAAGGGTTTTTTCCTGGGCTTTCACTTTTACCACATTATGTATTTCTACCCTTTTGCCAGTACTACATTGTTTTCATTGCTGTGGCTTTGTAGTCACTTTTAAAAATGGAAAGAGTGAGTACTCCTACTCTGTTCCTCTTCAAAATTGTTTTTAGTATTCAGGCTTCTTGCGGTTCCATATGAATTTGAGAATGGGCTTTTCTGTTTCTGCAAAAAAAGACCATTGGCGTGTTGATAGGTATTGCGTGGAATATGTAGATCTCTTTGATATTATTGCCATACTGACTATTAAATTTTCCAGTCTTAAATGAGCATGGGGTGTTTTTTCATTTACTCTGGTCATCATTGATTTCATATTCTATTGCTTTGGGACTTGTCTATTTCCCTGTTCTATCAGTTTTTTATAGTATTTGAAGCTATATTAAGCAATTTATATTTATCATGTCTTCCTGATATATTGACTCATACATAATGTTTTTCTCTGTCTCTAATAGTATTTCTTGAAACCTATTTTATCTGACATTATAGAGTGTCATTCTTTTGAGTAACAGTTAAATGGTATGTCTTTTTCTACCTTACTTGCAACCCCTATATTTAAAGTGTCTTTCATTTATGGTTATTAGTTGGGTTCTGCCTCTTTATACAATGATTTCAGTGTCATTAGACCCTTTAAATTTAATGTATTTTTGACATAGTTAGATTCAGGTATGCCACATTGCTATTTTTTTTATTTGCCCTATCTGTATTTTATTCTACTTTCCTGCATTTTATATTATTTGAACTTTTTTAAAATAATATTGAATACTTTACGAATTTCTGTGTCATCCTTGTGCAGTGTCCATGCTAATCTTCTCTGTATTGTTCCAATTTTATTATATGTGCTGCCGAAGTGAGCATTTCAGTTCACTTTCTTTAGTATTGTCTTTTTAGGTACATCCCCTTGAATTTTCTGAATGTTTTTGTTTTTCTAGGGACTGTGTTATCTACCTTTATCTACCTTTACCTTATCAAAATCTACTTCAAGTTAATATTGAAATTTCAAGTAAAATGTAGCAGCCTTACAACAGTATAATTCCATTCACATTCTCCATCCTATTGCTGTTGTTGCCATATACATTGCATCTCTATATAGTATATACCAAAATTAGTGTTAATCATTTTTGCCTTAAAAGAGATATTGGCAGCCGGGCACAGTGGCTCACGCCTGTAATTCCAACACTTTGGGAGGCTGAGGCAGGCAGATCACTTGAGGTCAGGAGTTCGAGACCAGCCTGACCAACATGGTGAAACCCCATCTCTACTAAAAATACAAAAAAAAAATTAGGCCGGGCGCGGTGGCTCAAGCCTGTAATCCCAGCACTTTGGGAGGCCGAGACGGGCAGATCACGAGGTCAGGAGATCGAGACCATCCTGGCTAACACAGTGAAACCCCGTCTCTACTAAAAGATACAAAAAACTAGCCGGGCAAGGTGGTGGGCGCCTGTAGTCCCAGCTACTCAGGAGGCTGAGGCAGGAGAATGGCGTAAACCCGGGAGGCGGAGCTTGCAGTGAGCCGAGATCCGGCCACTGCACTCCAGCCTGGGCAACAGAGCCAGACTCCATCTCAAAAAAAAAAAAAAAATTAACCAGGCATGGTGGCAGGCACCTATAATCCCAGCTACCTTGGGAGGCTGAGGCACGAGAATTGCTTGAACCTGGGTGGCAGAGGTTGCGATGAGAGGTTGAGATCATGCCACTGCACTTCTGGGCCACAGAGCGAGACTCCATCTCAATTTTAAAAAGAGAGAGATACTGGCCAGGCACAGTGGCTCAAGCCTGTAATCCTAGCACTTTGGGAGGCCAAGATGTGCGGATCACTTGAGGTCAGGAGTTGGAAACCAGCCTGGCCAACATGGTGAAACCCCATCTCTACTAAAAATACCAAAAAAAAAAAACATAGCCAGGTGTGGTGGCAGGCACCTGTAATCCCAGCTACTCAGGAGACTGAGGCAGGAGAATTGCTTAAACCTGGAAATTGGAGGTTGCAGTAAACTGAGATTGCACCACTTTACTTCAGCCAAATCCAAATCCAGCCAAATAAAAAAGATATCTTCTTTAATTAAAGGAAAATAAACTCAGGATTTAGATTACTTTCTGATACCTCCAGGAACAGTTAAGGGATCCCGTATGTATTGTGTCTATTTTAATGCTTCAAAGACAGGAGATCTACAGTAAATTTGAGAGATTCTTGGCTAAAAACTAACCTAGGAATGTTACACCTGGCTGGTTTTCAGATGAGATGAGCACTCTTTAAGATCGCCACAGATCTGTGTTCTTTTTACAAATAACCCAATCAGAAGAGTAGAGTGTGAGCAAGCCCATGACACTGTTGAAGTTAACTTACCCACGTGCTTCTGTAATACCGGATTAGGTGTTTATTCTTCACCCCAAACAAGGTCAGATTAAGAGAACTTCATAACTAATAGTAATAGCTCTGGAAGGAAAAATAAATCAAGATAGTCTTGATGGCATTTTAATTTGCATTAGAAATATGGTCATGCATCATTTAATGATAGAGATACTTTCTGAGAAATGCATCTCTAGTGGGTTTTGTCATTGTGTGAATGTCACAAAGTGTATTTGCACACACCTAGATGGTGTAGCCCTCTACACAACCTAGGTTATATGGTATAGCCTACGAGCTACAAACCTATACAACATGTTACTGTACTAAATACTATAGGCAGTTATATAACAATGATAAGTATTTGTGTATCTAAACATATGTAAACCGAAAAGGTACGTAAAAATATGATATAAAAGTTTTTTGTTTTTTGTTTTTTTTTTTGAGATGGAGTCTTGCTCTGCCGCCAGGCTGGAGTTCAGTGGTAAGAACTTAGCTCACCACAACATCCGCCTCCCTGGTTCAAGTGATTCTACTGCCTCAGCCCCTGAGTAGCTGAGACTACAAGGCGCGTGCCACAACACCCGGCTGACTTTTTGTATGTTTAGGAGAGACGGGGTTTGACTTTGTTGGCCAGGCTGATAAACTCGTAACCTCGTGATCTGCCTGCCTCGGCCTCCAAAAGTGCTGGGATTAACAGGCGTGAGCAACTGCACCCAGCCAAAAGATTTTTTTAAATGGTACACTGATATAGTGCAATTAACCATGTATGCAGCTTGCAGGACTGTAAGTTGTTCTAGGTGAGTCAGTGAGTGGTGAGTGAATGTGATGGCCTGGGACATTTTACTACTGTAGACTTCATAAACACTCTTCACTTAGGCTACACTTAATTTATCTAATACATTTTTCTTTCTTCAATAATAAACTAACCTTAGCTTACAGTAACTTTATAAACATTTTAATTCTTTTCACTTTTTTATTCTTAGGTAATAAAACTTAGCTTAAAACACAAATACATTGTACAGCTATACAGAAATATTTTCTTTATATCCTTATTCTAAAACTTTTCTTTTATGAATTTTTAAATTTTCTTTCTCTTTAATTTTTTTAATTAAAAACTAAGATACAGACGTGCATATTAGCCTAGGCCTACTCAGTTCAGGATCATCAGCATCATTGTCTTCCACCTCCACATCTTGTCCCTCTAGAAGGTCTTCAGAGGTGGTAACACATGTGGAGCTGTCATCTCCTATGATAACAATGCCGTCTTCTGAAATACCTCCTGAAAGACCTACCTGAGTCTGTGTGTGTGTGTGTGTGTGTGTGTGTGTGTGTGTGTGTGTGTGTGTGTGTGTGTTTGGTTTGGGTTTTGTTTTGGTTTTTTGTTTTTTGTTTTTTGAGACAGGGTCTCACTTTGTCACCCAGGCTGGAATGCAATGGCACGATCTTGGCTCACTGAAGCCTCAACCTCCCAAATTCAAGCAGTTCTCCCACCTCAGCCCCCCAAGTAGCTGGGACTACAGACACGCGCATCACACCTGGCTAATTTTTGTATTTTTTGTAGAGACAGGGTTTCACCATGTTGCCCAGGCTGGTCTCGAACTCCTGAGCTCAAGTGATCCACCCAAAGTGCTAGGATTACAGGTGTGAGCCCCTGCCCCCCGGCCCTGAATCTGTTTTGTAGTTTTTAATAAGTAGCAGGACATTCTTTTTAAGACAGGCTCTAGCCACTGTCACTCAGGCTGGAGTGCAGTGGTGCAAGCACTGCTCACTTGCAGCTGTGACCTCCTGGGCTCAAGTAATCCCCACCTCAGCCTCCGAGTATCCAGGACTACAGGCATGTGCGCCACCACACCTAGCTATTTTTTTAATTTTCAGTAGTGATAGGGTCTCACTGTGTGGCCCAGCCAGATTTCGAACTCCTGGGCTCAAGCAGTCCTCCCGCCTCAGCCTCCCAAAGGGCTGGCATTACAGGCGTGAGCCGCCAAACCCGGCCCAGAAGGACTACATTCTAAAATAATAGTTAAAAATGTAGTAAATACATAAACCAATAATAGCCATTTATTATCATTACCAAGTCTTACATACTGTCTGCTATACTTTTAAACAACTGCTAGCACAGTAGGACTACAGACATGTGAGTGATGTATTATGCTATGACATCACTGGGTGATAGGAATTTTTCAGCTTCTTTATAATCTTAGGGGGCCGCCATCATATATGCAATCTGTCATTAACCAAAATGTCACTTTGTGATACATGACTGTATGAGAAAAATTAAAGAATGGAACCAATATAACTGTGCATTAATGTGGGAATGGATAAAATAGTTTATACAATGAATGTTCTTCAGCAGTTAAATTGAATGAGCTAGCTGTATATGTTTCAATAAAGAAAGATGTCTCAAAAACAATATGAATTGCAAAATAAGTTTCATGAAGTTATATGTAGTTGAGTTTCCCTTCTTTGAAAAGCCTGGGACCAGAAGTTTCAGTTTTTTTTTTTTCTTTGGATTTTGGAATATTTGCATATATGCAATGAGATATCTTGGGATAGGGCCCAAAATCTAAAACCAAGTTCATTTGTTTCATATACATCTTATACACACAGCCTTAAGGTAATATAAGCAATATTTTAAGTAACTTCATGCATGACGTAAAGTTTTGACTGTAACCTGTCACATGAGGTCACGTGTGGAGTTTCTTTTTGTGTACTGACATGATATGATGCTTTTGGCATCATGTTGGTACTCAGAAAGTTAAAGATTTTGGAGTATTTCAGATTTTGGACATTTGGATTTTTAAAGTGCTCGGCCGGGTGCAGTGGCTTATGCCTGTAATCCCAGCACTTTGGGAAGCTGAGGTGGGCAGATCACTTGAGGTCAGGAGTTTGAGACCAGCCTGGCCAACATGGTGAAACCCCATCTCTACTGAAAATAGAAAAATTAGCCAGGCATGGTGGTGCACACCTATAATCCCAGCTACTCAGGAGGCTGAGGCAGGAGAATTGTTTGAACCTGGGAGGCGGAGGTTGTGGTGAGCCGTGATCGCAGCACTACACTCCAGCCTGGGCAACAGAACAAGACTCCACCTCCAAAAAAAAAAAAAAAAAAACTAAAAATAAATAAAATACTAATAAATGTAAGGATAATAGATACATAGTAAACAGATATATATAGTAAAATCACCAACTACAGAATAATGGCTTCTACGGAAGTTAAGAGTAAAGGAAATAGGGTGAGTCTTTAGCTAATTAAGTAATGTTTGGTTTTGTAAGAGATCTGAAGGAAATATGGCAAAAAAATTAAAATCTAAATATGATTGGTGACACATTAGTTACCTTTTTATGCATACTGTATGTTTGAATTTTTTAAAAAATTTCAGTTAAATTTAAGAAAAAGCAGTTTTCGGATGATTAGTGCTAAAAAGAATTATTATTCATTAAACTCTGATCTTCCTCACAGGAAAACATGTAATGCAAGTAAAATTGATTTTTTTTCCCACAATATTTATGATCCTAGATGCCAGCCTGTTATTGCACTCCAGGCCACTATCACTCCAGCCAACCTCAGTATCGCCCAGTCCCTTCTGTTCATTACAATTCACATCTAAACCAACCACTGCCACAACCTGCACAGCAGACAGGTGAGTTGTGTTTCTTATGTCATAACTTCTGAGCCATGCTTTTTCCCATCTTCTATTTCAGTATTGCTCTTAAGTAGTACCTACTCAGTCTCTCAGGATCTCAAATATGTTCATACATATGAATTTGCAAACCAGTGAGATTAAAAGAGTGAGCAAATCTCAGCATCCTCTGGAAAGTACTACAGTGTCAGGTCTACATGCTAAAGGGTTGGGAGTATCTGGGAATATCTTAAGCAGTTTTTTAAGTGGCTGCCATCTCTCACTGCCATTGAAATTGAAGCTGTCTTTGCAGCCTGATAAATCACCTATGGTAACAGCAAGAGAGGCAAGGCAAGGCAAGATGACTTATCAATAGCTAACCAGAAGCAAAGATCAAAACCACCTAACTTGGATTGAGAACCCTAGTCTAGGGATGATATTTTGATCTTTTAGTAAGTATGCCTTTGAAAGAAATGATGTACTTAGCATATTTTCTGTGTTTTGCTTTTCAGTTTGTTGATTGATAGTGAAAAGTATTTTTAAACAAAATACAATCTAAGGCCACTTAAATGAAATTTATTAAAACTCAGCATTGTTTTTGTTTTAGCACTCTGCAGATTTTCTTCAAGCATTCAGTGAAAACAATTTTGATCTCAGTGTATAAAACTATCTTACTAATTTTTTAATGAACTCATTTCTCTATATGCTTCTCACCTAGATGTGTACTTCCCAGATGTTTAATAAGGTATTTATTCAGCCTTTTATAACTCTAGGAGTTGAAGTAGAATTTTATCATTGGTTTCTTTAGAGCTTTCTTAACTGCTTTTCACTATTGGAGGCTCCCAGACTATGTGAGTGTGACTCACTGAGGAACCCATAACCTCCACCTCCACTGAGGCTGTTTACTACTCTTGATATTGTGTGAAACTCTTCAGGGTTACCACCAGTTTAGGAGAAGCATCTCTGCACTGGCCCATCTGGTGAATAGTAGTCATACTTCTCTTTACTGTTGCAGTCTTCAGTGATCAGTGTGACTCACTAACTTTCTTTGCTAGATATAGTTCATGCTTAGCGTAGCCATGCAGGATAACTTCCAGGTCCTTAATCTGGTACCCTTAGGAGTTGTCTCGTGGTTAGTTTACAGGTTCTCCCCTTTTTAATATGTTACTAGCCTTGTATGTACCTGTGACAAATGTTCTTCCAAAGAATGTTGAATACAAACATTCGTCATTTTAGCCAAGTTACAACTGTAGTTCCAAGCTACCTAAAATTTAATAATACAGTCCACATCAAATAATGTAACTAGTATATGATATAATTTCAAAAGGTATCAAAAATTATTCTCTGTTCGTGGGAACATTGGTTGTGATACTGCTCATTAGCTGGTATTGCTCATTAGCTTTATATACATTGGTGTTTTATTCAGAAACAATTTTCTGAATTTTTCTGGACCTCAAGTAGTATAATTTTCATTTTTTTTTTCTGATTTTTGTCTTCCAAAATTATAACACAGACTGTACCTGATGCCATAATAAAGAAATGTACCTTTATGCTACTCATTTAAATATCCTTGTGTGTGACTAATTAACTTAATTCATTAGTACATCCTAGGCAGGCAAAAATCCTTTGTTCTGTATTTGTGTTAGCTTACTAATTTTGTTCTTCAACATGGCAAAATTTTTATCCCTCTCCATGGTCAAACTGCCTGTAAAATCACTTTCAATCTCAAATTGGGACTAGTGTGCAAGTACAATTGCCTCTCTGCAAAAAAAAAAAAAAAAAAAAGACACTTAATGGAATACAACTAAATATGCCTGATCAGGGGTAAAAACATCTATGTGACAGATAGCATGTGTTTATTATTGGTGATATTTAATTGTGGGGTTTTCTCTGATGCTAGTTATGATGAGAAGGAAGAAACAATCAGATTGCATCTGAATAGTGCTACAGGCGCAAAAAAGAGAATCGTGTCTTTGAAAAATGTTTGACATTGTATTTGACTCTTTTGAGTCAGTCATAATATAGTAAAAACTAGACTTGTCCTTTCAGCTATTTTATATAGTATCCTCTTAACTTACAGCTTAAGTTAGTTGACTCATTCAGTTTGAAGAATAAAAGGAATAAATCCTCAAAACATTCTTATCTAAAAGAGAAAGGAATTTTGTTATGCTAATAAGTATCATAGATAATTTTCCTTTAAAGAAAAGTTCAGCAGTGCCAGTGCCAACTATTGTGTTGGTAATTGTATTGAATCTTTTCATAGAATTAGTGGGGATTTTAACTCTTTTTTAAAAGTTGTAATCTAAAGACTTTTCTATAGTTAGCTCATCGTTAATTTTTATGTCAAAACTTGCAGAAGGCCAGGCGTGGTGGCTAACACCTGTAATCCCACCACTCTGGGAGGCCGAGGCGGGTGGATCATCTGAGGTCAGGAGTTTGAGACCAGCCTGGCCAACATTATGCCACCCTGTGTCTACTTTAAAAATACAAAAAAAAAAAAAATTAGCCAGGCGTGGTGGCGCACACCTGTAATCCCAGCTACTTGGGAGGCTGAGGCAGGAGAATCATTTGAACCTGGAAGGCGGAGGTTCCAGTGAGCCGAGATGGCACCACTGCACTCCAGCCTGGGCAACAGAGTGAGACTCAGTCTCAAAATAAAAAAAAAAAATTAACAGAAAAGTATGTGTTAATGTTTGTATGTGCCCTAGTGTAGAAAAGTAAAATGTACTGGGAAATTAACAAGACAGTTTATTGTTTTTGAGGGTTTTTTACAGATATATAGCAATTACTGTCTCATAATTTACATTTTTATATGGAAACATACTTCTGGGATTCCTTTTGGCTTTTATTTTCTTACCTCTCTACATTCTACTATCCCAATCTGCTTAAAAATGAGAAATAATTTTTCATCTTATATTTTTATGTCTTGTCAAACAACACTTGCTTACCCCACAAAGTGTCAAGAAGCATGTTTTTTTTTTAATTACATAAAAGGGTGAAGCTATTCAACCAAATAATGAAAACACTAGTAGATTTGGCGTGGTTTTTTTTTTTTTTTTTTTCACTATGGCACAAGTAATGTTTAAATGTTTATATTTGAACTCAAAGAAATTTTGCCCTCAATTAACAAACCCAACTGAGCAAAGTATTTTTAGACCAGATAGGATATAGGCAGTAGAAATACGGAATCTTTTATTATTTTTCCTTTGGCGGGTAGGGAGGAGGTTGGGGAAATATCTCAAGGATAAAATGCTCTAGGTCTTTTACCCATGTGTGCCAGTGGACCCCAGCTGAAATCAGGACTAACATTACTGCTGGGGAAATGAATGTACTAGTCTTTTGTTACGAATGTGAAACTACTGGACTGTTCATTCAAAACAAGGTTGCATAAACCCCTATCAACAGAAACAGAAGAAACCCTGGCTACACACATAAGACTTTCTGGACAATGCACTGTATAATGGAAAGAACAACAAAATAAAAGTCAGAATCCTGATGGCCCTTAGTCATTTTTAACTGGTGTTAGGCATATCACTTAAAGCCACTGAGTTTCAGTTGGACTCATTTGCAAAGTATGGAAGTTTTACTGTATTGTCTGTTGAAGCCTCTGTGTACTCTAAAACTCCATGATTCTTTGTGTCTCATATGAGTCATTTCTAGTTCAGAAAGGTAGAATAATAGAGAATTGGTTTGTAACAGCTTGGCAACCAACTGTCAATAACTGGAATCAATAAAAGCAACTATTTCAAAAGATCAGATTACCAGTTGCACTAATAAAGATTTATTACTTTAAACCTTTATCATAAAATGTATGCTTTGAATACTGTAAAGTACACTGCATATAAGGAGTTTGGTATACTATAAAGAAACTTTTTCTGCAGGTAGTAATTATAGTAAAGATTTTAGGTTTACAAAGCCCTAGCTGTTTTCTGTGTAGCTGTTGTTATTCTTATGACTCTTGAAAAGTTTGTAGCTTCACCATATACATTTAATATTTTGCAATAATTGGCCTTGTTCCTGAGCTGTTGGATTCGGGGCCGTAGCACTGTCTGAGAGGTTTACATTTCTCACAGTGAACCGGTCTCTTTTTCAGCTGCTTCCTGGCTTCTTTTTACTCAGGTTTCCACTGCTTTTTTGCTTTTTTTTAATGCTGTATGAAGGTGTTAACATTTGTTTATATTTTTCATTAATTGTAATACCTTTAAATCATGCATCATACTCAGAAATAGGGATTTGAATTTAAGTGACAGCTTTGGCCTAATGTAATTTACCTATTAAAAATTTGTGAGAGCTATTGCTTGTTTCTTTTCCAAAGTAAGATTTGGATGGCAAATTCAGTTTGGTTTTGAGCTTATCTAAAAAGCTTAATGTTTTAAGCATACCAAACTCATTAGCAGAAGTCAAGTATATCTCTCCCTATTGCTACACAACTTTTTAGGGATATTGTTATATATGAAAGCATGACATCAGACGGACCTAATACACCTAAATGCATTTGAAGCTACTTGGGCTCAGCTCTTACCAACGATATAATTTAATTTTTTTTCCCAAACAATGATGTTGTTGCATATCTTTGGGAAGCAAAATGATTCTGTGAAACTATACTTTTAGTTTTGCAACCATTTGATAACTTCAAAGATTATCATTGCATTATATCCTTAGTCTTAGCTTTCCAGATAACCCAGAATCATATGGTTCCAAGTTGATTAAGCTTTGTTACCAGCAGACTATGGTAGGATCCTGATGAACGACACTATGGAAGAAACTTGTTAGGATAAACAGTCTTCAATGTGTGCAGATTGCTGACAGAATTTCAAGGCACAAATTTAAGAGTAACGAGTGTGTAAAAGGCAAGCAGGAAAATCAGCACTACTGGGTAAGCAGATGAGGGGGCTTATTGATAGGAGAGTCAGCTATGTCAAATAGGGACTCTAGGCGCAAAGTCAATTTCTTTATTGACAGCTTTCAATCCAAGTACTAGGAATTTTGTATTTGTAAATTACTAGGTAGTGGCTCTGGCTATTCTTGTTTTTTCATTGAATCTGTGAGCATTTCTTAGTATGTATTGTGTGATTCAGCATAGATTCAGACATTGTATAATACCTACAAATCCACCTATTTCCCTTTTCCCTTCTCCATTAACCTGCCGCCACTGAAATCTGGAGCCAAATATATCTGGTAAGTACCCACAGATTTCCTTGAGTTGTATAGACTCTTCCATGGAATAGTTCTTTAAATAGCTGTGAGCTGTAAACTCTGTGTGGCTGTTTTTGTTAGAATTGGTTTTTGTATATGTATATGTTTATTTCAGGCACAGGAGTGAGAGAAGAGGGGTTGATAGATAAGAAGGGGTAATCAAGTGTGATAGCAACTGCATCTCCTTCCAAATACACCCATGGGGCTAGCTTTAGTTGAAATTGCCCGCCTACCGAAATAGTGCCACAGACAGAAGCCCAAGATTATAAGCTTGAGGTTTTAACAATTTGGTCTTGTAGATGCCTAGTTACAAATAAATTTGGCTTTAGTAAAACGGCTCATCTTTTAAAAAACAAAACAAAACAAATTACCTTCACAGTGCTTCTGCTGTACAAGCACAGTCTGAAAAAAAAATTAATAGGTACTATTAAGTGAAATAACCTTAGATTCATGGGTATTCTAAGCAGTTCTTTAATTCTTTTTGTAATTTTTCTGATTATTTCTGTGTTATTAAGAGTGCTTTCCTTTAGAACAAATGGTAGTTCAGATCACCTATATAAAATAAAATTAGCCTGTTAATGCCTGTTCAATACTTTTCTGCTGAGCACTACATTTCCTTCCTGCTCTCTTCTCAGTTAAAGTGAAAGAGAGTTAAAAATAGAATATTCTTTGGAGCCCTCCAGGGAAGTGCCTGCACCATCAATTTATATTGTCCTAGTTCTCTCAGCTTGCGGAATTGATTGTGCGTTCCTCTGAAAGTGCTGGAAGAAATGGCATAATATTGCAACAGTGCAGTCCTTTAACACAGCAGAATGGTAGTGTTTAAAAATATATATATATATATGTTGCGATCTGGATATTTATTTTGTTGTTTGGTATCACTTACTATTGGCATTTCTTACTTTACAAAATAGAGGCTTTCCCACAATATTGACATAAATTCCTATAAAAGATATACTGTTTTCCTCCACTTTCCAGGTTAAATTCAGATGTATCACAGGAAGAATTTTTCTTAATTCTAATATACTGAAATATACTTTTTAATGGAGGAAGAATAATTTATGTGGTAGCCAGCTTGGTGTCGGGATACTGGAAATACTCTTCTTGTAGCATTTTTGAAACCTGTTGATACTTTTCATTCTCTAGTAATCTACTTCTCCTTCCTAATCCTCAACCTTCTCCCTCTTTTCCAGATCATTGGATTTTTCTTTCTCATACTTGGCAGTCTTCAAACTATACTTTTGACACTATCAGAACTCTGTACCACTCTTGCTTTTGTCTGAATAATTAGACAAGGAACCTAAACTACAATGCCACTTCTCTAGGTGTCACTCTGTAACGGTTCATGCCCAGCAGTCTGAAATTTCTTTGTTTAAACAAAAGTTCAGAGGAATTCATGAGCAACTTGAACAGTTCAAGATGTAAATTTTATTAAGCAAATGTACATAATGTGAGGCATACCTGTAATTAAATGATCCTTTATTTTAATGTTAACAATTATTTTATTAATGGTTTTGTCTTACATAGGCAAAAGTAAGATTCTTATCTTTGATTGGATTAGGTGAATGATGTGGGGTTTTTTGTTTTTAGTGCTTTCCAGCTGAGTATTTCTAGTTTTGCTTGTGATTATAGTAATTTTAACCAATATAGATCCCAGTTTTATTTTCTTTTTAATTAGAACAAATGCTAGTCTGTTATGCCTGTTGAGTACTTTTCTGCTGAGCACTGCATTAGAAAAAGACCAATAATCTTTTAGTAATCTTTAATGTTCTGCTCTTTAGAGAATATAATTCAAAATTATATACTTTTTAGCCAGTTACTATGTTGTATGTTTGTTATAATTATTAGAATGAGTGATAAAACATTTCATCATGACTTCTGGAAAAACCGTTCAGATACCTGTCCTAATGCCAGTAGAATTTCCCTCCTGGGGTACCGATCATACTGAGCATCAGATGTTAAATGACAATTTTAGTTGTGATAGTTTAGAACGGTTCCTCAGACCCTGATGGCTTTCTACCCAGTGTAGTTTAAACCTGGTGGGTTTTCCTGCTTTTTATGTAAAAATGAAATGCTACTCAATGGATGGAAAAAAGCCATTGCTTCACAGAACTTCAAGACTTCACCCATAAAACGTAGCAGCTCTCCTTGCACAAAATGTGTCCAGGTTAAAGCTGGCATTGCCCTGCTGAGTAAAGTCTGACTTCTTGGCAAAGTAGCCTGACTTTGTGGAGAAGACAGCCAGTATCTATGAAAACTCTGCTAGACAAATCTTCTATAGACTTATCTGGAATGTGGCAACAGACATTTTGAGCAAAAGCAGCCTTCGAGGCAAAACAGCAAAACTAAAGTCCAAAGGGAACATTGGCGATTCACATGGAAATACTCAGGCTGAGAGACAGAACTGTGGGATGTGGAACCTGAAATAGTGTCACCATTTGAGCCAGTTCTTCTCCTTCCCAGTTGTCTTTTGTTATGTTTTAATATTTTAGAGACAGAGTCTCACTGTTTTGCCTAGACTGGAGTGCAGTGGCCCTTCCTAATTGTTTAATACAATTTATGCATATAATCTAATTATAGCAAGGCAAGGAAGTGTAACTTTGAAATACATAAATAGTAAACCACGCATCTTGGGGGTAGTGGGCAAACCAAGGGAAGGACTGTACCTCCCACAGAGAGAACATTATGGGCTAGTCATATACTCATTTACACGTGCTCTTTTTTAAAGCCCCCAAGTTCATATGGCTGCCATCTGGACTAACTACTCAAAAATTTTCACTCCGATTCCTATTTTGAATAACAATGCTTATACTCACCAATAAATCTTTAGTTCAAATGAACAAAAAGTTTCCTTGTTGATTGACATTATTTCCAGCAATTATCTGTTTTCCTGTAATTAAGTTTATCTTGAGACTTAGGTATGTTAAGCTACAGTAAAATCTTCATTAACCAAAATTATCAGAAAATGAAACAAGGCCGGGTTCTGCTTATTTGAACAACATTACTATAATACTTTTTTCTTCTTCAACATGTGTTCCTCAAAAAAGTAAATTTTAGAATCAGACAGCTGTGTGCAACTCCCAGCTACACACTTGATAGCTGTTGACCATAAACAAGGTATGAACCTCTCTGTGCCTTTTGTTTCCTCATCTGAAAAATAGGGATAATAATTGTGTCTGTTTCAGGCCGGGCGCGGTGGCTCAAGCCTGTAATCCCAGCACTTTGGGAGGCCGAGGCGGGCGGATCACAAGGTCAGGAGATCGAGACCACAGTGAAACCCCGTCTCTACTAAAAATACAAAAAATTAGCCGGGCGCGGTGGCGGGCGCCTGTAGTCCTAGCTACTCAGGAGGCTGAGGCAGGAGAATGGCGTGAACCCAGGAGGCGGAGCTTGCAGTGAGCCGAGATCGCGCCACTGCACTCCAGCCTGGGCAACAGCGTGAGACTCCGTCTCAAAAAAAAAAATAAAATAAAATAAAAAATAATTGTTTCTGTTTCATAAGATTGTGAACACTAAATGAGTTAACATATCCTAAGTACTCATAATAGTGCCTGAAACTTAATAAATGTCATTTGAGGCTTCGGTATTAAGATTAGCTTGTGTGGGCCAGGCGCAGTGGCTCACGCCTATAATCCCAGCACTTTGGGAGGCCAAGGCGGGCGGATCACGAGGTCAGGAGATCGAGACCATCCTGGCTAACAGGGTGAAACCCCGTCTCTACTAAAAATACAAAAAATTAGCTGGGCGTGGTGGCGGGCGCCTGTAGTCCCAGCTACTGGGAGGCTGAGGCAGGAGAATGGCGTGAACCCGGGAGGCGGAGCTTGCAGTGAGCCGAGATCGCGCCACCGCACTCCAGCCTGGGCAACAAAGTGAGCCTGCTTCTCAAAAAAAAAAAGAAAAAAAAAAGATTAGCTTGTGTGGCTGGGCACAGTGGCTTACCCCTGTAATCCCAGCACTTCAGAAGGCCAAGGCAGTCCAATCACCTGGTGTCAGGAGTTCAAGATCAGCCTGGCCAACACGGTGAAACCCCATCTCTATTAAATATACAAATATTGGCTGGGTGTGCTGGCACGCACCTGTAATCCCAGCTCCTTGGGCAAGAGAAGCACTTGAACCCAGGGGATTGAGGTTGCCATAAGCCGAGATGGCACCACTGCACTCCAGCCTGGGCAACAAAGCAAGACTCAGTTTCCAAAAAAAAAAACAAAAGATTAGCTGTGGTATCATTGTAGCAAAGATAATTATATATTAAATGAAAATTTAAATTTAAATGAAAATATAGTTTTAAAGATAATTATATTTTAAGTGAAAATTTAAATTTAAAATGAAAGTATAATTTTAAATTATACTTTAAATGAAAAGACAGGAATTTGGGGGCCAAATTGCAAAGCCGACACAGGAAGCTGACATAGTTTGTTCTAAAATGTTTGTTTTTTGTCCTTTGAGCTTCTCAACCCATGCCTTCATACTGAAAGTACAGTAAAGATCAGTTGAGTTGTTTGATGTTAAACTTGAGGTCTAAATATGTTTTGAAGAAAATTACTTAAATACTTTCTTCCCATACATTGTAAAATTTCTTTTGATCAGATGTGGAAGCATTATATGAAAAAAGATTTTGAACTGGTATGTGTCATATAACCCCATTTCTATAAATAATGAAAATGAATATATATGTTGCCCTCTGCATAGAAAATTAGGCTAGCTGCATATAAAAATGTAAATGGGGAGTATCTGTAAGTGATTATTTTCCCATACAGACTTTTTCTATTTTTGTATTTTTTTCCAAATTTTCTATAAAAATCTTTTTTATGCTCTATAAGGTTTTTATAAAATATATGAAGTCTACGTTTTTAAAAATATTCAGGCCAGCCGGGCGCGGTGGCTCAAGCCTGTAATCCCAGCACTTTGGGAGGCCGAGACGGGCGGATCACGAGGTCAGGAGATCGAGACCATCCTGGCTAACACGGTGAAACCCCGTCTCTACTAAAAAATACAAAAAAAAACTAGCCGGGCGAGGTGGCGGGCGCCTGGAGTCCCGGCTACTCGGGAGGCTGAGGCAGGAGAATGGCGGGAACCCAGGAGGCGGAGCTTGCAGTGAGCTGAGATCCGGCCACAGCACTCCAGCCTGGGTGACAGAGCGAGACTCCGTCTCAAAAAAAAAAAAAAAAAAATTCAGGCCAGGTGCCATTGCACACCACTATAATCCCAGCACTTGGGGAGGCCAACGAGGGCGGATCACTTTGAGCTCAGGAGTTCAAGACCAGCCTGGGCAACATGGCAAAACCCTGTCTCTACTAAAAATACAAAAATTAACTAGGTGAGGTGGCACACACCTGTAATTCCAGCTATTCAGGAGGCTGAGACAGGAGAATCGCTTGACCGAGGAGGTGGAGGTTGCAGTGAGGTGAGATCGCGCCACTGTACTCTGTCCTGGGTGATAGAGTAAGACTGTCTCAAAAAATAAGAGTAAGTAAATTAATTAAAAATAAAAATATTCAAATAATACCTTCATTACAAGCTTTATATACTAGATATAAAGTTAAACAGTTTGTATTCTTTATTTGAGTTCTTCCTAAGCACCTTGAGGCTAATCATATGGAATCTGTGATTTAGCTGCTGTACAGTTTTCTAGGAGAGACTTATATGAGTGATCCACAAATTCCAGTCTGATGTGATTTGTATTCGTGAGAGTGTCATTTTAATGAAAAGGTGATTAAATGTGTTTGTTTAATCTTATAAACCAATGTTACCTTAAAATTTTTTTAATTTTTATTTTTATTTTTTTAAGATGGAGTTTCGCTCTTGTCGCCCAGTCTGGAGTTCAATGGCGCGATCTCAGCTCACTGCAACCTCTGCCTCCTAGGTTCTAGTGATTCTCCTGCCTCAGCCTCCCAAGTAGCTGGGATTACAGGCATGCGCCACCACGCCTAGCTAATTTTGTATTTGTAGTAGACATGGGGTTTCACTATGTTGGTCAGGCTGGTTTAACTCCTGATGTCAGGTAATCTACCGACCTCAGCCTCCCAAAGTGCTGGGATTATAGGTGTGAACCACCGCGCTGGCCCAGTGTTACCTTAAAATTTAAATTCAGGCCGGGCGCCATGGCTCATGCCTATAATCCCAACACTTTGGGAGGCCGAGGCGGGCAGATAACCTGAAGTCACGAGTTCGAGACCAGCCTGGCCAACATGGCGAAACCCCGTCTGTACTAAAAATACAAAAATTAGCTAGGCATGGTGGCACGCGCCTGTAATTCCAGCTACTCGGCAGGCTGAGGTATGAAAATCACTTAAACCCGGGAGGCGGAGGTTGCGCTGAGCCAAGATGGCACCACTGCGCTCCAACCTGGCGGACAGAGTAAGACTCTCTCTCAAAAAAAAAAAAAAAAAAAAAAGCCTACACAAACCATGAGAGAACAACTAATCAGAAAACGTTTATGTTACCTGCAGAGTTTTATGAAATGTGGCAAAAGAGAATGGACAAAATCGTGAAGGGATTAATAAGATTCTTAGTGAAGGTATTTTTTTAAGTGCTTGGCATTATTATTTTTAATAGCTCCACTGCGTTCAAAAACTCAACCCTGGCTTATTTATGCTACTTCTGAATGAAGTACTGAGATGTTAGTGTTTTTTCTACTTTGACAATCTTTAAAATCTAGAACTTCCTGGTAGTTCTCATCACTCTTCTATGTGTAAAACCTTTGCTTCTTCACCAGTATTCTGTTGTACCTTCATCTTCCACTTATCATTTCACATACCATATTCATTCATTCTTGACTGTTCCCCATTCCTCAAACATATTAACTGTCTTACTTTTTCCAAACCTTTTACTTTTGCTGGAATGAGCTTTTCCTTTAAGTCCAAGCCCAAATGTCACTACCTCTATAAATATCAGTCAGGACTAATTTCTTCCTCTTGTTTTCATAAGACTCTATTTATACTGCTATCCTCATATGGTATGGTGACTAAAAATGCCTAATTTCAAAGATAGGGACCATGTCATATCTATCTTTATCTAACCCAGATGGTGTCCTTTTTACTACCCTTTGTAACAAATGACCAGATGCTGAGATCAACTGTTTTATATTTCATGTCAAATTTTCAAAATGTGCGTGGTGTTCGTAAAGAGTGTGTGTGTGTGTGTGTGTGTGTGTGTGTGTGTGTGTGGCAATTAGTAGGCATGGATATTAAAGGAGATTAGGCTGCATTAAAGAATAAGATACCAGGCCAGTCATGGTGGCTCACGCCTGTAATCCCAGCACTTTGGGAGGCTGAGGTGGGTGGATCACCTGAAGTCAGGAGTTCAGGACCAGCCTGGCCAACATGGTGAAACCCCTACTAAAAATACAAAAATTAGCCGGGCATGGCAGTGCGTGCCTGTAGTCCTAGCTACTGGGGAGGCTGAGGCAAGAGAATTGCCTGAACCCAGTAGATGGTGGTTGCAGTGAGCCAAGATTGCACCACTGTACTCCAGCCTAAGCAATAGAGACTGCATCTGAAAAAAAAAGAGAATAAGATACCATTGGAAATGTGCTGATGGAGCTTTCGTGATATAGCCAGGCATAGTGGTGCACACCCATAGTCCTAGCTCCTCAGGAGGCCTAGGTGGGGAGGATCCTTTGAGCCCAGGAGCTCGAGTGTACAGTGAGCTGTGAACATGCCACTGCACTCCAGCCTTGACAACAGAGTGAGACTGTCTCTAATGAAACAAAGCAAAAAAACAAATTCCATGACTTAGAGTCCAACTGACCCCACATTAAATCACTACGACATGGCTTCTATAGGTATTTATTGAAAGCATTTTTTGTCTCAGACCTTTTATCATAATAGAGAATTTTAAGCAGGAGACCTCCAAGACGAGTCTCAAAAAATTGTTAAATTTAGATAAGTAAAAAGAATCAGACCTGGTACTGTGGCTAACGCCTGTAATCCTAACACTTGGGGACGCCAAGGCAGGCGGATCACCTGTGGTCAGGAGTTGGAGACCAGTCTGGCCAATGTGGTGAAACCCCATCTCCAGTAAAAATAGAAAAATTAGCCGGGCATGATGGCATGTGCTTGTAATCGCAGCTACTTGGGAGGCTGAGGCGGGAGAATCACTTGAACCCGGGAGGTGGAGGCTGCAGTGAGCCCAGATCGTGCCACTGCACTCCAGCCTGGACAACAGAGTGAGACTCCATCTCAGAAAAAAAAAAAAAAAAAAAATCAGAAGCATATTTGCACATAAATTGGCCTTGTTTTTTAAAGCTTTCTTTCGAGGCAACCTACAACCTTGAATATTTCTTGAATAGACTACAGAAGTAATATGCATAACATTTTTAGTTTCTTAGGGGGATATGACTGTTTTAAGTCAAATTATTTTAAGTCAGATTATATTACAGTGAATTCTGCCAGATATATAGTTTGTTTTCATTTCAGTAGACTATAATTCTGCCAAGTCCGTTTTAAGAAGTTATTATCCCAGTCTATACAGAACCCAAATTCTGATGCTTCTATAGATGTGTGTATATGTTGAGGTGGCATTTCCAACACAAAAAAAGGTCTCATGTTCACATTTCATTTTCATTCCTGTGTTATTTTTCTAAGGGTGGAAATTTGTCATTGTATGTTTTAGTGGTGTTTGGAATTTGGGGTGTAAATTTGAAATACTTGTCATTTGATGAACTGAAAATAGTGTGAAATGTTAATTGTTAGATTAAAAAGGAAGAAGTTTATTCTGTTCTCTGCCTTTACCTGCCTATAAGTTTAAGTAGTATAGGAAATTCACAAGGAATAAAGGTTTAGCAAACAGCATATTATCAATCACTTTATTACAGATAAGAACTAAAATACACATTTTTTTTGTACAAAGTTAAATTGGTGAGAAGGAAGTCATTGGAAACATGGCCATAAAGTACTGTTGCCATAGAAATAACATCATTTTACAAAAACCCTTCACTGTTAAGGGATTCACTATAACTGAATTTTTACTTTGGTTTTGTTTTTTTTTTCTGTGTTTTGGGGGTTTTTTGTTTGGTTGGTTGGTTTTGTTTGTTTGTTTTTTGAGACAGGGTCTTATGCTGTCGCTTAGGCTGGAGTGCAGTGGCGCTATCTTGTATTTTTTTTGTGGAGACAAGATTTGGCTGTGTTGCCCAGGCTGGTCTCGAACTCCTGAGCTTACCCACCTCCATCCCCCCAATCCATCCATCTCCCAAAGTGCTGGGATTATAGGTATGAACCACCACACCTGGCCAAGATTTTTAGTTTCTTAATTTTAATGTGTTGCTTTGTTACAGGATATACTTTGTAGTTAAATTTTTAGAGAAGATGGATGCTAGATTTTATTCAATTGTTGGGTCCTTGAGCAGAATTATTAAGGCTACCAGACAACTACAGTGATGCTGCTGTCTATAATCAATACTTGAAATTGCCATTTCTGTTACTTTAGAAATTAGTGAGGATATAAATGAAAACTGATAACAAAATGTATTTATGGTGTTATCAGGGAAACAATTTCATTGCACTTTAGCTGTTGAAGTCTGTATAGGTGGTGTTCTAGTTCAGTTCATCTTTGTAAAAACTTTTCAATACTCTGAAGCTAGATGATTATTTTTATCTAGTTCTTTAAAAAATAAAAAATAAAAACTTTGGGGGTTAGCATCTAGTAAATTACATGAGTCTTTAGCTAATTACCTAAAAGAATCCTTTTAGGATCAGGAGACAAAATACAATTCATATTCACTACTTAGAGCTTATCATTGTAGATTCTTGTTAAGTAAAAAAGTTTACTTGATAAAAGTAAATTTGTGCACTTAACTTACCACTTAAATTACCAACAGTCAGTTTAGGTGTTTGCTTTGTGACCTTGAGCAGATTACTTGGTTTGTTTAATGATCTGTCAAGTGACCTTAATCAAACAGTGAAGAAATAATCTAAAAAATTACTGTATAACTCCATTTGTCTGTGTCTTTGACACATTCAAAAGTGGTTCTCTCCCCTGCCTTTTTTTTAAATCCCCAGCAGGAACAGTTTGATGGGAATGGAACCTCTGCAGATGCATAGAGCCCCATGCTTGTGTTAATATTCTGTTATTACCAACTTGAAATTCTTAATAGTTTTTTTTGTTGTTTGTTTGTTTTTGTTTTTGTTTTTAACAAGGGGCCCTACATATTTTCCATTTACTCTGGGCTCATGTTATGTAGCAGCTCCTGGTCCTGAGAAACTAGTTGTCATGATAGATTGCAATATGTAACTGAATAGTAATTGTTCTATGTTATCTAAGTGTGTGACTCTATAATCTTTGCAATTGTAGAAGAAATCTTTGTAGGCAGATTTTATTTCAATATATTTTAGTGAGGGAATGTAGGTAACTTGGGCTAAAATGTTATTTCATAATAGATGGTTTTAGGGATTTACCATGTAATCAAAATTTTAGCATTTTAGAGCATAAAAGTACTTGCTTAAATTTTTTTTTAAATCTTATTAGATGAAATGAATTCAGAGCAGGATTTAACTCCTTGTGCCATTACAGGTTTTCAAGTTATACCCAACCAGCAGCAAAACTACCAAGGAATAGTTGGAGTTCAGCAACCCCAGAGTCAGAGCCTAGTCAGTGGCCAACCCAACAGCATTGGAAATCAGATTCAAGGAGTAGTCATCCCCTATACTTCAGTGCCAACATATCAGGTACAGTGTCTCTTTTATGTACTTTAGGTAGAGATGATTTTGAATAAATTAAGTGCACAACTACAATACATCTTCTATGCTCTCCTTTTAATACAGGAAAAACAATTCTGTAATATACAACTTTATAGTCTTAAGAGTTTTATTAGTTATAGCAGCTTTGTTTTATCCTCATTTTATTACAGTATTCATTTATTAATGTTTAGGATCTGCAACACATGGGTATTGGCAAGTAAATATTGTCTGGCATTGTCTTATGTTTCCAGCAATACAGGTAGATGAGCAAATGTCTTATTCTATTCCTCAGCTCTTTAGAAAGTCCTCGTTGCTGGGAGAGAGAAATAGGAGGGAAAATAGAGGTTGGCGGTCAGTATTTGAAATAGAGATACAGCATATACCTTGAATCTGTAGTTATAGAATAGGAAAATATGTGCAGTTTCCTGTGCTGTGACTGATTTTTTTCCTTCCTCTCCATCCCAAAAAGCAATGATATGTCTCATATTTTAAAATGTTACAGATTTTAGGCCGGGCACAGTGACTCACACCTGTAATCCCAGCATTTTGAGAGGTATAGGCAGACAGATTACTTGAGGTCAAGAGTTCGAGGTCAGCTTGGCCAACATGGTGAAACCCTGTTTCTACTAAAAATACAAAAAATAGCTGGGCAAGGTGGCAGGGCCTATAATTCCAGCTACTCGGGAGGCTGAGGCAGGAGAATTGCTTAAACCCAGGAAGTGGAGGTTGCAGTGAGCTACCACTGCACTCCAGCCTGGGCAACAGGGAGACTCCATCTCAGAAATAAAAACAAAATGTTACAGATTTTAATTTATAGTTCTAAAGCAGAAATACCTATTATTTCATAAATAAGCACGTGTCTTGAATATAATATGACACATTTTTCAAAAATTTGTTTTACCTTCCTTTATCTTTATGGAGTGACTTACAAGAGGGTTTATTTTATTAGCCTCATTGTTTTTCATAGCTGAGTCTGATTTTAAGAACTCCAGGCCAGGACCAGGTGCGCTGGCTCATGTCTGTTAATCCTAGCACTTTGGGAGGCCAAGGTAGCTGGATCATTTGAGGTCAGGAGGGTGAGACCATCCTGGCCAACATAGTGAAACCCCATTTCTATGAAAAATACAAAAATTAGCCGGCCGTGGTGGCAGGCACCTGTAATGTCAGCTACTCAGAAGGCTGAGGCAGGAGAATCACTTGAACCCGGGAAGCAAAGGTTGCAGTGAGCTGAGATTGCGCCACTGCATTCCGATTGCACCACTGCATTCCGGTCTGGGTGACAGAGAGAGACTCAGTCACAAAAAGAGAGAGAGAGAGAACTCCAAAGACCACTTTCATTTGTCTCAACAAGGAGAGAATAGCCTAGTTGGGAAGATGGGGAATAGCCTAGTTGGGAAGATAAAATACACGTATTTTATGTATTTTATCTAAACACATGTAAAAACAGATTGGTGATAGTGTACAGATTAGTAACTGAGGATCAGCATGAAATACAGCAATGAACAGGTTAAGGACTTGATTTGAAGCCTTCTGGGAAGTTAGAAACCTTTAGCTCTTCAAAAAAAATGATGGGCATAAATTGGTTAAGATGACATTCTGAGAATGAAGAAGAGTATAAGCAAAGGTGCAAGCATATTCCATATAATTTCAGAAAGTTGAAATTAAAGTGTGAAATGTGAGATTGTCAAATGTTGTTGAGCCCCAAGTGTATGTCCAGTTTTGAGGACCCTTGACCATAGAACACATCTACAAAAGAAAGAAAAGATACATCATGAAAACTGGGTTTTCCATCTTCATTTTCTCTCACATACCCCATGCTTCTGACCCCTTATCCTCCATCCTTGAGCCTAGGCACATGAGCCTGCCCTTTGTCTGTTTCCCCATAGTTAAGCATTAAACAGGATTGGCACCAAGCCAGAAGCCTTCCCTCCTGAAAGACTCTGGTTATAGTATCTAATCCAATACAGAGTTGAGCATGTAAGATCTGCCCTTAATCTTTGGGGGCTTAACATCTAGTAAGAGAAATGTCATTTTTAAACAAATCACAGCCTAATTAGTGTAGTTTTTTTTTTAATTGACTGGGTATTGAAACCATTCCAGAGCTAAGGTAGTGGTCATAATTTCTACAGCATACATTTTTACATTTTAACATTATTTTCTCATTGTATTTAATGTAATTCTCACATTGGCTCAATGATTGTAGGAAGTATTGCTCTGGCCAGCTATCAATAATAGTCATCTGCTTTAAAGTATGACTCCTACTACATTTGGTAATCAAGCTGGGTAGTGATAAACTGTCATCTAAAAAATAAGCCAGAAAAGTCATCTGTCCTACACCTCCTGAGCCAGAGGATATGGATTTGAACTCTGACTTTCCCTCTAGTGCATTCTATGCCTGTACATTTCTCTAATAGTGGTCGCTTGCTCACTCTATCTCGCTCGCTCTCTCTCCTTCTCTCTCCCGCTTCCTCCCTCCCTCCTTCTCTTTGTTTTTGAGATAGAGTCTTGTTCTGTCACACAAGCTGGAGTGCAGTGGCGCGATCTTGGCTCACACAACCTCTGCCTCCCAGGCTCAAGTGATTCTCTTGCTTCAGCCTCCCAAGTAGCTGGGATTACAGGCGTGTGCCAGCACACCTGGCTAATTTTTGTATTTTTAGTAGAGATGGTGTTTTACCATGTTGGCCAGGCTGGTCTGGAACTCCTGACCTCAAGTGATCTACCCTCCTCCACCTCCCAAAGTGCTGGGATTACAGGCATGAGCCACTGCACCCGGCCAATCATTACCTTTTAAATCATAGAGCCAGGTATAGAGAACAGTGAAGTGATTCTAGAACTGAGTTTCTGGAGCCACAAGGTTTGAATTCTGACTTTTCTACTTACTTATCTACTTACTTATCTAAGGTCTTACAGCTAGTAAGTGGGAAAGTCAGGATTCAAACTCATGCCATCTATTTAGCCATCTACAAAATAGATGATAAAAGTACCTTCAGGGTGGGTGCAGTGGTTCACGCCTGTAATCCCAGCACTGTGGGAGGCCGAGGTGGGCGGATCACCTGACGTCAGGAGTTTGAGACCAGCCTGGCCAACATGGTGAAACGCCATCTCTACTAAAAAATACCTTCTTAGATTGTTCAGAAGCCTTAATGAGATAATACACATAAAGCACTTAGAACTTAAAACATGGCAGTAAATACCCAATAATGTTAACCCTCCTATCATTACTATTACTAACATCATCATCATCAGTGGTTATAGTGGTTATATTGGCTTTTTTTTTTGAGACAGAGTCTCACTCTGTCGCCTAGGCTAGAGTGCAGTGGCCCAATCTCGACTCACTGCAACCTCTGCCTCCTGGTTCAAGCAATTCTTGTACCTCAGCCTCCTGAGTAACTGGGATTACAGGCACGCGCCACCACTCCCGGCTAATTTTTGTATTTTAGCAGAGACGGGGTTTCACCGTGTTGTTCAGGATGGTCTCGAACTCCTGAGCTCAGGCAATCTGCCCACCTCAGCCTTCTGAAGTGCTGGGATTATAGGTGTGAGCCACAGCGCCCAGCCTGGCTTTCTTTTTTTTTTTTTTTTAATAAAGATCCTTCAAGCCATTGAATATATATTGGCTTTATTTAACAAAATCACTGTAATCAAACTCTAATATTGTGGTACATTTGTAAATTAAGAACCTTTTATGCCTGTGTTGTTTCTATCTTAGAAACTGTAGAAACTGGAGAGTGGCAATACAGAATTGTGTTCGTGTGATTTCATTTAGATGATATAGAAAACAGAATTGAAAGATACACTGTCTATTGAATGCCTACTATACTAGATCCTTTAATTGTGCTATCTCATAATGGAAATAATACCTCCTTTCTAATGGAGGTGGTGTTTCCATTTTTTCTGGTAAGAAGCTAAGGAGCCTCAGAATAGTCACTTGTCCAATATCACTTAGATAGATGACTGATATCACATGTAGGTACCTTAAGCTCCAAAGCTCTCACTTTTTCTAATCCATTGCATCTCACTGCCATCCTGCCTGATTTTTACTTATTTCTACCTGAGGTAAACTGTGTTACTCTTTCTATATCAAATGCCCATCCTTATGTGGAAAGTTTCTTTTTCATAATTTAACCTTTTCATAATTCAATGCATCCAGCCTACAGTACGTACATTTACAAATGCTACCCAGAAGCAATAGCTAACATAATAAAGTGGTAATGCTGTGGCTGACAGGAAAGCCTGTTGGCAGTGTTAGCTTATTTCTGACTGCTCATGCTTTCAAAGTTTATGGAGGCTGCTGGGCACGGTGGCTCACGCCTGTTATCCCAGCACTTTGGGAAGCCAAAGTGGGCAGATCACTTGAGGTCAGAAGTTCGAGACCAGCCTGACCAACGTGGTGAAACCCCATCTCTACTATGTAACAGGTGTTTAAATACAAAAATTAGCTGGGCATGGTGGCACATGCCCGTAGTCCCAGCTACTCAGGAGGCTGAGGGAGGAGAATTGCTTCAACCTAGGAGGCAGAGTTTACAGTGAGCCAAGATTGCACCACTACACTCCAGCCTGGGCAACAGAGCAAGACTTCATCTCAAAAAAAATAAAGTTTATGGAGGTGGAAAACATAAACATTTGCAATCCTTTGAAAAAAAACCTTTTTCTCTTGAAATTGTCTTTCAAATTTTAGGTTTCACTGCCTCAAGGTTCTCAAGGAATTCCCCATCAGACTTATCAACAGCCTGTTATGTTCCCTAATCAGTCTAATCAAGGATCTGTGCCCACAACGGGAATGCCTGTTTACTATAGTGTCATTCCACCTGGTCAACAAAATAATTTAAGGTGAGTATGACTAAGTAACCTAATCTTCCAGCTTCTTATTGTTTACCAGGATTATGGTCTGTTGCTAGTTTTAAAGTTGACTAAGCGACATTGCTTGAGACCATTGTCTAATGTAGAATAGAAAAAACTATAATACAATATGCTTTTTAAAATATTTCTTTTGGCCAGACACGGTGGCTCATGCCTGTAATCCCAGCACTTTGGGAGGCCAAGGCTGGTGGATCACCTGAGGTCAGGTGTTCAAGACCAGCCTGGCCAACATGGTGAAACCCCGTCTCTACTAGTAAAACAAAAGTTAGCTGGGCGAGGCGGCGTACGCCTGTAATCACAACTGCTCAGGAGGGTAAGGCAGGAGAATCGTTTGAACCTGAGAGGCAGACGTTGTAGTGAGCCAAGATTGCGCCGTTGCACTCTAGCCTGGGCAACAAGAGTGAACTTCTGTCTCCAAAAAATATATATATATTTCTTTCAGTAAAATCATTACAAGGAAAGCAGTCCATATAAAACCTAAAGGCAAGTCAAATCTCTCTTGTGCCTAAAAATTAGGCCAATCTTCTGTTATTCACACAAATGGAGTAACAGTTGGCCATAGACTTCAGAGATGGGAGTGTAATATTTAAGGTTTTTATAGGGGTCTGGAAAAATTGTATTTCCTGTGTATAACTTTAGCAGTGAAATATCTTGCTGAAATATTTCAGGCTTTGGGAAGCTTATTTTTCATCAGTAAGGGGAGGGAAGGCATATAAGAGAAGTAAATGATAGTAGTTCTATATTAAAGCAAGTCATGAAGTATTCCATAAGCAGAAATGTCTCTGACAAGCCATGTTTTGAAAATACTAATCTTTCATTGAATTCGGTCCCTTTAGTTCATTGTTCAGAATGTATTACCAAACCATTGTTCATTTATTCTTATGGCATCCCTGTGTTACCAACCAAGTCCATTCTGCCTGCATATAGCAAGCCAATCACTGTGACAGTGGGTTTGCAAAAGAGAAAAGATTTTATTCACAAGGCTGCTTGTGAAAGGAGATGGGAGAACAAATCTCAAATCTGCCTCTGAAAATAGGGCTTGTGGGTACTTACAGAACAGAGAGTAGGGTGGTCTAAAGTGTGAGAAAATGTGATTGATGGGTAGGAAAGGTGATTGGCAGATTGGAAAGATGAGGTAGTTGGGGTTTCTGCACAAGCATAATCAAGCTACATGGTTCTTCATAGGACGTGTGTGGAGAAAATCGGGTTAGCATGATCTGAAGGTGGAATTTTAGGCCCTCTGATGCTAAAAGGTCACTCTCTGGGCACCTGTGCAGGCCTAGTTGAAGGGTTCGTGATCTCAGCCAGCTTGGATTGGACATGAGTTGCCCCCTGGATCCTGAAAAACAGCTTTAAATACCTGTTATATAGTTAACCACAGTCAGAAATGTTATCTGTAAGGAAAATGGTGGGAGTTTAGTTATATATTGCTTGGCCATGTGACTTGCTAGTGGGAGTTTTAAGATTAGCTAAAAGTATCGATTAAAAGCAAACAAAGCCAGTTAAGTTTGGCAGGCTGATTAGGTTAGGCCTGTTTCACCTGGGAGGTTGCCAGAGGGGCAGCTGTTCTCCTTTAAAGAATGGGGGCCTAAGTTACCATCACTTATAAGAGGTTTTTAGGCCAGGGATGGTGACTCACACCTGTAATCCCAGCACTTTGGGAGGCAGAGGCGATTGGATCACTGGTGGTCAGGAGTTCAGGACCAGCCTAGCCAACATGGTGAAACCCCCTCTCTACTAAAAATACAAAAAATTAGGCCGGGCGCGGTGCCTCAAGCCTGTAATCCCAGCACTTTGGGAGGCCGAGACGGGCGGATCACGAGGTCAGGAGATCCAGACCATCCTGGCTAACACAGTGAAACTCCGTCTCTACTAAAACTACAAAAAAAAAAAAAAACTAGCCAGGCGTGGTGGCGGGCGCCTGTAGTCCCAGCTACACGGGAGGCTGAGGCAGGAAAATGGCGTGAACCCGGGGGGTGGAGCTTGCAGTGAGCAGAGATCGCGCCACTGCACTCTAGCTTGGGCGACAGAGCGAGACTCCGTCTCAAAAAAAAAAAAATTAGCCAGGCATGTTGGTGGGCACCTGTAATCCCAGGTACTCAGGAGGCTGAGGCAGAGGTCACAGTGAGCCAAGATGGTGCCATTGCACTCCAGCCTGGGCAACAAGAGCGAAACTCCGTCGCAAAAAATAAATAAATAAATTGTTGTCATTCAGTTATGGTTACAGATGGTATTTGGGGGTGGAGAAGGGATTGACATACTTTGTTGCACTAGAAAAGGGGGGCTTGGTTCTGAGTTTATCAGAACTCACCCTCCCCCAAGAGGAACTCACATATTTTCCCTCTCCTTCCATCGTTATGGCTGCCAGTGTTTCAGTGCATGATAGAGGAGGGCTTTTTTTTTTTTTTTTTCTTTTGAGACGGAGTCTAACTCTGTTGCCCAGGCTGGAGTGCAGTGGTGCAAGCTCTGCTCACTGCACGCTCTGCATCCCGGGTTCAGGCGATTCTCCTGCCTCAGCCTCCCAAGTATCTGGGATTACAGGTATGCACTACCATGCCCCACTAATTTTTTTTGTTTGTTTTTTTAATAGAGATGGGGTTTACCATGTAGGCCAGACTGGTCTCAAACTCCTGACCTCAAGTTATCTGCCCGTGTAGACCTCCCAAAGTGCTGGGATTACAGGTGTGAACCACCATGCCCGGCCTGGCCCAGGCTTTTTAAATGGCACATTGATTGTGAATCTCTCAGGCAACCTTGCAATTTTATATCATATTGAGTCCCAGCTCCTTTGAGGCACAACCACTGCACAATGAAAATAGAAATATGTATTTCATTAAATTTCCCATTTGTTGTATGAGTTTAAATTTTATAAATAAGGAAAAAAATACTCCGAATCTGAGTTTTTTACCCTGATAAATCTAAGTTTGGGATCTAGAAGGCCAATTCAGTTTCCAAACTGTCAGAGGCAGAAATCTGTGCTAAAGTAGGTTGAAATGAGGAGTGAGGAAATTCATGAATTATCTACTTTTTGAACCAAAGTTTAATTTTTTATTTATCAGAGAATACTACCAAAGTTATCATTTCTGTGTGAGGCAGAGGCTGAGAGATGGGTACTAAGTCATCCTTTGTAGGCCTGCATACTGGGAGGAGGGGCTTTCATGAGGGAAGGATATCAAGCCTTTAAGAACCTATTTAAGACGGCTTATGCTTTCACACTTTTTCACGTTTGTTAGACTTGTCGGTCCCTTGAAACAGAAAAGATTTTGTGTGCTTGACTTGTGAGAGAGCTGGCCATAAGAGTGTGGATACAGGTGAGAGAGCATAATTATGTTCCTGCCTCTATAGTGAGCCTTATTTTAAAGATAAGGGCAGAATCCAAAAGCTGTCAAATGGGTGCTGATGAGTACACTTTGGAAAGATCCTTGGTTTTAGTCCCTGGGCCTGCTTCGCAAAGGAAATAAAAAATTTGAAGAGCTAGCCTTGGCCTGAGGGATAGCCTAGAGCACAGAAATTAAAAGATAGATGAGATTCTCCAACAACCTCCAACGTGAATCTTGATTAAAAGTCTTTGGGCCGGGCGCGGTGGCTCACGCCTGTAATCCCAGCACTTTGGGAGGCCGAGGCGGGCGGATCACAAGGTCAGGAGATCGAGACCATGGTGAAACCCCGTCTCTACTAAAAATACAAAAAATGAGCCGGGCGCGGTGGCGGGCGCCTGTAGTTCCAGCTTCTCGGGAGGCTGAGGCAGGAGAATGGCGTGAACCCGGGAGGCGGAGCTTGCAGTGAGCCAGGATAGCGCCACTGCACTCCAGCTTGGGCGACAGAGCGAGACTCCGTCTCAAAAAAAAAAAAAAAAAAAAGTCTTTGGTGCTGGGCACAGTGGCTCACACCTGTAATTCCAGCACTTTGGGAGGCTGAGGCGGGTGGATCACTTGAGATCAGGAATTCAAGACCAGTCTGGCCAACATGGTGAAACCTCAACTTTACTAAAAATACAAAAATTAGCCAGGCATAGTGGCAAGCACATGTAATCCCAGCTACTCGGGAGGCTGAGGCAGGAGAATTGCTTGAACCTGGGAGACAGAGGTTGCAGTGAGCTCAGATTGCACCACAGCACTTCAGCCTGGGCAACAGAAGGAGACTCAGCCTCAAAAAAATAAAATAAAATAAAGTCTTTGGAATTACCCACAGCTTAGAGCTGTGACTCATAACAGCTCTAAGATAAACTTGAAATAAGATAGGTGTAAGCTGACAGTAGTGATTGGTTACCATGTGACAAACTAGCATTGATCTGTTCCAGGTGTAGAGTGCCAATGTGAGAAATTGAATGGGTTGTACATGACGCAGGGAATGTGTATTCTGTCAGACTCTATCTTGGTACATTTTGGACTAGTTACTTGGTAGGAAGTCAAGTCATGTACAGAAATAATTAAAGATCTCTGACCGGCTGCAGTGGCTCACACCTGTAATCCCTGCACTTTGGGAGGCCAAGGCAGGCAGATCACTTGAAGTCAGGAGTTTGAGACCAGCCTAGTCAACATGGTGAGACCCTGTCTCCACTAAAAATACAAAAACTAGCCAGGCGCAGTGGTGGTTGCCTGTAATCCCAGCTACTCGGGAGGCTGAGGCAGGAGAATCACTTGAACCTGGGAGGTGGAGGTTGTAGTGAGCCAAGATCATACCACTGCACTTCAGCCTGGGCAGCAGAGTGAGACCCCATCTCAAAAAAAAGAAAAAAAACCCCAACAACACAGAATTCATTAAAGATCTCTTTGGGTGAAAAAAAAATCATAATTAATTGATTAATTTTTTAAAGAATAGCAGCATTCTTCACAGAAAATGTCATTTCTGCTTCTGGGCAATATTTAACAGACAAATCACTTAAGTTTACTTGGAACTATCACTTAAAATGTCAATTATTGGTAATTTTTATTAATCAGATAGTTGAATTACCATCTAAGGGCTAATGAATGGAGGCAATTCAGAAATCTAGACTTAGTGGCTTATATAAATTACATTTTATCCTACATATTTCAGTATATTTACATGAAAAGCAGGGGTTGATCTAATTACTGAAGCACCAGCTGGGTGTGGTGGCCGGGCAACAGAGTGATACTCTGTCTCATAAATAAATAAATACATACATACACACATACATACTCACTCAAGCACCTGAAACAGGGCCTGGCATTAAAGTCAGAGCTTGGTAAATCTATACTGAATGAACATATTTCTTAAATGTCAAAGGCCAGCTTGCACATGTGTATATGTACATAGACATCATTAACTGTTGGCCTCAATTTTATTTTGTTTCTGTAACCTCTCTGTGCTTTTTAAATTTTTCATCAATTTTTTTTTAATTACAAAACAAATAATGCTGTTAATATAAGTGAAGCAATACAGAGATGTGTAAAGGGAAAGGTAATCATCATACCCTACTCCACCCCCCATCACCAGGTAACCAGCATTCACAGGTGCCTAGGCGACAGGGTGAGACTGTCTCAAAAAATACATAAAATAAAATAGTCGAACTTGTAGAAGCAGAGAGTAGAGTGATTGTTGCCAGGGTCTGCAGGGAGGGGGAAGTGGAGAGTTACTCTTCAGTGGATATAACATTTCTTTTGTGCAAGATGAATGAACTCTGGAGATCTGCTATACTACATTTTGCCTATACTCATACTGTGTTGTACTCTTGAAATTTATTAAAAGGGTAGCTCTCATGTTTAAAACAAACAAAAAAAGATAAATTGTTACAGTGTCTTTGAGGGATTTGTGACATCCGTTTTAATAGTTCACGAAATGCCTTTAGCACTTACCTGGTTCTGAGCTCTGTTCCAGATCATTGTAATGAGTGGATACTTCTCCAAAAAGCAAGTATGAAAGCTGGAAGAAACCATACAGAATCATTAGTTTATCCTTAAAGCAACAAATATTTTTATTTTGGCTGTTACTCCCAGTTAGACTAAATGTAGTAAGATGTGTATTTTTTTAGTGTGACTTTTTTCCTGATTAATATGTTTTCTGTGTAACGTGAATCTACGTCATTGTTCTTTTCTGGCTTGTCAAGCCAATACTTTTTCAAAGACACTACCTTTTTTCGTTTAAGAAAAGTTATCTTTTTGTTTACCTCACTGAATTTGAAGTCTACATTTTTATAAGAACACTTAGCTGAGAAATGAAAAATAAATCACATTAATTTTCAGAGTTACATAAAGAAAATTATGTGTAGCAGATTCTCAATATTTGTAGACTTTGTATTTGCAAATTTGCCTATTTGCCAAAATTATTTGTAACCCCTAAATAGATATTCATTGTACTTTCTTTTTCATTCATGGACACGTTCAGTGTGGCAAAAAAGTTTGAGTCATCAGGCAAGCACATTCCCAGCTGAGGTCAAACAAGGCACATGCTGCCTCCCTATTTCAGTTCTTCTATTGTAAACAATTGTCCTTTGCAGTCTATTTAGTGCCACGTTGTTCACACTTTTTTGGTTTTGTTTGAAATGTCTCCCAAACAATGCTGATTTTCTGTCTTGTGTTACTAAGCAGAAGAAAGATCTGCTGTGTGTTCAAGCATGAGTTGGTACTGGCCATCAGTTCAGTGTTAATGAATCAACAATACAGTACATCCAGAAAAAGGAAATTCACCGATGTGTACGTGAGGCCACTAGAAAGTCCTAAAGTAACAGCCAAAGTACATGACAAAGTTATGAAAAAGATGGAAAGGCAGCTAGATTGGTGGATTCATGAATCCGAGTTTATCTTCCTGTTTTGGGGGACTTTTTTCGTTTCTCTTGGCTTCACAATATAACCAAGTTTTTTTTTTTTTTTTTTTTTTTTTTTTTTGAGACAGAGTCTTGCTCTGTCACCCAGGCTGGAGTGCAGTGGCCTGATCTCCGCTCACTGCAAGCTCCGCCTCCCAGGTTCACGCCATTCTCCTGCCTCAGCCTCCCGAGTAGCTAGGACTACAGGCGCCCGCCACCTCGCCCGGCTAGTTTTTTGTGTTTTTTAGTAGAGACGGGGTTTCACTGTGTTAGCCAGGATGGTCTCGATCTCCTGACCTTGTGATCCACCCGTCTCGGCCTCCCAAAGTGCTGGGATTACAGGCGTGAGCCACCGCGCCCGGCCGATAACCAAGTTTTTAAAAAAGCATAGTGGACAGCATTGTTATGAAACTGAAAGTCGAAGAAATTTATGATCATGTTACCCAGGGTCAGGAAAATAGTAAACACTTCTCAAATAGTGTTCTGTTATCAAGAAATACAGCGAAAGGCCAAGGACAGTGGCTCATGGCTGTAATCCCAGCACTTGGGGAGGCCGAGGCGGGTGGATCGCTTGAGACCAAGAGTTGGAGACCAGCCTGGCCAATATGGTGAAACACCATCTCTAGTAAATAAATACAAAAATTAGCCAGGTGTGGTGGCGGACACCTATAATCCCAGCTACTCAAGAGTCTGAGGTAGGACAGTCACTTGAACCCAGGACACAGAGGTTGCTGTGAGCCGAGATGGCGCCACTGCGCTCCATCCTGGATGACAGAGTGAGACTCCCTCTCAAAAAGAAATACTGAAGTTTCTCAAAGTTTTTACGTTTCTAGAATCTCATTTGTCTTCACAGTGTCCTTCTAAAAAGGATAAGAATATGTATTTGTTTTTATTTTACATGTAGACATTATGAAATTTCAACCCTATATATCTTCATTTAATTGGTCTGGCCCTAATCTTAAGCCTGAGCAACATTACTTTTTAATGCCTGCCAGGTGATTCTAGTGTGCACCAAAACTTGAAACCCTCTGGCCTACACTAACTAGCCCTCTAGTCTTGTTTTTATTCACGCCTACAGCTGTCCACAAGTAGCTATAGCCCAGTAAAACTTTACACATTAGCAGAAAAGTCATGATGTCTGTCACTGTTTATTAGTAGATTTTCATCTGAAATCCAGTGTCCTGACATAAAACTATAAATTACTACATATCAAGTTTATAAATTTTTAGATCTCAGTTGGAAAGTGTATCTTAAACTCTAGGTTACAGGGTCTTGATCCATACAGTCTTACTGTGTTTTAGATGCTAAATGGACTGTAGTAGCCCTCATTTTGTTACAGGATTATAAGGAATAAGATTCCTGTAAGAACATAAAGTGAGTCTTTGTTTTGAAAAATGTCTTACTTAGCTTCGATTGCTTAGCAAAATTGTTTTCTTACAGAGGTGCCTTGTGTAGAAAGGTAGAATTTGAATTATTATGTCTACTTTCAGCTCAGTCTTTCAGTTCACTGAGGCAACTTTGTGTTTGGATTGGATTGTGTTGTTACTTATCATTATGAAGATTGAGCACAGCCAGATACAAGTCACATATACTTGCACTTTAAGCAAAGTACTAGTCAGGGACACTAATTCTACAACAACTCATGAGATTTTTCTCAGTCCTTAGTGTGGAGGGAAAATTAGTTTGATACCAGCATAGACTTCAAAAGTGGGCAAGTGAGTAGGATATCTTCAAAATGCTCTCATTTTTACTGGTTCTTCTCCAATTTTGCCTTTCATTTTTGCTAGTTTTATCTTGAAATTCAAAACTATAATACCTTTGTCTTTGATCTGTATTCTCAAAGGGGTAGCATACAGAGAGGAACTTGAAAAGACTGTAGCCTTTTTTTTAGAACCTTTAAAAAATGTTTCACAGAATCTGTATGAAATTATGAAAAAGAAAACCTACCTTCAAGTCTTTTTCCCTTTATTTTCTCTCCACAGTCTGTTTTTCCTCATTTTTGTGTCCTAGTATTCCTCTAGTGTCCCTTTTGTCCTACTTGTGATACCTCTCTTGTATTCATTTTATTTCTCCTAAGCTTCTGGTTTTACGTTGTCAGTTTTTTTGTTTGCCTCAGCTATCCTTTGAAATAATTGTTGATAATAAGTCTGTCGATCTGAACTATATCTTTTGATAAAGTTTTACTTCTCTCGTTATTAAAAATGAAGTTACTAACACTTAGCTTAGAGAAATAAAATGTAATAAATAAAATTTTGATTTGGCAAGGTAAGTTCAAGAGATGTGCTGCACAAGACTGTGTCTACAGATAAATATTGTATTATACACTTAAAACTCTGTGAGGATAGATCTTGTGTTAAGTGTTTTTACACCAATAAAAATATTTCTTAAACTGAGCAAACCAATATACTCTACAGCATATCTGCACTGATAACCTATGTATGATTTTGTAGCACTAACAGAATAGATGAAGAAAGATATTGTTGAAGGAATAAAATGAAAAAAGGTTACTTTCACTGCTAAAACATTATCTTTTCAGAAATTCATTTCTTCTTTAGTAGATATAAAAGAGTATTTAGTTTTTTTGGTTTTTGTTTTGTTTTGTTTTGTTTTTTACCACTTTTTTTTTTTTGAGACGGAGCCTTGCTCTGTCGCCCAGGCTGGAGTGCAGTGGCAGGATCTCAGCTCACTGCAAGCTCCGCCTCCCGGGTTTACACCATTCTCCTGCCTTAGCCTCCTGAGTAGCTGGGACTATAGGCGCCCGCCACCTCGCCCGACCAGTTTTTTGTATTTTTTAGTAGAGACGGGGTTTCACCGGGTTAGCCAGGATAGTCTAGATCTCCTGACCTCGTGATCCGCCCGTCTCGGCCTCCCAAAGTGCTGGGATTACAGGCTTGAGCCACCGCGCCCAGCCTTTTTTTTTTTTTTTTTTTACCATTTTTGTAGGCATGTGTTTGTTAGCAAGGTTTATTAGTAAATAGTTTTATTCACAAAAAAATGTTAAAGGAGAAGGGAAGAGGGTGCTGTAGCTATTTCGTTTTCGTGAACTCACCAAAATGAGTGAAAATAGTAATACTTTGGATTTAAATTATTTAAGTAGGTACTTTTAAGGAATAGGAGAGACAACATTTCATGAAAAAAACTCTTCATAATTGATCATACCGAGTATTTGTGGTGCTTCCTCAGCCTCTCAATGAGTTTCTGATGTTGAAAAATACTTGTCTTATATCTGTATTTTGTCTATTAAAACAGTCTTTCCTCTGTGTACTTTGTTTAGGTCTTTCTGGTTAAACATACACAGTCATTGTAGAAAATTTGAAAATATTTGAAATTTCAAGTGTTTGATGACAAATCAACTACAGTCTCAGCACCCAAAAATAATCACTGATAAATTTTGGTGTACCTCACCAAAGTCATTTTTCAGTGTGCATACATATATATGAACTATGTTAGCAATCACATTTTTTAACATTTTATTTTATGCTTTGTAAAACCTACGTTATTAATTTTTCTTTTAGGCTGGGCATGATGGCTCATGCCTGTAATCCCAGCACTTGGGGAGGCCAAGGTGAGTGAATCGCTTGAGCTCAGGAGTTCAAGACCAGCCTGGGCAGCATAGCAAAATCTCATCTCTGCAAAAAATACAAAAATCAGCTGGGCATGATGGCACATGCCTGTGGTCACAGCTACTCAGGAGGCTGAGGTGGGATAAGCCCAGAAAGTTGAGGCTGCAGTGAGCTGAGATCACACCACTTCACTCCAACAGAGAGAACCCCTGTCTCCAAAAAAAAAAAAAAAACACAGAAGGAAAGAAAGAAATTTTCTTTTTAAATTAAATATATAAGCTGGATGTGGTGGTGGGCTCCTGTATTTCTAGCTACTTGGGAGGCTAAAGCAGGAGAATAGCTTGAACCTGGGAAGCAGAGGCTGCAATGAGTCGAGGTCATGCCACCGCACTCCAGCCTGGGCAGCAAAGCAAGACTCTGTCTCAAAAATAAATAAATAAACAATATATAAATATCTGGAGTAAAATAGTGAAATTCTGCCTCACTAATCCATTGCCTTTTCTGGAAAGCAGTCACTGTACACCAATTTAATCACTATTTAAAGTTTTTGTTTGTTTGTTTGTTTGTTTTGAGATGGAGTCTGTGTAGCTCAGGCTGGAGTTCAGTGGTGCGATCTCAGCTCACTGAGCAACCTCTGCCCTTCGGGTTCAAGCGATTCTCCTGCCTCAGACTCCCAAGTAGCTGAAATTACAGGTGGCTGCCACCACACCTGGCTAATTTTTGTGTTTTTAGTGGAGGCGGGGTTCACCATGTTGACCAGGCAGGTCTCAAACTCCTGACCTCAAGTGTTCTGCCTGCCTTGGCCTGCCAAAGTGCTGGGACAGCAAAAGCCACCACGCCCAGCCTTTTTTTTTTTCCCCTAAGGTGGAGATCAGTGTTGTTTTTGTTGGTGTCACGTGGAGTCTTTATGAATCTTTTATTCTGTAACTTGCATGTCTTATTAAACATTATGCTTGGCCGGGCACAGTGGCTCACGTCTGTAATCCCAGCACTTTGGGAGGCCGAGGCAGGTGGATCACCTGAGGTCAGGAGTTCTAGACCACACAGGCCAACATGGCAAAACCCCGTCTCTACTAAAAAATACAAACATTAACTGGGTGTGGTGGCACGTGCCTGTATTCTCAGCTACTCAGGAGGCTGAAGCAAGAGAATCGCTTGAACCCAGGAGGCAGAGGTTGCAGTGAGCCAAGATCACGCCATTGCACTCCAGCCTGGGCCACAGAGCAAGATTCTGCCTCAAAAAAAAATAAACATTATGCTTAAACTTTTTTCCATAGAGCATCTGAATTTTAGGTTAGCATAGAAAGAAATTAGCTTGAGACCCTTCAAAAAAAAGACCAAAACATTAGTCCAGTATCAGTCTTTGAAGTGAACTTGAAGTGGGAAGAACCCCCAGGCAGAAGGATATCATATTACATGCATCCAGTGGTGGCATCCTCAGCTGTGGTGGTGGCAGTAGGAAGGGGATTAATCTGGGGTGCACTTTGAAAAATGAAACAAATATGTTAAGTGAGGATTAAGGAAAAATTTGAGATATGTTAATGGGTAATGCCCCACTAGCAGCAATAAGTGTTGGGATTGAAAATCAGTGTAACTGTTATGTGGATATCATTTACTTTACCTACTAGATCTAAGGTCGGCAAACTTCTTCTGAAACAGGCCAAATAGGAAATATTTGAGGCTTTGTAAGCCAAGATACAGAATCGTGGATTGTATTTAGGTATTTATATAACAAGGGGAAAAATAAATTTCCATAAATTTTTATTGATAAAATTCAAAATATAATAATGAGCACAATGGATTTACTTTGGGTGACAGATAATATTTTACTTAATTGGGATTCAGAGTTAGTGTTCTCTGTCATCAAGTTGATTTCAAATGTTCATCTGTAAAAACCATTCTTAGCTTACAGGCAATACAGAAGCAAGCAGTGGTCTGGGTTTTGCCTATACGCCGTAGTTTGCCAACTCCTGTACTAGATGGTTGATAGCCAGCAAAAAAAAAAAAAAGACCAAGAGGCAGTGGTCACAAATGAAGACCAACAACATAGGAAAAAGGAGTGTGGAAGCCAGCATACAACGAGATTTCAAAGATTAATAGTCAGATGTTGTGGGGGGGTGAGGAAGAGAGATAAAGACCATAAAGGGAATAAAAATCATTGGAAGTGAGCAGAAGAGGTCATTTGTAACTTTGAGATAGTATGTGGTAAAGTGAAAAGGACTTCTAAGAAGAAAAAACAAGTTTAGATGGTTCATGAAGTATTATATATAAAAAGTCATAGTATTTATTCAAAAAGAGGAAGGATATAACTGCTTTGAAAACTAGAAGAGAAAGAACTTGTATAAAGGAGAAAAGAATTTTTAGGCCAGGTGGAATGGCTCATGCCTGTAATCCCAGCACTCTGGGAGGCTGAGGCATGTGGATCATCTGAGGTCAGGAGTTCAAGACCAGCCTGGCCAACATGGCAAAACCCCATCTCTTCTAAAAATACAGAATTAGTGGGGCTTGGTGGCACCCGCCTGTAATCCCAGCTACTTGGGAGGCTGAGGCAGGAGAATCGCTTGAACCTGGGAGGCAGAGGTTGCAGTGAGCCGAGATCATTGCACTCCAGCCTGGGGGACAAGACTGAAACTGCCTCAAAAAAAAAAAAAAAAATTATTGTGAGACAAAAAGGGATGATTCTCTAAATCTTCCCTGCCTACTTTTGAATTATTCTTCAGTTTAGATTTTTACAGCTTTTATTCCTCAAGTAAATTGAAGCTTTTCCAATTTGTTTTTTAAAATCCACAGTGACTATTTTTACTGCCTAAGGTTTTGAATGGCTATTGCCAAACTTGTTGTTTTAGATACTTCTTGAGGCCATAAGCAATCTGTGTAACAAGCAGTCCCCTGAGATAGGCCAACCCAATTTACAAGGTAGAAGAGGTATGTGTTAGAAGTCTCCCTTTAGCATACCCTGTGTATTTTATTTTTTGAATAATTTCCAGGTCTTGGGAGTGTGCTGACTTTGGCATCTTACATGGTATCAGGGCCAATATGAGGGATATTGAAGACAGGATCTTTAAAACTTGCATCCTCCTGACTTCTGTTTTTGCCAAAATGGAGTAATACCTCCTACCTTAACCAAAAAGCCAGAAAATTATGTGAAACAATAGTTTCTAGATATTGGACGTGGAACAGTGAAGAACAGTAAACCCTGAGAGGGAGAAACAAAAAAAGTGAGTCTTAGGATTGCCCCAGCTTAGTGCTACAAGAACGTTTCCCAGTGACAGCTCAGGGAGGGGAAACCCAACCAGAGTCTCTGAGTTAGGAGATGGAGTTGGGACTTAAGCCAGGGTAGCGAGAGTTTACAGGGCAAAGTACTGAAGAGAAAAGAGCTTTAGAGATCTCTGGAGGGACCTCCTTGAGTCTTAGTTGAATAGATTGGTGCATATGTATGCAAAAACTACCTGAGGCCAGGAAAAGAACCACTCAAAAGGAGCAGACACAATCAATTTCTGGAACTCACCCAAGGACAGTAATCATTTGTAGTCCTACCAGCCACTGGCCAAACTTCATAATACAGGAAGCAACAAGTAGAGGACTTAAAAGGACACTATCTCAATGTGGAAGAAAATTGGTCCTAGATTAAGGTTGTTCTGTTTGGCTCTAAGCTTCCTGTTGCCCGCCCCCACACCCCCAAAAAAACTTAAAAACAAAAGGCTGCTGTGGTCCTGCATGAAAAATCATAAAAGCAAAACCCAAAAGAATTAAATTATTTCCAGACAACTTAACTGTGATCCAGAACAAAGCTCAAAAATACTATTACAGATTACAAGAGTATCCAGCACCCAACAAGGTTAAATTCACAGTTTAGTCTTGACTCCAATCAGAAATTACCTGTCTCCAATCAAAAATTACTGAGAATACAGAGAATCAGGAAACTAAGGTAAATAATGAGGAGAAAAATCAGTGAGTTGAAACTGTGAAACAATGCCAATATAAAAATCAGAGAGGGAAAATGATTAATAAAGCATCATTGCTCCTAAGGGGCTAATTCATGTGGAACTGGCATCCTCAAAAGAGAGAAAAGGGAACAAAAAATATTTGAATAAGTGATGGTTGAAGTTTTTCAAAATTTGATGAAAATTATAAACCCACAGATCCAACAAGCTCAGCAAATTCAAGCAAAAGAAAGGTGAAGAAAGCATCTTAAAAAGTGATAGAGAAAATCTTAAAAGCAGTCAGAGGGGGAAAAGAGTCACTGCATACAGAGGAACACAGTTAAGAATGTCAGCAGACTTAGAAGCAATACAAGCCAGAAGACAGTGGAGCAACATCTTTATTTGAAGAAGTGAAAGAAAGAAAACTTGTATTCTATACCCATAAAAATATTTTTCAGAAACAGATTTCAAACACACAAAAGCTGAATTAATTGCCAGCCAACCCGCACTGTGAAAACTGTTAAAGCAAGTTTTTCAGACAGAAGGAAAACAGTACCAAATGGATATTGGTGGTACACAAAAGAATACAAATAAAAGGTAAGCAATATACAGGCTTAAAAACCAAGTATATTTTTGTCCTTCTAACAAGGACTTGTGTGTATAATAAATCAAGAATTCTCAAACCAACCACCTGGGGAAACAGTTTGTTTTAAATGTTAAACATACTCCTACCATCTAACCCAATTATTCCACTTCGAAGTATTTAAGAGAAATGAATACTAGAAGCAACCCAAATGTCCACCCACAGGTGAATGGATAAATAATCCATGGTATATTCATCAGTGGACTATTACTTAGCAATTAAAAAAATGATCTGTTGATACAGCAACATGGATGAATCTCATAATTATCCTGAGCAAAAAAAGAAAAGCCACGCCAAAAAAAGTATATAAACCATATTATTCCATTGATATTAGATTATAGAAAATACAACCTAATCTCTGTTGACAGCAGACAGATCAGTGGTTGCCTGGAGCCAGGAGGCTGGGAAGAGTTTATGGGGAAGAAGGGAAGGTGGGACTACAAAGAGGGGCACAAGGCAACTTTGGGGGTTGGTGAGGCTTCATGATGTGCGTATACATAAAACTCATTAAATTCTATACTTTATGTGCAGTGTAGTTTCTATAAATTATACCTCAGTAAAACTATAAAATAATCTGAGTCCTAAATTTTTTCTTAGAGACTGGGTCTTGCTGTCATTCAGGCTGGAATACAGTGATGTGATCCTGGCTTACTGGGGCTTCAACCTCCTGGGCTCATGCAATCCTTCTGCCTCAGCCTCCCACGTAGCTGGGACTACAGGTGCATGCCACCACACCTGGCTGATTTTTTAATTTTTTTAAAGATAGGATCTTGCTGTATTACCCTGCTGGTGTCGAACTTTTGGGCTCAAGCGATCCTCCTGCCTCAGCCTTCCAAACTGCTAGGTTCACAGATGTGAGCCACCTTGCCGAGCCTTCTTTTCTAATAGTTTAAACAAAGACTAGTTTTAGATAAAGTGAAAAGAAATACTGTAAAACTAACAAATTATTAAAAACAAGAGTAAGACTTTGTAAGGAAAGATAGGCCACAGGGCATTTAATGGAGGGATAAAGGTAGACTCAAACTAACTGATTGTAAAACCTGTTACAGAGTCATATTGAAATGAAATGTTAAAATTTAATCAAAAAAAAAAATTTTAAAAAGCAAATGACTAAAAACAACTCCTTTCAACCAGAGGTGAGAGATTAGGGAGGAAACAAACAAAAAAAAAAAACAATAAAACGAAAGTCCAGATAACTATGTTGCACCAACCTGATCAACATAATGAAGCCCCATCTTTACTAAAACGACAAAAAATTACCTGGACGTGGTGGCATACTCCTGTAATCCCAACAAAATACATGTAAAACCTTTATGCCCCAAACCATCTTGTGATGTGGAAGATTGTACTCCTTATGGTTTATATCTTAGAACAGATGTCAGAAAACTACAGCCCACAATCTAAGAATGGTTTTTAAATTTTTAAAGGTTTATTATTTTTTAACTCCTAAGTGACCATGTGTTCCTCAGAGCTAAAATATATACTAGGTGGCTCTTACAGAAAAAGTTTACCAACATTTGCATTTAAAAAAACCTTGACAGATATGTATCAGAGAGATGTTTATGAATGTTTGTAGCAACAATGTTTAGCCTAATACTGAAAGTAATCCAAATAAAATAGAATAGAATGTGTAAGTATATTTTGATGTATTCATTTCAGACACTACTATACCACAAAGAAAGTTAATAAACTATAACTACTTATATCCAGTTGGTTGAGTCTCACAGATACGACACTGAGTAAAAGAAACAGTCATAAAATGATCTATACAGTATTACTCCATTTATTTAGGATCAAAAACAGACAAAACTTAACTATGTTCTTTTGGGATACATATATATGTGGTACAATTATACAAGAAATAAAAAGCAAGTAAGTGCTTGTCGGACACAGTGGGTCACACTTGTAATCCCAGTACTTTAGGAGGCCAAGGCGGGCAGATCAGTTGAAGCCAGGAGTTTGAGACCAGCCTGACCAACAGAGTGAAACCCCATCTCTACTAAAAACAAAAAATTAGCCAAGCATGGTGGTGCATGCTTATAATCTCAGCTACTCAGGAGGCTGATGCATAAGAATCACTTGAACCTGGGAGGCGAAGGTTGTAGTGAGCGGAGATGGTGCTACTGCACTCCAGCCTGTGTGACAGAGCAGAACTCTGTCTCAAAAAAAAAAGAAGGCAAGTAAGTGCTTATCACAAAACTGGTTGGAGGGGGTTCTGATCAGTTAGAGGCACATGAGGCAGGAAGGCAGGGATACTTCTGAGATATTAACAATGTTCTGTTTCCCAATCTGAATGAAGTTACATAGATAATTATTTTATTATTACACTTATTTAAACTGTAATATATTTCTAAGCACTCTGTATTAGTCTCTTCTCACATTGCTATAAAGAAATGCCTGAGACTGGGTCATGTATAAAGAAAAGAGGTTTAATTGGCTCACAGCTCTGCAGGCTGCACAGGAAGCATAGTGGCTTCTAGGGAGGCCTCGGGAAACTTCAGTCATGGTGGAAGGCAAGAGGGAAGCAGGCATGTCTTACATGGCCGGACCACGAGGAAGAGAAGAGTGGGGGGAGCACCACACACTTTTTAAACCAGATCTCATGAGAACTCACTCACTGTACAGTACCAAGGGGGATGGTGCTAAACCATTAGAAACCACCTCCGTGATCCAGTCACCTCCCAGCAGGCCCCACCTCCAGCATTGGGGATTACATTTTGAATGAGATTTGGGTGGGGGAACACATCCAAACAATATTAACACTCAGATAGATAGATAGATAGATAGATAGATAGATAGATAGATAGATAGATAGATATTAGAGATTTGGGTGGGGACACACATCCAAACAATATTACACTCAGATAGATAGATAGATAGATAGATAGATAGATAGATAGATAGATAGATAGATAGATAGATAGATAGATAGATAGATAGATAGAGATTAGAGATTTGGGTGGGGACACACATCCAAACAATATTACACTTAGATAAGATAGATAGATAGATAGATAGATAGATAGATAGATAGATAGATAGATAGATAGAGATTTGGGTGGGGACACACATCCAAACAATATTACACTCAGATAATTCCAAATCCCGAAAAATAATAAAATCATTCAAAGAGAGACTTAAATATGAAGACTTTAGGAGATAAAAAAGCTTAAGAGGATGGCAGGAGAGGAATTGGAAACAATAAATAGAGACAACCTTTGAAGAGAATTGCTTTTATAAGGATGAGCATCGTATATGGAGAGGATGAAGTCAAGACAGAGGATCCTTTTTTAATTGAAAGAAAGATGTATGTGTTTGTATGCTGAAGGGAAAGGCTTAGTAGATACAGAAGATTTGCCACTACAAGGGACAGGAGAGAGAGTTGTAAGGTCCCCAGGGAGGGTGAGAGCCACCACAAAAATGGAAGCAGGTTAGCCTTAGAGAACAGTGCAGAGGATTTCATGGACAGTAAACGAGGACAAGGAGAGTATAAGGATACCGATATGGATAGGTGGATAGAAATGGCAGTGAGAGAAATTCTCTTCTGATTGCTTTGCTTTTCTCAGTGAATTAGTCAAGATACCAAGTACATTATCAGAGTGGATGAACGTTTTTAAGTTTCATAAATATAGAAATCCATTACAGCTATATTAAGAGTAATATTCAAAGGAAAGAAGCAAGATATGGGGGAAATGTGACAAACATGCCTAATAAAAGCTTAATTTATAGAACGTTTTTATCACTTCTGTATGTTCTAGGATGGTAACAGTGAGACTACAAGTAAATAATCCATAAAGATAAATTGCTACTCAAAGAAAACTGATAGTAAGTTTTCACATGGGAAAATGTTGTCTTACCAGCAATCCAAAAAATGAGAATTAAGGCAACTTTAACACAAAAAGTAGGCTAAAACATATAGTTAGCAATACTGTGCATTGAGACATTTAAACATTGCTGGTTGCTAGGCATATCAAGCCCATTTTTCTATAAATTAGTCAGGATATTTAACAAAATGCAAAATTGCTGTACTTTTAAATTCTACCTGTAAAAGTTTATCACAAAGATAATCCACCCCAGAATTTAAATTGTGGCTAAACAAATTATAACAGCTATTATTAACATAAGAATCCAAATAAAAAGATGCAAAAGAAACATGGAATAACCTAGTAACCTTTGAATAGTTTAAACTTTCCTCTCCATTTATTTTTCTGCTAGGCTGATTAAGTTTAGTTTAAGTCATAGTGAGATTTACTTAGTTGTCACAGTTTCTCAGATACTGGGACCAGTGAGTTTTAAAGGTGTTTGTTCTGTGTTAATTGCTCCAGTATCTTTAATTCAGAAGAATAAATGTTTGATACTCAGGCTACTATAGTTCACAAATGGATTATATTGATTGCCTACAGCTTTTTAAGTGAATAGAGCACATGTCTATTAAGTAATATGACTAAGTTCAGGAAGCTTGCTTAACTACCATTGACAATAAGACGTCAGATGGTTTAAAAAGGCAGAAAACCAAATGACTTGACACACCTTGACAACTGTTCATAAATTTTCAAAGACATCGTTTCTAGTAGTCACTAAAAGCTGTAGTAGATGTATGGCTTGCTTTTCAAATGAATCAATTATTGCTTGAGAAGAATACACTTGTCCCTATTCTCCCAACTAAAAAATAATTTGAAATAGCAGCCATGAAATATTTACAAAAACATAAAGAGAAAAGACACATGATGGCAACATATTTTCATGTGGAATTTCCCATGCTATTTTCCTAAGTCTCGACCTTTTTGTGGGTAATTTCATACAGTAGAATTTTGTAAATACCTTTCATATACAGTAATCCGCCTTATCCAGAGGGTATATGTTCCAGGATCTCCCAGTGAATGCCTGAAACCATGGAATTGAACCCTGTATGTACTATGTTTTTTTCTGTACATACCTGCCTCTGATAAAGTTTAATTTATAAATTAGGCACAGTGATAGATTTAAAATAACAACTAATAATAGAACAGTGATAACAATGTACTGTAAGAAAAGTTATAGGAATGTGGTCTCTCAAAATATTGTACATTGGCCAGGCACAGTGGCTCACGCCTGTAATCCCAGCACACTTTGGGACACTGAGGCGGGAGAATCGCTTGAGGCCAGTAGTTTGAGACCAGCCTTGGGCAACATAACAAGACCTCATCTCTACCAAAAAAAAAAAAAAAAACTATAAAAATTAGCCAGGTGTAGTGGTGCACACCTGTAGTCCTAGCTACTTGGGAGACGTGGGAGGATCACTTGCACCCCAGAGTTCAAGGTTACAGTGAGCTACAATCTTAACACTGCACTCCTGAGTTACAGAGCAAGACCCTATCTCCAAAAAATAATAATAAAGTAAATATATACACATACATACATATAAATGTACTCATCCTTGTGGTGATGTGAGATGATGAAATGCGTATGTGATGAGATGAAGTGAGGTGAATGACGTAGGCGTTGTGACATAGTGTTTGGCTACTGTTGACTTTGCAACAGGATGTCAAGAGGAGGATCATTTGCTTCAGGTGATCTAGATCATCAAGTCGTGACAGTGTTGATAGCTAAATGTCAGGAGCAAACAGTGTCCATGACTAACAGGCAGCATGGATATGCTGGGCAAAGGGATGATTCACATCTTGGGCCGAACACCATGAGATTTCTTCATGCTACTTATAATGACATGTAATTTAAAATGTATGAAGTATTTATTTCTGACATTTTTAATACTTTTGGACCATGGTTGACTGAGGGTAACTGAAACCAAGGAAAGCAAAACCACAGATAAGGGGTGACTAGTGTATGTACCATTTTTATTCATTCTGCCATATTCTTATTTATCTTGTTTTTAAACAGCTCTATTGAGATATAATTTATATACTATACAATTCACTTAACATGTATATTTCAGTAGTTTTTAGTGTATTTACAAATATGTGCAACCCCACCATGGTCAGTTTTAAAACATTTTCGTCACCTCAGAAAGAAACCCTGAGGTGGAAGCAACTCAAGTGTTTATCAACAGGTGGATAAAGAAAATGTGGTATATATATACAGTGGCTAGAGCCAGGAGTTTGAGATTGCAGTGAGCTATGATTGCACCACTGCACTCCACCCTGGGTGACAGAGCAAGACCTTGTCTCAGGAAAAGGGAAATAAAAAAAGGCTGGGCGCAGTGGCTCACGCTGGTAATCCCAGCACTTTGGGAGGCCAAGGTGGGCAGATGACCTGAGGTCAGGAGTTTGAGACCAGCCTGGCCAATATCGCAAAACCCCGTCTGTACTAAAAAATACAAAAAAAATGGCTGGGCGCTGTGGTTCACATCTGTAATCCCAGCACTTTGGGAGGCCAAGTCAGGTGGATCATGAGGTCAGGAGATCGAGACCATCCCGGCTAACACGGTGAAACCCTGTCTCTACTAAAAATACAAACAAAATTAGCCAGGCATGGTGGCAGGTGCCTGTAGTCCCAGCTATTCAGGAGGCTGAGGCAGGAGAATGGTGTGAACCCAGGAGGGTGGAGCTTGCAGTGAGTCGAGGTCGTGACGCTGCACTGCACTCCAGCCTGGGCGACAGAGCAAGACTCCGTCTCAAAAAAAAAAAAAAAAAAAACGGTCAGACATGGTGGTGTGTGCCTGTAATCCCAGCTACTCGGGAGGCTGAGTCAAGAGAATCACTTGAACTTGAGAGGCAGAGGTTGCAGCCAGCCAAGATTGCACCACTGCACTCCAGCCTAGGCAACAGAGCAGGACTTCCGACTCAAAAACCAAAAAAAAAAAAACAAAAAAACGGTATAAAGAGTAAAGAGATCTCAGTCTGGGAACAGACTTAAGAAGTCGCAAAAGAGAGCAGCATAGAATCAACTATACTAAAACTGAAATTATTGTTTAGCAGGTATTTTCTATCACTTCATTGACCCACTAAAGTGCTGTATCTAACAGATCTGCTAATACGTTGCTTGATGATGACTGGTTCATCCTGATGGACTGGTCAGAATATGCCCCATCTCAAGATCAGTTATTCTCCAGGAGCATCAGAGGCATCTTTGTGGTGAATTGTGTTTATGGTACCTGCCCTCCAATTTCTCAAGCCAAAGGCGTCTTTTCCGTTCAATGTATAATGTAGACTCTTTTTTAGGTTTCATACAAGTACTTAAGTACTTAAAAAGTTCAGAGCTCCTTTTTAAGGTATATATTAGCCCTTCTTGCAGGTACTTCTGCATCCTACCTGTTTATTAAATGGGAAATAATCCTCTTTGGGCAAGATTTCCAGCCCAGCTTCTAAGTTTCCTAGTAAAACATGAAGTATGTTTTATACGTGGTACTGGAAGACTGGATTCCTCTATAATTAACTGCGTGCTGTAAATTTATTGTAGAATACAGTTATGATATTCTGCAATCCAGCACCTGCCAGTGGCTTAACTGCTTGCTTTCCTTATCATCCTGGCAGCTATATAATCCCTGGGCTCACCATTTTGTCTTAGCTGCCAAGAAACACAAAGCTACATTCAGTGCTCTGTGAAAGCAACAATCTTAGGGCAGGTGTCCCCACTCCCTTTTTTTAGTACTTCATTTTTTAGTCAAATTCAGTTTTTTTTTAAATGGCTCGCATTAAGGAATAGATGAGCAAGCTATAAATTAATACTTCTGTAAATATGAGCATTTAACCAGAAAGCCCAGATAAATCAGCTATTAGCATTTAAAGGAAAACCCAAAAAATTATAGATTAAAGATTTTGACATTTATTTTCATTAATTGAGCATATAGTCAAATTCTCATTAGTTGCAAGTTTATATCGTACTAGATATATATACCCGCATCACAACAAATATATATAAAATGGAAATCACTATGACTTTGAGAAAGCTTATGAGGCAGAAAGCTGGTGTTTTCTTCCAGAGACTAGACTACAAGCCTAGTTGAGCATCTGACCCACCAATGAATTGGTTATTTATTCATTTATTTATTTAGAGACAGAGTCTTGCTCTATTGCCCAGGCTGGAGTGCAGTGGTGCAATCTCAGGTCACTGCAGCCTCTGCCTCCTAGACTCAAGCAGTTCTCCTGCCTCAGCCTCCTGAATAATTGGGATTACAGGCACCTGCCACCACGCCCAGCTAATTTTTTGTATGTATTTATTTATTTATTTTATTTTTTTTTTTTTTTTTTTTTAGTAGAGACGGGGTTTCACCATGTCAGCCAGGATGTTCTCGATCTCCTGACCTCATGATCTGCCTGCCTCGGCCTCCCAAAGTGCTGGGATTACAGGCGTGAGCCACCACACCCGGCCAAATTGAAGGTTTATATTGCAGAATATCAGCATAAACATCTTCAAATGGCCATACTCTGACATCTGCTGAAGATTTTTTTTTTTTTTTTTTTTTGAGACGGAGTCTCGCTCTGCCGCCCGGGCTGGAGTGCAGTGGCCGGATCTCAGCTCACTGCAAGCTCCGCCTCCCGGGTTCACGCCATTCTCCTGCCTCAGCCTCCCGAGTAGCTGGGACTACAGGCGCCCGCCACCTCGCCCGGCTATTTTTTTGTATTTTTTAGTAGAGACGGGGTTTCACTGTGTTAGCCACGATGGTCTCGATCTCCTGACCTCGTGATCCGCCCGTCTCGGCCTCCCAAAGTGCTGGGATTACAGGCTTGAGCCACCGCGCCCGGCCTGCTGAAGATTTCTGAAGCAGATTCTGATTGTTTCATTGAAATTAACTTTCTACTATAACATTTAAAAGCTAAACTTTTTAGTTTTCTAAAAACATTTTTAAAGTATTCTTTACAGTTACAAAATGCATGCATGCTTTTTTAGAAAATAGCAAAAAAGTGTAAATGATCAAGAATCATTCATAGTCCCATAACTCTAAATTGACTACTGTTGGCATGTTAATACTTTTTTCAGTCTTTCTGCTTTTCTTATATATTTTGTTTGTTTATTTTTTGTTTTTTGTTTTTTGGTTTTTTTTTGAGACTTAGTCTCGCTCTGTCACCCAGGGTGGAGTGCAGTGGTGCCATCTTGGCTCACTGCAACCTCCGCCTCCCAGGTTCAAGTGATTTTTCTGCCTCAGCCTCCGAAGTAGCTGGGACTACAGTCATGCACCACCGCACCCAGCTAATTTTTGTATTTTTAGCAGAGACAGGGTTTCAGGCTAGTCTCAAACTCCTGACCTCAAGTGATCCATCCGCCCTGGCCTCCTCAAGTGCTAGGATTATAGGCATGAGCCACCACACTCAACCTCTTACAGAGTTTTAATGTAGGTGAAATCTTACTGTATATATTTCACTTATTGGTCATAGTAAAAATTTTTTCATCCCATTAAAAATTTCATTAATATAATTCAGTGATCATACTCATATTTTATGAATATATAATCATATATTTACCCTACTGCAGAACATTTAGGTCATATCTTTTTACTTTATTGAGCCATCTTGTAATCAATTTTAATTCCTGCCTTGGCATGAGTCCTTAGAAGGGAATTAGTAGGTTAAAGGATGTGACTGTTAATAAGGTCCATGGTACATTTTGCCAAAATCTTTGATTCACAGTCCCAATATGTACTGACTCTGCTTTATTGTTTTCACATTTCATAAACGGCAGCATATATTAATTTGGTTCTGTGATTATTAATGAAGTTGTACATTTTTATGTTTGGCTGTTTACACTTTGAATTATTTGCCCAAATCTTTCATCATAGTTTGGTAAGACAAGTGCTAATTGCATGTTTATTGATGAAAGAGCTGAAGTTCAAATAACATGTTCAGACACACATAACAAATAACAAGGAGAGTTGGAATTCAGCCCCGTGCTCCCTTCTGACACCCAAATACATGATGCTTTGCCCTAGGTCAAGTATTAAATGTCAAAGGCATTAAAATAGCAATGTATTGTCACTTGAATTTGCAAGATCTAGTGAATATATCTTAATATCAAGCGTTGATATTGCTTGATACTAAGCAATGGTGGGCGCTTGTAGTTAGCTACTCGGGAAGCTGAGGCAGGAGAATCACTTGAGCCCAAGTGTTCAGTGCTTCAGTAACCTATGATAACACCACCGCATTCCAGCCTGAGGAATAGAGTGAGGCTTTGTCTATTTAAAAACAATAATAAAATAAATTAAATCACACTTTGATGAAGTAAGTTTCTAACTTTCAAAATACATTATATTTGTCATTTTTTTTTTTATCATGGCTTCAATTCCAAAACATGGTAAGAATGAAGAAATAATTAACTGGAGAGAAGGGGAATCTCTCTGAATTACCCTATAATGTTAAAGGAATAATATAAGCACTGTAAAAAAAAAACTCAGAAGAAGGGCTGGGCGCGGTGGCTCACGCCTGTAATCCCAGCACTTTGGCAGGCCAAGGCAGGCGGATCATGAGGTCAGGAGATCAAGACCATCCTGGCTAATACGGTGAAACTCCGTCTCTACTAAAAATACCAAAAAAATTAGCTGGGCGTAGTGGCGGGCACCTGTAGTCCCAGCTACTCGAGTGGCTGAGGCAGGAGAATGGTGTGAACCCGGGAGGCAGAGCTTGCGGTGAGCCGAGATCGCACCCCTGCACTCCAGCCTGGGTGACAGAGCAAAACTCCATCTCAAGAAAGAAAAAAGAAAAACTCAGAAGAAACCTGTGGGATATCCTATGATGTCATTCATCAGTCTCCAGTGATCTTGTAGAAGCATTTCACAGCAGTTTGCCTGGCTCCACCTTACGCAGAGACGAGGCAGCTCCTAAACAGCTAGGGAAAAAATACTGGTAGTAATTTTTATTGCAGCAGCTTTCATACATTTGAAAGTGGATATTTTTATTTTTTTAGTTAACATATTCATAGTTTTATGTCAGGACTTTTCAGGAAGTTTGGGAATAAATGGGATTATTTGAGATTGATGTTTCATTTTTCTGTTAAAGGGTAGAATATCAACTTTGAATGACTAGGCCTGGTGCTTTACTTTAAAAGTCCCCGTCTTTCCCTCCTGTCTTCCAAAGGAGGAGAAAGTTTTGAAATTACTACAGAGCTGATTCATCTCTCGTATAATTTGTATTTTTAAAGAGAGAGTGTAAATACTGACTTATATGCTTTCTTTTTTCTAACGTGTTTAAGTGATTTAAGAGGGTGTCTCATTGCCTAGTCTGTGTGTCCCTTAAATTATCTGCATATCTCTCAGAAGATTAGTAGAGGCCTGGAACTCATTTACATAATTCTAAAACTTGATTCTTACTCATTTACCTAACGGGTAATCTAGTGCTAGAAACCTGTTTTATTCTAACTGTACTAAAACCCACTAGAGTGGTAAAGTGGAATCACAGTTTGTAGTTTAGTAGAGTATGGGCTATATTGCTCACCTCAGTGACCTGAGTGTTCCCTTCCCTTTGCATGATGGCTTGCTTTTACCCACATGTCTCAGACCTTAGCGAACAAGATCAGAGTGAGGGGCATGGCCCAGGAGAGCTGTTCACATGGGTTAGAACAGAGCCTAAAAAACCTTCCACCTATGGGGACCTTTCTGTTTTCCTCAATTTTGGCACATTTACAGACCATCTCTTAAGCTGTATTATTTCCACAGGTAGCTAATACTTATATTACACATTCCAATCATAATTAACATAAATTTCAGAAAGTACTGTTTTCACTTACCATCCAAAATCACTTCCTATTAAATCCTCCGTTTATATCTCTTTCTTTTTCCCTTTTATTGAACCACTCTGAGTTACTGCCCCTAAAAACACATAGAGCTGGCTAGGCGCGGTGGCTCGCGCCTGTAATCCCAGCACTTTGGGGGGCCGAAGTGGGCAGATCATGAGGTCAGGATATCGAGAACATCCTGGCTGACATAGTGAAACCCCGTCTCTACTAAAAAAAAAAAAAAAAAAATACAAAAAGTTAGCCAGACCTGGTGGTGGGTGCCTGTAGTCCCAGCTACTTGGGAGGCTGAGGCAGGAGAATGGCATGAACCCAGGAGGCGCAGCTTGCAGTAAACCGAGATCGCGCCACTGCACTCCAGCCTGGGCGACAGAGCCAGACTCCGTCTCAAAAAAAAAAAAAAAAAAAAAGGCCGGGCGCGGTGGCTCAGGCCTGTAATCCCAGCACTTTGGGAGGCCGAGACGGGTGGATCACAAGGTCAGGAGATCGAGACCATCCTGGCTAACACAGTGAAACCCTGTCTCTACTAAAAAATACAAAAAAAAAAAAACTAGCTGGGCGAGGTGGCGGGCGCCTGTAGTCCCAGCTACTCGGGAGGCTGAGGCAGGAGAATGGCCTGAACCCGGGAGGCGGAGCTTGCAGTGAGCTGAGATCCGGCCACTGCACTCCAGCCTGGGCAACAGAGCCAGACTCCGTCTCAAAAAAAAAAAAAAAAAACGCATAGAGCTTTACTAATTCTTATTAACTGTCAGCCTGAAAGATAGAATTGCTTAACTTTTTATTATGGAAATCTGTAAACATATATAAATATAAACAGAAGTATACTGAACCCATATATTCCCATCACCAATTTTGTAATTACAAATCTGTTTTCATATAAATCTCTGCCTTTTCGCCCTCCAATATTAGTTTGAAATAAATCCCAGGTATCATAGTATTTCATACTTCATATTATAGTATTTTCATACTTCATATCATAGTATTTCATATTTCAAAAAAAAGGACTTCAGAAATACAGCAGTAACTTAATGGTTTCACACTAATAGCCTTTAATTTTTGTCAATATTTTGTTAAACTATGTCGGAACGTGTTCTGTTGTTTCCTCTATTCTTAGTACTTTTTTTTTTCTTCTTTTCTTTTTTGAGACAGAGTTTTGCTCTTGTAGCCCAGGCTGGAGTGCAGTGGTGTGATCTCGGCTCACTGCAACCTCCACCTCCTAGGTTGAAGCAATTCTCCGCCTCAGCCTCCCAAGTAGCTGAGATTACAGGTGCCCACCACCACACCCAGCTACTTTTTGTATTTTTAGTAGAGAAGGGGTTTCACCATGTTGGCCAGGCTGGTCTCGAACTCCTGGCCTCAGGTGATCTGCCCGCATCGGCCTCCTAAAGTGCTGGGATTACAGGGGAGAGCCACCGTGCCTTGCCGTTTTCTAAGAAATAAAATTTTTCTGGGTCTCCTCGTCAAAGTGCGTATTCTCTTTTCTAAAATGTAGCCCTGTGAAAACCAAATATATTACCTTTTTGTTTTGTAGAATTAGTTATTTTTCTTTGTTTCAAAATAATTATTTGAGTTAGAATATGCTGTAAAAGTGACAGAATGATGGAATTGGGTTCTTTTTATTTTTTTGTTTTTGAGACGGAGTCTCGCTCTGTCGCCCAGGCTGGAGTGCACTGGTGCAATCTCAGTTCACTGCAGCCTCTGCCTCCCGGGTTCAAGTGATTCTCCTGTCTCAGCCTCCTGAGTGGCTGGGACTACAGGTGCCCGCCACCACACCCAGCTAATTTTTTATATTTTTTAGTAGAGACGGGTTTTCACCATGTTAGCCAGAATGGTCTCAATCTCCTGACCTTGTGATCTACCCACCTCGGCCTCCCAGAGTGCTGGGATTACAGGTGTGAGCTACCTCGCCTGGCCTCTCCTGGCTTTTAAAAATCGGTATTATTGTCATAAACATAAAATCATTTTTATGTAATAAAGTAATTATAATTATCAGTGAAAACAGTTGTTACATTTGACTTTTACTGCTAACCAATTTAAAATAATTTTCTTCATTTTTAAAAATCAGTATCATTGATATAAACAGTGATTTTTGCATAATAATTACTTATAATTCACAGAGAAAATAGATTTTACTTTTACTGCTAACCAATTTGAAAAATAATTTTTGTTTTTAAAAATCGGTGTTATTGCCATAAGGTTATTTTTATGCAATAAAGTATTTACTTAAAATTTACAGAGAAAATAGTTGCATTAGATTTTACTTTTACTGTTAACCAATTTGAAAAATAATTTTATTTCAATAAATTTGTGGCCGGGCATGGTGGCTCATGCCTGTAATCCCAGCACTTTGGGAGGCTGAAACAGGCAGATCACGAGGTCAGCAGATCAAGACCATCCTGGCTAACACAGTGAAACCCCGTCTCTACTAAAAATACAAAAAAATTAGCCGGGCATGGTGGTGGGCGCCTGTACTCCCAGCTACTCGGGAGGCTGAGGCAAGAGAATGGCATGAACCTGGGAGGTGGAGCTTGCAGTGAGCCAAGATCACGCCACTGCACTCCAGCCTGGGCGACAGATCGAGACTCCATCTCAAAAATAAATAAATAAATTTGTTTATTTTAACAAATAAACTGTTCGTTCAACGGACCGTTCATTCACATCATCTTTTTTTTTTTTTAAGATGGAGTCTCGCTCCGTTGCCCAGGCTGAAGTGCAGTGGTGCGATCTCGGCTCACAGCAAGCTCTGCCTCCTGGGTTTACACCATTCTCCTGCCTCAGCCTCTTGAGTAGCTGGGACTACAGGCGCCTGCCACCACGCCCGGCTAATTTTTTGTATTTTTAGTAGAGATGGGGTTTCACTGTGTTAGCCAGGGTGATCTCAATCTCTTGACCTCATGATCCACCCACCTCGGGCTTCCAAAGTGCTGGGATTACAGGCGTGAGCCACCACGTCCGGCCCATTCAAGAATCTTTATAGTCATCCTCCTCTCATTATGCTGTGTTTTTGTATTTGTTTTTTCCATAGCTCTTCAGTAGGTTACCTGCAACATCCAGGATCAGAACAAGTACAGTTTCCTCGAACCACTTCACCATGCAATTCCCAGCAGCTTCAAGGCCACCAATGTACAGGTATGAAGAAATCAGTGAAAATAAGATAATGGTTGGTTCATACAAGAAATAGTTTGATTAATTTCCTTAGGCATTTCTACAAAAAGGTTCTCAATTTGTGATGTGGTGAGATACACCCACAATATTGAGGGTGCTGTACTGAATCAGGGTTAATGTGCAGTCCACTTCTTTCTTTCCTTCTGCTGCTGCTATCACTACCATCCTGATTCTCCTTTCTCAGAAGTATTGATATTCTCTAGGGTTATTTCCTATGCCTTCTCTCATTACTCTTCCAGCTGTTTACTCCAACTTATCTTTAGGATAAGTGAGATGTTTAGGCCTACAGAGTCCATCGTAACTGTTTAAACACACAATACTTGTAGTATGATGCACTAGGGCTTCAACCTGGTTTTCTTAGTTAATAGTAAAATTTTATTCAGAAATGTAAAATTACCCTGTAATCCCAGCACTTTGGGAGGCCGAGACGGGCGGATCACGAGGTCAGGAGACCGAGACCATCCTGGCTAACACGGTGAAACCCCGTCTCTACTAAAAAATACAAAAAACTAGCCGGGCGAGGTGGCGGGCGCCTGTAGTCCCGGCTACTCGGGAGGCTGAGGCAGGAGAATGGCGGGAACCCGGGAGGCGGAGCTTGCAGTGAGCTGAGATCCGGCCACAGCACTCCAGCCTGGGTGACAGAGCGAGACTCCGTCTCAAAAAAAAAAAAAAAAAAAAAAAAAGAAATGTAAAATTACTACTGTTATCCTAGTGTTCAGAAACACCAACTAGTGGCTAAAATATACTGACTAGCATCCTAATTCTGATTTTCAGCTGGGCCACCACCGCCACCTGGTGGTGGGATGGTGATGATGCAGCTCAGTGTACCAAACAATCCACAATCTTGTGCCCACTCACCCCCACAGTGGAAACAAAACAAATACTACTGTGATCACCAGAGAGGACAGAAGTGTGTAGAGTTTAGCAGTGTAGACAATATCATCCAGGTAAGATGGTTTTGCTCATTATCATTTTGAAACGTTACATTTTTGTTACATAAGATTGACTTGCAAGGCTTAAATTTGAAATCCTGTCAGCCAGATTAATAAAAGAATTTGGGCTGGGTGCGGTGGCTCTCTTCTGTAATCCCAGCACTTTTTGGGAGGCTAAGGCATGGCGATCACCTGAGGTCAGGAGTTTGAGACCAGCCTGGCCAACATGGTGAAATCCCATCTCTACTAAAAATACAAAATCAGCTGGGTGTGGTGGTAGCATGCATCCCAGCTACTTGGGGGACTGAGGGAGGAGAATCACTTGAATCCAGCGGGGCAGAGGTTATAGTGAGCAAAGATCATGCCATTGCTCTCCATCCTGGGCAACTAAGAGTGTAACTGTGTCTCAAAAAAAAAGGAAGAAGAAGAAGAAAAAGAATCAGTATTTATTTAAGTATTATTTGCTAACTTCTGCGTGTTCAAAAAACTTTTTTTTAACTTCAGAAGATAAACTAGATCTAAAATTTGGTAAAGGAAAACAAGCATTTAGCCTACCCTTCCCATATGACTATATATTAATGTAACCAAATAGTTGATAAGGGAATTTTCTCTGGAGAATAATCCAGTTAATAAATGCAGAAGCAATGGTAGAATTAGAAAATTGCCAGAAAATCATCAGCAGACCCTAAAAATATTGGATTAAAAAGTTTTGGTTGAGAAACTGCTCACTTAAAAAAAAGTTTTGAGGGGTATTTTAAATGGATGAATTAGACAGACAGCCCTGAATCCACTGATCAGTTGTAACATCACTAAAAGTGGGCCAGCCAAACATTATTTACCTCGTAATGTGGCACAGAAGGAAGTACACAGCATTATTTATGATATACTCTTACCAAAATTTGAACCTGAATCTATTGAAGCCTCTAACCCTAGCTACTAGTTTATGGGAAATATAAGAAACAAAAACAAATTACCTGATCCCAGTGGGGTATTTTACTTGACAAATTGGCCCTGTTACTTTAATAGATGGCATTTTGAAATAGGAGTTTGGTTTGTTATACATTAAAAGAGACTCAAGAGGTATAATATCAGATGTAATATATGGATCTTATTTGGATATGGAATGATCCAAAGATATTTTTTAAGGCCGGGCCCGGTGGCTTATGCCTGTAATCCCGGCACTTTGGGAAGCTAAAGCAGGCCTGGAACACAGGAGTTCGAGACCAGGGTGGGTGACATGGTGAAACCCCATCTCTATGAAAAATACAAAAAGTATTCAGCCATGGCAGTGTGCACCTGTAGTCCCAGCCACTCAGGAGGCTGAGGCAAGATTGCTTTAGCTCAAGAGTTCAAGGCTGCAGTGAGCTATGATCATGCCACTGCACTCCCCCCAGCAACAGAGGGAGACCCTAACTCTTAAAAAAAAAAAAAAAAAAAAAAAAAAAAAAAGACCCAGCCACAGTGGCTCACGCCTGTAATCCCAGCACTTTGGGAGGCCAAGGCGGGCAGATCACCTGAGGTCAGGAGTTTGAGACCAGCCTGGCCAACATGGAGAAACCCCATCTCTACTAAAAATACAAAGCTTAGCTGGACATGGTGGTGGGCCTGTAATCCCAGCTACTCAGGAAGCTGAGGCAGGAGAATCGCTTGAACCCGGGAGGCGGAGGTTGCGGTGTTCCGAGATCATGCCATTGCACTCCAGCCTGGGTAACAGAGCGAGACTCTGTCTAAAATTTAAAAAAAAAAAAAAAAAAGTTGTCCATTAGATACAAATGTTTGTATACTGAAGTATTTACAAGTAAAATGCTGAGATTTGCTTTAAATACTTCAGGAAAAACAAAGCAGGGGTGATGACAGTTGAACCTGAATGATGGGTACATGGAATTTCATTATGCTTTTCTATCTATACTTTTATATACTTGAAATTTTATAGAATTAAAAGGTTTTATCTTTTGTCGAGACAAGGTTACATTCTGACACCCAGGCTGGATTGCGTTTGCACAATCATGACTTACTGCAGCCTCAACCACCTGGGCTCAAGCAGTGTTTTCACCTTAGCTTCCCAAGTAGCTGGGACTACAGGTACACACCACACCCAGCTAATTTTTCATTTAGAGACAGGGTCTGGCTCTGTTACCTAGGCTGGAGTACAGTGACATGTTCTGGGCCTACTGCAACTTCCATCTCCTGGGCTCAAGCCATCCTCCCACCTCAGCCACTTGAGTAGCTGAGACCACTGATGCACACCACCATGCCCAACTAATTTTTTTTTTTTTTTTTTTGTATTTTTTGTAGAGACAGGTTTTTGCCATGTTGCCCAGGCTGGTCTTGAACTCCTGAACTCAAGCGGTCCACCTGGCTCAGCCTCCCAAAGTGTTGGGATCATAGCCTTGAGCCGCTTTACCCAGCCAGGTTTTAACTTTTTTTAAAAGATAGAGGTTGGGCATAGTGGCTCACACCTGTAATCCCAGCACTTTGGGAGGCCAAGGAGAAAGGATCACTTGAGTCCAGGAGTTCAAGAGCAGCCTGGACAAACAACATAGTGAGATCCCATCTCTGTAAAAAAATTAAAAATTAGCCAGGTGTGGTGGTGTACACCTGTAATTCTAGCTACTCGGGAGGCTGAAGCAAGAGGATTACTTGACCCTGAGTGGTAGAGGCTGCAGTGAACTGTGATCACACTACCGTACTCCAGCCTAGGTGACAGAGTGAGACCCTGTCTCAAAAAAAAAAAAAAAACTGGGGGACAAAGGTTATTATAGATCAGCTCACAAACTATCGATGGCCATTAAACAGATGAAAATATAAAACTACTTTTCATCTATATAAGTGGGAAAATTCAGGAAGACCAGTAATCTGCCATAGTAATAGTTTGGCAAAGATCAAGTTATAAGCTCTCTTGGACTTTCTCTGTGGTAGTGTAAATTGGTACAGCTCTTTGAAATGCACTTCGGAGACATTTTTCAAAATGTAGAATTTGATCCACAGATATGCTTCTGGAACTTTATCCAGTAAAAATTATATAATAAGTGCAAAAATATGTGTCCAATATTTCTTTTTTCCTTGTTGTAATATTGAAAAACTGTAAACAGTCTTGGCATTCATCAGTGTGTAACTGATTATTCCTGTGCAATTTAGGAAAATGCCCTTGAGTGTGTGGTACTGAAAAGAACAAGTTACACCTACTATTGAGATGGTAGTTTCTAAATAACCAGTCTCCATTAAAAGGAACTTGGGCCCCTTAGAAAAATAACTGCTGCCAGAGTTGGTGCAGGGAAAGCACCAGATGGGCATAGGCCATCTTGGCTGTGCCAGAAAGTAAGGAAGGGATGGAAGAAAAATAGGGACATGTTGAAGAATACAGGATCAGGAGTGGAGGTTTGGGGCATAAAACAGTGATAGAAATGAATGATCATCCATAGAATAAAATAAGAATTCATGAGTCCATACTGATAAAATCAATAAATGGAAAATGAAACTCTGTCTTACCTTAGTGTAATGTAAAGTGATAAATATAGAAGGAATCGTGAAATTAGAAGATCACCACCAAGAAACCATCAGGCAAGAGTCACCACTAGAGGTTACACAACTAGTGCGTGAAATTCTGATGAAAAGCAGAATTTTTTTTAAAGTATCTCCCTACAAAATACTTAGAACTACAAATTAAAGGAATTGTCACTTACAGTGGAGAAACCTGATAGGCACCACATTCACAAAGCAGCCGAAGTAAATATCACCTGTACTGTGATGACAGATAGACAGTGGGTTCCTTCTGAAATGATCCATTGAGAAGGACACATTACTTCTCTGGTGTTCCTTCCGCAAATATATAACATGAACTTTTTAATGAGGAGACAGCAGACAAACCCAAATTGAGGGACAGACAGTCTACAAAATAACTGATCTTCCGAAACAAATCTTCAGAAATGTCAAAGTCATGAAAGAAAGAAGAGACTGTGGTATTCTGCTTCAGATTCAAGAAGATTAAAGAGCCATGACAACGCAGCCCTTGATTCTAGTCTGGATTCTGGACTTAAAGGGAAACATTTTTCTTATCTTTTGCTATAAGGGACATTAGTGGGACACTTGGCAAAATTTAAATTAACTGTAGATTAGATAATACTATTGTTAATGTTCTGGCTTTTATTATTCTATTTTGATTATATTTTAAAAGTCCTTGTTCTTGGGAAATAGACACTAATTATTTTGGGTTAAAGGAATATCATGTGAAATTCACTTTCAAACAGTTCCAAAAAGACACAGTGATATATATGTGTGTATGTGGGTGTGTATACACACACACACACACAGAGAAAGCAGTGTAATAAAAGTTAACATCATTTGGGAAATCTGGGAATTCTTTTACAATCTTAGGAACTGTTCTCTAATGATGAAATTATTTAAATATGAAATGTTACAATATTTAATATGAAAAAAGAGTGAGTTAGCTGTATGTATTCTCTCATGCAAAAATATCGGCAATATTATTGCCCAGGTTAAAAAGTAAGTTTCGAAAGTAGGATGTATAGTCTGTTCCCATTTTTGTGAAAAATGAATGTATGAATGCATATGCATAGAAACAATCTGTTGGCCAGGCGCAGTGGCTCACGCCTGTAATCCCAGCACTTTGGGAGGCCGAGTCAGGCAGATCATGAGGTCAGGAGATAAAGACCATCCTGGCTAACACGGTGAAACCCCATCTCTATTAAAAATACAAAAAAAAAAACATTAGCCAGGTGTGGTGGCGGGCACCTGTAGTCCCAGCTACAGGCTGGGACTGAGGCAAGAGGCTCAGGAGGCTGAGGCAGGAAAATGGTGTAAACCTGGGAGGCAGAGCTTGCAGTGAGCCGAGATCGCACCACTGCACTCCAGCCTGGGCAACAGAGTGAGACTCCGTCTCAAAACAAAAAAAAGGAAGAAAAAAAAAAGAATCTGTTACCAGTGTTTATTTTTGGGAGTTGCAGATTACATATTTCTATAATGTTTGAATTATTTTCTAACAAGGACATGTTTGTAATCAGGAAGAATAAAAAATAAGCCTGCCCAAAATGCTGACCCATTTTCTTGACATATTGTAATTGCAGCACAGCCCTCAACTCAGTAGCCCCATTATTTCACCAGCTCAGTCGCCAGCACCAGCTCAGCTATCCACTCTGAAAACTGTACGTCCTTCTGGACCACCACTTTCCATCATGCCCCAATTTTCTAGACCTTTTGTCCCCGGGCAAGGTAAGTGTACATGAAACTAGTCACAACTTCAGAGAATTTAAGACATCCATTCCCAGTCACTTGGTAATTTATCTTGGTAATACTGCCTTTCTATTTTCCACAGAGCTGCATCTCCACCTACACTCAGGCATGTCTATTTGTGACCATATAGTCTCCTAACCTTAATGTATCATTGCTGTTTAATAATTATTAATTCAGTAATTACTTATATTTAGTAATTACATGATCACATTAAAATCGCTTTAACTTATCCTTAGAATCCATTCCTCTATAGTAATAATACACAGTTTTCTACATTTTTTCGGTATTTTAATTTCTATGTTAGAGTAATATATATCAAAAGTTTATCCAGGCCGGGCGCAATGGCGTACACCTGTAACCCCAGCACTTTGGGAGGCCAGTGCAGAAGGATCACTTGAGGCCACTCAAGACCCTGCTCTAGAGAAACTACGAAAATCAGCCAGAAGTGGTGGCACATAACTGTAGTCACAGCTACTCAGGAGGCTGAAGCGGGAGGATCACTTGAGCCCAAGAATTCAAGACTTTGTGAGCTCTGATTATGCCACTGCATTCCAGCATGGACAGCAGAGCAAGACTCTGTCTCAAAAATAAAACAGAAAAAAGATTATACAAAAATTTATTCAGCAATCATTTATTAAGGAAATGGCTATGCCCTTGGCGTATAAAGATGAATAAGGAGAAGGCCTTACCCTCACTAACCCTTACTCTACTTGCGGGAGCAGATATGCAAGCAGATGATTATAAACTAATATGGAAATCATTTTATTTCCTAGAATTTATCCTAAGGATAATGCACACAGAGATTTATATACAGAAGAGTTTATCCTATAGGAAAAAATTTACAAACAACCTAACTCTGTTGATCAATGAGGAATACTTAAATTATGGTATATTCATACAAGGAATATTATGTAGCTATCTAAAGAACCATTAAGAAGGGGCAATTTTCAGGCTAGGCACGGTGGCTCACACCCATAATCCCAGCACTTTGGGAGGCCAAGGCAGGTGGATCACAAGGTTAGGAGTTCAAGACCAGCCTGGCCAAGATAGTGAAACCCCGTCTCTACTAAAACTACAAACATGAGCTGGACGCGGTGGCAGGCACCTATAATCCCAGCTACTTGGGAGGCTGAAGCAGGAGAATCGCTTGAACCTGGGCAGCAGAGGCTGCAGTGAGCCGAGATCGTGCCATTGCACTCTAGCCTGGGCAACAGAGAGAGGCTCTGTCTCAAAAAAAAAAAAAGGCGGGGGGAGCAATATTCACAATATGGTGAGTGATTTTGAAAAACAAGTTACACAGACATTTTGAAGTAATATGCAGATGTCTAATAAGCCATTGAAAAGATATTTAACATCAGTCATTATAGAAATGAATATTCAAGCCAGAATATCACTTCACACCCATTAGAATGGCTATAATCAAAAAGACGGACAAAACCAAATGTTGGTAAAGAATGTTCTCACTTGCCAGGCATGGTGGCTCACGCCTTAGCACTTTGGGAGGCTGAGGTATGTAGATCACTTGAGGTCAGGAGTTCAAGACCAACCTGGCCAACATAGTGAAATCCCATCTCTACTAAAAATACAAAAATTAGCCGGGCATGGTGGCACATGCCTGTAATCCCAGCTACTTGAGAGGCTAAGGCAGGAGAATTGCTTGAACCCGGGAGGCGGAGGTTGCAGTCAGCCAAGATCGCACCACTGCAGTGCAGCCTGGGTGACAAGATTGACGCTCCATCTCAAAAAAAAAAAAGAAGAAGAATGTTTTCACTTGTAAGTGGGAGCTAAACATTGATGGACACTAAGAAGGGAACAATAGACACTTGGGCCTACTTGAGGGGGAAGGGTGAGGATTGAAAAGTACCTATTGTGTACTGTGCTTATTACCTGGGTGACAAAATAATAAGTACACCAAACCCCCACAGCATGCAAAATCCACATGTGAATATTTAACAAACATGTTGGTAAAGACACAGAGCTACTAAAATTCTCACACATTGGCGGTAAGAGTGTACAATAATGAAACCACTTTGGGAAAAGGTATGGTAGTTTCCTAAGACTTTAATCACTTACCATACAACCCAGCAATGCCACTCCTAGGGGAAAGAGAATTGAAAACATGGTTACACAGTCTTGTATACGAACATCTATAGCAACCTTATTTTATAATAGCTCAAACTGGACATGACCAACATGTCCATCAACAGGAGACTGGATAAACAAATTGTGCTACATCCTTAAAAGGGTACTACTCAACAATAACAGTGAACAAAGCAAGCTACTGACACACAACAACACGATGACTCTCCGGGTCACGATGTTAATGAAAAAATAAGACAAAAAGAGAACATATTCTATATGAAATTCAGCTGCAGACAAACTAATCTGTGACGTTAAAAATCAGATAGTAGTAGAGATGGAGTGTGGAACTGACTGGGAAGCGGGCTGGAGGGAACTCTTCGAGGGATGAAAATGTTCTTTAAGGGGGATGGTATGGTTACACGGACTTTTACAATTGTTAGAATTCATCAAATTCAACACTTGGAATGTTTGTTTTATTGTATGTTAATTATATCTCACTTTCCTTAAAACCTTACACACACACATATGCATGAGTCAGCCCACACATGTAGAAGACTGAAAAGATATACACCAAAATGTTAAAAGGGGTGGAATTACCAGGGTGGGTTTTGTTGTTGTTAGTTTGTTTGTTGTTGCTTGTTTGAGACACTGTCTTGCTCCATCGCCCCGGCTGCAGTGCAGTGGTGCACTTGTGGCTCACTGCAGCCTTGACCTCCCCGGGCTCAGATGATCCTCCCACCTCAACCTCCTGAGTAACTGGGCTTACAGGCACGCCACCACACCTGGCTAATTTTTGTATTTTCGGTAGAGACAGGGTTTCACCATGTTGCCCAGGCTAGTCTTGAACTCCTTGGCTCAAGCAGTCTCCCCACCTTGGCCTCCCAAAGTGCTGAGATTACAAATGTCAGCCACCACACCCAGCCCTGGGATCGTTTTTATTTTCTCCTTTGTAATTCTCTATCTCCAAATTTTCTACAAAACAAATTCCTTATTAAATTTAGAAAAAAGGCTAGGCGTGGTGGCTCACCCCTGTAAACCCAGCACTTTGGGAGGCTGAGATGGGTGGAGCCATGAGGTCAGGAGTTTGAGACCAGCCTGAAACATGGTGAAACCCCATCTCTATTAAAAATACAAAAAAAATTAGTCGGGCATGGTAGCGCGTTCCTGTAATCCCAGCTACGCTTAAACCCTGGAAGTGGAGGTTGCAGTGAGCCAAGATCGTGCCATTGCACTCCAGCCTGGGTGGCAGAGCAAGACTCCATCTCTTAATTAATTAATTAATTAATTAATTTAGAAATTGCATATTTTAAAAAGATAAATTGAAACAGTATGCATCATACAGTCTGGTATGAATGCTGCAAGAGGAACACCTAGCCCAACCTATTAGGAGGGGTCTTTGTACTGCTGACTGTAATCTTATCTCCATATATGAAAAAAATTAGCTGGGCGTGGTGGTGGGCACCTGTAATCCCAGCTACTCGGGAGGCTGAGGCAGGAGAATCACTTGAACCTGGGAGGCAGAGGTTGCAGTGAGCCGAGTTGGTGCCACTGCACTCCAGCCTGGGTGACACAGAAAGACTCTGTCTCAAAAAAAAAAAAAAGGAGTTATCCATTAGATATAAATATTTGTATACTGAAATATTTACAAGTAAAATGCTGAGATTTGCTTTAAATACTTCAGGAAAAACAAAGCAGGGGCGATCACAGTTGAACCTGGATGATGGCGGGTACATTATGCTTTTCTATCTATACTTTTATATACTTGAAATTCTATAGAATTAAAAGGTTTTTATCTTTTGTTGAAAAATTTTAGGTGTCTTTATCTAGGGGATTCCAGAATTTTTACACAGCTTTCTCTGTTAATGCTATCAGCATTAAATAGCTATTCTGTTAATGCTAAGTTTTTGAGCCTCATTAAATTTTTTTAATTTCATTATTGTAGCACTTAACTCTGACTTCTTCACAACTATTTTCTTTTTTCTTTTTTTTTTTTTTGAGACGGAGTCTCACCCTGTTGCCCAGGCTGGAGTGCAATGATGCAATCTTGGCTCACTGCAACCTCCACCTCCCAGGTTCAAGCTATTCTCCTGCCTCAGCCTCCCAAGTAGATGGGATTACAGGCACGCACCACCATGCCCAGCTAATTTTTTGTGTTTTTGGTAGAGACGGGGTTTCACCATGTTGGCCAGGCTGATCTCGAACTCTGACCTCATGATCCACCCGTCTCGGCCTCCCAAAGTGCTAGGATTACAGGCATGAGTCACTGCGCCTGGCCTTCACAACTATTTTTTATACACCTTCACATGTCACTTGGCATCTCTGATCTCAGTATCAAAACCCCATGTCATATCTGCCCTTCCATCTATAGGCTGGGAAAGAGCGAGTGTGTCATGCATGTGTCCTGCCAGGGAGCTGCCCAGGCATCTTCATTGTGTTCACCCGGAAGGAGCCCTGTGGAATGGCAAGAAGTCCACACCTTGCTTCTTTCTGTTATGAAGCTCTCAGGAGAAAGGGTGCACAATTTCCTGAGGATGCTTTCCTAGCACCTACTGATAACCCTCCTCCAAACACAAAATGTACTAAATTTGAGAACTTATGATTATAAAATAAATGAAAATTTAACACAAAAATCTTACTCTCCAAGGCAAAGTTTTTGCAGTCAGCAGTTATTAAGCCTTTGCTGTGTGATGACTTTTGGCTTTCCTGAGTGAAAGAAAGCAATTGGAAGATCTCCATCCTCACTAACCCACACTTACTGATTTAGGAAGGGGATACTTATGAATAATGACACTTAAGAACTACACAACTTTTTCTAAACAGGTTCAAATTATAAATGCAAATTTCACTTAAAGATTAAGAAGAGCAGACTTAAGACCTAGGATGTACAATTACCCGTTGGTTAAAACTATTAAAGTGTGTTTGAGTATATGTAAATGTGTACATGCATATATTATATGCATAAATTTATAGCAATTAATAGTGAATTGGGGGAGATAAAGACTTAATGTTTATCCAGAGTTCCTTCCTCTGAAAGGTAAGATTTTAATCATAATAGAATGATGTAGATTTCAGCACCTCAAGTGATTGGCATGTGTGTTGTAGTTATTTTGGTGTATTTCATATGGGATGTTAGGATTTAGTGTCATAGTTTTCTTAGATTCTTCCTCTTCCATATCTTCAAAGTGTACAGAGAAGTTTCTCTCCATCCTGTCTCTATTCATGTAGTTCCTACCATGCACCCTGCTTCCTAACCACTGTTATTAGTCCTTAATCTTTTCAGAATTTTGCCTGGGCTCTTAAAAGGATATGTGGAAATTTTTAATTCTTGTTTAAAATGTCATTTAGCCAAGCATGGTGGATTGTACCTGTAATCCCAGCAACTCATGAGGTGGAAGGATTGCTGGAGGCCAGGAGTTTGAGACCAGCCTGGTCAACATAGTGAGAATCTCTCTCTCCTAAAATAAAATTAGCCAGGTGTGGTAGTTTGTGCTTATAGTCCCAGCTACTTGTGAAGCTGAGGCAGGAGGATCACTTGAACCCAGAAGTTCAAGGCTGCAATGAGCTATGATTGTACCACTGTACTCCAGCCTGGGTTGTCGACAGAGCAGTACCCTGTCTCCAAAAGAAAAATGTCAGTTATCTATACTTTTTTTATGCTACCATACTTGTTTCTTTCCCCTGTTCATCTTATTTTGAACAATTAGAAAACTCTGGCAAGTACTTTTTTATTTTTATTTTTATTTATTTATTTATTTATTTTTGAGACAGTCACTCTGTCACCCAGGCTGGAATATAGTGGCACCATCTCGGCTCACTGCAACCTCTACCTCCCAAGTTCAAGCAGTTCTCATGCCTCAGCCTCCTGAGTAGCTAGAATTATAGGCGTCTACCAGCACGCCCCAGGCTAATTTTTGTATTTTTATTAGAGATGGGGTTTTACCATGTTGGCCAGGCTGGTTTCGAACTCTTCCTGGCCTTAAGTAATCCACCTGCCTCAGCCTCCCAAAGTGCTAGGATTACAGGCATGAACCACCGTGCCAGCGTCTGGCAAGCATTTTTTAACTGAGGAAAGAAAAAATGTAAATATATTTTATTGACTTTCAGGAGATTCCAGGTATCCATTACTTGGCCAGCCGCTGCAGTACAACCCTCCTGCTGTTCTGCACGGACACATTCCAAACCAACAGGTATAAAAGACAACTAACCTCCTAGACTTTGTTGCAGAACATCATAGCTCCCTCAGAGTGTAAGGGGCAACCCTGAGCCCACCTGTTGGCACTGCCCAAGGAGAGCTCTGTGCCTCGGCCAGTTGATTTACACAGATTATCACTGGCTCCATCAGGAGCAGAGCAAGGGAGAAGACGGCATGCTGCTTGGCAGAACAGTAATTCCCTAGTGCCACCCAAAGACAAGGCAGTGGCTAGGAATTGGTCATAATGGACAGGAATGTCACTGCCACAGAGGCAGAATTCAGAAGGCCTGGGACTGATTTTCTTCTGCCAGAGTGCAAAACCCAAACTAAAGGTGTTTGGGTGTTAAGTTTTTAAACATCCAAAGTGTGTTTTTCAGCATTATTAACCTTGTTTCTCAACTATTTTTGGGTTTTCAGGGTCAGCCTGGCAGCAGGCATGGAAACCGAGGAAGGAGACAAGCTAAAAAAGCTGCATCCACCGACCTTGGAGCAGGAGAAACAGGTATGTCTCTGAGGGGCAACTGGATATGGGTCTACAAACCGGTGACAGTCTTTAAGAATACACCACAGCACAGAAATGGGTTTTCCTCTTCCTAGAATCCTGCAAAAAGTCATAATAATTGTTGCCGTCTCTGATTTAGGATTCTTGGATATATTCCTATGACCCTGTGTCATTTGAGATATGAGAGTATATATGGTAAGATGCCGGTAGGTTTAGGAGGGACAGAGGGGCCAAAGAGAAATGTGTGAGAGGAACAAGTAGAGTGAAACTCTTAGCCTCTTAGTTCTTTGAGAAAGGGTTTGTCCTTACATCCATGTGGGAGAGAGTCTGAGTGAACAAATATATTGCCTCTCTGTGGTAAAGTGCCTTCAAGTTTGTACTTTAACTTTCTACTCAGCAGCCTTGTGGTGTGGTTAGGGCAAGTGCTTTTATTTTATTTTACAATGGAAATGTGAAGTTCAGAAAAATGTTTGAGATCACCTAATTTAGAGAAGCCACCATACAATGCTGCTTTTTATTTGTGCAACTACCAGTAAAGACTGACATCAGTAGCTTAATTTTACTTTATTTATTTATTATTTTTGAGATGGAGTTTCATTCTTGTTGCCCATGCTGGAGCACAGTGGTATGGTCTCAGCTCACTGCAACCTCTACCTCCCAGGTTCAAGCATTCTCCTGCCTCAGCCTCTGAATAGCTGGGATTACAGTCGCCCACAACCACGCCCGGCTAATTTTTTGTGTTTTTATTACAGACGGGGTTTCACCATGTTGGTCAGGCTGGTCTCAAACTCCAGACCTCAGGTGATCCGCCCACATCAGCCTCCCAAAGTGCTAGGATTACAGGCACACCCAGCTCAGTAGCTTTAACACTATTAGCTCTCTACCCCTTGCCTACGGGGTAAGTAGGAATGATTTAAAAGATGGATGTCCCTGGCCGGGTGCACTGCCTCATGCCTGTAATCCCAGCACTTTGGGAGGCTGAGGTAGGTGGATTGCCTGAGCTCAGGAGTCCGAGACCAGCCTGGCCAACATGGTGAAACCCCATCCGTCTCTACGGAAAACACAAAAAATTAGCTGAGCATGGTGGCGGGCGCCTGTAATCCCAGCTACTTGGGAGGCTGAGGCAGGAGAATCGTTTGAACCTGCGAGGTGGAGGTTGCAGTGAGCCGAGATCACACCACTGCACTCCAGCCTGGGCAACAGAGTAAGACTCCATCTCCCAAAAAAAAAAAAACAGATAGCCCTAAAAGTTTTAATTTTGTGTATTCGCATGGTCATTTCCCATGTCATATTTGAGTCTGCAGTGCTTTTTTACCCAACTTTTTTGGTAACAGGGATGTGTTACTTCTGTACCTTTTCTATTCTAGTTGTTGGGAAGGTCTTGGAAATTACTGAACTACCAGATGGAATAACTCGCATGGAAGCTGAAAAGCTTTTTGGGGAACTCTTTAAAATTGGCGCCAAGATCCGGTGGCTCCGGGACCCCCAGTCGCAACCACGTCGTCACCCCCTCTGCTGTGGCAGCGGGGACAACACTGTCAACCCTGAACGCTCTAAACCCAGTGACTTGGCCTCCACCTACACCGTCTTAGCCACATTCCCCTCCATTTCAGCTGCACAGAATGCATTGAAGAAACAAATTAACTCAGTTAACAAGTTTAAGCTGAGAACAAGCAAGAAGCACTATGACTTTCACATTTTGGAAAGGGCAAGTTCTCAGTAACAGCCACCTTTGGACCCTTCGCCTTTATGGTTCCCCTGCCCTCTCCCATCTTTGATTGGCTTGGTGTTTGGAGCTTCTGTTAACATTATAGAGACTCCTAGGATGTGTGTTCATGGCGTTATAGCTTTTGAAGAAAGGCCAGTGATCCAGCAAAGGGGGAAAATATATGCATTTCACCCCACATGACTGTAGGAATCCACGTCAGAATGATACAGAGTTAGCAGGTTTTTCTAAGGAAATGCCGTTCAAATGCCTCCTAACTTTTATAGTTATTTTGTTTTATATTTCTAAATTCTTGTATCAGATCCAAAGCTCTATTGTACAGCAAATTATTCTTCAAAATGATTATAACCAGTTACAACCTGTATTTCTTTTTGCAGCCAGCACAATGTGACCCAACTTAAAATTTGGGGGAAAAAGAATGCAGGAGTGAAATAACCAAGTCAAAACCATGTACTATCTCCTTGGGGGTTAGGGATGCTAAGAAGAGCCCACAAATAGAGGATTACTCTTCCCCCGAATCTCTAAACTCAGAAACAATTGCCAAAAAATACATAACTCTTCCCTGTAGGACCCTTTCCTTATTCATTTAGGTAGTGTGAACATTAAGTATAAAATAAATTATGTTCTTAATGCCTCTTAAACCACTTACATTCAGAGGGGAACAGAAATCATTCTAAGCAGGAAAATACTTCCATTTTTTTTTTTTTTTCAAGTATCTCTCTAATAACTAAATGCCACTTATTTGCATTCCCCTCCTTGTGGATTTTTTGTCACCTAAGGAAATGCATTTGATGAGTGCTGGAAACTTCTTAAGTGCTTTACAGTTTGTTTTCATTGTTTGCAGCGGATCACTGGACATCAAAGATTCATTGCACTTATGAACAAGGAACCTTCTTTTCAATTTCTGTGTAATTTGCAAGGCTGTACAATGTGTGCTGATGCAAGCCTTTTTCAGTTCAAGAGAATAAATGTTTACAAATATAGGCTCACTTTGTCTTTTTTTTAATTAAAAGCACCTTCTAAATGAGTGTCAGCTTTGAAGACAGTAACCTTTTTGGAAGATTTAAGTCAATTTCAAGCTTACAGAAGATGAAAAACAGTAAACCACCTCATTTTACAAATGTCCCAAACATCCCTTTCTCTTTGGCAGTGATTCCTGGTGGATATGATTCTTGTTACTGTATTCTCTATCATAAAGTTATTACAAACTATAGAAATTTAGAGTATGAACATACTTTATTGTCAGGCAACTAAAAATAGAAGATTATGTTTGGTGAGATAAATTTGTTTTTAGCTTATATATTGCACACCCAATTGTCCACTTAGACTCAAATGCTTTTTAGACATCTTTTCCCTTTGGTAAGCCAAGCAAAGTCACCCTGTTGGGAAATCAAAAAGTTAGGGGTCTGCCAGCTGCCGCTTGCCTGAAACCTGGTTATCTTCCAGCCCAGACTAGGGCTTTTACTATGAAATTGAAGAGCACTAGGTGTCACCAGACTCTGGTGCAGATATGCACTCACTTTAGCACATTTGCAATGTCCCACTGGTCCCAGAGAATGCCAGGCTTCCCCGCCAACTAGCATATCCCAATTGTGAATATTGTACTCCTGGGATCAAAAATTGGAGCTTAGAATCATTTTAGATTAAGGAGCCACAGTCGGGGGAAAGAGTAAGAGCGTGAGGTCTGTGAAAATCTCTTGCTTCCAAGTCTTGTTCAATTTTAATTTTTTTTTTTTTTTTTTTTTTTTTTTTTTTTTTTTTTGAGACGGAGTCTCGCTCTGTCACCCAGGCTGGAGTGCAGTGGCCGGATCTCAGCTCACTGCAAGCTCCGCCTCCCGGGTTCACGCCATTCTCCTGCCTCAGCCTCCCGAGTAGCTGGGACTACAGGCGCCTGCCACCTCGCCCGGCTAAGTTTTTGTATTTTTAGTAGAGACGGGGTTTCACTGTGTTAGCCAGGATGGTCTCGATCTCCTGACCTCGTGATCCGCCCGTCTCGGCCTCCCAAAGTGCTGGGATTACAGGCTTGAGCCACCGCGCCCGGCCCAATTTTAATTATTTTTGACCTGCAGAGAATCAAAGATGGAGAGGACACATAAGTAAGGCTAGCATTTCAGCAACAATTCTTCAATCATACATGGGGATGGAGACCAAAAAAGTCACAGCCTCCCATCCTGGCCAACATGTGAAATGCCGTCTCTACTAAAATACAAAAAATTAGCTGGGCATGGTGGTGCGCACCTGTAATCCCAGCTACTGGGAAGGCTGAGGCAGGGGAATTGCTTGAACCCGGGAGGTGGAGGTTGCAGTGAGCCAAGATCGTGTCACTGCACTCCAGCCTGGTGACAGAGCAAGACTCCTCAAAAAAAAAAAAAAAGAAGTCACAACCTCATGGTTTCTTGCAATTATTATTATTATTATTATTTTTTAAGACCAGAGCCACTCTGTCACCCAGGCTGGAGTACAGTGGCACAATCCCGGCTCATTGCAACCTCAGACTCCTGGGTTCAAGCAATTCTTCCTCAGCCTCTCAAGTAGCCGGGATTACAGGCACCTGCCACCATGCCCCACTAATTTTTGTATTTTTAGCAGAAACAGGGTTTCACCATATTGGCCATGCTGATCTCGAACTCCTGATCTCAGGTGATCCACCCGCCTTGGCCTCCCAAAGTGCTGGGATTACAGACGTGAGCCACCCGACCTGGCCTGCAATTAATTTCTCTTGAATATTCCCTTTAGACCAGGCACGGTGGCTCATGCCTATAATCCCAGCACTTTGGGAGGCCAAGGTGGGCGGATCACTTGAGGTCAGGAGTTTGAAACCAGCCTTGCCAACATGGCAAAACCCCGTTTCTACTAAAAACACAAAAATTAGCCAGGTGTGGTGGTGGGCTCCTACACAATCCCAGCTGCTCGGGAGGCTGAGGGAGGAGAATCATTGAACCTGGGGAGCAGAAGTTGCAGTGAGCTGAGGTTGCACCACTTCATTCTAGCCTGGCCAGAAGAGCGAAACTCCATCTCAGAAGAAAAAAAAAAAAAAAAATTATCTTTAACTCCTGCAGTAGGAATTCTGGTAAACCAGTTTTTGCTTTAAACTCTTAGTTTACTTTGTAGGAGTTGAATACCGTGCAAAGTAAATAGGTAAGACACTACAGCTAAAAAAGATCAGAGGCTATTGTAGAGTTAATGCCTAGCCACCACCACCACATTCCCTGACAATCACATGGAAATAACAATGAAATTGCCAATCCCACCACCATTGCAAAAATATGCACACGTTCCCTAATCTGTACATTCCCCCCCCCTTTTTTTTTTTTTTTTTTTTTGATCTTTTAAAATCTGATTTCACCTGTATAAAAATGGTGGCAGGTAGAAGCACACACAGGAAGCATTTAAGATGTGATTTGGTCTAGACTGGTAATCTCAAAGACAGCTTCAGATGTCCCACAGCCCTGGCAATAATCCATATCATGGGTTTTTCCAGACCACTAACCATTTTTAGGGGCGGATACTACTTTTACCAACAAAGTGTTATTCTTTCTTGTGCCGATGTTAGCAGCTCCAGCAGTCCTTTCTTTGGGAATGATAGAGGTCAGTTCATAACATTCTGTCTGTTTATGCTACTTAATATTAGAAAACAGAATATGGCTTATGGTTTGAAGCTCTTGGTTTGCAAAGAACATGGATATATTGGATATGTGTTTGTGATATAGAGTACAAGGTGTGTTTGCCATGGTGCCGCAGGTAATTAAAAATTATTAGATTGGCATCAGAGCTGGCAACAAAATAGGGATGTGAGCCTTTCCCAAGCTAGGAAAATGTTATCCTGATCCCACTAGGGAGGATCTTATGGCCTATAAATAGTGTGGAAACACAGGCCTCTGAGTAGAACCCACAGTTCCGGATTAGCTTGGGAAGAGTAAAGAAAGCATATCTGCAGCTACCTCAGGAAACAACTGAGTTGGATTCTCTACCTGTTATCAACAACAGAAAACATGCAAACTTAAGACTTCAGCAGAGGCAAGACCCCTAATCCCAGCCCACTGCCTGCCCAACAGATAATATGTTATCTATAGTCTTCAAAGGCTAAGGGCATGAGTTCCGTCTTCTAGGGCCCAGTGAAGTGCTAGCACAAAGGCATTATATACCAGGTGGGATTCACAGCTGGCCCCTGGTTGCTTGGGATTCTACAAGCCTTTAATAGCTGGTGCTAAAAGAACCTGAGGCTCTTGCACACACATTCAGCCCATGACCTTCACCAGCTTGAGAAACAGATACGGCTGCCCTTGAATCCACCCCCATGTCCACATATGCTCAGGCTACACAGTGCATATTTGTTCATTATTTTTCCCCTCAATGTCTCTACTTGTATTCATTTTGGTTTGATTTCACCCACATAAGAATACTGGAGGGCTGTAAAGTAAAGGCAGTGGGAACTTCTGAATCAGAAAGAAAAATGATAAATGTTTGTTCTTTGGGGGTTGGGGAAGCGGAAGCATTGAAATAGATACATTAAATAATTTTTAATTAATTAATTATTTTTTGAGACAGAGTCTTGCCCTGTTGCCCAGGCTAGAATGCAATGGCTCAATCTCAGCTCACTGCAACTTCTGCCTCCCAGGTTCAAGCGATCGTCTTGCCTCAGCCTCCCCAGTAGCTGAGACTACAGGTGCATGCCACCACACCTGGCTAATTTTTTGTATTTTTAGTAGAGACGGGGTTTTACCATGTTGTCCAGGCTGGTCTCAAACTCCTGACTTCAGGTGATCTAGCCAGACTAGCTCATTTCTGCAAGTAATAAACTAATAATATCCTGTACTTCCTCTTCAAAGCATTTATCACAATGGTAATTACATAAGTAATTGGCCAATTAGTTGCTTACTGTTTTTCTACCTATCAGAATGTAATCTTTAGGACAGGGAAAATGTCTAATGTAATAATTGCCACTTTTGATTTGGTTTATTCATCTGGATCTCTATGAGAAGCCAGAGAGGAGTGCCATCCTATCTTACATGTGAAAATTTGCTTGTTGTGAGTGAAGCTTGGAAATTATTTATTTATTTAGAGATGGAGTCTTGCTCTTGTCACCCAGACTGGAGTGCAATGGCACGATCTCGGATCACTGCAACCTCTGCCTGCCCGGCTAATTTTTGTATTTTTAGTAGAGACGGGGTTTCTCCATGTTGGCCAGGCTGGTCTTAAATTCCTGACCTTGTGATCCACCCGCCTCGGCCTCCCAAAGTACTGGGATTACAGGCGTGAGCCACCACACCCGACCCTGGAACCTATTTAAATGCTGCTTCTCTTCCTTTTTATTTTATGCGCACCCATGAACCTTATGTGGTAATTAACCTATTCTTCTACTGGTCTACAGGTGAGTGATGTTGCTCTGTATACTCTATCGTATTTAGCTTTTTTTTTTTTTTTTTTTTTTGAGACAGAGTTTTGCTGTGTTGCCCAGGCTGGAGTGCAATGGCACGATTTCGGCTCACTGCAACCTCCACCTCCTGGTTTCAAGTGATTCTCCTGCTACAGCCTCCTAAGTAGCTGGGATTACAGGCGCCTGCCACCACGACTAGCTAATTTTTTGAATTTTTTTTTTTTTTTTTGAGACGGAGTCTTGCTCTGTCGCCGGGCTGGAGTGCAGTGGCCGGACCTCAGCTCACTGCAAGCTCCGCCTCCCGGGTTCCCGCCATTCTCCTGCCTCAGCCTCCCGAGTAGCTGGGACCACAGGCACCCGCCACCTCGCCCGGCTAGTTTTTTGTATTTTTAGTAGAGACGGGGTTTCACCGTATTAGCCAGGATGGTCTCGATCTCCTGACCTTGTGATCCGCCCGTCTCGGCCTCCCAAAGTGCTGGGATTACAGGCTTGAGCCACCGCGCCCGGCCTAATTTTTTGAATTTTTAGCAGAGATGGAGTTTCACCACGTTGGCCAGGCTGGTCTCAAAACTCCTGACCTCAAGTGATCCACCCACCTTGGCCTCCCAAAGTGCTGGGATTACAGGCGTGAGCCATCGCACCTGGCCATATTTAGCATTTTTTACACTTCTCACTTTTACTCAAGAAAAAGCAAGAACAGACAATAATATTTTTCCTTTACATGGTTTTTATACAACCAGCTTTGCAACATGTAAGTTATAAAGCCTTCTCTGGTGGTAAGCAGGTACAGGCTTCTGTGAGACAGAAAATGTTTTATTTTTTTTTAAAGCATGATGTGATACTTTATATTTCAAGGTGATGTTACCAATCCAGTTTCAGTAAGAAATGCCCTTTGATTTCTTTTGAATGACTACAGTTAAGAATTCAGTTTGTGGTAGATTTTTCTCTGTGCAAATTGAAATAGAACCTTAGTAGTGGGAAAACTTTCGGCCTCAATGACACTAGTAACTCATTCATTTGGCAAAAAATACAAGACACTGAAAATAGAAAGAAGACTGAGGCTGGGCGTGGTGGGTCACACCTGTAATGGCAACACCTTGGGAGACCAAGGCAGTTGGATCAACTGAGGTCAGGAGTTTGAGACCAGCCTGGCCATAATGGTGAAACCTTGTCTCTACTAAAAAAAAAAAAAAAAAAAAAAAAAAAAAAAAAAAATTCCTGGTCATGGTGGTGCACGCCTGTAATCTCAGCTACTCCATTTCAAATAAATAAATAAATAAAAGAAGATTGAGTAAAGCTATTGTTTCTTTTTTTTTTTTTTTTTTTTGAGACAGAGTCTAGCTCTTGTCACCTAGGCTGGAGTGCAATGGTGCGATCTGGGCTCACTGCAGCCTCTGCCTCCTGGGTTCAAGTGGTTCTCCTGCCTCAGCCTCCAGAGTAGCTAGGATTACAGGAACCTGCCACCAGACCTGGCAACTTTTTTGTATTTTTAGTAGAGACGGGGTTGTACCATGTTGGCCAGGCTGGTTTTGAACTCCTGACCTCAGGTGATCCACATGCCTTGGCCTCCCGAAGTGCTGGAATTACAGGCATGAGCCACCGCGCCTAGCCAAAGCTATCGTTTCCAAACTCTCTTCTTGGGGAAGGGAGAAGCTATAAACCCAGAACTTTAAGTAACTATATAAAATAAAATGTTCACAGGATATAAATGACCATGAGAAACTGTGCTCTTCCCTGAAATGCGATGGAAGCCAGTACTGAGCAGGTATGTGACACACTGGCCAATGCTGTGAGTACACTGATGCCTGCCTGGCCAATGCCAGCTTCACATGTACAGAAGGGACCGCAAACTCAAATACTCACTATAGCCTGAGTGTAAGTAAATGAGTGAAGCTTAGTAGTGGGAGGGGCTGTGGCAAAGGAGAATGCACATGACCGTTTTACAACCTTTTGCAGGCCCAGTAAGAACATCAGGAGACCAGACAGTTCATGGGCTCTAGCGCAAGTGGGGTCAAAACATCTAAACATCCCACACTGCCAAGACATGAAGAGAGTTAGAGGCCCTGTGTGAGGTAAACAGCTGCAGGGCCTCCACGGAGCAAACCAGAAAGAGCACACAGTGATTGGTCACAGAGGAAAACGGAGATTTCAAAGGTGGAAGGCCAGGGGCTTTATGGCAAGCCACATGGCATGGTTCCCCATCTTGTCCTGGGACCACCACGAACAACCTCTCTGGCTTGGAAAACAAAAAGCAGGACTTTGAGAATGCACATTGGGGTCAAGCTGATGTGGTGAGGGTTCTTCCAACGGTCACAGAGACACCAACTGAAACCTGACCTTCCGCTTCAGCAGCTCTAGACCTGGTAACCAGCCTAAGATCCCAGACCCCTCAGAGAAGAGCTCATTGCAATGAAACCACTCATTGTGTATCAAAGAAGCCCACAAAACCTTGGGACTCAGCTCATGGGGAGTCTTTTATCTCTAGAATTAAGGGGTTGCACTGGGAAGGAAAATAACAATACAAACCCTGCCATATTTTTCCTGCTGCACAGCAGTGAACAAACTTCTGTGGTAAGGGCCTGAGTGTAAAAAGTTGCTGTAGTTTGTGATTCAGGTCTATTTGAAAAATAGCATTGATGCCACTTCCCTCAACAGGCCATTCCTCACCCCTCCTTTCCCTCTACAATAACCAGTACATGGCTCTTTCATTTTATCCAAGCCAAAGAATTATGGTCACCTATTCATGTATCAATCTCTCTCACTGACTAGACTGCAGGTTTTTTGAGGACAAAAATAGTATCTGTCAATCAATTGACCAATAGTTCAATCCCAGAACCTAATCTATTGCCTGTCCCAAAAAGGCATTCAAATATTTTTTTAATAAGTGAAGAGAAAGGCTGGTCGCGGTGGCTCACACCTGTAATCCCAGCACTTTGGGAGGCCAAGGCAGGAGGATCACTTGAGTTCAGGAGTTCGAGACCAGCCTGGCCAACATAGTGAAACCTCGTCTCTACTAAAAATACAAAAATTAGACAGGTGTGGTAGCACACACCTGTAATCCCAGCTACTCAGGAGGCTGAGGCAGGAGAATCACTTGAACCTGGGGGGCGGAGCTTGCAGTGAGCTGAGATCACACCACAGTACTCCAGCCTGGGCAACAGAGCGAGCATCCGTCTGAAAAACAAAATAATAATAAGTGAAGGGAGAGAATTCCATGCAAGAGTGAACCATGCAAGAAGCAGCATGGTGTGAACAAAAACAGAGTTGGCAAAGAGTATGCCCTGGTAGGTGAATAATAGTACTGTCGGTTTAGAGGACCCAAGTGGGAAAGAGAAGAAATGAATGTTGGAAAAGCAAGTTGGAGCCAGACTGTTGAGGATTTTGAATGGCTACAATTGTGTTCTTTGTTTTTGGAGGCACTACAGAGACACTGAAGGTTTTTGGCTTTTTTTTTTTTTTTTTTTTTTGAGATGATGTCTTAGAGACGGGGTTTCACCGTGTTAGCTAGGATGGTCTCGATCTCCTGATCTCTTGATCCGCCCATCTCGGCCTCCCAAAGTGCTGGGATTACAGGCGTGAGCCACCGCGCCCGGCCTTTTTTTTTTTTTTTTTGAGACAGAGTGTCACTCTGTCGCCTAGGCTGGAGTGCAGTGGCAGAATCTCGGCTCACTGCAACCTCCACGTCCTGGGTTCAAGCAGTTCTCCTACCTCAGGCTCCTGACTAGCTGGAATTACAGGTGCACACCACCACGCCCAGCTAATTTTTGTATTTTTAGTAGGCCAAAATGAGGCAAGGGGCCCAGGCCTTCGTGTCCTCAGTGGAGCACCACCCCTGAAAAGGACACAGCTTTGGATAGTCTCACCTGCTGGGGAGAGAGAGTTCAAGAGTCCTGAAGATGGGACACCATGATATCCGTTACAGTGGAAATTAAAAGGATTAAGACTAACACAAAACAACTGGAAAGTTGCTGTGACTGGTCTCATACAGGTAAAGGGAAGACTCTGGCTTCACTCTATGTGACAGAAGACAGAAGGGTGTGTTGATTCGAGAAGGGATATGTTCTTTTTTTTTTTTTTTTTTTTTTTTTTTTGAGACAGAGTCTCTGTAGCCCAAGCTAAAGTGCAGTAGTGCAATCTTGGCTCACTGCAACCTCTACCTCCCTGGCTTAAGAGATTCTTGTGCCTCAGCCTTCCAAGTAGCTGGGACTACAGGCGCCCGCCATCATGCCTGGCTAATTTTTTGTATTTTAGTAGACACAAGGTTTTACCATGTTGCCCAGGGTTTTTGGCTTTGTTTTTTTTTTTTTTTTTTTTTTTGAGATGATGTCTTAGAGACGGGGTTTCACCGTGTTAGCCAGGATGGTCTCGAATTCCTGAACTCAGATGATCCGCTCCCCTTGGCCTCCCAAAGTGCTGAGATTACAGGCGTGAGCCACCATGCTCGGTCGAGAGGGGGTATGTTCTAATTGAATTTCATAGTATCAGACTTCAGGACTCAAGAATCTTCTCCATAATTTCTGACTGCTTTCCCTCCCAGAAAGCATAACATTTTGTTATTTTATTTTATTTTATTATTTGAGATAGAGTCTCAGTCTGTCGCCCAGGCTGGAGTGCAGTGGCAGGATTTCAGCTCACTACAGCCTCCACCTCCTGAGTTCAAGCGATTCTCTTCCCTCAGTCTCCCAAGTAGCTGGGATTACAGACATGTGCCATCACGCCCAGCTAATTTTTGTACTTTTAGTAGAGATGGTGTTTCACAATGTTGGCCAGGCTGGTCTCAAACTCCTGACCTCAAGTGATCTGCCAGCCTCGACCTCCCAAAGTGCTGGGATTATAGTTGTGAGCCACCGTGTCTGGCCACGTTTTATTTTTATTTATTTATTTGTTTATTATTTCGAGACGGAGTTTCACTCTTGTCACCCAGGCTGGAGTACAATGATGGGATCTCGGCTCACTGCCACCCCTTCCTCCCGGGTTCAAGTGATTCTCCTGCCTCAGCCTCCCAAGTAGCTGGGACTATAGGCGCCCACCAACATGCCCAGTTAATTTTTGCATTTTTAGTAGAGACAGGGTTTTGCCGTGTTAGCCAGGCTGGTCTTGAAATCCTACTTCGGGTGATCCGTCTGCCTCAGCCTCCCAAAGTGCTGGGATTACAGGCGTTGAGCCACCACACCCGGCCAACATTTTAAAACTCCATATTACTGACCTGTTTCCTGCCCACTCTGAGCCCTCCAGGCCACTGCCTCCCCTGAACCATTTTGTTTGTTTTTTTCTCCTTTCTGCATTTCTTTCCCTCCTCAATTTATTTTATTTATGTATTTATGTATGTATGTATGTATGTATGTATGTATGTATGTATGTATGTATTTATTTATTTATTTTTGAGACCAAGTCTCACTCTGCTCCCTAGGCTGGAGTACAGTGGTGTGATCTCAGCTCACTGTAACCTCCACCTCCCGGATTCAAGTGATTCTCATGCTTCAGCCTCCCAAGTAGCTGGGACTACAGGCATGAGCCACCATACCTGGCTAATTTTTATATTTTCAGTAGAAATGCGCTTTCACCATATTTGCCAGGCTGGCCTTGAACTCCTGACCTCAGGTGATCCACCTGTCTCAGCCTCCCAAAGTGAGCCACCGCGCCCATCCCCCAACCAATTTAGATTCTATGTTCCATCACATTGTTTGTTCCATTGCTAATCTCCTAAATTCCTTTTTCATTTGTTCTTTCTCCCACTGCCTAGCACCTCAAACCCTGGATAAATGCAAGTCTCCACTTTCTCCACGCCTGCCCTCAGGGATTAAGTGACCACTGAAGAAAATTACACAATTGGGCAAATTCAGGACCACCAATTTTACAGCCCCTTCTGCACTTTCTGGCACACTGTTTCCCTAGTCCACTTGCCCTCCAACACTCAACATTACTTCAAACCTTGTTTCCTTGTACTCAAGGCACCAATTTCCTTACTTCCCCCCTTACTCTCAGCAAATAACCTCTCCTTCAAAGGAAAAAAAAAAAGTTAAAGCTTTCACATAAAATCTTCCTCAAATTATTGTTTTGAAATGTATAAGCATATTTATATCTGTTTTTTTAAAATAAACTTATTTATATCTGAAGTTACTTTTTTTGGCCGGGAGTGGTGACTCACGCCAGTAATCCCAGCACTCTGGGAGGCCGAAGTGGGTGGATTGCTTAAGCTCAGGAGTTTGAGACCAGCCTGGGCAACATGGTGAGACCCTGTCTCTACTAAAAATACAAAACAAAACAAAACAACAACAACAGAAAAACCCCAAAATACATAAATAAGTATTTTTTCTTTCCTCTGTCTGTTAAAATGGGAAGGGTATCTCTTCTATCCGCCTGTGTTCTGGATCCCACCCCAGATTGTTTAGAATGGTGGCAATTACAAGAAGCCAGATCCAACTTCCAGTAGCCTAACTAGTGAGGACAGTTATTATCTCACAAAACAAGATGTATGGAGGCTGAGTAGTCCCAGGGTTGGTTCAGGGGCTCTGTGAGGTCATCATAGACACAAGTGCTTTCTAGTTCCATTCTGCCATTCTTAAAGCATAAGCAGCCGGGCGCAGTGGCTCATGCCTGTAATCCCAGCACTTTGGGAGGCTGAGGCGGGCGGATCACAAGGTCAGGAGATCGAGACCATCCTGGCTAACACAGTGAAACCCTGTCTCTACTAAAAATACATAAAATTAGCCAGGCGTGGTGGTGGGTGCCTGTAGTCCTAGCTACTCGGGAGGCTGAGGCAGGAGAATGGCGTGAACCCGGGAGGTGGAGCTTGCAGTGAGCCGAGATCTCACCACTGCACTCCAGCCTGGGCAACAGCGCAAGACTCCGTCTCAAAAAAAAGCATAAGCAATGTCCTTCCTCATGGCCACAAGATGGCTGCAGCAGTACCAGGCATTATTTGCATATAACCACATCCAGCAAAGAAAGATTGTGCCCTCTTTTTTCCCTTTTTCTTTGAGACAGGCTCTCGCTCTGTCACTCAGGCTGGAGTGCCATGGTGTGAGCATGGCTCATTGCAACTTTAACCTCCTGGGCTCAAGCAATCCTTCCACCTCAGCCTCCTGAGTAGCTAGGACTACAGACACACACCACCACACCTGGCTAATTTTTTGTTTTATTTTTTTTTTGTAGAGACAGTCTCACTACGTTGTCCAGGCTAGTCTCAAATTCCTGGCCTCAAGCAATCCTTCCATCTCAGCCTCCCAACATGTTGGGATTATAGGCATGAGCCACTGTGCCCAATCTGTGCTTTCTTCTATATGTCTTTTATCAGGAAAGCGTTTCCTAGAAGTAGCCCCTCCCACCGCCTCCCCTTCCTACGAGGTTTTACTGGCTTCAAGGGGAGGTTGAAAAGCCCAGTATCTAGCAGGTTGCTTTGTTCTTCTTCCTCTTGTTGTTTGAGACAGGGTCTCACTCTGTTGCCCAGGCTGGAGTGCAGTGGCGCAATCTCAGCTCACTGCAACCTCCACCTCCCGGGTTCAAGCAATTCTCATGCCTCAGCCTCCCAAGTAGCTTGGATTACAGGTGTGCGCCACCACGCCTGGCTAATTTTTGTATTTTTAGTAGAGATGGGGTTTCACCATGTTGGCCAGTCTGGTCTCGAACTCCTGACCTCAAGTGATCCGCCCACCTCAGCCTGGCAGTTTTGCCTCTCAGTAGAAAGTGAACTCTGTTGTCGGGCACAGTGGCTCACGCCTGTAATCCCAGCACTTTGGGAGGCCAAGGTGGGCGGATCACGAGGTCAGGAGATTGAGACCATCCTGGCTAACACAGTGAAAACCCGTCTCTACTAAAAATACAAAATATTAGCCAGGCGTGGTGGCGGGCACCTGTAGTCCCAGCTACTCAGGAGGCTGAGGCAGGAGAATGGCGTGAACCTGGGAGGCGGAGCTTGCAGTGAGCCGAGATGGCGCCACTGCACTCCAGCCTGGGTGACAGAGCAAGACTCTGTTTCAAAAAAAAAAAAAAAAGAAAGTGAACTCTGTCAGGAGGGAATAATAAAGGCATGGTAGAAGAATGACTGCTGGATCGGCCATCAACAGAATGTGCTATGTAGTCCATTTTCCCTCCCATCTCCAGAGGGGCCTTCTGTCTTCTCATTTGTTTAATCTAAGACCAGCTCCTTTCCAGCAGCATTTAATTTTGTGCAAATCTCACCCATCTTTAAAAAGGTTGTCTTTCCCAATCCAAATTCCTGTCCAGCTAATGTTCCTTTCTTCCTCCTCGCCTTCACACTCACTGACTCTTTACCTCCCCCTACTTTTCAACCTTCTGCCATCTGGCTTCTGTACACAAGAACCATGAGAATTGCTCTTGCTAAGCTTAAAATGACCTCTGTGTTACTAAAAACAATGGACATTTTTTAGTCTCTCATCTTAATTGACCCAACAGCAGCATTCCATACCACTGCTTCTCCTTTCTTAAGACTCTTTCTACCCTTGGCTTCCTTGATATCACACACTCTCCCATTTTCCTCCACCACCCCACACTCTGCCTTTCCTGCTAAGTCTCTTTTACTGGTTTATACTTTTTAATACAATCCTATAAACGTTGGAGGCCCTAAGACCTCAATCATGCTCTTACCTCACTTTGCACCATCTCCCTACGTAATGGTATCGTTATCCTCCAGTGCCTCACTGATCCCCTGTATATAGAGAAGTCTCAGTTTCCTATCTCTAGTTAAGAACTGTTATCTGAGCTCCAAGACTAATAGCTATCTGCCTACTTAACACTTCCATGTGAGTATCTCTCTAGTGGTACTCCAAACACACGTTTAATATTGAACTCACACCTTCACGAACAACCTCCCCACTATCCTGCGCTTCTTTCAGTGTTGCCTATCTCAGTACCATCTTCTTTACAATTTCTCAAGGCAGATACCCCAAATTTCTCTCTCTCTCTCTCTCTTTTCTTTAGAGACAGGGTCTTACTCTGTCGCCCAAGCTGGAGTGCAGTGGTGTAGTCAGGGCTCACTGCAGCCTTAAACTCCTGGGTTCAAGCAATCCTCCTGCCTTGGCCTCCCAAAGTGCTTGGATTACAGGCATAAGCTACCACACCTGGCTGCAAAATCCCTTCTTGAGTACTTCTTCCTCAACCTCCACATGGAATCAACAAAATATATTGGGTCTGTCTCCAGAATATCAAAAGTATCCACTTCACTATCTCCCTCATGTTAATACATGAATAAGTGCCTCTTATCTGGTCTCTTCACATTCAGCCTTTCCACTTCAAATCCAATCTATTCAATTGCTATGCTACAATTTAAAAATGGAAGTCTTATATGTATCTGTTTAATTTTGTTTTTGTTTTTGTTTTTTTGAGAGGTAGTCTTGCTCTTTCACCCAGGCTGGAGGGCAGTGGCGCGATCTTGGCTCACTGCAATCTCCGCCTCCCATTCTCCTGCCTCAGCCTCCTGAGTGCTGGGATTACAGGCGTGCGCCACCATGCCCGGCTAATTTTTGTATTTTTAGTAGAGACAAGGTTTCACCATGTTGGTCAGGCTGGTCTCGAACTCCTGACCTCGTGATCTGCCCGCCTCGGCCTCCCAAAGTGCTGGGATTACAGCTGTGAGCCATTGTGCCTGGCCAGCTCTTCTGTTTAAATTTTTTTCAATGGCTTCCTGTAATCCTTAGAAAAATGTCTTAAAATTTTTAACATGATTTTCAAGACTCTGTATCATCTGATCCTTGCCTAGCTTTCCAGTCTCACTTGTACCACACTCCTCTTTCTATGTTATAGCCACACTGGGCATTTTTTAGTTCTGCAAGTGCACTGTGTTTGCTTGCTTCAGAACCTCACACTGCTGCTTGCTCCATGTGGAATGGCTTTCTCCTTCACCTACCTAGAGTTCCCCGACATGTCATTTCCTCACGAAGGCCCTTTCTGATTCCATTAGTCCGTATTCGGTCCCATCTTCATACACTTCTGTAGCACTCTGAGTTACCCTTCTGTGACATTCATCATCACTAATAATCACTTATTCAATGTCTGTCTTCCTTACTAGACTGTACAGCCACAAAGACAGGGCCTTTTTCTGACTCCCTCACCTCCTTATCAGCGCCAGGCACAATGCCTCGCTCATAATAGATGAGCGATAAATACTTGACAAATGAATATAAAACTATGAAGGATTCTTATTTAATTCTAAAATTAGAGATAATTAAAGACATAACTCTATTGGAATAATTTCTAGATTGATCGAATTTCAAGAAGTCCGTTAAAGTTGATGTTAAAGGTCAACTCTAATTTTTCTATAGGACTGGTGTCCTATAGAAGCAACTGTCCCTAATCAGCATTATGTCTCAGTTTATAATAACACTATATATGAAAGGCCTGATTGGGAGAAAAAGTACAAAAATCGAAGCTCAAATAATTAGCTATTTTTAGGGAAAATATCTGTAGGAAAGGTGGTATATTCAGATGTATCACTTCCTTTATCTTGCAAAGATTGTCAGATAGTTGTACTGCTGGAAGATAAATTTAATTGATGTAGAATTTAACATAATAGTATATGCAACTGTAAATAAACCATGCAAGCCTTTAGCTAATAGTTATTACGGACCATGTAATTTCATAAAAGAATTAAATATGGATCAGTTTTCATTTAATGGCAGCCAACCACAAAGCGCCACATCTTGATTATAGGACATGCTCCCAGAAAATTGGAAAATAAATCACTATCTAGTCTCTTTTGTATTACCATGGAAAGTAGCTGGAAAATAATCTATTTTCTGCTTTTGTGTTACTTTAAAAAGTAGCTGTGGCAATAGCCTAAAGGGTTTTGAAGTTTTGGAATGATCTCTATCCAGTGTCTAGGAAATTGCTGAAAGCCTGCGTGCCACCAATTCCTCCGCTTAGGCACATGGACTACAGGTTATTACAGAAGGTGACTTGCGGTTTTTATCCTGTGTTTGTACAAAGTTGGGCTACGTTCAGAAAAAATCAAAGCCTCGGAGTTAATCCCTACAAAGCCCATTTAGTTCCATGCGAGGACGATTTCCTCCACAGTGGGAGTCTCAACGAGGCCGAGAATAGCATATGCCAGTCGGAGTGACACTTCTCTTTCTCCCTCTCCCCTTTATAGACTGTGTAGTGGCCCTCACTACTGCCCCCTTTAGCCGTGCCTCAGAACCCACAGTTACATGCTCCACAATATGGAGGAGAATAAGCCTAAGTGGACTACAATTCCCATCATGCCTCACTGCAGGCGCCGCCGACGTGTCGTAGCGGTTACTCATCCTTCCCACTGCCTTCCTCCACTTCCTGGACTGCGCGGCCGGAGGCCTAGCGGGCGCGCGCACGCGCCACCGACTCGCCAACGAGAGAAGGCCCTGGGGCACGAACAGCGACGGGTTGCGTCATGTGACGTGGGGTGTTCTCGCGAGCGCCAGCGCGCGTCTCCGGGTGCCGCTGACGGGCCTGCGCGCTTGTGCTGAGCCGGAGGTGGGGGCCGCACAAGCCGAGGTTGCGGGGGCCGCAGAGCCGGACGAGGACGGAGGGCGGAGCCGGTTCCGGGACTGCGGAGACTACACACCGAGCGAGCGCCTGGGCCCGAAGGGAGCGATGCTGTGGTTCCAGGGCGCCATTCCGGCCGCCATCGCGACGGCCAAAAGGAGCGGCGCGGTCTTCGTGGTGTTCGTGGCAGGTGAAGGAGGCAGGGGCTCGAGAGGCGGCCGGGACACCCCTCCGGCCTACCTTCATTCTCTTGTATACCTCAGCCGCCGGCCCGCCCTCCCCGAGACGCGGGCGCCTGTCGGCTCGCACAACTGCCACTACTGCCCCGCGCCCCAGGGACGGCTGCGACTCCGCCGCCAGATCCCCCACAGGGGCCATGCAGACCCTCAACGCCCTGTTCCTTCAGGCCCCGGGCGCCCCCAGCCTTTCCTCCGTGCCTGAGAGGCCCGAGCTGCCGGCCCGTGGCTGTCCCCGGTCCGTTTGAGATACAGCGGGCCTTGCCCCACCGCTGCCTCTCCCGGCACCCGGGCCAGAGGCACTGTCTGGCCCTGGTCTTCAAAGCGCCCCGAGCCCCGCCGAAATCTCTCCGCTCGGGGCGAGGGACGCGGCCAGCAGGCCCCAGCCGCCCAGCCCCGCTCGTCGCCCCGAACCTCTCCCCTGCGCAGCCAGACCCTCGCGACCCTCTGCCTGACGCCCCTCTCTGTCTGCAAGGACCCTCTTTGGGCTGCTTGTACCCCCGTTTCTTTACTACTGTTTAGGTGGAGGTAGGAACGGGCCATTAGGCAAACAGTTGGGTTGTAATTAGTTGTGGACGGTCGGGAAGAAAGCTGTGTCATCGATAAGCAACAAAGAGAAACCACCTGATGTTCACGGTTACTGGTGTTAGTATGTTCCTGAAACGGAAACTTTTGAGCCGAATAGAGGTTTAATTTTTTTTAGTGGCAGTCTTGGTAAGGGATCTGGTGTGTAATAATGTTGCAAGTTTAAAAAAAAATCCATTAGTTTCAAAGAAATAGATGTTCAGTCCTTGGTTTCTTCCGTTTATTGTCTTCCTAGGCTAAAAGCTACACGACTTTGAGATCCTCTATTAACTCATTTACTCTATGTTGATCTGGGCTGTTTTTCTCCATATTCTCCTGTTTTATTACTGAAATCTTGTAGATTTACAATAAACTCCCTGCCTCTACGGATCTGCTCATTCTCATTCCCTGGATCAAATCAATGTTTGTGGCTATTGTTAATTTGAGGTGTATTTCTTCAACTATTTTTATTTAATAACGATTTATTCATAATTCACGTCTTTTAATAGCTCTATAACTTTACGCACTGCAGTGAAGAACGAATTACTGAAACGTGAATGTCATTCAGCATTAAATTTGGAATTTATAATTGTTACGCTAAATTTTTAGCTCAATGCTGTTTATTAGAAGAACTTGAGTAGTTTAGATTCTGTTATGCTGTCTGGGGTTTATATTATACTTTACATAAATTCTGTAATCCTGTAAGAAAAAAATGGATTGAAAATGGAAGGAAAAGTAAATGACACTATGCTTATTGTGTACAGTAGTAGGTTTTTGACTACAGTAGGTTTAAAACCTACAGTAGTAGGTTTTAAATTGTTTTTCTCCTAATATCTCAGTTGATCCTTGCAGTAAATAGAACAGGTTTAATTATCCCCATTTTATAGATTAGACACTTAGGTCAGCAGCCATAAAGTGACTTCCACTAGGGTCACAAAAAGGGTTTACATGTTGTCTTAACAGTCCAATTTTTGGTAGCTTCAAAAAAACTGTCCGCTTTTTTGTTTCTTAAGGAAAAAACTGAACAATTTTAAATTGGTGATTTAAATTGGTATAGAAATCAGAAATCTAGGATTATGGTAGTCATGTTTTTGAACAAATGTCCAAACATTCCTAGAAGGCACTCTTGAGGTGAATTAGTTAATTTAAAAAAAGAAATGAGAGATTTTTATTAACAAATATTAATATTTGGAAGCTCTAGTACAAATTATTGGAATAGTTAAATAAAGTTATAGGTCTTGCCTTTCGGGGCTTTGTGTGTATATATACTTTCTTCAATTAACTTTTTAGTGATGATTACATGGTATTCATTATTGTAATGATTACATTATATTGTAATTCATCATTGTAATGATGGATTACATTATATTCTAAATACATGTAATCTTGAATGTTTGCAGGAAGACTGTTAGCAGTCTCACAAAAAAGTCTGTCCCTTGACCTGTTCCAAAATACAGCTAGATTTTTTTAGAGTTTTAGCCTACTTAGTCCCCAAGACTAAGTAGGATTAGTGTCACTCTAGGAATATGTAGATACTGGACTCATGAAACCAAAACACTTACAGATTGCTTAGAGCTTTCTTCATGACTTTGAAGCCAGAACTCGTGATTTTCTTAGGTCTGAGACCTCAGTAATAATATATCAACTTAATGGAAAAATTGAAAGATATCTTTATAGCTGGAAGAAGTGATCTCAAGAGTACACTTCGGTTCATAGAACTATTCAAGTGGGAAATGTTTCAGGCAAGTTGTCTTTAGTTAGTGACATTTTGATGGATGAATTAAAGAATATTGTGGAGTTGATGTTTGGAGACTGGAGAGATTACTACTACTTCAGCCAACAGATTAATACGATTTTTCAAAGTATTGTGGCTGTGTAAAGTAAGTGAAACAGAACGATTTTCATTTAATACCTGGGAAGGTGGAATAATCTGACAAGAAGACTGAAATAAAGGTATCTGTTCGCTGGCTAGTGTTGCTAGGTAGGTAGGCTAAACTTTGTTAATGACAGATGCCATTGACTGCCTTTTCTGGTGAATGTAGACCACAGAAGCCTTTAGGTTTTGAGCAGTTGAGATTTTGTTTTTGTTTTTGTTCTTGTTTTTGTTTTGAGATAGACTCTCGCTCTGTCGCCCAGGCTGGAGTGCAGTAACACGATCCGAGCTCACTGCAACCTCCGCCTCCTGGGTTCAAGCAATTCTCTGCCTCAGCCTCCCAAGTAGCTGGGATTACAAGCACCCACCACCACGCCCAGCTAATTTGTGTATTTTTAGTAGAGACTTGGTTTCACCATCTTGGCCAGGCCGGTCTTGAACTCCTGACCTCGTGATCCACCCGCCTCGGTCTCCCGGAATGCTGGGATTACAGGCATGAGCCACCGCGCCTGGCACAGTTGAGATTTTTTTTACGTCGGAAAGACTGTATGAGGGTCTGCAACTCTTTGCTTCTGAGTTCCTGTTGCTCTCTTTAAGTGCCTTCACTTAAGATACTGCTGATACAAAGGATACGATGTTTTCTTCTAAAATCTTAGGCCCACCTAACTTCATGGTTGATAATTTGATTAAAAATAGGAAAAGAAAGATACCAGAGTTAGCTGACAATCATCCCACTCAGTAGTATTAGGAAAGTTGTCATTGAGCATTGAGTAATTCCATTTGGCTTTCCAGCACTGCTGATCAAGCAGCAGTGGCCACCACTAGGCTGAGTCTAGGACAGACACTGCCAGTGGGGTTGAGACTTTTGGGACAGTATAGGTGAAGGAGTGACACACCAGCCTCACAAGGAGCAAGATTTATACTTTCAGCTACTTACATGATATCCCTGTTTAGATTCTCCCAGGATTCTCAAGCCTAAACATGTATGTACTGCCTAAACCTGTGTTTCTCTCCCAGTGTTCTGCATCTGAGTGGCACTACCATACATCTTGTTGGATAAACCATAAATGTGAGACAGTCATCTTTGAATCTTAACTCTTCAGTGTTGTCTTGAGCTCGGTTGTTCACAACGTTGCCAATCACATAGGCCTTTCCCTACACTCGTGTTCCTTCTGCATGGTGAACTCTTCTGGCTCTTGGCATGGCTGAACTCTTTCATCCTTTAGATTTTAGCTTAACTGTCACCTCAGAGAGGGCTTCTCTGACCATTATAAAGAGTTCTCTGGTTACTTTCTCTCATAGTTTTTCATAGCATTTATTACTATAATTATGTATAGTGTCTATTTGTTTAAAAATTTTGTATATCATTAGATTTTAAGCTCTGTTGAAGGCAGACAGTGTGTCATTTGGTTTATATTTCGTATACAGTTCAATGTCTAGAACAAAATAAATGTGCAATAAAATAGTGAACATATAAAAGAATGAATGGAAAGAATTTCTCACTCTTCACAGCCTTCTCTGAGAAGTGTTTGTAGTAAGAATGTTCCCATACAGTTATTTTTCTTTGGTAGGTGAGTCATTTATTTGGAATCTTACAACTCTCCTCATCCAATGGTTTCTGAAGATGCATTCAGAGTGATCTCACTTGCAAATAGTAACTTCTCATTATTTTGCATCTTCAGCATCTGGGAGTCTGCTAATGGAGCATTCTTAATGGAGCATTTGATCTGTGGATGCATTCTAGTCCTGTTTACTTTTTTTTTTTTTTTAGATGGAGTGTCGCTCTGCCGCCAGGCTGGAGTGCAGTGGTGCAATCTCGGCTCACTACAATCTCCACCTCCCTAGTTCAAGCGATTCTCCTGCCTCAGCCTCCCGAGTAACTGGTACTACAGGCATGTGCCACCACGCCCGGCTAATTTTTTGTATTTTTAGTAGAGACGGGGTTTCACCGTGTCAGCCAGGATAGTCTCAGTCTCCTGACCTCGTGATCCGCTCGCCTTGGCCTCCCGAAGTGCTGGGATTACAGGCGTGAGCCACTGTGCCGGGCTGGTCTAGATCTCTTGACCTTGTGATCTACCCACCTCGGCCTCCCAAAGTGCTGGGATTGCAGGCATGAGCCACTGCGCCTGGCCCCGTTTACTTTTACGTGGCCAAATTTTTCAAACTCCTATTTCTGGTATTCCTAATCTCATCTCGCAAAATATATTCAAATAAACAGCATTAGAGGCAATTATTATAGGCATGCCATCATACTTAACTATATTAGGCATTTAGCGACTCCACAGAGTACTTACTGAGTGTCTACTGTATTGTTTTGTAGGGATTTTAGTCTTATCAGTAAATAAAATGGAACCAATCCTTGCCTTCATGGAACCTTCATTCTAGTTAGGGGAGACAGATACTAGTAAACATAATTAAAAATGCATAATATATTGGAAGGTGATAAGTAATACAGAAAAACAGAACAGGAGATAAGAGAGCTTTGGGAATGTCTTGAGTGTAATTTTAAAGTGAGTGATTAGGGAAGTTGTAATACTAAAGTGAGTGATTAAGTATCAGCTTTATTGAGCTGATATTTGAGCAGAGTTTTAAGGGAGTTGGAAGTTAACCATGTAGTATCTGGGAGGATAACATTCCAGGCAGAGGAAACAACTAGTACAAAGACCTTATAGCTGGAGTGTCTTTCATATTTGAGGAATAGAAGGAAAAAATAACAAGAAAGGAAAAAGGGATGAGGTCACAGAAGTAGTTGGAGGCCTGATGTGTGGGGCTTGTAGCCCCCTGTAAGGACTTTGGCTTTTACTCTGAGGAAAATGGGGAGCCATTGTGTGATCTAAGCAGAGAGATGATATGATCTTTTTTTTTTAAGAGAAGGTTGCTGTGTTAAGAATAGACTTAGCAGGAAGACCAGTTTGGAGGCTTTTACTAGGCTTCTAGGCGAGATGTGATAGCTTGGATCAGGGTAGCAGTAGTGGAGGTGGTAAGAAATAGTTACATTATTGATGTATTTTGGAGATAGGTCAGTTACAATCAAGGAAAACTAAAGTTTTTGGCCTGAGAACTGAAAGCATGGAGTTACCATAAACGAATAACTGCAGTGAAGAAGGCTAAGGTGCATTAAATTGGCCTGGCCAACATAGTGAAACCCCGTTTCTACTAAAAATACAAAAGCCGGTCGTGGTGGCGGGCACCTGTAATTCCAGCTACTCAGGAGGCTGAGGCAGGAGAATCTCTTGAACCCGGGAGGCAGAGATTGCAGTGAGCCAAGATCACGCTGTTGCACTGCAGCCTGGGCAACAAGAGTAAAACTCCATCTCAAAAAAAAAAAAAAAAAAGATACAGAACATTTTCAGCATTCCAGAAGGCTCCTTCATGCTCTTTCTCAGTTGGTGGTACCCTTCCCCTCTATCAAGGTAGCCACTACTATACTGAATTCCATCACCATAGATTAGTTATAGTTTAGCCTACCTTTTATAATTAGCATACCTACAATAAAAGGCAAGTCTAAAATTGCAAACAGAATTGTACCTACCTCTGTCTACATTGGAGGAATTTTGGAGTATAAATGCTGTGGAGTGGAGATGTTGAACTCAACAGAAAGGTGCCACATAAAGGACAGATTACAAACTTTTTTTTCCCTCTCTGTATAGACAGTCTCACTCTCTTGCCCAGGCTGGAGTGCAGTGGCGCGATCTCAGCTCACTGCAGCCTCTACCTTCCGAGTTCAAGTGATTCTCCTGCCTCAGCCTCCCATGTAGCTGGTATTACAGACATGTGCCACCACACCCGGCTAAGTAGAAACGGGGTTTCACCGTATTGGCCAGTCTGGTCTCGAACTCCTGACCTCAGGTGGTCTACCCCCCTTGGCCTCCCAAAGTGCTGGGATTATAGGCGCAAACCACTGCACCCAGCCCGCAACTTTTAATTTTCTAAAATCTCATGTACAAAAGCCCAAATAGGCACTGCACATTTCTGCCTATGACTACTTATTGTTGTGGTACTTTTCACATCATAATTTAGATGACTTCTTTTATGAAATACTTTGTGTCATTTAAATAGTCCAATGTAGTTTGTTTTCATTGCTCTTCATGATGTGAACTATGTATGCAGTCACACTTTTCATTTAGTGGAAAATTCAGTTTTCAAATTTGGCAGAAAGTAGTATAGGTGGGATTATATTTTAGTTGAAGTTTTCGTTTTCCAGGGAAAAAGAATTTGCAATCAGCAGATCCTGGCCTGGTATAAGAATTTTTTAAATGTTCTACAGGTGATGATGAACAGTCTACACGGATGGCTGCAAGTTGGGAAGATGATAAAGTTACAGAAGCATCTTCAAACAGTTTTGTTGCTATTAAAATCGATACCAAAAGGTTTGTTTATGTTTTAATATTTTATTAGTTTTAAAATTTATAGTATTATCTTTGATTTATAGTGATACTCTTGGACTGTAAGAATGTTGATGTTGGGCTGGGCACGTCTAGCACTTTGGGAGACTGAGGTGGGAGGATCGCTTGAGCCCAGGAGTTAGAGACTAGCCTGGGCAATGTAGTGAGACCCTGTCTCTACAAAAAATAATACAATTAGGAGTGTGATGTGTGCCTGTGGTCCTAGCTACTTGGGAGGCTGACGGGAGGATCACTTGGTCCCTGAAGATTGGGACTACAGTGAGCTGTGATCATGCCACTGCACTCCAGCCTGGGTGACAGAGTCAAACTCTGTCTTAAAAAAAAAAAGAATGTAGGCCAGGCACACTGGCTCACGCTGGTAATCCCAGAACTTTGAGAGGCCAAGACAGGCGGATCACTTGAGGTCAGGAGTTTGCAACCAGTCTGGGCAACACAGTGAGACCCTGTCTCTACTAAAAAAAAAAAAAAAAAAAATACAAAAATTAGCCAGGTGTGGTGGCACATGCCTGTAATTCCAACTACTTGGGAGGCTGAGGTAAGAGGATCACCTGAGCCCAGGAGGTTGAAATTGAGGCTGCAGGCCGGGCGCGGTGGCTCAAGCCTGTAATCCCTGCACTTTGGGAGGCCAAGACGGGCGGATCACGAGGTCAGGAGATCGAGACCATCCTGGCTAACATGGTGAAACCCCGTCTCTACTAAAAAATACAAAAAACTAGCCGGGCGAGGTGGCGGGCGCCTGTAGTCCCGGCTACTTGGGAGGCTGAGGCAGGAGAATCGCTTGAACCCGGGAGGTGGAGCTTGCAGTGAGCTGAGATCTGGCCACTGCACTCCGGCCTGGGTGACAGAGCAAGACTGTCTCAAAAAAAAAAAAAGAAATTGAGGCTGCAGTGAGCTGTGACTGCACCACTGCACTATAGCCCGGGCGAGAGAGCAAGTCTGTCTCAAAAAAAAAAAAAAAAAAAAAAGTTATGTTTTTGGATATCTAAGGCATATTAGGAACTTAAATTCTAACTGCCATTTGCTAAATGCATCATGAATCCTGCTGAAAAAACTTCAAGCTTCCCTACTCTACCAAGCAGCCATCTAACGTACCAGGAATGCAAAAAGAAGAGTGATCTCCAGCTTCTAAAAACTTGGAAGTAATGGTAAATCATACATTGAATATCTCTGAGAGGTTGATCACTCACTGTTTTGAATCCTATTTTTGGGAATGGAGTCATTTAATCAATAGAAATAAGGACATTTCTATGTTCCTCACAGTACCTGATGTCCACAAGTCTGTTTTGTTTCTCCATTCCTCCTCTCCATCTTTTAAAAAAATTTTTATTATAGGAAGTTTCAAACATATATGAAAGTAATGTAACAGTGTAATGTACCCCATGTACTTGTCTACTAGCTTTGGTAATTAATTCATGGTCAGTCTTGTTTCATCTATACCCCCACCCATTTCCACTCAATCCAAATAATTTTGAAACAAATCACAGTCACTGTATCACTTCATCTATAAATATTTTAGTATGTCTCCGAAATACAAGGATTGTGAATTTTTTAAACATAACTATAATATTAATACTTCACAAACTAATAATTCTTTAATATCAGATAACCAGCCAGTGTTCTACTTTTCAGTTGTCTCTTCAAAGTCATAGTTTTATTTCTTTATTGCAGTTTTTTAGTTCAGAATTATTCAAGGGCCACACATTGGGATGCATTGATTTCTCTCAGTATGTAGGCCTCTCCTCCAACTCCCCTGCTCTTTGGAATTTGTATTTTAAAGACACCAGATCATTTTTTCTATACATTTGTTCTGTGGTTTCCTCCCATCTGGATTTTGTTGACTGCATCGTGTTAGTGTCAAGTTGGTTCTTTCCTGTTTTCTGTAAATTGTAAATTGATAGGTAGATTCAGGTTTGTTTCCCCTCCCCCGTCCTGTCCTAAGACTACTTCATAGATAGTAATGTGTCTTCTATCAGAAGACAGATATCCTCTTTTCTCTCTTTATGACGTTAGCAGCTATCAGTGATCATTACCTAAAAACATTATTATTTATTTTTTTCTTTGAAGCAAGATTTCACTATGTTGCCCAGGCTGGTCTTAAAATATTGCACTGAAGAGATCCTCCCATCTCAGCCTCCCAAATAGCTCTAGTTACAGGCTTGCTTCACTGTGCCTGGTGCTGAAAACATTAATTCATTAGCACTTTCAAAGTGGTATTCCTGTCCTTTTGATTTTGATAATAGCAGAATGAATAATGTGTTTGAAAATCACTGTCAAGATTAAAACATTCAGAAATTTGTACTCGGGAGGCTGAGGCAGGAGAGTACTGTGAACCCGGGAGGCAGAGCTTGCAGTGAGCCGAGATTGTGCCGCACTCCAGCCTGGGCAACAGAGCAAGACTCTGTCTCAAAAAAAGAAAAAAATTCAGAAATTTGCCTATAAGTTTGTAAACTTTATGTAAAAATGTTCTATATTTACAAAAACATCAAATCGTAGTATAGCCTGTCTCACAAGAGTTACTGAAATATGTATTTACTGAGTAGTTTTTAAAAAACAGAATCTGTCAACTTAAGTATATCATTTTTTTTTTATTGTCCATCACCTTACTGAAGCACCTTCTAGAGTTGGCAATGGCAAGAAGAATATAGGGATTTATAGGGAATGTGGAATACATGAGAATTTTAGAATTCTTGAGATTGTACAGACTGATGTGTCTGGCATTTTTAAAAACAAATTTCTTATTTATTTATTTTTGAGATGAGTCTCACTGTGTCGCCCAGGCTGGAGCACAGTGGCGTGATCTCGGCTCCCTGCAACCTCCACCTCCCGAGTTCATGCCATTCTCCTGCCTCAGCCTCCCGAGTAGCTAGGACTACAGGTGCCCGCCACCACGCCCAGCTAATTTTTAAAATATTTTTAGTAGAGATGGGGTTTCACCCTGTTAGCCAGAATGGTCTCGATCTCTTGACCTTGTGATCCACCCGCCTCGGCCTCCCAAAGTGCTGGGATTATAGGCGTGAGTCACCGCGTCTGGCCTTAAAAACAAATTTTTATTAGCAGATGCAGGGATACCTGTGTATAGTGATAGTTCATGTTTGTTTCACTGTAGACTGCATGCTGATAGAATCTAGTGTGCCTTTAAATTATGGAAAATAAATTTCCTTTTTTTTTTTTTATTTATTTTTATTTTATTTTTTATTTGAGACGGAGTCTTGCTCTGTCGCCCGGGCTGGAGTGCAGTGGCCGGATCTCAGCTCACTGCAAGCTCGGCCTCCTGGGTTTACGCCATTCTCCTGCCTCAGCGTCCCGAGTAGCTGGGACTACAGGCGCCCACCACCTCGCCTGGCTAGTTTTTCGTATTTTTTAGTAGAGACGGGGTTTCACCATGTTAGCCAGGATGGTCTTGATCTCCTGACCTCGTGATCCGCCCGTCTCGGCCTCCCAAAGTGCTGAGATTACAGGCTTGAGCCACCGCGCCCGGCAATTTCCTTTATTTCATAATCGCTAAGTCACCCAATGTTTTGGGAACATTTTAATGTATATATATTTTTGGAGATAGCGTGCATTGAAAATAGATTAGTAGGAAATACATTAAAAGTTTACTATTATTTCTGAGATAATAGGATTTTTGGTAATTTTTTTTCTTGATATTTTACTCTGTTTTCAAGATAATGCTTTATATTCAGGGGGGAAAAAGCAAAGTCTAGTTCTTAGAAGCATTTGTTTTATTATTGGAAGCATCTACATTATCTCTTACTGGTCTTATAAATTCTGTCTCCCATCCCTGACCACTCAGCTCCCTTCTCTGGAGGGAAAATGTATTTATGTTTGTTTTTCTTCCATGTTTTACAAAAATAGTATTAATAGCATTTTGACATACTTTTCTATACCTTTTTCTTTTTTTTTTTTTTTTTTTTTTGAGACGGAGTCTCATTGTCCCCTGGGCTGGAGTGCAATGGCACGATCTCGGCTCACTGCAACCTCTGCCTCCCAGGTTCACGCAATTCTCCTGCCTTAGCCTCCCAAGTAGCTGGGATTACAGGTGCACACCACCAAACCCAGTTAATTTTTTGTATTTTCAGTCGAGAGGGAGTTTCACTATGTTGACCAGACTGGTCTCGAACTCCTGACCTCGTGATCCACTTGCCTCGGCCTCCCAAAGTGCTAGGATTACAGGTGTGAGCCACCACGCCAGGCCAGTTTTTGTATTTTTAGTAGAGACAGAGTTTTGCCATGTTTGCCAAGCTGGTCACGGTTTCCTCACCTTGTGATCCACCTGCCTTGACCTCCTAAAGTGCTGGGATTACAGATATGAGCCACAGTGCTGGCCTGCCTTTTTTTATGATTGCATAATTATTCAGTTTTTATAGGTAGGTAGATTGTTTTTAATCCTTTGTTATTATAGACTATTACATTATCACACACCTAAGTAAGTCGTAGGCCTTATATCTTCATGTTCCAGGTTAAGATATTGTATTCAGGTATACTTGCCACTGAGGAAGCAGCATGGCAGATACCAAATTAATTTTTTAGCCACCAGATGCAGCCACTAGCTTGTGGGTTGTAAGAGCAAATAGTTCTTTCTTTTTTGAGACGAAGTCTCACTCTGTCGTCCCGGCCAGAGTGCAGTGGTGTGATCTCAGCTCACTGCAACCTCCGGCTACCAGGTAGGTTCAAGAGATTCTCCTGCCTCAGACTCCTCAGTAGCTGGGATTACAGGTGTGTGCCACCACGCCCGGCTAATTTTTGCAGTTTTAGTAGAGACTGGATTTCAACATGTTGGCCAGGTTGGTCTCAACTCCTGACCTCGTGATCCACCCACCTCGGCTTCCCAGAGTGCTTGGATTACAGCTGTGAGCTTTGAGACAGACTTTTGCTCTTGTTGCCCAGGCTGGAGTGCAATGATGCGATCTTGGCTCACTGAAACTTCCACCTCCTGGGTTCAAGCGATTCTCCCGCCTCAGCCTCCCAAGTAGTTGGGATTATAGGCACTTGCCACTGCGCCCAGCTAATTGTTGTATTTTTAGTAGAGATGGTGTTTCACCATGTTGGCCAGGCTAGTCTCGAACTCTTGATCTCAAGTGATCCGCCTGCCTCGGCCTCCCAAAGTGCTGTTATTACAAGCGTGAGCCACCATGCCCAGCCACAAATAATTCTTTCATCTGAAAATTATAAAACAAACCAGAAAGTCTTAATGAAATAAGAATTATATTTTTCTCCTTCTACCTGATTGCTGTGAAAGACACTGGTAGTTTCAGGAAAATACTTGGGATTGGTACAGTAAATTTTATTAAAACAACTCAGTATTTAGAAAATACTTGCATTCATCTAGTAATTTTCTGTTTGATTTTGTTTTACAGTGAAGCCTGCCTACAGTTTTCACAAATCTGTATCCTTTCGTAAAGAATTGCTTATATATATACATTTATTTATCTTCCTTTTGGTATTTATGAAATTTAGAAATTATTCATTTTATTTAGGAAATCATACATTCTTCTTTATGGAAACTTTATTACTAAGTGTCCTCATTGTAGAAAAATATTATAGAAAATTTCAGAGATATATAAAAGTAACTCAACAGTGTAGTGCACCCCATACATTGAGATAATACATTGTAGCTAAAGATAGGCTAGGGAGTTTTAAAAATGTGAATATCTGAAAAAAATATATAGAGCAGTTGGGTTGGAATGTTACAAGTAGTTTGCAAGAGTCAGCTGGCAGCAAGATGGATGGGCAAGGAAGTTGTGATAGAGGAGAATGTAGTAGATTCTTCACTTGAATATACCTCATAAATTAATGTGTCACATGTATTAATACTACAGTTATAATGATGCAGTACTTGAAATTATTTAATAAATATGTTAGATTATGTTGTGAAAATCACAAAGATTTGTTTTCCTTTGTTACCAATAATATTTCATAAAACTATCCTTTTGTTTCACATGAATTGTTAGACTTAATTAAACTGTACAGATCCCGTAGTGTGTGTTCCATCCAGTTTCTTTATTGGAGACAGTGGAATTCCCTTGGAAGTAATAGCAGGAAGTGTTTCTGCAGATGAACTTGTTACAAGAATTCACAAAGTCCGACAGGTAAGAAGGAACAGAACTGTTATTTCTGTAAATGGTAGGTCAGGAATTGGATTTTTTTTTTTTTTTTTTTTGAAATGAAGTCTTATTCTGTCACCCAGGCTGGAGTGCAGTGGTGTGATCTCGGCTCAACTGCAGCCTCCACCTCCCAGGTTCAAGTGATTCTCCTGCCCCAGCCTCCCAAGTAGCTGAGATTACAGGCACCATGCTGGGCTAATTTTTGTATTGTTAGTAGAGACGGGGTTTCACCTTGTTGGCCAGGCTGGTCTCAAACTCCTGACTTCAGGTGATCTGCCCACCTTGACCTTCCAAAGTGCTGAGACTACAGGCGTGAGCCATCGCACCCTTCCTGACATTGGAATATTTTTGGAGCCCCTCTGTATATTCAGGAAACTGCCGTGCCAAAAATTTTAAAAGGTAGTAAGTACCGTCTTCGTCACCTGTTTTGTAAATAGCATAAAATTATAGGTGCCAGTAGCCAGTACTTAATACTTGACTGACTTCTTTACCTTTTTTTTTTTTTTTTTTTTTTTTTGAGACGGAGTCTCGCTTGGTCACCCAGGCTGGAGTGCAGTGGCGTGATCTCGGCTCACTGCAAGCTCCGCCTCCCGGGTTAACGCCATTCTCCTGCCTCAGCCTCCCAAGTAGCTGGGACTACAGGCGCCCGCCGCCACGCCCGGCTAATTTTTTGCATTTTTAGTTGAGACAGGGTTTCACCATGTTAGCCAGGATGGTCTCGATCTCCTGACCTTGTGATCCGCCCGCCTCAGCCTCCCAAAGTGCTGGGATTACAGGCTACCTTTTTTTTTTTTTTTTTTTGAGATGGAGTCTCACTCTGTTGCCCAGGCTGGAGTGCAGTGGACTGATCTCAGCTCACTGCAACCTTTACCTCCCAGGTTCGAGCGATTTTTCTGCCTCAGCCTCCCCAGTGGCTGTGATTACAGGCATGTGCCACCATGCCCAGCTCAATTTTTGTATTTTTAGTAGAGACGGGGTTTTGCCATCTTGTCCAGGCTGGTCTCGAACTCCTGACCTCAAGTGATCTGCCCACCTTGACCTCCCAAAGTGCTGGAATTACAGGCATGAGCCACCATGCCCAGCCATCTTTTATCCCAATCTCAACACATAATGAACATCACCATAACTTTGTTGAAAGAGAAAGTTGCTGTCATATTAAGGCTCTAACTGTATATTGCTTAATATATTTTAAGAACTTTATACTCAGTAATTAATCATTTCTATCTACTTTGGACAAATGGCTAATAGGTTTGTAACTTTTTTCTTTGAATTCTAATTTGAGGGAAAATCAATGGTGTGTTTAACAAATCTTTTTATGGTCTTGCCAGCTTGCAGGTAAATTCCATAATGTGATTATATCATGCTTAGGATTATACATTTTGGACTCATCTGTTTATGAGCATTTCATGTTTCTCTTTTTATAGAGTATAAATTAACCTGTATTTTGGTCTCTACTGCCATGGCAAGTTTAGATTCTTATCTATTAATTAAAATCCAATTTATTTATTTTCTCCCTAGATGCATTCGCTAAAAAGTGAAGCATTAGTAGCAAATGGCAGTCAGTCAGAAAGTTCAGTGTCTACTCCATCTGCCTCATTTGAACCTGACAACACTTGTGAAGACTCTGAGTCCAGAAATGCAGAGCTTTGTGAGATACCACCCACTTCTGATACAAAGTCAGATACTGCAACAGGTAACTTTTAATGTACCTTTTTGAGTACAATAGAAGCTCCTTCACTGCATTTTAATATTTAAATATTAATATTTTAAAAATAAATATATTGTATGTATTTTTCTTCACATTTATTTAGCTTAAAATTTAAGGATTGTATTAAATATGCGTGTCATTTAGTGGCAGAAGACGATAAAGTCAGTGAATGTCAACTTGACTCCCAAATAGTCAACAATCCAGAGGAATTGATTTATAATTTTTGCTATTGCGCTATATGCTTCAAGGAATGTCATGACACTGAGCAGTTTTATAAATCTCTCACTAGCCTAGAGAATTCTGAAAGGTTCAAATGAACTAATGTATTATATTTGGAATTGTTTTTATAGCATGTAAAAAGCTATATAAATTTAAGAAAATAGTATTATATGTATATTTTTAAATTAGAGGTAAAAGATAATTATGAAATAGAGCTTGTAGAAGTAAGAGGTGTGACTGTAAACTCATTGATAGAAAAGGCAAAAGAGAAATTTTATACTGAATTTTTGGGATTGTGGTTGGAGTTGTTTGGTGTAATGTAGCTTTGTATTAGGCTACCCAGGGGTAGATAAATCAAGATGTTAGAATATTAGTGTCCTAAAAGATGATTCTACTCCAGCATCCCACACAAATAATCATCAGGCTTTTATTTGAATGCGTTCAATGATGGGAAGCTCATTACCTTGCAGGATGCCTGTTCTGTTGTTGAACAGCTCTAGTTTTTAGAGTCTTCCTTATATTGAGCTGAAATTTGATGCCCCATAACTTCCTGTTAACATTAATGCTGCCTTGTGGAGTTACACATGACAGGTTTTGAGTATTTGAAGTACAGCTGTTTGTCTCATTTTGAAGTTTTACATCCATGGATCATTCAGCTTCTGGATGTGTACAGACCTGAGGGACTCTATTATGGATGTTCATTTAGGTCTACAACAGAATAATTACTTTAATTATATTTACCTGGATATATATCATTTCCAAAATTCTTCATTCCGTTTTCAAGATAGATTCGTGTTTCCCTCTGGTATAATATTCCTTCAGCCTGAAAATTTTCCTTTAGCATTACTTATTGTACAGCTCTGGAGTTTTCTTTATGTGAAATGACTGTGTTTCATCTTCATTCTGGAAGGATATTTTTGCTGGATATAAAAATTTTGTGTTTACAGTTACAGGTATTGTCCACCGTGTTCTGGTCTTCATAGTGTTCTATGAGAAGTCTCCACAAATTCTGATTGTTCCTCCCTGTAAGGAGTATGTTGGTTTTCTCTGGCTGCTTTCAGGATTTCTTTCTTTCTTTGGTTTTTAGCAATTTGACTGTGATATGCCTAAGTGTATTTTTCTTTGTATTTATCCTGTTTTTGGTTTGCCTAGTTTCTTGCATCTGTAAATGTGTGACTTTCACCAGGTTTGGGAAGTTTGGTCCATATATCTTGCTGGAATGAATTACATGTATATTAGGCTTCATGATATTGCCCCACAGGTTTATTTTTTTCACTCTTATTTTTTCTTCTTCTTTGGATTGGATAATTCTGTTGATCTACAAGTTCACTGACTCTTTATCATCTCCATTCTGATGTTAAGCCCATCCAGTGAATTTTTTATTTTAGATAAAATTCTGTTATACATTTTTTTAGTTCTAGGATTTCTATTTCTATCTTATTATAACTTTTTATTTTGAAATAGTTTGACTCATAAGTTACAACAGTTGTGCAGAATGAGTAGTCTTAATCTATGTTTTATTCTTTTAATTCATTTCAAGTGTATTTCCCTTTTCCTCATTGGAGTTATAATGGCTGCTTTAAAGTCCTTGTCTGACAGTTTCAATAGCTAGCTCATCTGAGGATTGGTTTGTGTTGATCACCTTTACCCTTTAGAATGGGTCACATTTTCCTTTTTGTTTATATGTCAAAAAATGCTGGATTCTATCTTGTACGTTGTCGTAGACACTCTGGATTTCATTGTATTCCTGCAAAGAGTGTTGTTTTTGTTTTAGTAGACAGTTAACTTGGCTAGACTAAAACTGCAAGCTCTGGCTTATCTGAGGTGGGTAGCAGCTCTAATCTCAGTTTTTTGTAGCTTAAAAAAAATTTTTTTTTTTTTTTTTGGTCAGTTGTGGTTGTTCACACCTATAATCCCAGTGCTTTGACAGGCCAAGGTGGGCAGATTGCTTGAGCCCAGGAGTTCGAGACCAGCGTGGACAACATGGCAAAACTCTTGTCTCTACAAAAATACAAAATTAGCCAGGTGTGGTGGTACATGCCTGTAATTTCAGCTATTTAGGAGGCTGAGAGATGGGAGGGTTGCTTAAGCTGGGGAGGTTGGTACTGCAGTGAGCTGTGATCATGTCACTGCAGTCCATCCTGGGTGACAGAGCCAGACCCTGTGTCTAAAAAAAAAAATTTTTTTTTTTTTTTTTTGAGACGGTGTCTGGCTCTGTCTCCCAGGCTGGAGTGTGGTGGCACAAACACAGCTCACTATAATCTCCAACTCTTGGGCTCACGTGATCCTCCTGCTTCAGCTGCCTGAGTAGCTAGGACTCCAGGTGTGCACCACCACACCTGGCTAAATTTTTTTCTTTTTTTTTGAGACGGAATTTTGCTCTTGTTGCACAGGCTGGGGTGCAATGGCGCGATCTTGGCTCACCACAACGTCCACTTCCCGGGTTCAAGCAATTCTCCTGCCTCAGCCTACTGAGTAGCTGGGATTACAGGCATGCGCCACCACACCCGGCTAATTTTGTATTTTTAGTAGGGACGGGTTTCTCCATGTTGATCAGGCTGGTCTCAAACTCCCGACCTCAGGTCATCTGACTTGCCTTGGCTTCCCAAAGTGCTGGGATTATAGGTATGAGCCACCATGGCCAGCCTAATTTTTAAATTATATTCTTTGCAGAGATGGGGTCTCACTGTGTTACTTAGGCTGTCTCAAACTCCTGTCCTCCAGTAATCCTCCTGCCTTGCCCTCTGAAAGTGCTGGGATTATAGGCATGAGCCATTGCATCCAGGCCTGTAACTTTTAAAAAAAAAAAAAAAAAACTTTTTATTATGGAAAATTTCAAACATATACAGAAATAGAAAAAAAAATAGTATAAGAAAACCTCATTAATCCATTGCCTAGCTTCATGGCCAATATTCTCATCTGTGCCCTCCATTCCTCTTCTTCTTCCACTTATTTAGAACAAATCTCAAGTAAAATATTTCAGTATGTATCTCTAAAATATAAGGAAGGAATATAAATCTTTTAAGATTATATATAGTTGCCTTTTAAAATAATTTTTTTTTTTTTTTTTTTTTTTTGAGACAGAGTCTCACTGTGTTGCCCAGGCTGCAGTGCAGTGGTGTGATCTCGGCTCTCTGCAACCTCCACCTCCCAGGTTCAAGTGATTCTCCTGTCTCAGCCTCCTGAGTAGCTGGGATTACAGGCATGCACCACCATGCCCGGCTAATTTTTGTATTTTTAATAGACACGGGTTTTCACCGTGTTGGCCAGGCTGGTCTCGAACTCCTGACCTCAGGTGATACGCTCACTCGCCTCAGCTCCCAAAGTGCTGGGGTTGCAGGCGTGAGCCACCGCGCCTGGCCAAAATAAATTTTAATTATGTAAATTTGCAAGCATTTCTAGAGAGAGAACAGAATAACGAACTCGAGGTACTCATCCTGCGTGAGTGATTCCTGTTACTTGGTCGTTTTTTGTTATCTGTCTCCCCGTATGACCATCTCTCCCAGGTTATTTTGAAGCAAATCTCAGGCATTTATATGCTTTCATCTTTTAAAATATCAGTATCTAAAAGATAAGAAATTTTAAAAAATAACCACAATACTATTATCAAAGCCAGAAAGTTTAATAGTAATCCTTTTTGTCATCAATTATCTAGGCAATATTTATATTACACTTTTTTTTCAGTTCGATATATTGCTATTGGTTGATGTGTTTTTAAATTTAATATGTAGATTTCTGCTCTCCCTGGTAGTTTTTCCTATAGCTTTCCACATTCTGGATTTTACTGTATCCCCATGGAATTGTGTAAGATGTTCCTCTGTCCCCTTTATTCCTCTAAATTTGTAAAGCTACAGATTTGATCGGGTCAGCTTCATTATTGTTTTTGACAAGACCACTTTATAGATGATGATACATATTTCTCTCAGGAGATACATTATGCCTGTTATTCCAGTTGGCTTTTTAAGCCTAAAGGCAGAACTTCTCTTAATACATTTTTATTATTTTTTTCAGTTGTTTTAGCTTATTGAGGGTTTTTTTCAATCCAGAATTTTTTTTTTTTTCTTTTGAGACAGAGTCTCGCTCTGTCACCCAGGCTACAGTGCAGTGGTGCGATCTTGGCTCACTGCAGCCTCTGCCTCCCAAATTCAAGTGATTCTTCTGTCTCAGCCCCCTAAGTAGCTAGGATTACAAGCATCCACAACCATGCCCAGCTAATTTTTGTATTTTTAGTGGTGACAAGGTTTCATCATGTTGGGCCAGGCTGGTCTCAAACTCCTGACCTCAAATGATCCACCCACCTCGGCCTCCCGAAGTGCTGAGACTACAGGCGTGAGCCACCATACCCGACCTAGAATTTTTCATTTAGGAATTAGCAGTTAAATATGAGTGTTAATAAGCTATTTCACACAATTTTGGGTCACCCATGAAGTTACACATGGGCCAGGTACAGTGACTCATGCCTGTGATCCCAGTACTTTGGGAGGCCAAGATGACTTGAGCTCAGGAGTTCAAGACCAGCCTGGGCAGGGTGACAAAACCCAGTCTCTGCACAAAATACAAAAATTAGCCAGGCATGTTAGCATGCACTTGTAGCCCCAGCTACTAGGGAGGCTGAAGTAGGAGGATGACTTGATCCCAGGAGGCGGAGGTTGCAGTGAGCCAAGATGATGCCACTGCTCCCCAGCCTAGGCAACAGAGCTAGACCCTGTCACAGAAAAAAAAAGTTACAAATTTATATTTTACATCTTCAAGTCACTTATAAAAATACCAAAGGCAGGGAACTCTGTGACATACAATTGGAAATCTTCCTCTATATGACATCTATCCATTTCTCATTGAGTATGAGTCGTAGATTCACCTAACTGTACTCTTGTTCAACACTTTTCCCCCATCTTGTCCACAAGTTACCTTCATAAGATGTTAAATTTTTACTGATAATAAGACATGTCCTCAGCATTCATTTTATTTGCTAAAGAAAGGTGGTTAATTTCCTGTTGAGCCTCTACTGGCTGCTAGTGGTTACCGCTTCTTATCCAAGAGTTGCATTCAGTGATACACTGGTAAACGTTTGTCAGAAGTCTCTGTGGAAGCAAAGGTCCACATTTGTAGTATTTGCTAATTTCCAAGGTGTAAATACTCTCACTTTGTTGATTTCAAGCTACCTAGGTTATGCCCCTGAATGGGGAGGGGGAAGAGATATGCACCCTCGTCTCTACTTAGTCCTACTAATTATTTTTACTACTACTGTAGTAACGAAAATGCTTACCATGTGCCAGTCTCAGTTAAGTTCTAAGCATTTTACTTGTATTAACACATATTTCTTATAGCAACCATGTGAGATTACTGTCCCCATTTTACTGATGAGGTACAGAGGGATTAAGAAACTTACTGAAATGACTTTGTGGCTCCAGAGTCCTTGTTCGCCAAAGACTGTAAAGAGGAATCAGGTTGGTGGCAAGTTGTAAGGAAGGGAATGATAGAAGTCTTCTAGAGCAGGCCAGGACAAAAGTCTATCTTTCAGGAAATCCTTCAAAGAAAACTAGCATAAAGAGGCTCTCTAAGGAACCACTCTGGTCAGCAGAAGCAGATTCCTTGGACCAGTGTAAGTCCAGAGCCATACCCAGGATCAAACCTGGCCTCTATTGCTCACTGCTCAATAGCCACAGCCACATTTTAATTAAAATTAGTTACAATTAAAATTTGTCCCTCACTTTCAGTAACCTCATTTTAGATGTTCAACAGCCGCGTGTCTAGTGGCTGCTGTATTAGACAGTATAGATACTGGACAGCATTGCTCTAGAGTGAAGCCTACCCATAGCCAGGCATGCCTCCTGCCGGATTGGTATTTCTTCATGTTTTACATCTGACCTTTACCTTGGTGATCTTAACTCGGTAACTGCCTTATTTCTATTTGTGAACAATTTTATCCACGTCTAAACTTTAGAATTAGTAATAGCATATTTAACTCCTCCATTTTTAGGGAAAATATATAATGTTTAAGATACAAAATTATTAACAGATGCTATAACCTAGATTTATTCCTTTAAAAAGTTGCATTAAATGCAGTATTCTTATTTCTTTTTATTTAATAATTAAGGAGGAGAAAGTGCAGGCCATGCCACTTCCTCTCAGGAGCCTAGTGGATGCTCAGATCAGAGACCTGCAGAGGACCTCAACATCAGAGTGGAAAGGTTTGCTCTTCTTTTTGCAAATAGCATTTTGTTTAAGAAGACAGTGGTTTTCAGTTGTTTCATTAATTTGAATTAAAACTAAAGTTATGAAGTTTTAGAATTCTGAGCTGAAATTTTTGATCACCTAATTTGTATTTTTAAACATTACACTCTAAAACTTTTCTTCTTTTTTTTTTTGGTTTTTTTTTGTTTTTTTTTGTTTTGTTTTGTTTTGTTTTTTGAGACGGAGTCTCGCTCTGTCACCCAGGCTGGAGTGCAGTGGCCGGATCTCAGCTCACTGCAAGCTCCGCCTCCCGGGTTCACGCCATTCTCCAGCCTCAGCCTCCCGAGTAGCTGGGACTACAGGCGCCTGCCGCCTCGCCCGGCTAGTTTTTTGTATTTCTTAATAGAGACGGGGTTTCACCGTGTTAGCCAGGATGGTCTCGATCTCCTGACCTCGTGATCCGCCCATCTCGGCCTCCCAAAGTGCTGGGATTACAGGCTTGAGCCACCGCGCCCGGCCCTAAAACTTTTCTATATGTCTGAAGTCACCAGTCAGCTTTTGGTCTGATCATTCTAAGAATCCCCTTTTTATTTTTTATTTTTATTTTTCTTTTTTTTTCTTTTTTTTTCTTTTTTTTTTTTTAATTTATTTATTATTATTATACTTTAAGTTGTAGGGTACATGTGCATAACGTGCAGGTTTGTTACATATGTATACTTGTGCCATGTCGGTGTGCTGCACCCATCAACTCATCATTTACATCAGGTATAACTCCCAATGCAATCCCTCCCCCCTCCCCCCTCCCCATGACAGGCCCCTGTGTGTGATGTTCCCCTTCCTGAGTCCAAGTGATCTTATTGTTCAGTTCCCACCTATGAGTGAGAACATGCAGTGTTTGGTTTTCTGTTCTTGTGATAGTTCGCTAAGAATGATGCAGCCATCAAAAAGGATGAGTTTGCATCCTTTGTAGGGACATGGATGCAGCTAGAATCCCCTTTTTAATGGTATTTTGGTACATGGGTGTTTCCATCTGTCACTTCTGCTTTTATCTCTTTATGCCATAAGGATAAAAAGCTCCCGATGGGCAAGAACTTCAGCTCATTTTATGACTATGTACTGAGCTTGAGTTCTGCATAAGTGGATGTCTACTAAATGGCATTTTTCATTAGTTGGTCTAATAATCAAATACACATTTCTGGCTCTTTGTAGTTTCTAGTATTTTTAATGATACAATAATTGTCAAATCATAGTCTTTTATTACAGACGTGCACCACCACACCCGGCTAATTTTTTTTGTATATTTAGTAGTGACAGGGTTTCACCATGTTGGCCAGGCTGATCTTGAACTCCTGACTTCAGATGATCTGCTTGCCTTGGCCTCCCAAAGTGCTGGGATTACAGGCATGAGCCACCGCACCTGGCCTGTTATGGTTTTTTGTTTGTTTGTTTTTGAGATGAAGTCTGGCTCTGTTTCCAGGCTGGAGTGCAGTGGTGTGATCTCGGCTCACTGCAACCTCCTCCTCCCAGTTCAAGTAATCCTCATACCTCAGCTTCCTGAGTATCTGGGATTACAGGTGTGCGCCACTGTGACTGGCTAATTTTTGTATTTTTAGTAGAGACGGTTTTGCCATGTTGGCCAGGCTGGTCTCGAACTCCTGGCCTCGGGTGATCCTCTGGCCTTGGCCTCTCAAAGTGCTGAAATTACAGGCTTGAGCCACCATGTCCGGCCAGGATATGCAATGTTTTATTAAAGCTAACAGATGTGAAATAGGAATCTTTTAACGAATCTTTAGTTAAAATGCATTTTTTTTAAATTTCATTATAGTTTCCCCCCCTGCCCGAGACGGAGTTTTGCTCTTTCCCCCAAGCTGGAGTGCAGTGGCACAATCTCGGCTCACTACAACCTCCACCTCCTGGATTCAAGCGATTCGCCTGCCTCAGCCTCCCAAGTAGCTGAGATTACAGTTGCCCACCACCACGCCTGGCTAATTTTTGTATTTTTAGTAGAGACGGGGTTTCACCATGTTGACCAAGCTGGTCTCGAACTCCTGACCTCAGGTGATCCTCCCGCCTCGGCCTCCCAAAGTGCTGGAATTACGGGCATGAGCCACCATGCCCAGCCATGTCATTATGTTTAAAATGGGCAGAATTATCTGGCAAAGATAATACGTAGTACCATGAATTCCAGTCTTTTTATTTGGATAAGTTTCAAACCTCAATGTTGAAGAAATAGTGTAATGACCACCTTTCAATTTTTTTCTTTTTTTTTTTTCTTCTGATTCATTTGAAAGTTGCAGACATAATTTCACTTCATGCCTAGATACCTCAGCATGCATCTCCTAGGAAGACATTGGCTGAGGGTCTGTGGGCTTTGAGCAAGGACTCCAGCCTAGGCCAGGACCTGGGGATCTGTGCTCACAGACCCATGTCCTGCCCCCTTCTGGCACCCAGGCAGGCATAGTGACCATTAATAAGTAGATGCCAGCCAGGCACAGTGGCTCACGCCTGTAATCCCAGCACTTTGGGAGGCCGAGGTGGGTGGATCAACTGAGGTCAGGAGTTTGAGACCAGCCCGAGCAACATGGTGAAACCCTGTCTCTACTAAAAATACAAAAATTACCTGACATAGTGGTGGGTGCCTGTAATCTCAGCTACTCAGGAGGCTGAGGCAGGAAAATTGCTTGAATCCAGGAGGTAGAGATTGCAGTGAGCTAAGATTATGTCATTGCACTCCAGCCTGGGCAACAAGAGAGAAAATCCATCTCCAAAAAAAAAAAAGTCAATGCCCAAATGTAGAAGTGATGGAACAGTTTGTTACTAAATTAGATGCAGTGTAGCTTTTCACCCAGATTAAAACAAACTTCCATTTGTATTTCTCAGAAGAAAATTCTACAAATGGTCTGTAAATACATTTATACACCATTTTCAGATGGTGTATATTTTCAGATATAAACACAATACCATTATCATACTCGAGAAATTCTAAATTGATACAGTAAGATTATCTAATTTGTTGTTCAAATTCAGATTTCCCAGTTGCTCCAATAATGGCCTTTTTAACTTTTTTTTCCTTGATTCAAGATCCAGTCAAGGATTGTTCATTGCATTTAGTTTAGGCTCTAAATCCAACGCATTTCTATTCTTGTTTGCATTTTTGATGATTTAGACATTTTGAAGAGTCTAGGTTAGTTGTTTCTACAATGTCCTTTGATCTGGTCCCTGTTCTATCATTAGATTCAGATTAAACTCTGATAAGAACATTACCAAGATAATGTTTTGTCCTTTCCATTACTCATATCAGGAGACAAGTAATACCAGATGTATGCGTTATTGGAAATGTAAAGTTTATGTGGTTAGGATAGTATCTGTTCGGTACCCTTTTCATTTTCTAATATATAAGTTGTCTATGGGGTGATTCTTTGAAACGGTAACTATCCTACTGCTTAAAAACTTTCACCCACTAGTTTCGGCATTCATTGATTTTTGCTGTAATCACCTATTTCATTGATGTTTAAAAATTGTGGTATTTTTCTCATTCTATTTTTTCTACATTATCAGCTAGCATTCTTCTGTAGAGAAATGCTTTCATCTGTCCCCTCTACTTTCCATCTGCTCACCCCCGCTGCCTTTTTCCAGTAAACTACTTATTGGACACCAGCACCCAGATGAAGGAATAGAAAATTACCAGTGCTCGTCTGGCGCAGTGGCCCACGCCTGTAATCCCAGCACTTTGGGAGGCTGAGGTGGGCAGGTCACTTGAGATCAGGAGTTCGAGACCAGCCTTGCCAACATGGTACAACCTTGTCTCCACTAAAAATACAAAAATTAGCCGGGCGTGGTGGTGTGCATCTGTAGTCCCAAGCTACTGAGAAGTCTGAGGTAGGAGAATCACTTGAACCCGGGAGGCAGAAGTTGCAGTGAGCCGAGATCATGCCACTTCACTTCTGGGCAACAAAGTGAGACCTTGTCTCAAAAAAAAAAAAAAGAAAGAAAGAAAATTAACAGTACCTAACCAGCTTTCCTTATGCCCCTTTCCAATTATGGATTCCCTCTGTAAGATGATCACTATCCTGAATCTAACACTGTAGGTTAGTCTGTTTGTGAACTTTGTGATGGAATCATCCAACATGTATTTTTGTGTTTGATCTCCTTTGTTTAGCTTTGTATTTTGAGGCTTATCCATGTTGCATGTTGCGGTAATTGGTGCACTCTCACTACTTTATAGTATTCTATTTGACTCTACTATGATTTATTAATCCATTCTACTGTTGGTGGGTATTAGGATTGTTTTCTGTTTGGGGCTATTTGAATGGAACTGCTATGAGGAACATTCTTGTATATGTCTTGGTGAACGTGTGTACACATTTCTTCGGGGCATATATATATATGAAAAGCAGGAATTTCTGGGTTACAGATACTGATCAAACAGCTTTCCAAAGTGGTTAAGCCAATTTACAGTTTCCCTTAGCAGTTAAGACATGTCACAGATGCTTTTTTTTCTCTCATGTGTTACTATCCATTTCTCTATTCTTTTTGGTGCACAAATTGCCCCAAATTTGACTTGTTGGAATCCCCTTCATATTGGGTCTTCTGGCTTTTTGACATGTCTCCAACATTCCTTGAGTACTCACTCCTTTGATTGCTGGCACACATTGTTCAGCTGAGTTCTAATAAATGTATATACCAAACACTTTTAGAGAAAATACCATTTTTCATTTAAAAAAATGAAATATAATTCACTACCATGAAATTGAAAGTGTACAATTCAGTGAGTTTTAGTATATTCACAAGGTTGTGCATCCATTACCACTGTCTAATTTCAGAATCATTATATTATTTTTTAATTTTTTTATTTTTTTGAGATAGAGTCTCGCTCTGTTGCCCAGGCTGGAGTGCAGTGGCACCATCTCAGCTCACTGCAGCCTCTGCCTACCGGGTTCAAGTGATTCTCCTGGCTCAGCCTCCTGAGAAGCTGGGATTACAGGCGCACACCACCACGCCCGGCTATTTTTTGTATTTTTAGTGGAGACAGGGTTTCACCGTGTTGATCAGGCTAGTCTCAAACTCCTGACCTCGTAATCTGCCCAACTCGGCCTCCCAAAGTGCGGGGATTACAGGCATGAGCCACCGTGCGTGGCCTATTTTATTAGTTTTTGAGATGGGATTTCATTATGTTGCATGCTACCATACTCAGGTAATTTTGTATTATTTATTTATTTTTTTTTTTCCTGAGGCGGAGTCTCACTCTCTCGCCCAGGCTGGAGTACAGTGGCATCATCTCGGCTCACTGCAACCTCCGCCTCCTGGCGGTTTGAGCCAGGTTTGAGCCACCGTGCCCGGCCTAATTTTTTATTTTTTGTAAAGATGGGGTCTCAAGTTGTTGCCCAGACTGGTTTCAAACTCCAGGGCTTAGGCCGTCCTCCTGCCTCAGCCTCCTGCAGTGCTGTGATTACAGATGTGAGCCACCACACCCAGCCTCCATTTGTTTGTTTGTCTGTTTCAGACAGGGATCTCCCTTTGTCACCCAGGCTGGAATGCGGTAGCGAGAAAGTGGCTCACTGCAGCCTCGACCTCCCAGCTCAAGCAATTCTCTCACCTCAGCCCCGATAGACAGGGTTTTGCCATGTTGCTCAGGCTGGTCTTTAGCTCAAGAGATCCAACCACCTCGGCCTCCCAAAGTGTTGGGATTACAGGCATGAGCCACTGTGCCCGGCCTCCATTCATTTTTAATTGATGAACTTCTTACAGTTGAGAATCAAGTTGGTGTTAGTAATTTAGTATTAATAATTTGCTGGCCTTAAGTTTTTGTTTTTATTTTTACAGTTTTTTTGTTTTGTTTTTACTATAGTGCTATTTACTTTTATATAAGGAGTAGAGCATTTATCAGTCACTGATTTATATATTTGCTTGAAAATGTATTTGTAGATTTTAAAGTCAGTATCAGGTAAATCAGAAGGAAAAAGGCAAACTAATCATAAGTGGGAAGTGAGGCATTTAGACTGAAGCTAGGCTTCTGATGGGCTCTCGTTGACTCCAGGATTTCTTTAGGAGCCTGAAGCCAGGCAGATAAATTGTTGCTTGCTTTTTGTTTGTTTATTTCTCCAATTGTTTTAGCTAAATCCATCTCCTAAATATGTTTTATATTAATATGATGTGTCTCAATTAATGTGGTGTTTTTTTGTTTTGTTTTGTTTTAAATACAGACTAACAAAAAAACTTGAAGAAAGGAGAGAAGAGAAAAGAAAAGAGGAAGAACAGGTAAAGTTCATGCAGTTAGCATTGTTTTATCTTGTCATTAACTGAGGTTATGATTGATTATTCTATTCAGTGTGGCAGGCCTAGGGTGACTTCCTAGTTTTAGTTCAGTGTTGCAGCACTATGAAGATAATTCCTATCTGTTTTCTCTAGTAGAGTCATAGGATATACATTTTTTGTGTTCTTTCCGTAAATTGCTACGAATAAATTAGACCATGCTTTTTCCCTCTGAAATGATTTTTTTATACTAAGAATAAAGGAACTGGAGCAAAAATTGTTTGGCTTGAGGCAGAACAAAGTTTTAGTTCATTTTTGTGAAAAAATGTGTAGACATTTTGCTGAATTTTTCCTCTCCTGTTAAGCATTCTAGTACATGGTTCATTTTTCTCACCACATGTACCTAACTGTGTAGCATTTCTTTGGAGTTCTAATATAGGAAGGTTACCATTTCATTCAAGCCAAATACATGACCACCATCTTGTCCCTGAAGGGTAATATATTTAACCTCATGACTAAAGGCCTGTAATTATGCTTACCTTCAACTTACGCTGACTACATTATTATCTTAACAGACCACTGGCAGTGATTTGTAGATTGATAGACATTTGAGCATTAACCATGCCATTAATAAAAACTCGTCTAGACTTACATTTTATGAAGTTTTATTTTTTTAACTGCAGTTTTCCTTACATTCAAAATATCTGGGGCAGATTTTCAAGTTGTTTTTGGATCATAAAACTTTTTCTTTAATTCAGAGAGAGATTAAGAAGGAAATTGAGAGGAGAAAAACTGGAAAAGAAATGTTGGATTATAAAAGAAAACAAGAAGAAGAATTAACAAAAAGAATGTTGGAGGAAAGAAACAGAGAAAAGGCAGAAGATAGGGCAGCTCGAGAACGTATAAAACAGCAGATTGCATTGGTAAGTCTTAAGTTTCTAGACATTCATGAAATTGTTTTTCTGTGCACAGTAGCTTTAGATTACTACTAGACTGTGCACACAGAAATAGTAGTTTTTAGTGACTCATAGACTACCAATGATGAGCTTCCTTTTATTAGAAATTGTAAATGAATTAAAATAGTTAAGATTAACATTGAGTTGATTTTTTTCAAAGTGATTTTTATTCATATTTTTTTAATTTATGACTTTTATCAGTATTCAGAAAGCAGCTTTTAAAGATTCCCTGGAAAATAAGCTAAGTACCTAGTAGTCTTCTCTAATCACAGGCACACTTTTTTGCAACATTCAGAGGATTTAGGCACATCATAAAGCTTACTTTGCAACAATTGCTTTTAGAATTCATCAGCTGCAATACATATTAAAACCATCCCACCAGGTGTGGCTCATGCCTGTAATCCCAGCACTTTGGGAGGCCGAGGCAGGCTGATCACCTGAGGTCGGGAGTTCAAGACTTGCCTGGCCCATATGATGAAACCCGTCTCTACTAAAAATACAAAAATTAGTCGGGTGTGGTGGTGGGCGCCTGTAATCCCAGCTACTTGGGAGGCTGAGGCAGGAGAATCACTTGAACCCGGGAGGTGGAAATTGCAGTAGGCTGACATCGTGCTATTATACTCCAGCCTGGGCAACAAAAAGCGAAACTCCATCCCAAAAAAAAGAAAGAAAGAAACCATCCGTACCTTAATATTTTTTGTTCATTTGGTCAGTCAACAAGTTTTTGTTGAGCATTCATTATTTATTTATTTTTGAGATGGAGTTTTAGTCTTGTTGCCCAGGCTGGAGTGCAACGGCGCAATGTCGGCTCACTGCAACCTCCGCCTCCTGAGTTCAAGCAATTCTCCTGTCTTAGCCTCCCAAGTAGCTGGAATTACAGGCGCATGCCAACATGCCTGGCTAAATTTTGTATTTTTAGTAGAGACGGGGTTTCATCACATTGGTCAGGCTGGTCTCGAACTCCTGACTTAAGGCGATCCACCCACCTTGGCCTCCCAAAGTGCTAGAATTACAGGCCCAGCATTTATTATGTGCCAGACCTCCTTCCAGTCTTGGAGATACAATAGTGAGCAAATTCCTGTCCTTGTTTCCTTAATAATAATTCTGGTCTCCGACAGTTGATAAAACTAAAAAGTAACAGTTCCAGAATGTTAAAGTTTGCATATGGTGTTAGAGATTTCAGGCAGCAAGGCACAGTGGCTCACAACTGTCATCCCAGAATTTTAGGAGACCGAGGTGGAAGGATTGCTTGAAACCAGGAGTACGAGACCAGCCTGGGCAACAAAGCTGCCCAGAGGTGGTGTAGAGACCCCACCTCTACAAGAAAAGAAAAAAATTAGCTGGGCATGGTGGCATGCACCTGTAGTCCCAGCTACTCTGGAAGCTGAGGTGGGAGGATTGCTTGAGCCCAGGTGTTCAGAGGCTGCAGTGAGCTATGATTATGCCACTGCACTCCAGCCTTGATGACAGAGCAAGACCCTGTCTCTTAATAAAAAAAAGAATTCCATGCATATTTGTGTTTGGAATTGTGTGAATTGACCATTCTGGCAGTAAAGCTAATTGGTTTTTAACAATGTTTTAAAGGACCGTGCAGAGAGAGCTGCTCGTTTTGCAAAGACAAAGGAAGAAGTAGAGGCTGCCAAAGCTGCTGCCTTGCTAGCCAAACAGGCAGAAATGGAAGTCAAGAGGGAATCTTATGCAAGAGAAAGAAGGTACTTTATTTCATGCTGAAATATCTCTCCACATAGGGGCTGAGGAGAATGATTACAGGCGGTTTTTAACACTGATGTGTACTGTGGTTATAAGCAGTCAATTCCAGAGGGACATATTGATTAATTTGACAGCTCCCAATGATATCTATCATTTCGTGTTAGTGTACACTAAAAAAGTACTACATAAATAACTTTAAAAGGGCCCAATAAATGTCTGTTTTCCAAAGACAGAAATGATTTGTAACCAAATGAATATAATGTTTATCTCATACGTATTAGGATTCTTCAGTTGTCAGAATCCCCCATCAGATAGTTTTAAGCAAAAGAGGAAACACGTTGGCTCTGCAGTTCAGAAATCCAAGGGTGAATTTGGTTAGGCATGGCTGTTTCCAGTGATCTAAAGGATATCATTAAAATTTCTCTCTCTCTTTTTAATTCTTGGTTTCTTCTGTTTTAGCTTCATTCTCAGAGAAACTCTCCATGGTGTCAGGAGAGCCCAGCACCTCCTGGCACTTTCAGGACCTTGAATTCACGATCCCAGACAGAAGAGATTAACCTTTTCTCTCTCATGCTTGTATTGAGAATGAGAATTCTGATTGCCCCTGTTTGGATCATGTGGCCACCTTCAGACTAGTCAGTGTCCACATGTGTGGGCCCTCTGGTTGGAGGAGGTGACATGTCCAACCCTGTGGCAAAGGAGGTGGGGGAAATGTTACTGATAATTATACCAGAATGAATGACACATAGCAGGGTCAGAAGGCAGTTGCCAAAACAAAAATATGTTGAAAAGACAAAAAAAGTTTAGATTTCCAGTACACCTTGCTAGTTGGATTATGGTTAATACTTATTGTCTTCTCTGCCTTTTCATATTTCCATATTGGACAGTTGACAAGTAGTATTTTGTAATCAGAAAAATTATTTTTTAAAAATAATTTTCCAAAAATAATGAAGTAATAAATTTAACAAAAGTGTAAGATTTGTGTGCTAAAAATGACAAAACATTGTTGAAAGATTTAAGACTTAAATACATGGAAAGTATCCTATGTTCATAGATAAGAATACTTAATATTGTTAAGATGATAATCCTCCCCAAACTGATCTATAGAGTCAACATTCCTACCAAAATTCCAGCTGGCTTTTTTCCATAAATTATAAACCTAAAATTCATATGGAAATGCAAAAAACACAATAGTTAATCTGGAAAATGAAGATGGATGACTCATACTTCCCGATTTTCAAACTTACTACAAAGCATACAGTGATGTAATGATATAAGGTGAACGTATCGACCAGTGTAATAGAATGGAGTCTCTAGAAATAAACCCTTGCATTTATGAACTGTTTATTTTTGAAAAGGGTACCAAGACTATTGAGTGGGAAAGAAGAATCTTTTCAACAAAAGGTGCTTGGACAACTGAATAGCTACATGCAAAATAATGAATTTGGACCTTTACCTCACACCACGTACAAAATTAACTCAATGGATCATCTACTAAAAAGTAAAACTGTATAAAATATATATTCTTAGAGGAAAAAAGAGGAGTATATTTTTGTGATCTAGGAGTAGCCAATAGATTGTTAGACATGGCACTAAAAGCACAGGAACAAAATTTAAAAATAGATAAATCAGACTTCATCAAAATTTAAAACTTTTGTGCTTTGAAGGATATCATCAAGAAACAACTGACTGGGCGCAGTGGCTCACGCCTGTAATCCCAGCACTTTGGGAGGCCAAGGCGGGCGGATCACGAGGTCAGGAGATCAAGACCATCCTGGCCTACACGGTGAAACCCTGTCTCTATTAAAAATACAAAAATTAGCCAGGCGTGGTGGCACATACCTGTAATCCCAGCTACTTGGGAGGCTGAGGCAGGAGAAGCACTTGAACCCGGGAGTTGGAGGTTGCAGTGAGCCAGGATTGCCACTACACTCTAGCTTGGCAACAGAATGAGACTCCGTCTCAAAAAAACAAAAAAAAATAAAAAACTGCAAAGAAGCTGGGCGTGGTGGCTCACGCCTGTAATCCCAGCACTTTGGAAGACTGAGGCAGGCGGATCAGTTAAGGCCAGGAGTTCAAAACCAGCCTCGCCAACATGGCAAAACCCCGTCCCTACTGAAAATACAAAAATTAACTAGGCATAGTGGTGCACACCTGTAATCCCAGCTACTCGAGAGGCTGAAGCATGAGAATCGCTTGAACCAGGGAGGCAGAGGTTGTAGTGAACCGAGATCGTGCCACTGCACTCCAGCCTGGGTGACAGAGTGGGACTCTGTCTCAAAAAAAAAAAAGAGTGCAAAGAACAACCCATAGAATTGGAGAAAATATTTGCAAATCATATATTTGATAAGAGACTTGTGTTTAGATTATAAAAAGAACCTATGACTCAATTATAAAGACACCCAGTTCAAATATGTGGAAAGGATTTGAATAGACATTTCTCCAAGGAAGATACACAAATGGCCAGTAAGCACATGAAAAAATGTTCAACATCATTAGTCATTAGGGAAATCAAGTCAAACCCACAATGAGATACTATTTCACACCCACTAAGTATGCCTACATGTAAAGAGAAAGTAATAAGTGTTTGTGAGGATGTGGATAATTGGGAACCTTTCTGTGTTACTGGTGGGATTGTAAAATGATATAGCCACCTTGGAAAACAGTTTGCTAGTAACGCAAAATGTTAAGCATAGTGTTATCATAGGACCCAGCAGTTCTACAGCAGCAGTTTATACGCAGTTTATATCCAAGAGAATTGAAAACACCCACACAAAAACCTGTACATGAGTATTCCTAGCAGCATTAGTCAAAATAGCTAAAATGTGTTGTTAACCCAAATGTCCAGCAACTGAAGAATGTGTAAACTGTATCTCATACGACAAAGTTTTTCAGCAATAAGAATAAGAACTGATACATGCAACAACATGGGTGAACCTTGAAAATACAATTTCCATGAAAAAAACAAGTTACAAAGGTCACATACTGTATGATTCTATTATATGACATGCCCAAAATAGACAAATTCATAGTAGATTAGTGGTTGCCAGGGTCTGGAGGAGGGAGATATGGGGAGTGACTGCTAACGGGGTTGGAGTTCCTTTTTGGCATGATGCAAATGTTCTGGAATTAGATAATGGTGATAGTTGCACAATTCTGAATATATTTAAAAACCACTGAATTGTACACTTTAAAAGGCTTAATTTTTGTTTATTTGAGACAGTCTCGCTCTGTTGCCCAGGCTGGAGTGCAGCGGCGTGATCTTGGCTTACTGCAACCCATGTCTCCCGGGTACAAGCAATTCTCCCTGCCTCAGCTTCCTGAGTAGCTGGGATTACAGGCATACACCAGCATGCCCAGCTAATTTTTGTATTTTTTAGTAGAGAGAGGGTTTTGCCATGTTGGCCCAGCTGGTCTTGAACTCCTGACCTCAGGTGATCTGCCCACCTTGGACTCCCAAAGTGCTGGGATTATAGGCGTGAGCTACAGCACCCAGCCTAAAAGGGTTAATTTTTTAAGATGAATCTCAGTAAAGCAGTTATTAACAAATAAAAAGATCTGATATGGTGGAAAAAACTATTGTCATTGCATATTTCCACTTCCATTTTCTGTAACTTAGTGATATTGTTAATATACAGAGGTGAAGATTGTGACTTTAGTTTTCTTTTTTGATAGCACTGTTGCAAGAATTCAATTCCGTCTTCCTGATGGTTCTTCCTTTACAAATCAGTTCCCTTCTGATGCTCCTCTGGAAGAGGCAAGGCAGTTTGCTGCACAGGTAAATTTATGTCTTGAGTTGTAGTAAAAATAGATGTATAGGTTACTAAATTATAGGAAGGGAAAATTTCAAAGCAGAAGTTGAATGTGAATAAATTGTGACCTCTCCAGGAGGGAGGCACAAGACACCTCTGAGATATTGTGGAAATTCTGTTGTGTGTTAGTGCATATGGGAGTAACATATCTGCTTTGTGTGCAGAAGTAGGAATTTGCTGATACTGTACAATAGGTCCTGGGAACTTTTCTTTTTTAAAATTTTTTGAGACAGGATCTCACTGTGTTGCCTAGGCCAGAGTGCAGTGGTGCGATCACAGCTCCCTGCAGCCTCGACTTCCTGGGCTCAAGCGACCCTCCCACCTCAGCCTCCCAAGTAGCTGGAACTTACAGATACTGCCATGCCTTGCTAATTTTTGTACTTTTTGTAGAGACAGGGTTTCACCATGTAGCCAGGCTGGTCTTGAACTCCTGGGCTCAAGCATTCCTCCCACCTCAACCTTGCAATGTGTTGAGATTTACAGGCGTGAGCCACCTAGCCCAGCCACTGGGAACTTTTTTCACTGATTAGTAGACTTATTGGAGGAGTGACAAGCAAGTAGATTTCCCGAAGGTCTAATGTGAGGGAGTTGTCCCACTACCCTGAAATGTAAGCAGTTTTTCTCAGTCCTCTCTCCATTTCCTACAGATTGCTTAGGGGCTGGTCATTTTCCTACGATCTACCTGTTGGCTAAGCAAAAAGAGGCAGTAAACTTTATTGACAATAGTATCTTCTTCAGGAATTTACTTCCAAAAGGTGGCTTTACTCAAAATCTGAATGGAGTATCTTAAGATATAAGTAGTTTTCAATTTGTTTTTATTTCCTGATTGATTCCTTATTCAAAATGGATTCTGAGTATCAGATGTCCTTTGAGTTCTAGGCTCATTATATTTATCAGTATTTTTTTCATATATATAACTTCAAGGTTAAAATTAGGGAGTTGGATTCAGATCTTTCCACCAGACCTTTTCTCCCCATTTTGGGCTTCTTACTTACAGGTTTCAAGAGAAGGACACCTCAAGCTGTTCACCTTCTTGCACTGGTGAATTAGGCTAGACAATGTAAACATTGATTTTAAAAACTGTTTCCCCCTAAGCTTTATAGTAGAAACAGTCCCAAATAGACACTTTCATTCTTCTTTTGTCTTGGAGCCTCCCACAATGTGTCCCCTATCCTGAGTTTCACTGCTGTTGCCACAGGTAAATGAAGAAGGGACTACATGGGGAAAAGAGATCTTTGATCACATTTGTCCTATTAAAACTCCACCTCAGGCCAGGCATGGTAGCTCATGCCTGTAATCCCTGCGCTTTGGGAGACCGAGGTGGGAGGATCACGAGGTCAGGAGTTCAAGACTAGCCTGACCAACATGGTGAACCCCTGTCTATTCTAAAAATACAAAAATTAGCCGGATGTGGTAGTGTGCGCCTGTAATCCCAGCTACTCGGGAGGCTAAGGCAGGAGAATCGCTTGAACCCAGGAGGCGGAGGTTGCAGTGAGCTGAGATTGCACCACTGCACTGAAGTCTGTGGGACAGAGCAAGATTCCATCTCAAAAAAAAACAAAAAGCAGGCTGGGCGCGGTGGCTGACACCTGTAATCCCAGCACTTTGGGAGGCTGAGGCAGGCGGCTCACGAGGTCAGGAGATCGAGACCATCCTGGCTAACATGCTGAAACCCCGTCTCTACTAAAAATACAAAAAATTAGCCAGGCGTGGTGGTGGGCACCTGTAGTCCCAGCGACTCGGGAGGCTGAGGCAGGAGAATGGCGTGAACCCGGGAGGTGGAGCTTGCAGTGAGCCTAGATCGCGCCACTGCACTCCAGCCAGGGTGACAGAGCGAGAGTCCGTCTCAAAAAAAAAAAAAAAAACAAAAAACTCCACCTCAGTACAGTTACTGAGAACAGTGAGGGGTATGTGTGATCTACGGTAAAAAATAAAAATAAAAGAAATAAACTACAAAAAAGTTAATCTCCTTCTTTGGAATCTTCTAGGGAAAGATACACAGATGTCTAAGATTTTACAGTGATTTTTGTATATAGAGACTTAACATTGTGAGGGTAATTATGGTGCTGTCCATTGTACGTTCCTGGATCTGGGATTGTGTGTATCATGTAGGTTAATTATGGACCATTTGTGCCTTGAGACACGGAGGAGGCTACCTTTCCTGAAGGTATATATGAGGGAAATACTGGTCTAGTCCAGATTCTTAATAGGGATTACCTGTAATCCAAATGTGTGTTCATGAGACATTAATGTAAGTTTGCCAAAGGATAGTGAAAACCTAATGATGAACGGCAGCAGTACTTAAAGGAGATACACAGTTGTCCATTTTTACTCAATTTATTTGTGTTTTTAGGAACTACATTTTGCTATTTTGTGGTCATCTTTGAGTTATAGAAGCTTTTAAAAACTGTTTGGATTTGATAGCTTTTCAGCTGCTTAGGGGCTGGAAGCACAATTTTATACCTTTTTTTGAGTTTACATGTAATGAACTTTTAAAATTAAGGCAATTTTAATTAAAGCAGTCATTTTGGATTCATCTGAGTAATGTAATATCTTACTTTGAAAGGCACCCTTGTAAGTTTTTAAAACTTATGTTACAGACTGTTGGCAACACTTACGGTAATTTTTCGTTAGCAACCATGTTTCCCAGGAGGGAATTTACCAAAGAAGATTATAAAAAGAAGTTACTGGATTTGGAACTTGCCCCAAGCGCTTCGGTGGTACTGTTGCCAGTATGTATATACAGATGCATTTTTTTCTCTTCTTATCATTATCTGTTTATCATACTCTTCATTTCTTACAGTTGGGGAAAGGAAGTGCAGAGGTATACTGTGGGTAATTAAAATTCAAGTTATCCAATAATTAGATAAATTTATGATTCCATTATCCTGTGCTTTATTTGTATTGCTGATATTACTTGTGAGACATGAAATAGTTTAATTTTCAACTTTTTTCTTCACATATTTTTGTGTACGAAAAAATGACCACTAGAAGACAATAAGAAATGCAGATTATCAGCCTAATCCACACACTTAGTGTCTTTTATTTATATATGCTCTACTGTTTGCCAAGTTTTTTAAAAAAACATTATTTTAACAAAAATAACATGAATATTTAAACAGATTATCCCATTTTATCTGCACAACAATATTTTAATCTCTGGTGAAGAAAAGAAGTTAAGACAGCTTAAATGACTGCTGCCAAGGTCCTACCTTAAGTGCCATAACTGGGATGAGAGCCTGGGTCTTCTGTGTCCTGGTTAACATAATTTTCCTTGCTCTATACTAGACATGTCCCCCACCCCAAAACAGCTCTCCAGTAATCAGGATTTCATTGTTTAAACGTTTTTTTTAATCAGCAAGAAAGACTTTTCTTATAAAAGTTTAATATTCTTAAAAAATAGGTGGCTCATTTCACTGAGAACTACTTTCTAGTTTGTATATTACAATTTCTCTTAAACAGAGCTCCAAATAATTATACAATTACATACAATTGTATATATAATATACAGTATTATACAATTACAATATGGTATATATAATGTACAGTATTATACAATTATAAGATTGTATATATATACAGTATTATACAATTATAATATTGTATATATAATATAGAGTATTATGCAATTGTATATATAACGTACAGTATTATGCAATTATAATATTGTATATATAATACAGTTTTATGCAATTATAATATTGTATATATAATACACAGTATTATGCAATTATAATATTGTATATATAATACACAGTATTATGCAATTATAATATTGCATATATAATACACAGTATTATGCAATTATAATATTGTATATATAATACACAGTATTGTACAATTATATTGTATATATAATGTACAGTATTATGCAATTATATTGTATATATAATATACAGTATTGTACAATTATATTGTATATATAATGTACAGTATTATGCAATTATAATATTGTATATATAATGTACAGTATTATGCAATTATTGTATATATAATATATAGTATGCAATTATAATATTGTATATTATAATTTATCTTTAAAAACTTCTGGGAGTCTTCAGAAGTTTATATATACCTGAAAAACAGCAAAAGATATCATTTCACCCTCTTGAAGTAAACTAAAATCAGTAGGACCTCCTTTTCCAGATAAAAGTTTTGTCTGGAACCTTGGGTATGATGTGATTGTACTAATGTAGTCTTTATCTAGGTTTGTTTATTTCTTAATTTCTAGGCAGGAAGACCAACTGCATCCATTGTACACTCTTCCAGCGGAGACATTTGGACCTTGTTGGGAACAGTACTTTATCCATTCCTTGCCATCTGGAGATTAATTAGCAATTTCTTGTTTAGCAATCCACCTCCCACACAGACTTCAGTGAGAGTAACATCGTCAGAACCCCCAAACCCTGCATCATCTAGCAAATCAGAAAAAAGGTATCTGTGTGTGTTTTCCCCATTTATAAAATATGTAAGTCATGCCCAATATCTTTTTTAAAGTAAAAAATTGAGTACTTTGCCTTTCTGTATATGTCCTTTCCAGTTCCCACAGTGGAGGAGAAAAACTCAGATGCTCTGAAACTTTATTATATCATCTCTCCTCAGCTTTGTAAAACCAATTTTATGGAAAGCAGCTTCACCTCTGCTGGTTTATTGTTTCATTCATTGAAGCTTCTTTATCCCATAACTATCAAGGCAGTTTTTTTTCTAGTAACTTCTTTCTTCCTAACCATGTTTTGCTTGACAAGATATTTCATTCCATTAATTGTTCAGGGTCATCTTGCATAATTACTGTAGATGAATTACTCTGCTTTGATAATTTTAACCCTGTTGGTTATTTTATATACTGGCTGATAGCCTTGTCTGGATCATTCAAAGAAGGACCAAATTGCAGAAACAGGTTATTCCTTTGAAAATTCTCCTTCAGAGAATTATTTTGGACTAATCCCTTAACCAGGAGGCCAGGGCCTGATACAGTGGCTCACGCCTGTAATCCCAGCACTTTGGGAGGCTGAGGGGAGAGAATTACTTGAGCTCAGGCATTCAAGACTAGCCTGGGTAATATAGTGAGACTTTGTCTGTATAAAAAAAATTTTTTTTTTTTTTTTTTTTTTTTCTGAGACGGAGTCTGGCTCTGTCGCCCAGGCTAGAGTGCAGTGGCCGGATCTCAGCTCACTGCAAGCTCTGCCTCCCAGGTTTACGCCATTCTCTTGCCTCAGCCTCCCGAGTAGCTGGGACTACAGGCGCCCACCACCTCGCCCGGCTAGTTTTTTGTATTTTTTAGTAGAGGCGGGGTTTCACCATGTTAGCCAGGATGGTCTCGATCTCCTGACCTTGTGATCCACCCGTCTCGGCCTCCCAAAGTGCTGGGATTACAGGCTTGAGCCACCGCGCCCGGCCAAAAAAAATTTTTTTAATTTGCTGGGCACATGTCTGTGGTCCCAGCTATTTGGGAGGCTGAGATGGGAAGATCACTTGAGCCCTGGAGATCGAGGGTGCAGTGAGCCAAGATTGTGCCATTGCACTCCAGCCTTGGTGACAGGGTGAGAGTGAGATCCTGTCTCAAAACAAAAACAAAACAACATTTATAGTAGATAGCATGCAATGGTTAGCATAGTAATACAACACTGACAATTTAACTCGTATCTTTGTTAAGCTTTTATTGAAACAGGTTAACGGGAAGTATTTTCCTAGAAAGTAAGATTATGCCCCTTTCTAATAATTACATAATAATGTAACTTACTGTAATGGACACCTCTGTTACGCACTCTGTGAGGCCTTTTATAGGCATTATAACAAATCTTCACACCAGTCCTATGTGATAAGTAATAGAAATTCTTTCCTCTCTGCCTTCAGTGTGGAGAACCCCTAGTCATGTGTTTATGGATTCCATAGGTAATGACTTATAAAAGTATTGGGCTGCTTTGTCCTTTATTTTATTTAATAACTTTAGGCAGAAAGACCAGTTATCTACTAAGTATATTACTCTAGTGAGGACACAGGGAAACTCAAACAAGGCTGAGTCTTACAACTCTTAACTGAGCAATGGGTGGGAGCATTTAATACTGGATTACTGTAAAACAGGATAGCTTGTTGTGTGTATTTTTTTTTTTTTTTTTTTTTTTTTTTTTGAGAAGGAGTCTCGCTCTGTCACCCTGGCTGGAGTGCGGTGGCGTGATCTCGGCTCACTGCAAGCTCCGCCTTCCGGGTTCACATCATTCTCCTGCCTCAGCCTCCCGAGTAGCTGGGACTACAGGTACCAGCCACCACGCCTGGGTAATTTTTTTGTATTTTTAGTAGAGATGAGGTTTCACCGTGTTAGCCAGGATGGTCTCGATCTCCTGACTTCGTGATCCGCCTGCCTCGGCCTCCCAGAAGTGCTGGGATTACAGGTGTGAGCCACTGTGCCCGGCCTGTTGTGTGGATTTTTAAAACTTTTTTCAGGCTGGGTGTGGTACCTCATACTTGTAATCCCAGCTCTTTGGGAAGCTGAGGCACAAGGATCACTTGAGGCCAAGAGTTTGAGACGAGCCTGGGCAACATAGTGAGACTCCATCTCTACAAAAAAAAATTTTAATGAGCTCTGTGTGATGATGGCGTGTGCCTTTAGTTTCAGCTGCTTGGGAAGCTGGGGCAGGAGGATTGTGTGAACCCCAGAGTTTTGAGGCTGCAGTGAACCATGATCATGCCACTGCACTCTAGCCTGGGCAACAGAGGGGAGACCCTGTCTTAAAAAAAACAAAAAACACTTTTTTCAAATAAGAGAAAGGTCTTAGATTGGAACAAAGGATGGAATAAAAGTTGTGTCAAAGACAGGGTGAAGCTTTGTGTTCCACTGTTATTTTTCCTTTTTTCTCTGTCTGCTCTAGAGTTAACAAAAGTCTGTTGGCTTAAATTTTATCCTTATACCTTTGTATTTTCAGATGAGGAAGTCCTCTTTGTTCTTAATTGTTTATAAATAAGTCATTTTTAAAGATTTTGTGAAGGATTAAAAATTGACCCTTTCTGTCAAGCTGACTGGAGCTTTGGATAGTCTCTAGAGTGCTAAGTTACAAATGTTTTAGTAGGTATGTCAGCTTGCATAAATAACAAAGGAAAGATTAGTTGGCAAATGGTCACACTCCTCTAAAGCTTAGTAAGTCTCTAAGAAACACAATGGAAATGGAATATATGATTTGGCTGGCTGGCTTCACTTAGAGATCAGATGAAGCTACACTACCAAAGACTACTAAAGTCTAGTACTGTGTTAGTAGATATAATGGTCTCCCATGGACTTTCCTTAGTTTAGATGGCATTAAAAGTAAAACTTAGTTGCCTGTAGTGATGGAAGTTGGAAGGAAACAGCTTGTATTACTGTTGTTTTTATTTTATGACATCTTCCCTTTGCTCCCTCTTTTGTCATGTCAGGGAACCAGTGAGAAAAAGAGTGCTGGAAAAACGTGGAGACGACTTTAAAAAGGAGGGGAAAATATACAGATTAAGGACTCAAGATGATGGTGAAGATGAAAACAACACTTGGAATGGAAATTCCACTCAACAGATGTAGTGTGACAAGTATAATATGTGCAATAATCATTGTTTCTCTTATGATTTAATTCAACTAAAATTCTACTGGAGAAGTGGGACTGCTTTATCGTTTCCAACTGGTCTATAAAATGTCTCTCTATTCCTGCTTAGTGGGTGTGGGTTGAAGGTGTTTAACTCAGAAAAGTAAAGACAGGAAATAACTGTCTGCTAGGTCCTTGCTTGTACGGCAGCCACTGCTAGAAGCCTAAAAGAACCAAAAAGTCTGCCGCAGCCTGCCTCCATCAGCTTCTTACTCAGTATTTCACATGCTCATTAGCCCTGTGCTGTCAGATGACACGTTTTGTTTAGAGCTACTTTGCGCCAAGACTCTTAAGCCCAAAGTAACTGGTATGTCACTGAGTAATTTGACTCTGTGTCAGAGCATTTTAACTAGCTAATCAGATGAGAATTTATGTTTAACTTCTCTTTTTGCTCATCAGCTGCAAGCAAAATCTTGTAGTTTTTAATCTTACTTAAACACTGAATAAAAAAACTTTCCCAAAAATCGGAATGATCTTATTTTTGCTTTGAGTTTGTTATCTAGCATCTTTTTGTTGCACAGGGCTCTGTTGAGGTCCTGCATCTCTGTTTTGTTTTTTCCCCAGTATTGCCCTGGAGCTGTCTCAGGAAAGTAGCTGGCTATGTTACCTTAAATATCACTGAAGAAAGAAATTTTCTGACACAAACTGCTGCCATGTTACTTGTCTCCTAAGTCAGTGAGGCATCGCTTTGTTTGCATAAAGTTGATGCAGAACAGCTGCTAGTCTGCAACCTAGCTTTCCCTCTCACCTTTAATTGAAGTTTTGTCCTCAATAATTACACAAGGACCTAGAGTACCTATAGGACAAGAAGTATAGACTAAAGATATGCTTTCAGTCATTTGGTTTTTCTTAAGTTGAGATTCTTACTGACTTACATGTTACTTTATCCATATGTCTTTATTAGTGGAGACCACTGAACTAATGATGTTTGAAAACGGTTCCTCTGTTTTAGATTGGAAGATAGCACTCTGGAGTGGACATATGGAAAGACTGTGACTTTATTTTGTAATGGGAGAAAGAAATTTTCTCAGAGCAAACTTTCTATTTTTACCTGTGAAATAACAGCGACTTTTAAAAATGGTGACAGTGTTGGCAAGGAAACAGCAACACAGGCTGCGCTGTTGGTGGAGTGAAAACCAGTATAATTCTGAAAAACATTTATCAGAAACTTAAAATATTTCATACTGTTTGATCCAGTAGCTTTTTCTAAATCATAAATGCAGGCAACGTTTAGGTATAGACATATTCATTAAGTGTTATTTATTTTACTCAAGAACTGGAAACCAACTAAATGCCTTCTATAGAAGTAATTGTTGATGAGGAGAAATGGTACAATACTAATTAACAACTTGGTTTAATATGTTTACTGAGCATCTGTTAAGTGTTGGGCAAAAGAAGCAGGATCCAGAGCTATAGGTACAGTGTTATCTCAGCTTTGCAAACACATTTTCTACATAGATAGTAGTAGGTATTAATATATATGTAAAGAAAGAAAACACACCAAAACATTAATAATGGTAAGATTGGTTTATGTGATCTTAGTGGTATTTTTGGCACCCTTACATGTTTTCCAAATTTTCAGCAGTGATATTATTTCCGTAACTTAAAAAGTGAGTTTGAAAAAGAAAATCTCCAGCAAGCATCCCATTTAAATAAAGGTTTGTCATCTTTAAAAATACAGCAATATGTGACTTTTTAAAAAAGCTGTCAAATAGGTGTGACTCTACTAATAATTATTAGAAATACATTTGGAAAAACATGGAGTACCTCAAGTTAGTTTGCCTTGAAAAATATCAAATATAACTCTTAGAGAAATGTACATAAAAGAATGCTTCGTAATTTTGGAGTAGGAGAATCCCTCCTCAATTTTGTATTTTAGAAAAGTACTTGGTAAAAAAAAAATCACAACGGTATATAAGGCTGTAAAATGAGAATTCCTCCTCACCTCTTACCCCAGTACTATTCTCCAGAGGTAATCTATTAACAGTTTCTTATGTAATTTTCAGAAAATTTGTATGCGAATATAAGCAAATATGTAATCTTTATTTTTTAAATAAATGGGATCATATTATATATTCTACCCTGCATCTTGCTTTTTTGCTTACATAGTCTTGAGATCTTTTCCTGTCGACACCTAGCTACCTCATTCTTAATGGTTGCATAGCATTCTGCTTGATGAATGTTACTGCACTCAGCTTACTGTCCATGTTCTGGTGACATTCAGTGGTTATTAAACATGTTTGTTCTTCTATTACAAAAATTGCTACCATAAGCAACCTTGGGTGGGAGGTGTAGTCTTACTGTGAAAATATACCTTTCAACTGTGTTTGTATAACTTGCTAAGTGAAAGAAGAGTGTTTGCAGTTTGGATTATTAAAGATGTTGTTGCATTGCCTCCTCCACAAACTGTGAATTTGAACCCCTGCCAGCAGTCGAGAATGTCCATTTCCCACACCTTCGCCAACACTGCGTTATCACACTGTTAGCTTTGTCAAAATGGTAGATGAGAAATGATACGTATCTCGTATGCATTGTATTTATCATGAATGAAGTTAGCATCTTGATGTTATTGATCGGTCTGACTTATTTTGAGAATTCTGTGTATTGCTTGCCAATTTTTTTGTTTTCATATTTTTCTTACTGATTTATAAGACTCCTGTGTACATTAAAGCCATTTGCTAGCATATGCGGTAAACATTTTCTCCCCCTTTTTTTTTTTTGAGACGGAGTCTCGCTCTGTCACCCAGGCTGGAGTGCAGTGGCGCTATCTGGGCTCACTGCAAGCTCTGCCTTCTCCTGCCTCAGCCTCCTGAGTAGCTGGGACTACAGGCGCCCGCCACCACGCCCAGCTAATTTTTTGTATTTTTAGTAGAGAACGGGGTTTCACCGTGTTAGCCAGGATGGTCTCGATCTCCTGACCTCGTGATCCGCCCATCTCGGCCTCCCAAAGTGCTGGGATTACAGGTGTGAGCCACCGCGCCCGGCCAAGGAATGTCTTTAATGTCAATTTTAGAACCACCCCCACCCCCATCTGACAAACTTTTCCAGTCGATTGATGGAGAAAAATGCTTGTGCACCACAAGCTCCTGACTGCCAGTTTGGGACTCATGGCGTTGGAATGTTTTGAGAGGGAAAGGAATGCTTACAAGAAGCAAATTTCAAGTATGATCATTCTTTTAAGACCTGCCCGAAATTACTCTGTTTTTACAAAACATTTTACCAGCTATCCAGATGTAATATATGGGCCAATCAAGTGTTTAGGTGTTTCACACTGAGATTGTCTCTCAGCACATTTGAGGGGATTATGAAGAACATCTCTCTCTCTGCTCCCACCACTGCCCTGGAAATGCTATGTGAATGGGTGAACACACGAAAGGAGCATTTGTGCTTTTCATTGCTGTCTCCAAGTTGTGCTTGCCAGAGACAATGAGACATGGTCCTTGGCCTTAAGAAGCTGATAGAGAAATACACAATTCCAGTATAGAAACTGGATGGTCAAGTTGTACTAGGGGATATTTACAAGCAAAGCAGACGAAGGAGAATCTGCCTGGGGATTTCAGGGAAGCCATTCAGAGGAGGAAGTACATTATTTCAGCTGAGACTTGAAGGCATTTGCAGAAGAAAAGGCATCCTAGGTGGAAGGAATAGCATTTGGGAAGACACAAACGAATACGGATAGTTGACCTACGTGCATTTTAGAACTACCACAAATTGGGAAAGGAGGAAGGAAACAGGCTAAATGAACCAAGGTCAGATGGGAGAGAGAGCTGGGGATGGCATAAAAAGTGGCAGTGGGGGTGTTTGTGGGATGGGAAAAGGCCACTTTCTGCATGTTGTGGTATTTGCCCCAAGGAATGTAATGTCAACAGAAAGACTTGGTCTGGTGAGAAAGCTTAATGGGAACTCCAGATGGCTTGTGTGACTTCACAACTTCTCTTGAACCTACTTTCTCAAGGAGGGGCAACCATAGGAGAAAGAACAGTCTGCTGTTTTTATTTTCTGGAAAACAAGATGTGAAGCTAGGGAGAGCTTGCAGAAGGGCAGAGATGATATTGCAGTCTATGCAATCGAGTTGATTTCTTCTTATAGAAAGCTTTTTTATGGTTTTTACTCCCTTAACAACTTAACCCTTAACTCTGAAAGTTAAAACAGCCCCTTAAGTTGAAGTAAGTGATTCACAGACCCCACCAGACCAGTATCTGCACGCTTCTGCAAGAGCTACTTGCTCCTCAAATGCCCAAATGAACTCTGATACTGGAGCAAGATGCAGATATTTCCATTTTAATCAGTAACTGGAAATCCTTCAAGATTAAAGTCGTCTTTAACGTTGCAGCAGGACTTTATGGAGAAGTCCAGCATGAGCAGAGTCCAAGACCCCAAGGAGTTTGGTAGCCAGCAAAGGTAGATGAAGAAACTAGGCCTGCTTCACAGAACTTGAAGTGGTAACTCATCAGAACGAAGACACTGGGCTCAATTCCTGTTGGCTTGGTTGTGTTTTCCCTTGCTTAGAACGCTTGCAGTACTTGTATGAGAGAAATGCCAAGCCACAGACTCCAAGAAGCACCAGAGAAAAGAGAACGTACAAAGCTGTCTGTGCTTCTGCAGTGCCGAGCGTTAGCCCCAGGAACGGCACCTTCTCCTCTCTCACAGGGCTGACGGTGGGTCCAGCATCTAGGAGAGGACACAGGGTGGTTGGTGCTCTGGCACTGATTGAGTTCTCAGATCTCTGAGACCGCAGCAGAGGCTGCACAGTACCCCAAATCTGCACAGCCATTGATGGGTTGCTGAGGTGGAGGTCTTTCACTGTGTGTCAGGAGCCACTGAGTGAAGTTAAGCAGTTGTATTTTTTAAACATCTCTATCAGCAATTAGAATACAGGTTGAATATCCCTTATCTGACATGCTTGCTTGGGATCAGAAGTGTTTCAGATTTGGGATATTTTAAGATTTTGGAATAGTTGCATATACATAATGAGATATTTTGGGGATGGGACCCAGGTATAAATATGAAATTCATATATGTTTTATATGCAACTTATCCACATGGTGTGAAGGTAATTCTATATAACATGTTAAATAATTGTGTGCATGAAACAAAGCTTTAACTGTGTTTTGACTGTGACCTGTCGCATGGGGTCAGGTGTTGAATTCTCCATTTGTGTTGTCATGCCAGTGCTCAAAAAGTTTCAGATTCTGGAGTATTTTGGATTTTGAATTTTCAGATGAAGGATTCTCATCAGGCTGTATAATTGAAACTGGATAATTGTCATTTATATTTGTGTAGTGATTTATACTCTTTCATTTAACAAATATGGGGCACCCACATAGTGCAGGCATTGTACTTTCATGGTCCTCTTATTTGATCCTTGTAACTGCCCAGAAGCGTGTGCCTGGTTTCTTATCTATGGGTGCACAGCAAGTCAGTGGTAGGGCTGGAAGAAAAGTCTAGACCTGCTTATTCCCAGACCAGGGCTCTGGTTTCTAGGTGTAACATTGACCCTAAGTGTCCTTTGTTCCACCCCAGGAAATGTCTGGAGCATTCAAAGAAAATAAGCATTTGTTGAATGAATGAAGGAGATGGAGCAGCATAGAAGAGGGAAATAAACTAGAAGAAAACAGACTGAGAGAGGCCCTTCCACCTGCCCCTCACCCTTAGGCTTTATTTCCTCCCAGAGCCACATCTCACCTTCTGGCTGGTTGAGACAAGCGTGAGGCCCTGTAGCGGGGTCAGGGAAGCCATTGCATCGGACCACAGAGGCATAGAACTTGGCTGATGCCTTGGGGATCCTTGGCAGCGAAGGGTCACTGTAGTTCACAAAATGCAGACCAAATCTCTCTGAAAAGCCTGTGGCCCACTCAAAATTGTCCATCGCACTCCAAACTGTGTATCCTCGAAGGTCCACCTTGTCCTGCACAGCTGCTCAAACACAGAGGGCTGGGCATAAGTTTCCTATCTCAGAAGGCACCTTCCTGCCAGGCCTTCGGAAGCCAGGTCTGCCTACTGCACTCCCCACCGTTCTCACAGATGGTGGTAAGCTTTGGCTTCAGCTTTGTCAGAAAGCTGCCCCTTCCTTTGCATGCAGTGTTCGTGGGTCCTCTGTGGATGGAGATGCAGAGCCACCAGCATCTTTCCAGAAGGGCTCAGCCCTGAATGGGAGTCGGGAACATGGGTGGACTAATTCCCCCGGGCTACACTTCTATCCATGATCTTGGTCAGTGCCTTAGAATGTTCATGCTCCTCCCTATAGAAAATAGCCCTTAGATGGAATAGATTTCAGCTGGGTAGGACTGTTCTAATCATTTCCTTTGCCGGTGCATTGCTTGCTCTTTTACTCAGCATTTGTTCCATTCTCTTATCCTCATGGTCCCATCTCAAGTTGCTAGGGCTGAGCCAAGAGCCTCAAACTTTGGTTTGGAGACCAAGAGACCCCACAGGTAACCACACAGCCTACTCCTCCTGGGCCCTACCCAGACCATTCTCAGGAGGGCACTGCTGTTCTGACATCAGGGAGGATCAGCGGGAGCAAGTGACTCAGGCCAGGAACTAGGGTTTGGTGGCATCAGGCCACTGGGCTTGCTTGCTGAGCTTAGACATAGGAAGGAAAAAACTCAGAGCACAGCGCTAAAACAAGGCTTACGCCCAACAGGAGCAAGAAACCTTAGCGTTCTTTTCTTACTGTGGCCCAAGGACACTGTATCACCCTCCCCCAGTGCAGATGGCAGATGTTTCCAACAGGGAAAGCGGCACGCTGGGGAGGGGTGGGCCCGTCGTACCTTTGAGGGCCTCGTTGATGTAAGTCCGAAGGTAGTAGATCCTTGCAGTGTCATTGAGGTCTGTTTCTTCCCGCTGGGACACTCCATTCTCCGTGACATAAATCGGAGGGTCATTGTATTCCTCCTTTAACCAGTTCAGGATCCTCCTGAAGCCAAAAGGCGTCATCTTCAGCCAGAAGGAGCCAGAGTCTGGCCATGAGCGATCTGCGATGGAGGCAACTCCTCTACAAGTTCAAAAACTAAAGATGAGGTATTGTTACGTAAATCTCAAGAGACCCTTTACATGAAGCACAAAACAGGACCTAGACCAGGAAAAGCCTTAGGTTTTGTCTGGCCTTAAGAATCATACTAACCCCAGAAGAATCAAACTGCCTCAAATTCTCCTCCTTTTGCTGGTTCTAGCTGCCTGCACTCTGTGCTGGTATAGCACTGGACAAGCCACTCAGCTCTCCGCCCTTCAATTTCTCTGCCTGTGCAGAGCATGTTCTTGCTCATGGAGCCCAGCCCTCCACTACTCTGAAGAGGTGGCTCCTTACAGCAGCTATGCAAGGCTCTGGGTGTCCCCAGCTCCAGACTTCCAATGGACACCAGTGCTGTTCTGCAGAGAATGGGCTCCCCCAAGCCACCCGTGTCTAGTCAATGCCACATGCAGACCATGGGTGTGGCCACAGGCATCAATACTTGGGGCCCTGCTTTGTGTGCTGACAGGCAGCGGACAGGCTGGCACCTCCTTCAAGTGTCCAAGAGCCTGGCCTCTCTCCTCAGTGATGGACAAGGAGAGGGGACAGCTCCTGCCACAGGGGTGCCTGCTGGGGGAGGCCACAGAAGCCTGATCACCTGTAGTCGCACATGTCAAATAAGGACCAAGCATTTAGACACTTCTTACACTCAGATCCTTCAGGAAAAAAAAAGTTAGTTTTATCAGCACCTGGATTTATCTGACTCAGCTGAATTGAATGTGGGCCATTTCATAAGCACAAGTGGAGGTCTCCCAGGAGACAGCCCCAGCGCTGATGAGAGGGAGGGAGAATCAGAAGGAGTAGAGGGGTGTCCTGGAGTCTCCTCAGCCCCCTTGGTGAGCCTGACTCGGCGGGGGTTTCAGGATGCAGTGGGAGTGGAGGGGCTGCTTTTCAAAGAAAGAACCTGAACACAGTCAGAGCTACTGGTGTGGAAAGATGCTTCACAGAAAAGGAACAAAATGAGATTTTCTGAAAATGGCAGATAGGAGACAGGACTTAGGTACAGCTCCCACTTGGATGGACAGAACAGTGCGTGGAGACTCACGTTGTGAACTATTGCAGGGGCCGGGCGCGGTGGCTCAAGCCTGTAATCCCAGCACTTTGGGAGGCCGAGACGGGCGGATCATGAGGTCAGGAGATCGAAACCATCCTGGCTAACACAGTGAAACCCCGTCTCTACTAAAAATACAAAAAACTAGCCGGGCGAGGTGGCGGGCGCCTGTAGTCCCAGCTACTCAGGAGGCTGAGGCAGGAGAATGGCATAAACCCGGGAGGCGGAGCTTGCAGTGAGCTGAGATCCGGAGGAACATACCAGAAAAACCGAAAGAATTCATAGACCCTTTGAAAGAAGCAGAACGCTGCTGCAAACTCCACGAGACAGCTACAAAACTGTGAGTTCCCAAAGTGTGAGAAGGGAAAAGTCTGCCTCTGAACACACATCCTCTCTGGGGACCTGAACATCCAGATCATAGGAGAAGGATTTAACCTTACCTAGAGCGCAAGTGGATTTAGGGAGCCAAGTGAAATGTAAAGGTAGAAGAAGCAGTAGGAAGAGCCCTGTAGCCACTCCCTGTCCCCAGTTTGAGCCCAGGGAAGCCATTCCTGACTTTATCCTACAGGGGTCCTTGGGGAAGGAAGCCAGTGGAATTAGGGAGGGGAAGGATGAAGGAAGCTTCTAGCTGAACTTAATTTCGACTAGAAGCATGAATTTTCCTGAGCAGAATCTTGGGGGCAAACAAGAAGTGCAGATAAAAGCACTGAAGCCACAGTCAACAGTGTGGGCAGGTGGGGAGGGGCAAGGCCTGAAAGCCCTGCTTGCTTTCTCAGAGAGGAGGCTTGTAGCCCGGGGTGAGAGCTCTGCCCTGCGCACTGTTGGCAGGGCACGGCAGGAGTGAGACTGGCCTGGCTGGCTGCATGGTAGCTGGGTAAGGCTTGTGACTGCCAGTTTTCCCAACTTCCCTAGCAACCTGTATGACACAGCAGAGGAAGCCATAATCCCCCTGGGAACAGAACTCCACTGGCCTGAGAACCAGCCCTCTATTCCCCACAGTGGCCGCAGCAAGCCTCACCCAAGGAGAGTCTGAGCTCAGACATTCCTAATGCTGCCCCCATCTGATGGTCTTTCTCTACCTTCGCTGGGAGCTGAAGACAAAAGACACAAACTCCTGGGAGTTCTATGGCCCCGCCCATCACCTGAGAAACCCGAATACGTACCTTGGCCAACGTAGGGCAAGCTTATAATCCCCCTTCTACTACTGCAGCTGGTGGCACCAGAAGGGGAAAGCACCTTGAAAGTGCCACCGTGAAAGTGCCACCTCCTCTCTTGAGAGCATCACCTCCTGTCTTGAAAGTGCCACCTCCAGGCCAGACGCGGTGGCTCACGGAGGCAGGTGGATCACGAGGTCAAGAGATCGAGATCATCCTGGCTAATATGGTGAAATCCCGTCTCTACTAAAAGTACAAAAAATTAGCCGGGCGTGGTGGTGGGTGCCTGTAGTCCCAGCTACTCGAGAGGCTGAGGCAGGAGAATGGCGTGAACCCGGGAGGCGGAGCTTGCAGTGAGCCGAGATCGCGCCACTGCACTCCAGCCTGGGCGGCAGAGTGAGACTCTGCCTCAAAAAAAACAAAAAAAAACCAAAGTGCCACCTCCTGGCTGGAGACCAACCAACTCACCCCATTACAGCAACTCAGAACAATCCTGCTCCAAAGAAGGAGAAAACAACAACAAATTCCACCGCCTGCAACATCCTGGCTGACCAGAGGTCCCGAGTCTGTCCACATGACAACTTCACTGCTAGCATGACCAGCGTTTGAGAAAACCACAACAAACGACCCGCACAGAATCCACTTCACTCCCCTGCGCCTCCACTGGAGCAGGTGCTGGTATCCATGGCTGGGAGGCCTGAGGACAGATCCCATCACAGGACTCTGCAGACATTCCTCAGCACCAGTTCAGACCCCAGCAGTCCCGCTGGGTGGAGAGACCCAGGGGGCAATGGCCATCACTGCAGTCTGGCTCTCAGGAAGCCCCATCCCGGGGGAAGCGGGCGAGCACCACATCAAGGGATCACCCAGTGGGACAAAATAATCTGAACAGCAGCCCTTGATTCCAGATCTTTCCAGTGAAACAGTCTCCCCAGATAAGAAGGAACCAGAAAAGGTCATATGACAAAGCAAGGTTCTATAAGATCCCCAAAAAGGTCACACTAGCTCTCCAGCAATGGATCCAAACCAAGAAGAAATCCCTGAGTTGCCAGATGAAGAATTCAGAAGGTTGATTATTAAGATACTCAAGGAGGTACTAGAGAAAGGTGAAAATTAACTTGGAGACATTTAAAAAACCATATAGGATATGGATGGAAAAGTCTCTAGATAAATAGATATAAAGAAAAAGACAATCGGCCAGGCGCGGTGGCTCACACCTGTAAGCCCAGCACTTTGGGAGGCTGAGGCGAGTGGATCACCTGAGGTCAGGAGATAGAGACCAGCCTGACCAACATGGTGAAACCCTGTCTCTACTAAAATACAAAGCAAACAAACAAACAAACAAACAAGTAAACAAAAAAAATTAGCCAGGCATGGTGGTGCGCGCCTGTAATCCCAGCTACTTGGAGGCTGAGGCTGGGGAATCGCTTGAACCCGGGAGGTGGAGGTTGCAGTGAGCCAAGATTGTGCCGCTGCACTCCAGCCTGGTGACAAAGCGAGACTGTGTCTCAAAAAAAACGAATAAAATAAAAATAAAAACCGTTACTTAAAAAGGTGAACCAAAATCTTTTACTATCTCTACTTCATAAAAGCATTGTTTAAAAGAGAAAATAAAATTTTACTCTTGTATTATTGTAATATTTATTAACATTAAAGTGAATTTTGATAAAACCTAAATAAATTTTTTTCTTGAAAATCCTTTTTAAAAACCAAGCATTTTGAAAGTTGAGCAGCCTGTGAAAAAGAACACAAAATAAATAAATAAATTTTAAAAATGAAATAAAACAAAAAGCCAAGCACGTGTGCCCTGATGGGAGATGCCCTGGAGACCCGGCCTCCCCTCCCTCCTGCTTGCTGGAGATTTCCTTGGGATCTGTGGGGTGGTGAGCGTCTTGCAAACCCTGCCACATTTGGCGTTGGAGGCCCTATTCTGAGGCTGGGCAGGCCTCAGAGAGCACAGCCAAGGCGCACCTTTCTGCCTTTTCCAGAGATGGCTACGGGCGCCCTGTTGGTGGACTTACCTGTCTGCATCAAAAGAAGAGATGGCAGTGGCATAGTTGAGGTTGTAGGCCAGGACAGTGGTGTAGTGATTGAACCCAAAAAAGTCATAGGTACCGTTGATCCTCCTCTTCTCACTCTCTGTAAATTCTGGCAGCCTGGATGGAAGAAGCCATTAAGGGCAGGGCGTCAGGGAGAGCCACGCTTTGAGAAGAGAATGTCATGGGGCTGGGGCGGGGGAGCGCTCTGAACCCCAGGGACTTGGCAGTGACTGGGGGAACCGGAGGGGACGAACAGGTCCTTCAGATGGTGCAGGAAGTACCTGCGGCTCCTACTGCCCAGACCAAAAAACTGGCTTCCCTAGGTCTCTGCAAGAGCCTCTGAAACCTGAAGGACCACACACACACACGCACACGCACATACACACACATGCACGCACACACACGCACATACACACACATGCACGCACACATGCACACGCACATACACATGCACGCACGCACACGCACACACACACACATGCACGCCCACACACGCACATACACATGCATGCACACACACGCACATACACACACATGCACGCACACACACGCACATACTCACACATGCACGCACACACATGCATGCACAGTTCTTCATTTCCTTCAAACATTAACATATGCAAATTCTGATATTTAGCATCTATGACAGATTTCAAAATCAAGAGCATACCTGAGGTACACACCCAAGACTCTTCCCCTATGTTTGTAAAGTTAGACCTTGTATAATTTTTTTTTTCTTGTGTCTGAGTCTCACTCTGTCACCTAGGCTGGAGTGCAGTGGCGCGATCTCAGCTCACTGCAACCTCCGCCTCCTGGGTTCAACCTCCTAAGTCTCCTGCCTCAGGCTCCTGAGTAGCTGGGACTACAAGCGCCCGCCACGATTCTGCTAATTTTTTGTATTTTTGGTAGAGATGGGGTTTCACCATGTTGGCCAGGCTGGTCTTGAACTCCTGACCTCAAATGATCCACCCACCTCAGCCTCCCAAAGTGTTGGGATTACAGGCATGAGCCACCGCGCCCGGCCCTGTATCTTGTATAATTTGTATCTCCGTTTTCTGCCCTTTCCAAGTTTCTCTGCTCCTTCCTGTTGGGTTTGGTTAGGCATGCCTCTTTTTCTCCAACTTTAGCAATAATAATAATAATAGCTTCAAGATCTTCAAAGTAGCAGGGGAAATAATTTGCAAATTGAGTATTTGAGTTTGAATTTCTCAGTTCTCACGATTTCACTGAACTTTGTTTTCTTTCTTTCTTTTTCTTTTTCTTTTTTTTTCAGACAGCATCTCGCTCTGCCCTCCTGGGGACACTGAACGCCCCCTGAAGCTGGAGTGAAGTGGTGAGATCATAGCTCACTGCAACCTGAGTCTCCTGGGCTCAAGCAATCCTCCCACCTCAGCCTCCCAAGTAGTTGGGAATATAGGTGTGTGCCACCATGCCTAGATAATTTTTAATTTTTTTGTAAAGACAAAGTCTCACTATGTTGCCCAGGCGGGTCTTGAACTTCTGGTCTCAAGCAATCCCTCCAAAGTGCTGGGATTACATGTGAGCCTGGGAACTTTGTCTTCTTAATGTGTAGATGGAGCGTTTTCCAGGCACTCTGAGTGAAAAGCCTCTCTCCTGCGGAACCTGACTAATAAACACTTGTGTGCGGTGTGTACAGATGATCTTGACTGCATGCGCATGCTGACAGGGAGACCTGGTGCTTCTGGTTTAGGTGTGGCCCAGAGATGCCTCCGACACTTTCATCTTGACCTTTCTGTTACCGTTAACCTGAGGGATCAAGAACCTTCCTTCCCTGGGGTTTCTGAGATGATGGGAGAAAACCAAAGCACAGCCTCCTCATGTACCGGATGCCTCTGCTCAGAAGCCAGCAATGGCCTGTGGCCCCAAAGCCAATGCCCTGCGCGTGGCTTCCAGGCCCTTCACCATGTGGCCTCAGCCCCTTCACTGCCGCTGGGCTGGTCTCCCCCACTCTCAGCTTCTGGCACCCCACTCATTATTACCTCTAGGCCCGTCTTCACAACCCTGCCCCTTAGAAGGAATGACCTGTAATCTCCTGCACTCTATCCCCTGTCAAGGCCCAGCTCAGCTGATGTCCTGCCTTGTCCATGAAATCTCCTGGGTCTACCCAGTCCACCCTGATCTCATCTGCTGAGTTTTCTTTGTACTGAAGAGCCTGGGGAATGGGATTCCATGGAGCACTGTCTTTCCAGCTGATCTGTCAGCAGCTTGAGGAAGCGACTTGGAATCCTCTCCTTCCGTGGACCGCTCCCTCTGACCCTGGCTCGGTCTAATGGTAGGTGTTGGGCAAACTTGTGCGGATGGGCCGCACGCTCACCGGTTTCGCTGGAGATCACAGTTCGCAGATCAGACCTTTAGGCACAGCCTGCTCTGCGGCACTTACCCTAACTAGGCCGGGGTGTGCATTGTGAGGTGGGAGCTGGCTTTTCTTTTTCTTTTTCCTTTTTTTTTTGAGACAGAGTCTCCCTCTGTCGTCCAGGCTGGAGGGCAGTGGCGCCATCTCGGCTCTCTGCAACCTCTGCCTCCTGAGCTCAAGCGATTCTCTGGCCTCAGCCTCCCCAGTAGCTGGGATTACAGGCCCCCGCCACCGCGCCTGGTAATTTTGTATTTTTAGTAGAGACAGGGTTTCGCCATGTTGGCCAGGCTGGTCTTGACCTCCTGACCTCAAGTAATCCGCCCGCCTCGTTCTCCCAAAGTGCTGGGATTACAGGCGTGAGCCACCGCGCCCAGCCTGGGAGCTGGATTTTTAATCCTCAGCTGGGCTCTATGGGGGCGTCTGGGGACAGGACTCAAAGACTGTGTTGGGAATTCACACCTGATTCCCGCCGGCCTTGGAGCGGTGGGCATGTTCCCACGGGCAGTGACCCCCGCTTCCCGCGCTTCCACACACCACACCTCTCGCCCCACCGGCATGACTCAAGCCCCCAGCATGCGCCCTGGGGGCAGACAGCTTGGCTGCAAATCTCAGCTCCATCTCTTAATAGCTGGGTGACCTTGCCCTAATCTTTGCGCCTCACTTTACTCATATTTAAGTAGAAATAAAGATGCCAACAGAAGATGCGTAAACGTTGGCTGCTGACGTTGCTACTCCTTCCTTGACAAGAAGGGGCGGGTGGGTAACGAGGGACGCTTTGGTGCAGATCATCGCCACCTGCTGGCCAAATGATGCAAAGCACAAACCTGACTCACCCACTGCCACCCACATGCGCACGTGCGGTGATGAAATGGGATAGGATGAGCCGGGATTTATCTGTGGAGTGGTGGAGTGGGGTTGCTCAGAGGTGGATATCCTTGGGACAGATTTCCTGGCTGTTCTGCAATATAATAACCATAATAGCAACCCCCCTCTGTCAAGCACAGGTGCCAGGTGCTGGGCTAAGCTTTACATATATGATCACATGTAACTTCCCAGCAAGCAAAGAAGTTCAGTCATGGTAACTTGCCCGAGACATGCCTCTGCGACCCCGACGCCATGCCCTCAGCACTGCGGGCACCAGGCCCTTACCGAGACTTGTTGAGGCCTGCAGCCAAGCTCCTGTCACGGATCCGCGTCTTCATCACCTCGTTGTAATCTCCATTCTTGAAAATAGGATGTGCAAACCAGCCTCCCATGAACTGCGGGTGGGGTTGGGGAGACAGTCAGCCCAGGCATTACAAGTGGGTACAGCAAGAGACAGCACCGTCCCTGCTCAGAAGTGCCGGGCCTCACAACCTCCCTCCTTTTTCTGGACCCCCAGGCTAAATTTTCTTCTCTGTGGCTCCTGCCTGTTGCAGCTTCAGTGCCCACAGGTCTCCCAGCTGGGTCTGTGCTTGCTCAGCTGCTGTCGCACTGAGGGCAGGGCCACCTCTTCATAGTTACAGCTTGAGGTGACAGGAACTGACCTGTGCACTGACCCTGGAACTCAACAAATGCTTCCTGGCTGCCCTTGGACGGATCCTGCAGAGGAGAAGGGAGAACCACAAGCCTCCAGGCTCCCGGTTCCCTTTCTCACCACTGAGCAGCTGAACTTCTGCATCAAAGGGCCCAAGGAGCAACCAGGACTTTCTGGGGAGGGCTGAGATGCAAGGTTTTGCTTTCCTGACTTTCCGGGCAAAGCATAACTCTTCACCGGCCTTCACAGCCCCAACATGGGGAACTGTTTGACCCATTTTCTCTAATGAGGCCTAGGCCATCCTTATCACGGGTGGGGATACGTGGCACCCACACACTATGATGCTGGGGGGTTGAGAGCCTTCTTTAGTCTCTCCAAATCCTCTCCTCACCTGCTGGCTGCTGCTGGGAATTGGGGTGAGGGCAGCTTCCACTCATGGTTAGAGACGAGGCATGGAACACACATGCCCTGGTAAGGAGGCTTAAGTGCACCCACTCCAAGGTAACACACTGGATGTTTTTGTGGAAGCTGATTCTAATAGGAGATGCATCTGTCATAGTCCATGGCTGCAGTATCACAGTTCACCAGTAAGTGGCTCAATCTAAAGATATGACAGCCTAACATTTCCTGACATTCGAAGTTTTGATTTCAGGAAAAAAGGAAATGTTGCTCTAAATCACCAGTTCTGTGAGTCTGAAATGAGGGATACATTAATTTTGTTTCAAAACTGTTTCCCCAGCTGACTGGCAGACCAGAAAATTAAGCTCTTCGTTGCGTTTATTAATTTGACTATCTTTGTCAAGTTCTCCTGTGAAGAGTTTGGCAAACCAAGGCCCTTGGTGTTCCCCCCAAGAGAGTTATAGTGTCACAGTTGGCAGACTCTTCCACAGAGCCCAAAGTGGGAACCAGTCCAGAGAGAAACCCCTCTCTTTCCTTCCTGATGCAAAATGTAGGGGACAGCACCTTCTAGCCCTTTCAGAGACTCTAGGAGGAGCCAGAGAAGCTGTGCCATGAATGAGGATCATTCTTCTCCTTCTCTTCTCTTGTCAGTCAGGGGTTCAGGTGGAAATAAAGGTAGGCCATGCTGGCACCTGCTTCCCTTTTTTTTTTTTTTTTTTTTTGGAGATGGAGCCTCGCTCTGTCACTCAGGCTGGAGTGCAATGGCCATCTCAACTCCTGGGTTCTCCTGCCTCAGCCTCCAGAGTAGCTGGGACTACAGGCATGTGCCACCATGCCTGGGTAATTTTTATATTTTTAGTAGAGATGGGGTCTCACCATGTTGGCCAGGCTGGTCTAGAACTCCTGACCTCAGATTATCAGTCTGCCTTAGCCTCCCAAACTGCTGGGATTACAGGTGTGAGCCGCCATGCCCAGCCAGCTTCCTACTAATGTGTCTACTTCCTAGGGGTGAAATTCCATGACAAAAAGATGCTGTTCTTAAACTCACTGAGTTGGCAAATTAGGGGCACTAATGAGTTTCACAGAATCTAAAGTCAGGAGATCGAGACCATCCTGGCTAACATGGTGAAACCCCATCTCTGCTAAAAAAAATACAAAAAACTAGCTGGGCGAGGTGGCGGGCGCCTGTAGTCCCAGCTACTTGGGAAGCTGAGGCAGGAGAGTGGCATAAACCCGGGAGGCGGAACTTGCAGTGAGCTGAGATCCGGCCACTGCACTCCAGCCCGGGTGACAGAGCAAGACTCCGTCTCAAAAAAAAAAAAAAAAAAAAAAAAAAAAAAAAAAAAAAAAAAAGAAATGCCTAGGCTGGAGCAAATCAAATTAGATGGCGACACCTAAAGGTGACGTGTGACATTGCAGCCCAGCTCTGTTAGTGACTATAGTCAAACCAGAGAGACTGAAGAGATTTGGAAATTTCTCTCTATGAGTTAACTTCAAACCAATGTTACAGAAATAATTACCTGTACAAATGATTTTTAAAAACTTAAAGACAACCTAACCCCATAGACCTTATCACTTTCATCACAGCAAACTTATGAGGTGGGTAGAGCATCTCCAGTTCAAAGACGAGAAAACTAAGGCATGAAAAAGTTAGATGATTTTCCCAAGTTCACAAAATCAGGCAATAGCAAAACTAGGCTTAGATCCTAACCATTCTTCTTTTTTTGGGTTGGGGGTGGTCTCCCTCTGTCACCTGGAGTTTAATGGTGCTGAAATCATGGCTCACTGCAACCTTGAACTCCTGGGCTCAAGCTCCCACCTTAGCCTCCTGAGCAGCTGGGACTATAGGTGTGTGCCACCATGCCCTAATAATTTTTGTTTCTTAACAGACAAGGTCTTGCTATGTTGCCCAGGCTGGTCTCAAACTCCTAGCCTCAAGCAATCCTCCTGCCTCAGCCTTCCAAAGTGCTGGGATTACAGACATGAGCCACCACACCCTAAATCTTTGATTCACAATCTGTTTCCATTAGGCTGGAAGGAAAGATGGACAAAAGTAAGAACAAGTGTCCAGAGGAAAAACAGACCTGAACATATCTCCTGGCCGCCTCCACATCCTCCTGGTTAGAGGGATCTCTGGGTTCAGCCCAGTCACTGCTGATGGTGATGGAAATCACACCACCTTGACTGGCGCGGTATACATCGTTGTACAGATGCCAGGCCTCAGCATGAGCCTTTATTAGGTTGTGGCCAACAATGTAGGGGGCAGTGCCAGGCCTAACAAAGATTCCTGGAAACATACACATGAACGTCAACAGAGAATGGATAGAATGGATGTGACCGAGATTGTTAGTCCCTGCCTGCAGATGTCCCCTCTGTGTTTGGGAGAAGAGGTGTAGATTCTGGCATTAGGAAAACTGGAATTCAAACCCTGGCTCTCCCTCTTATTACCTGGCTGTGTAATTTTGGGTGAGTAATTCAGCCTTTCAGTTTTCTCCCTGGTGAAATGGGCAGCAGAGAGTGCTTGTTAGAGGGAAACGAAACGTGTACGAAACCCACCCACAAAAAGGGAAGGACACTTGATAAATGTTGGTTTCTGTCCCCCTCCTCCAGAAGAGTGGTTCGTATGTCTCAGGCAAAATACCCATAATAGAGATACCTGTCACAGAATCTAAAGCCCCCAATTTAAGAAATGCTTAGGCTGGAGCAAATCAAATCAGATGGTGACACCCGAAGCTGAAGTGTGACATTGCAGCCCAACTCTGTTAGCTACTATAGTCAAACTAGAGAGACTAAAGAGATGGAGTTTCTTTCTATTGAGTTAGCTTCAAACCAATGTTATATTCAGAAAGGACTACATGTACAAATGATTTTTTTAAACTTAAAAGACAACCCAGGCCGGGCAGGGTGGCTCACACTTGTAATCCCAGCACGTTGGGAGCCTGAGGCAGGTGGATCACCTGAGGCCAGGAGTTCAAGACCAGCCTGCCCAATATGGCAAAACCCGTCTCTACTAAAAATACAAAAAATTAGCCAGCTGTGGTGGCAGGAACCTGTAATCCTAGCTACTCAGGAGGCTGGGGCAGGAGAATCGCTCGAACCTGGGAGGCGGAGATTGCAGTGAGCTGAGAGGTTCAAGCAATTCTCGTGTCTCAGCCTCCTGAGTAGCTGGGACTACAGGCGCACGCCACCATGCCTCGTTAATTTTTGTATTTTTAGTAGAGACGGGGTTTCCCCATATTGGTCAGGCTGGTCTTGAACTCCTGACCTCAAGCGATCCACCCGCCTCGGCCTCCCAAAGTGCTGGGATTACAGGCATGAGCCACCATAACTGCCCTATTATTATTTTTGAGACAGGGTCATGCACTGTCATCCAGGCTGGAGTGCAGTTGTGCCATGATCATGGCTCACTGAAGCCTTGAACTCCCGGGCTCAAATGAATTGACAGGAGTTGATAATCTGGAGCTCCTTGGGGATCCACTGTGATCGTTAGGGTTGGAGAATATAGCTAATGCAAGCAGCTGACATAGAGATCCCCGACAGTGAATGCTCCAAGAGAGGCGCCTCTCATGTGTTGAAGGAGTATAAACCAAAGAGGCAACCTAGGACCAATGGAGATGCCTCTGATAACGATTTGAGGCACATCTTCTGGTGGCTCTTTCCAGCTGTTCCACAGTGTTCTGGGGAATCACATGGATGAACACAAATTTATTCTCATTAGCTCAGAACTAAAGGAAAGGGAAACTGGATGGTTCTCAAGGCACAAAAATAGGTCCACAATTTCTTATTCAAAACCCTTAAGGATCCCGCAATCCTACTTTTGGGCATTTATCTAAAGGAAAGTAAGTCAGTATACCAAATAGATACCTGCATCTCCCTGTTTATTGCATCACTATTACAATGGCCAAGATATGGAATCAACCTAAGTGTCCATCAACAGATGAATGGATAAAGAAAATGTGGCATTTATATACAATGGAATACTATACAGCCATAAAAAAGGATGAATCTTGTCATTTGTGACAATATTGATGGAACTGGAGGTCATTATGTAAAGTGAAATAAGTCAGGCACAGAAAGGCAAATACTGCATGTTCTTACTTATATGTGGGAGCTAAAAAGATGAGCTCCTAGCAGTAGAGAGTAGAATTGTGATTACTAGAGGATGGGAAGGGTAGTGGGGAGGGAGGATAGGGAGAGGTTGGTTAATGGATACAAAGTTAAGCTAGATAAGAAGATGAAGTTCTAGTGATGTGTGGCACTGTAGGGTGAATATATTTAACAAGAATTTAGGCTGGGTGCAGTGGCTCACGCCTGTAATCCCAGCCCTTTGGGAGGCCGAGGCGGGCGGATTACCTGAGGCCAGGAGTTTAAGACCAGCCTGGCCAACATAATGAAACCTCGTTTCTACTAAAAATACAACAATTAGCCAAGCATGGTGGCCCATGCCTGTAATCCCAGCTACGCAGGAGGCTGAGGCAGGAGAATTGCTTGAGCCCGGGGGATGGAGGTTGCAGTGAGCTTCACTCCAGCCTGGCCGACAGAGTGAGACTCTGTCTCAAAATAAATAAATAAATAAATAAATAAATAAATAAATAAATAATAATTTTAAAAAAAGAATTGAGTGTGTATTTTCAAAAAGCTAGAAAAGAGGACTCAGAATGTTTCCAACACAAAGAAATGATGAATGTTTAAGGTTATGAATATACTAATTACTCTGATTTCATCATAGCACATTGTATACATGTATCAAAATATATTTTGTACTCCATATATATGTGTAGGGAAAAGAAAGATCAGACTGTTACCATGTCTATGTAGAAAGGGAACACATAAGAAATTCCATTTTGACCTGTAACTTGAAAAATTGCTTTGCTGAGATGCTGTTAATTTGTTACAAATTAACAACTACTTTGCGCAACCTTGTGCTCACAGAAACATGTGTTGTATGGAATCAAGGTTTAAGGGATCTAGGGCTGTGCAGGACGTGCCTCGTTAACAAAATGTTTACAAGCAGTATGCTTGGTAAAAGTCATTGCCATTCTCCAGTCTCAATAAACCAGGGGCACAATGCACTGTGAAAAGCCGCAGGGATCTCTGCCTTGGAAACCCGGGTATTGTCCAAGGTTTCCGCCCATGTGATAGTCTGAACTATGGCCTCGTGGGATGAGAAAGACCTGACCATCCCCCAGCCCGACACCCGTGAAGTGTCTGTGCTGAGGTGGATTAGTAAAAGAGAAAAGCCTCTTGCAGTTGAGATAGAGGAAGGCCACTGTCTCCTGCCGGCCCCTGGGAACTGAATGTCTCGGTTTAAAACCCGATTGTACATTTGTTCAATTCTGAGATAGGAGAAAAACTGCCCTATGTCGGGAGGCGAGACATGTTGGCAGCAATGCTGCTTTGTTATTCTTTACTCCACTGAGATGTTTGGGCGGAGAGAAACATCAATCTGGCCTACGTGCACATCCAGGCATAGTACCTCCCCTTGAACTTAATTATGACATAGATTCTTTTGCTCACATGTTTTCTTGCTGGCCTTCTCCCTGTTATCACCCTGCTCTCCTACCGCATTCCTCTTGCTGAGATAATGAAAATAATAATCGATAAAAACTGAGGGAACTCAGAGACCGCTGCCGGTGCAGGTCCTTGGTATGCTGAGTGCCGGTCTCCCGGGCCCACTGTTGTTTCTCTATACTTTGTCTCTGTGTCTTATTTCTTTTCTCAGTCTCTCGTCCCACCTGATGAGATATACCCACAGGTGTGGAGGGGAAGGCCACCCCTTCATATATGTACAATTATTGCATATCAACCAAAGATAAAAGAAAAAAAATCTTTTAGGTTCAGATGTGTTTTGGAATTAAATGTTTCCTTTGAAAAAAGTACCTACCAGCCCCATGGGCCCGGGACAGCTCTCCATAGTCAAGCACACTGATATCTGTGCAGCGGAACATAGGAATGTTCGCTCAGTGCGATAAAGACCATGAGCAGCCTCCTGTTGGTTGGAGTCAGCTTTCACTACTATTAAATGAGCTCAGGTCAGCCAAACCAATCGTCAGAACCTTTGGGGTTTGGGAATTGTGGAAACAGACTGTAGATCTGTACAGCCTGACAAACTGTCCTTCCCCACATCAATTTGCCCACATCTCTGATCTCAGAGAGCTGCCCACCTGAGGCCGATCAGAGTCACAGAGCAAAGAAATGAACCCACCTTGAGGTACTGAGATGCGAAATTCATGGTTAGCAATGCCATGTCAGGAGGGAAACCTCTACAGCCCTGAGCAAGAAGCAGGGTTTCTGCTATGGGGCTTTCTTTGCTGCCTCCTCCTGTGCCATTTGGATTTCAACTCTTGATGTGCTAAGAATGCCATGATCCAAAGAGCCGACGAGCCAGGGCTGGGACTTACCTGGAGCCGCTGTTCCATAGCCATATCCCTGGTAAGCAATGACAAAGGGCTCATTCAGCGTGATCCAAAACTTCACCTTGTCTCCCAGCCTCTGGAAGAGCACATCTGCATACTCCTTAAACCGCTGCACGATGGTCTCATTCTCCCAGCCTCCCACATCCTGAAGCGCCTGCGGTAGGTCCCAGTGGTAAATGGTCACCTGGGAAGAAGCCAGACCAGCTGTTGCATCAATCGTGCTTTCCATGCGAAGCCCTAGGTTAGATGTGCCAGCATCAATGTCTGCTGCTAATCCTGAGGGTGACTTATAAGACAAAAAGGCTCAAAGATTTTTTTCTTTTTTTTTTTTAGGAAAGGGATAAATTGCTTTCATGGAGAACTAGATGGCTGAGGTCAAAGTTGGGAAGGAAGCTCTTTTATGCTTTTTGAATTCTGCACCATATGACTTTACCAACAATTAAAGTTAAATCTGAGGTCGGGCATGGTGGCTCATACCTATAATCTCAGCACTTTGGGAGGCTGAGGTGGGTGGATCACTTGAGGCCAGGAGTTTGAGACCAGCCTGGCCAATACAGTGAAACCCTGTCTCTACTAGAAATACAAAAATTAGCCAGGCATGGTGGTGCGTGCCTATAAGCCCACCTACTCAGGAGGCTGAGAAACGAGATCCACCACTGCACTCCAGCCTGGAGGACAGAGCGAGACTACCTACATCTCAAAAACAACAACAACAACAATGACAACAACAACAACAAAAGCTAAATTTGAAACCAGCATTTCGTTTACACGATAAAGGTGCTCCCCCAGCCCCGCTGGTTCCCGCATGTGGACTTTCCCGAGGTCTGACCAGGCCCCACCATACCTGAGGCTGGATGCTGGCGGCCAGCAGTGCGTCAATGAACCTCACGTAGTAGTTCAGGCCCGCTTCATTGATGTACCTGGTGGTTCCATCAGGGAGGATGCGAGACCAGGAGATGGAAAAACGGTAGTGGGACACGCCCAGGTTCTGCAGGGTGACCAGATCCTCAGCAATCTTGTGATAACTGTCACAGGCCACGTCTCCGACGGCGTCGTTTTCAACCTTCAGCGGTGTGTGAGAAAATGTGTCCCAAATGCTGAGTCCTTTGCCATCTGCTCTCCACGCACCTTCGATCTCAAGATGACAAGACACGGTCTAATTAGGTCATTCTGTCAAGCACTCGCAGCTTCCTTTCTGCCACTGGGTGAGTCTCAAGTCAGGACGTTTACTCTTTTGTGATAATGCTTAGTTTAAAACAAGCACATTGGTCCAGGTATGGTGACTCACACCAGCAACCCCAGTGCTATGGGAGGATCGCTCAAGCCCAGGAATTCAAAACCAACCTGGGCAGCATGGCAAAACCCCATCTCTATAAAAAAATCAAAAACATTAGCCAAGTGTGGTTACCTTCTCTGGGAGCCTGCTCTGGCCCCCACTCAGTCTCGGAACTCCCCCGGCTTTCTCTACACATGCAGCAGGCCCACTCTCGCACAGAGACAGACGCAGGCAGCAGATGGAAAGCAGGAACCATCATTAACTGCCAGGCAAGTCACTCGCCTTTTCGTATTCCATTTTTCTTGGAAAAAATAAAACCATCCTATTTTCTGTAGGAGTGAGCCTCATTTTGGATGAATACAGGAGCAATGTGATGTTGTTAGGACATCAGAATAAGCTCAGGTCCATGCTGAGAGCCAACGTGAGCAAACAGCCTGCTTGGAAGGATCTAGCTGAGGAATAAAAGGGTCCAGCAGGGACTCGTCATAGTCACGGGCTGTAGAACAGTGTTTTGGTCAATGACGGACCTGATATATGATGGTGGTCCCGTAAGATTATAATGGAGCTGAAACATTCCTATTGCCTAGTGCTTTGTAGCCATTGTAACGCTGTAGAGCACTGCATTATTCATGTTTCTGGTGGTGCTCATGTCAATAAACTGACCGTGTGGCCAGCAGTATAAAAGTATAGCACATGCAGGCCAGGTGCTGTGGCTCAGACCTGTAATTCCAGCACTTTGGGAGGCTAAGGGAGGAGGATCACATGAGGCCAGGAGTTCAAGACCAGCCCTAGCAACATAGTGAGACCCTCATTTCTACAAAAAAATTAAAAATAAAAAAATCATTGGGTGTGGTGACATGTGCATGTAATCCCAGTTACTTGGAAGGCTGAGTGATCCTCCTGTCTCAGCCTCCCGAGTAGCTGGGACTATGGGAGCATACCACCATACTCGGCTAATCTTTTTGATTTTTTTTTTTTTTTTTTGAGACGGAGTCTCGCTCTGTCCCCCAGGCTGGAGTGTAGTGGCGTGATCTCGGTTCACTGCAAGCTCGGCCTCCCGGGTTCACGCCATTCTCCTGCCTCAGCCTCCTGAGTAGCTGTGACTACAGGTGCCCGCCACCGTGCCCGGCTAATTTTTTTTTTTTTGTATTTTTAGTAGAGACTGGGTTTCACTGTGGTCTCGATCTCCTGATCTTGTGATCTGCCCGCCTCAGTCTCCCAAAGTGCTGGGATTACAGGCATGAGCCACCGCGCCCGGCCTTGATTTTTTTATAGAGATAGGGCTTTGCCACGTTGCCCAGGCTGGTTTTGAACTCCTGGGCTCGAGCAGCCCTCCCACAGCACTGGGATTTGCAGGCGTGAGCCACCACACCTGGACCAATGTGCTTGTTTTAAGCTAAGCATTATCACAAAAGAGTAAAAAAGTTTAAAAAATTAAAAAGTTAATAAAGTAAAAGTGTTATAGTAAGCTAAGGTTAATGTGTTATTGAAGAAAGAAAAACATCTAAAAAACAAATGTAGCGTAGCATAAGTGTGCAATGTTTAAGTCCACAGGAGGGCAGAGTAATGCCCAGGCCTTCCCATTCACTCACCCCTCACTCACCGACTCACCCAGAGCAACTTCCAGTCCCGCAGGCTCCATTCACGGTAAGTGCCCTGTCCAGCTTTTATGCCATATTTTCACTGTGCCTTTTAGATACACGAATACCACTGTGTTACAGCTGCCTCCAGCATTCAGTACCGTAACAGGCTGTACAGGTTTGTAGCCTAGAAGCACTAGGCTAAACCATGTAGCCCAGGTGTATAGTAGGCTATACCATCTAGGTGTGTGTAAGTGTACTCTGTGTGATGTTCACACAACTATGAACTCCCCTAACATCACACCTCTCAGAGCAAATCCCTGTCGTGAGCGATGCGTGACTGTATTTGTGTGTCTTTGCCCAAGTGCTTCTGCCCAGGCTCTCCCTGCTCTACCTGGCCCTGCAAGCACTCATCTCAAGACAGCCAGGCTCACCATGCTGGTCTGGGTAAATTTGAGGCTGTGAAGAAGCCAGGCTGTCTGGAAGAGGACTGCGCAGACCCCATGCTGCCCCTCCATGGGTCTGCTGGAATCTCCTGTTCATGCATCTGCCCTTCCCAGCACTGAACTGAGAGCCTGGTGCAGGGCAGGTATGTGGTCAACGGCGTCCCACCACCCTGAACTGCTCACCTGATATGCAGCAGAAGCCGCACTCCAGATGAAGCCTTCAGGAAACCGTCCGTACAGAAACTCATCCTCCCTGGCCAGTGGCATGCCGTTGTTGGTAATGACCTCTGTGTAGTACCTGGCGGAGGTTCTTGCTGTGCGAGGCCTGTTCGTGTTGTTGAAATCAACATGGTACAGTCCAAACTTGACCGTGTAGCCATTCAGCCACTCAAAGTTGTCCATCAGAGACCAGGCGACATACCCTCGAAGGTCTACACCATCGACCCTGTAGGCTGGGAACATCCCAAAGGGAGCAGAGGAGAGCTTGACACCAGGAGTCAGGGCCTCCACACAGCCAACCCAGTGTCAGCTCCTCAATTCAAGGTTGTTGTCCTAAAAGTGACATACGCCCTGAAAGACCAACAGGTCATCTGTCGATCTTACATTTTGCCAGTACCTATGACTCCACAGCAAGCATTAATGACTGATCATCTCCAAATCAAATTCTTCTGTTGGGGTAAAGAAACATGCCCCAAATTCAAGAGCCTCAGCCCACTTAGGAAGTTAAGCCCAATGCATCTGTAGTCCCAGCTACTGGGGAGGCTGAGGCAGGAGAATTGCTTGAACTTGGGAGGCGGAGGTTGCAGTGAGCCAAGATCACACCACTGCACTCCAGCCTGGGCAACAGAGTGAGATTCCGTCTCAAAGAAAAAAAAAAAAAGATCAATGAGACAAAAAGTTGATTTTTAGGCCAGGCACAGTGGCTCACACCTGTAATATTAACACTTTGGGAGGCAGAGGCAGGTGGATCACTTGAAGTCAGGAGTTTGAAACCAGCCTGACCAACATGGTGAAACCCTGTCTCTACTAAAAATACAAATTAGCCGGGCGTGATGGCCACTGCACTCCAGTCTGGGTAACAGAGCAAGACTCCATCTCAGAAAAAAAAAAAAAGGAAGTTTGAATTTACACAACTTTCTTGTTTTACGTGCATAAGATACGCTCTATGGAGGCAGAAATTTGTGTTTTGTTCATTACTGTATCCCAGCACCTAAAATAATGAACGAATGGACCCATGACAATATGAATATTCTGCTGGGGACCCTGTGTGTGTGGTGTTTGTGCTTTTCCTTTGCAGAGACAACCATAGCCTTTTTCCCCAGCTTCTCAAGGAGCATATAACCCCCAAACAGATAAAGAATTATGGAGTTGGGACCTAAGAGAGAGACCTGTTGGGGGCTCATAAATCATCCTGGCAAAACATTTCAGGCACATGACCCAGGGAATGTGGGAAGGTTTCTTTAAAGGGAACTGAACCCTCACATACCTTTCAAAGCCTCATTGATATAGGTTTTGTGGTAAAATATCCTACTGGTATCCTCTGCGTTCGGATTGGTCAGTCCCACTCCATTTTCGGTGATGTAAATGGGAATGTCACCATACTCCTCCTTGATCCAGTTCAGCAGCCTTCGCATCCCCCAGGGCGCAGCTCTGTTCAGTGCTGTGGAAGGCCACGAAGTGTCCTCCTCCTCAGCCATCTCCCGGTCATCTTCATAGGAGGGTGGGTTTAGACTGGGTGTTTTGTACTGCACGATTCTGGAGGAGTATGTGTTGAGGCAGAAGACGTCGGCCGTCGCCCTGATGAACCTCTTCTCTTCCTCAGTGAAGCTTGGCAGGCGGGAGGTGGCTAAGTGCTGCAGTTCACTCCTGTTCCCCACTTTCCACTTCATGGCGTCGGGATAGTCTCCGTTTCTAAAAATGGGGTGGGCAAACCAGCCCAGGGAGAACTGCAGCATTCGGTCAGCGGCTTCCACATCTCTGGGGACCCCTGGTGACTTGGGCTCTGCCCAGTGTGTACTGAGGCTCAGCGAGATGACCCCCTTCTGTTGCTGCCTGTATTTCTCATCGTACGTGTGATAGACTCTGGCATGGGCTTTGATGACGGCGTGGGCTATCCTATATGGTGCCCAGCCTGGGTCCTTCACCCCTGGGGGAAATTCCCCTGAGCCGTAACCCAGCCACGCCAGGTACATGGGCTCATTAAAAGTCATCCAGAACTTGACTCTGTCACCAAAGGTCTGGAAACAAAAGTCTGCGTAGCTGTCAAACAACTCAATCAAGGCAGGATTCTCCCAGCCTCCGATATCCTGGAGGGCCTGGGGCAGGTCCCAATGGAACAATGTCACCATAGGAAAGATGTTGCTTGCCATCAAGCCATCAATCAGCCTATTGTAATAATCAACCCCGTGACTGTTGATAGAGCTGTTTCTCCCAGTTGGGAAAATCCGAGACCAGGAGATAGAGAAGCGATAGGCCTTCACCTTCAAAGCTCGGAGCATATTCAGATCGGCATCCAGCTGGTGATAGCTGTCACAGGCGATGTCTCCAGTGGCATTGTCTTTCACATTGCTCCCTGGTGTGTGGGTAAAGTTATCCCAGATGCTGGGGCCTTTGCCGTCGGCATCCCACCCGCCTTCGATCTGATAAGCGGAAGAGGACACGCCCCACAGAAAGTCATCCCGGAAGGTCCCGTGGTAGAACAAATCTCTTTCAAACTTGGGTTGGCTGGAGAACTTTTCCCAAACGACTTTAGCCTTGGAGGGCACCTCAGATGGAAAAGCGAAGGCTCTGGCTTTGGAGGGGAGGTTTGCTGTATTAGGTGGTGGCAGTCTTTTTGCCCCCTTGGTGAGGAAACCGTTCTTTTCTATGACGCTAGTGAAAAAGTAGGCAGATTTCCTGGGAGTCCTTGACTTGCTGCTGTCGTTGAAGTTGACATGGTGCAGGCCAAACCTCTGGCTGTAACCAGAGGGGCCTTCGAAGCCATCAATGAGGGAGCGAGCAATGTAGGAACGAACATCCACGGAGTCTTCCCTGATAGCTGTGAAGAAAAATAAAAATTAGATTTATTTATTTATGAATTTATTTAATTGAGATGGGGTCTCACTGTGTTGCCCGGGCTGGTCTCAAACTCCTGGACTCAAGTGATCCTCCCAAGTAGCTGGGACTGACTACAGGAGTGAGCTAGCACACCTCTATTTTATTTATTTATCTTTTGAAGACCAGTCAGTGCAGTAGTGAGAAGGGGGAGCAGGGTATTAGAAGCTGTTTGATCTGTAACTGGTTGTGAACAGTCAACTAAGTTATTACCTCGGACCAGCGAGGACTGTTTTTCAATAAAATAGTTTTTACTGAAAAATTAGAAGTATAGTCTCTGTTACTAATGTTGATTTTAAAAAGTGTTCCTTTTGACATGAAAGTTTTGGGGGTGAGTTGGGTTACCCCGTAAATGTTCACCCTTTTTCCTCCTCAGAATAGATAAAAGGAAAATCCACAAGATCCTCACAAAACATCAGGCCACTTTTGTGGCCATAAATCTCAAAGCAAAGGAGCATCCTCATCTTCAAATAAATAGTGGAGGGATGTGTCCCATGTGTTACCACCAGGATGTCTTGGTTTTATATGGAACACATAAATCAATCTTTTAACAATATGCTTTTGCTTTTCCTTATTTATGTTTAGTAATATTGACATTAAGTGACAACATATTTCATATTTTAAAAAAGAAATAAACCAGCCTGGGCAACATGACCAGACTCTGTCTTTTTTTTCTATAAAAAAGACAGAAAGAAAGAAAATTAGCCTGGCCTGGTGGTGTGCGCCTGTAGTCCCAGCCACTTGGGAGGCTGAGGTGGGAGGATCACTTGAGCCCAGGAGGTCAAGGCTGCAGTGAGCCAAGATCATGCCAGTGTGCTCCAGCATGGGCATCAGAGCAAGACCCTGTCTAAAACAATAAAAATTAAAATAAAGAAATAAATAAAGCCTAAAACATATATTCCCTGGTACAGTGCATTGAATGGTGGCCCCCAAAAGATATGTCTAAATTCTAACCCTTGGTACCAGTGAATACAACCTTATTTGGAAAAAGGATCTTTGCAGATGTAATTAAGTTAATGAGTTCAAGATAAGAACATCCTGGGTTAACTGAGGACTGACCTGTGAGATGAAACCTATTTGCCATACCTTTCCAACTGGAATACAAAGACATATGAAATAGTACGTTAGGCAAGAATGAGACCGTAGTTGTGGATCCATTGGATCAAAATCAATGGCATAGAATGTAGATTTTATAGTCAATTAGAGGAAATGAAGACCAGTGTGGCTGGAGCAATGAGGGAAGAGTTAATGGGTTGGAGTCCGGAGGATCACTGGAGCCTAGGAGTGTGAGGCTGCAGTGAGCTATGAACATGCCACTCTCTTCCAGCCTATGTGATAAAGCAAGACCCTGACTCTTAAAAAAAAAAAAGATGATGAGACTTGATAATTGCATAGGACTCAGATGGGCAGAATGTAGACGGAGGTATTCTAGGCAGTAAGGACACTGGGCCAGGCATGGTAGCTCATGCCTGTAATCCCAACACTTTGGGAGGATGAAGTGAGAAGACTGTTTGAGCCCAGGAGTTTGAGACCAGCCTGGGCAATGTGAAGAGACTCTGTGTCAAAAAAAAAAAAAAAAAGCCAGGCATAGTGGTGTGCACTGTGGTCCCAGCTAAAGAGGCTGAGGTGGGAGGTTGGCTTGAGCTTAGGACTTTAAGGCTGCAGTGAGCCATGTTTATGCCACTGCACTCCAGCTCTCCAGCAGGCAACACGGCAAGACCCTGGGTCTCAAAAACAAAACAAAACAAAACAAAAATCACAGGAGCAAAGACATTAATGACATGAATGAACCTTTGGGAAAGAGAGTTAGGAAGCTGATGTGAAGGACTCCCCATTATTACTACCAATAATGCTTTCTTTGGCTCCATTTCCCTAGGAGACTTTCTTTGTCCCATTAAACAAAATTGTGAAGACCTGGAGAAGTACCACCCACCTTCCAATCACTGGCACATCCATTGTTCTTACCCTTGAGCACCTCATTGATATATTGATTGAAGTAGTCTACTCTCAAGGAATCATCAAAGAGATCTTCACTTTCCCCTATGGGCATGCCATTCCCGGCCAGGTATATTGGAACTTTTCCTCGTGTGTATTCCAGGGATACAAACTGCAACAGCCTTCTTATCCCCCAGGGTGCCACACGAATCCAAGAGGATGAGGTCTGGGGCCACGCATGGTTCACGTGTTGGGAGAAGCCTCCAATGGTATCATAGCTAGGGATGCAGGTGTTTTGTGGGGCGTTGCTGATGAGGCGGGAGGTGTAATGTGACAGACCCAGAAAATCAGCGGAGCCTTTCAGGAGCTGCTTCTCTGCCTCTGTGAACTCGGGGAGTTGAGCCACAGGATGGAGGCACTGTCTGTTCATCTGTTGGATCTGGGTCCTCAGGGTGGCTGGATAGTCTCCATCCACAAAGATGGGGTGTGCAAACCAGCCCAGCATGAAGTGCAAGAAGCGCTCAGAGGCTCTCAAGTCCTCAGGCCTCTCTGGAGACAGGGGTTCTGCCCAGTCTGAGTTCAGCACAATGCCCACATGCCCCTGCTGCTGTGGGCGATGGTGGCTGTTGTAGTAGTGCCAGGTTCTGGCATGAGCCTTGAGGACCAAGTGAGCCACCTTGTGAAAAAGTGAGAAGGAAATATAGTGATTAGTAATAACAACAATGACAACAACAGGACGAATGAACCAGTAACAAGTCAACAACAATGTCAACAAGTCAATAAAGACAACAACAACATTGACAGTGTCAATATTGACAACATCAGCACTAATGTTGTCAACATCAAGTCATCAACAAATAACAACATTGACACTAACGTCAATGATGTTAACTAGTCAATAATAAAGTTAACAAGTTAACAACATAAACAACAAGTTAGGACTGATACTAACAATGTCAACAAGTCAACAATGTCAAGAAATCCACACCAATGTCAACAAGTCAATAATACCAACGATGTTCACATCAATAACATCAATACCAACATGAACGGCATCAGCAAGTCAACACCAATGTGAAAAGGTCAACAATATCAAGTCAACAATGTCAGCAAGTCAACACCAATATCATCAGCAAAGTCAACAAGTCAACAGCAATTCTTCAACATTGTCAACAAAATAACAACAGCATCAACAACCACATTAACAATAACAACTAACATGTATTGGGCACCTACTACTTAATGAATTCTCTCATGTAATCCTCACCACAACCTCATATGGCAGGTACAATTATTACCACCACTATAGAGATGGGGAAAACAAGATCCAGAGCTGTGCAGTAACTCCACAAGGCCCAGAGTCAGGAGTAAAGTGAGAACAAGCCCCTGGCAGTCTGACTCCAAGCCTGTTACTGTTACCCACACTGCTATTCTGCCTCTGTCCTTAATAAATGCTTGTTGAGAAATTAGTCCATGGGGAGGATTATTTTAATTAGCACACAAGGGAGAGGAGGGCTCTTTCCTGCCTATTTGTTCTTCTTTCTATTTAATGGACTCTCAGAAGAAAAACCAAACTAGGAGTTTCTTTGTAGACTTAACTCATGCTCTTACAAACAGCAACAGCTTTTTGTGGGAAGCAGGGACAAAAGGAGGGTGTCTGAAATATAACAAGCCTAGATTTAAATCTTGATTCTGTCACTAACTTGTTAACCTGGACAATTTGCTCTCTCAACTTCAGCTGACTTGTTGGCAAGAAGTGGGTAATTATGGATCCATCTGAGATGATTAAATACATGTATATAAAGCATTGAGCAGAAACTCAGAGAGCAGGAGTGAGCTTGCTAAATCTTAGCTTGCTTTCCTTTTTCCTTTTTATCATCTGAAGAGGATGACACTTACCTCTGAAGAATTTCATGTCAAAATATGCCATAATCACTAAAACGCCTGGCTGCTTCTCACATCCCAAACATTAGTCCTTAATTGAGTTCTAAACTCGAATGGAAAACTGTGCTCCTTTCCCAAAAGCAAGGATGTCTTTCTTCTAAATTAGCCAGTGTCAGGAAGGGAGCTCAGTGGAATATTAGACAACCATCAAAAATAGTCATAGCGACCGCTTAATAATAGGTAAAAGTGCTAATGACATGATATCAAGTAAACAGTGAACAACAATCTGAGGTGCCCTGTGACAACATCATAAATGCAAAGAAGCCAAGATTGGAAGGAAATATTGTAAAATAATAAAAGACTTTTTTGTTTTGTTTTGTTTTGAGACAGAGTCTCACTCTGTCACCAAGCTGGAATGCAGTGGCGCAATCTCGGTTCACTGCAACCTCCACCTCCTGGGTTCAAGCAATTCTCCTGCCTCAGCCTCCCGAGTAGCTGGGACTACAGGTGCCTGCCACCATGCCTGGCTAATTTTTGTATTTTTAGTAGAGACAGGGTTTCACTATGTTGGCCAGGCTGGTCTCGAACCCCTGATCTTGTGATCCATCCGCCTTGGCCTCCCAAAGTGCTGGGTTTATAGGTGTGAGCCACTATGCCTGTCCCAAGACATTTTTTTCTTTAAACTTTTTCCTCAATGGTTGCTATGAACTGAATGAGGTCCCCCATCAAAATTCATATGTCAAAGCCCTAATCCCTAGTGTGATAGTATTTGGAGATGGGGCCTTTGAGGGGTGATTAGGTTTAGAGGAGGTTGTGAGGGTGGGACTCTCATGGTGGTGGTATTAGTGTCCTTATAAGAAGAGGTACCAGTGAGTTCTTCCAGCCACCTCCATATGAGGACAGCAAGAAGGTAGCTGCCTGCAGGCCAGGAAGAGAGCCCTCACCAGAACCCAGCCATGCTGGCCCCTTGATCTTGGACTTCCCCAGCTCCAGAATGTTGGAAAGCAAATATCTGTGGTTTAAACCACCAGTCTATGGTGTTTTGTTATCGCAGCTCAAGCTCACTAAGACAATGGTATTCTAACATTCAACTAATAAATAAAGGGAAGAATTGAAGAAGAGTGAAGGGGACTTTCTCATCAAAGTCTCTGTAAAGATATCTCAGGAGCCACAGTTCAAAGGGGAAGAAAAGCCTAAGAAGAAAAGGTTTAGATAAATTTTATAACAAGGAGTGAAACAGAAGATTTCAAATCTTGGCCGGGCGCGGTGGCTCAAGCCTGTAATCCCAGCACTTTGGGAGGCCGAGACGGGCGGATCACGACGTCAGGAGTTCGAGACCATCCTGGCTAACACGGTGAAACCCCGTCTCTACTAAAAAATACAAAAAAAACTAGCCGGGCGAGGTGGTGGGTGCCTGTAGTCCCAGCTACTCGGGAGGCTGAGGCAGGAGAATGGCGTAAAAAAAACCCGAGAGGCGGAGCTTGCAATGAGCTGAGATCCGGCCACTGCACTCCAGCCTGGGCGACACAGCAAGACTCCGTCTCAAAAAAAAAAAAAAAAAAAAAAAAAAAAGAAGATTTCAAATCTTCTAATTTCAGAAGGTGGGTGGTGGAATGACTCCATATGTGCAGTCACTTGCTGTTCAAGAGCTGAAGGGAAGCTCTGACTTATGCGCTACGATGTTTGACATTCCATGGAGTCATTTATTCATGGTGTTCCAGCTCACCCTTGTTATGGTCTTTTGAAGAGTTCTATAATTTTGCTATGTGTGTTAGTGTCATCTTCCCTAAAAGGCTATAACATGTCCAGGGCATGGCTGTGACCCCTCTTTAACACCTAGCACAGGGCACAGGAAATAGTGTGTATATATATATATATACACATATAAATATGTGTATATATATATACACATATATATAAATATGTGTATATATATATACACCTCAGGTGATCTGCCTGCCTTGGCCTCCCAAAGAGTTGGGATTACAGGTGTGAGCCACCACACCTGGCTGGAAATACTCATCTTTAAGAACAGAACCCAAGGCCAGGCGCGGTGGCTCACGCCTGTAATCCCAGCATTTTGGGAGGCCGAGGTGGGTGGATCACAAGGTCAGGAGTTCAAGACCAGCCTGGCCAAGATGGTGAAACCCCGTCTCTACTAAAAATAAAAAAAAAATTAGCCAGGTGTGGTGGCACGTGCCTGTAGTCCCAGGTACTCGGGAGGCTGAGGCAGGAGAATCCCTTGAACCTGGGAGGTGGAGGTTGCAGTGAGCTGAGATCGCGCCACTGCACTCTAGGCTGGGTGACAGAGCGAGACTGCATTTCAAAAAAAAAAAAAGAACAGAACCCAAACAGTGACAGGGAAAAGGCAGACTAACACGTCCATCCTGAAGAACGCTGCCAGAGAAAGCTGGTGGGTTTTCTGGGAGATTCTGAAGAAAAAGGGAAATAATGGAAAAGACCTATAACCATTTAAAATTTTGTGCCAAGTGTATACACCTCTTTCTTGTTGAAACGATGCCCTGACTGGCAACTGGAAAGCCAATGCCTCCTTGCCTCTTCCTTCTCTGCCTCCTCAGCTCTCAGCGAGCGTATTGAGGAGTAAAGCATAGGTCCTTGGCCCACCCTAGTCAGTTGTCATGGCCAGGACCCAACAATGGGTTCAGGGTGGGTATGCGGCCCACTGAGAGACCATAGGACACAGGGACACTTCTGTTGGGAAGGATAGAAAAGAGCTGAGCTTTTTTCGCTACTGTTCTTGAAATAACAGAAACAAGGATGCTGCCACCTGGCTGCAAAGTAGCCCAAGAATAAAGCTGACGAGGGGAACAAGAGAGGGAGAACTGGGGAGGTGGCTTCGCTTGTGCTCTGATAAAATTCCACCCTGATCAGGCTAAATGAAGAATTTTAAACCTCCTGAATGCGTAAATTATCTCCTTGTTTGTCACTTTGAGTTGAGCTTTCTGTCACTTGTCACTAAGTGACATGAGGAACTTGATTTGGAGTCAAGAAGACACGGGCTCAAATCCTGACTTCCACCTGGCGACTCACTAGCAACGTCATCATGACCACATTGTTTATCCTGTCTGAGCCTCACTCATCCATCAGTGCTATTCTGAGGATGTAGTAACTATTATGTTTTAAAAGTACCAGTACAATGTCTGGACAAAATAACATGATTAACAATTTTTTTTTTTTTTTTTTTTTTTTGAGACAGGGTCTTGCTCTGTTGACCAGACTGGAGTGCAGTGGCAAAATCTTGTATCACTGCAGCCTCTGCATACCGGGCTCAAGCGATCCTCCCACCTCAGTCTCCTGGATAGGTGGGATCACAGGCATGCGCCACTATGCCTGGCTAATTTTTGTATTTTTTTGTAGAGACGGGATTTCGCTATGTTGCCCAGTCTGGTCTTGAATTCCTGGACTCAAGCAATCTGCCTGCCGCGGCCCCCACAGTAATGAGATTACTGGCATGAGCCACTACACGTGGCCAGGTGATTAACAATTTAATTAATAATTTGTGGTTCCTTCCCTCCCCCTGATTTCCTTTAAAGAAAGAACAAAAAGTAAAGGTTTGCTGATGGAATAAAACAGAGATAATGACTTTCTTCCAGCCAATGTCCTTTCTCCTCCAATTAGTAGGGGCTGCAGGGATGGGAAGTACCTTAAAAGAGGCCACTCCTGGGTCAGAGATGCCGGGAGGGTGTTGGCCGGTGCCATAGCCTGCGTAGCTTATCACCCACGGCTCATGGAAGGTCACCCACAGCTTCACACGGTCCCCAAATGTGGAGAAGCAGAAGGCCGCGTAGTCCAGGAAGGCATCCACCACGCTCTCATTCTGCCATCCGCCATGATCCTGCAGGGCCTGAGGCAGGTCCCAGTGGAACAGCGTGGCCATGGGCTGGATGCCCGCGTCCCGCAGCCTGTCAATCAGCTTGTTGTAGTAGGCGACGCCTGGGAGGCTGGGGCTGCTCCCGTGCCCCGTGGGGAAGATCCGGGACCAGGAAATGGAGAACTTGTACACCTGAGCCCGGAGGCCGCGAAGCAGGGCGACGTCAGAGGCCACCTTGTGGTAGCTGTCGCTGGCCACCTCCGGCGTCGCTTGACCCTCCGTGGTGTTCAGGGGCCTGCGTGGATCCCAGATGCTCGCCCCTCTCCCGCCCTCGGCCCAGCCTCCTTCCACGTTAAAGGCTCCCGTGGAGGCACCCCAGAGAAAGCCTTCGGGAAAAGTGTCCTGCAGGAAGGCGTCCCTTTCCGCCCTGGACTGATTGGCAAATGCTTCCCAGACTCTCTGATAGGCCGAGGCAGGAGAGGAGCCCGAGATCTCGTGGTCCTGCTGCTCTTCAGGCTGAAGGGCCAGGCTGCCAGTCAGAGAACAAGACATGCTGCGGGATTGAAGGGACATAAAGGGGCATGTCAGTTACAAATGCCCCCTATGGATGACTACTGTGTTTAATCAGAAACGATTCCAGAAATACTGAGTCAAAAGTCACATCTGCAAAGGCATGGGCAGGAAGTAACTGGTAGATGGGAAAATTATTATTATTACCCCTTCTGAGGTGAATGATTCTTGCTCTTTCATGGTTAAAATAGGAACAATGCTACTGTTCTCTGTATTAGATTGCCCTCGAATATTGTCTTCAGTGCTGGTGCCATACTTTATTCTTCTTATAATTCATTATTTGTAAAACATAGCTAATAATAACAATGACTCCAGTTTATTGAGCCTTAATTCTGCACTGGCCACGGTGATAAGAATGGATGTGTATTATCTCATTTAATTTTCCCAACGAATTTATGATATGGGTACTACAATGATTTATCCTCACCCTGCACAGGAGGAAACTGAGACTTAAAGAAATGGGGGCTGGGTGCGGTGGTGCGCGCCTGTAATCCCAGCACTTTGGGAGGCTGAGGCAAGTGGATCACTAGGTCAGAAGTTCGAGACCAGCCTGACCAACATGGAGAAACCCCGTCTCTACTAAAAATACAAAATTAGCCAGGCATGGTGGTGGGGGCCTGTAATCCCAACTACTCAGAAGGCTGAGGCAGGAGAATCACTTGAACCTAGGAGGCAGAGGTTGTGGTGAGCTGAGATTGTGCCATTGCATTCCAGCCTGGGCAACAAGAGCAAAACTCCGTCAAAAAAAGAAGAAGAAAGAAAGAAAAGAAAGACAGACAAAAGAGAGGAAGGAAGGAAGGAAGGAAGGAAGGAAGGAAGGAAGGAAGGAAGGAAGGAAGGAAGGAAGGAAGGAGAAACTTCCTGACTTCAGGGAGCCAGCAGCTATTATCAGCTGGTACAGAAGTACACTGATGTGGACTGACTAAACATTAGTCCTGGCTACTGCCTCCTTTCTTCTTCATGCTGCTTGGATTTCAGACATAATGGCAGGAGCTCAAGCATCCATCCTGGACCATGAGGCAGAAACCTTGTTAAAGGTGACAAAGCAACAACAAAGGAGCCTGGATTCCTGGTTATGAGTAACTTCTCCTTGCACACAGCTTGCAGGTGGTGGAGCAGCTTCTGTGCTTTTAACCTCATATACATACATGTTTATGTGCATATATGTGTGTGTACATATGTATATGCATATGAAATAAAACATCACATAAAAGTGCATGCTGCATTTATACGAAATGTGGTCTGATATTTTCTATTTTATTCTAGTCCATCTTCCTCCCTCCCACTCTCCTTTTCTCTTTTTTCTTTCTTTTTTTTCCAATTGTGATTGCCAGCTTCTAAATTGATTTCACAGTCAAGAGTCATGTCCTGCAGGCGGGAAAGCATGCATGCTGCAAATTACAGCCAGCAGAGGGCGGCCTTGAGGAGTGCGGCACCTGTCTGGGGAAAAGGAGGTGGAGTACTAGAGCATCTCCGTCACACAGCCATCGCGTGGAGAGCCGATGGCGCCTATACCAGGCTGGCCCACGGCGCAGAACTGGGAGAAGTGACAGGGACACTGCAGAGGTATTTTCCTCTCAAAGAGCGAAGCCTGGGACCGGGTCACCCTGCAGGAGGCGTCTTCTGAAACTAAGCGCCTTCTGTTTCCTCAGCATCAACTCCCTGACATTTGCTAGAGCAGGGGGAAAGGGAAATGATCCTCTCCTTTGTTGATTATCTCAACACATGTGCGACTGTGGAGCGCACCCAGGGATGCGGCGCCGCCCCTCGGTGCTCAGCCTCTGCGCATTCACGATTCCCATAAACACAGCCTCTTCTGCTCCGAATCTCGCTGTCACCCAGCCCTCCTGGCCCTGACTCTGTCCTCCTGGATTGCATGAAAAGAGTTTTGAGGAAACAAATAAACCGCCCTGGGATGAAATAGAACTTGCTATACAGGCTTGGGGCTGGGAACCCTGGGTTTGCCGGCCACCGGAAGGGATTTAGTACGTGATGGCGCCTCAGGCTTCACACCCAGGGCTCCTAAGTTCTCCCTTTTTTTTTTTTTTTTGAGACAGAGTCTGGCTCTGTCGCCCAGGCTGGAGTGCAGTGGCCGGATCTCAGCTCACTGCAAGCTCCGCCTCCCAGGTTTACGCCATTCTCCTGCCTCAGCCTCCCGAGTAGCTGGGACTACAGGCGCCTGCCACCTCACCCGGCTAATTTTTTGTATTTTTGGTAGAGACGGGGTTTCACCGTGTTAGCCAGGATGGTCTCGATCTCCTGACCTAGTGATCCGCCCGTCTCGGCCTCCCAAAGTGCTGGGATTACAGGCTTGAGCCACCGCGCCGAGCCAAGTTCTCCCTTTTTTAGGGTGCAGTTGTGTGTGTCTCCTGCCGCATTCTCATGTGAGAGTTGTTCTGGGGTCTGTCTCCCCTATAAGGTCAAAAATTCTGAAGGAGACAGCTATGTTAGTCCTCACTCCCCACCCACCGCCCCTGCATTCAGCAGGTTCTCCAACCACATCCCCCTGAGTAGGAGCCCCTGGCTGTCCACTTAATGTAAGCCCGTGTTGGCCCTCCCCTTCAGGCAAAGCACCACCAAGTGCTGAGAGAACCTCAGAGCTGGCAGCACTTGTAATCACTGGCTTCTCGGGGAACCCATTTTATTATGGCCTCTTGAGTTTTCTTTCCTGAAGCCACAGCCAGTCCTTGGCTGACTCCAAGTTTGGTCAGGGAGCAGTGGTAACCCGAATCTGTCCATTGCAAGTCTGCACTGCCACACAAAGCCTGAGGTACAGCTGCTGCTGTGGGTCTGTTGATCTGAACTGCTGATTTGAAGTGGATTGAGAGGATGGAACAATAGAAGGGGGATATGGCTCAGGAAAGTCGAGCACTGGAAGAGGAAAAGTAGAAAGAGGTGTTGTCACTGAATGACCCTGAACAGGGCTGCACTGGAAATATCAGAGGTGAATGACAAAGAGAACTCTAGCTGAAGGTCTGGAAGTCAATTATTGTCTCCAGCCTTTGTCCCACCGATGGTGCATGAAGTTCATGCATGTAATACCCCTCCATGGAGTGCTGAGGTTCTGGGCAATTCCCAGTGCTGGCTACCGTGCTATTCTTTTCTCACTCACTCAAGAAGCGTATTGGGATATGCGTGCATGAAAGCAATGTAATTATGGGCACAACCTCAAAATCTGCTCTAATTTTTACATATCATTTGCCTCTTTGGCACTTCAGTCATTCAGAAAGGTATTATTTACAACCCAGCTATAGATTCAAACCTCTGTCCCTAGAATGTTGTCGAGTTAGGCGTCTGGCCTGTAGCAACAGATGGCTTTCCTGTCTATGCTGTCTCCTCCCAGGGAGGATGTTTCACCCTTCATATTGAGGAAATGGGCACAGAGAACCCATTTCTCTTACTCATCATGTAACTTCAGCAGGAGGGTCAGATCTGTCTTTAACCTGGCCACTCTCCCACAAGCTCACACTGTCTCCAATAAGATCTTAAACTAGAAGTCAGGGGTTCAAATCCTAGCTGGTGCAGTGGCACAATCTCGGCCCACAGCAACTTCTGCCTCCTGGGCTCAAGCGATCCTCCCACCTCAGTCTCCCAAGTAGCTGGGACCATAGGTATGCACCACTATGCCTGGGTAATTTTTGTATTTTTGTAATTTTTTGTAGAGACAGAGTTTCACCATGTTGCCCAGCCCAGTCTTGAACTCCTGGACTCAAGCAATCTTCCCACCTTTGCCTACCAGAGTGCTGGAATTACAGGTGTGAGCCATCATGCTAGTTGTGCACAGTTGGGCGAACTGACAGATGAGAAAGCAGAACCTCGTGAGTCCCACTCAGTAAGAGACTCCCTGCTTTCTTTCTGAGTCTTTGTTTCTCATCAATTGAATGGCAATAATAAACTTGGTGGCCCAAGAGTTGATGACAATAGTCCTATAAGGTTATACATGTAAAAGAAACAGTATTCTACAAATATCAGTTATTGATAGTTCAATAGGAAACCTGACATTACCTTTTCTTGGAACTTGATGAACAACTCAGAAACTCATTAATATCAAACCCAATGGTGAGCACTTGGTCTTTATTTATGGCTGTAAGAGAAGAAATTAAATTAACTCTATGTAAATGCCAACTAAGAACATGCAAGTCTGACACACCCAAACTCCAAGCAGTGGTTCCAAGCCCCTTTGGAAAATACCATGGGCTAAGGACTTTAGAAGCTCAGCAGTGAATTCTACTTACTTATTGCTTAAAAAGTGGTTCTCAAACTTCAATGTGAATCAAAATCATCTGTATAGCTTGTTAAAACAAAGGTTGCCGGTCCCACCCCCAGAGTGTCTGATGCAGTAGGTCTCAAGAATATGTATTTCTAATGAGCTCCCAGATGATGCTAATGTTGATGCTGCTGGTCTGGGAACCACAACTTTGGGAACAATTGATTTAGAAGAACTCAAAGACCAGAAAGGGGTGGAATATCTTTAAAATTGTGGTAAAATACACATAAACAGAAAAGGTATAATTTTAACCACTTAGAGAGAGGTGGGATCTAAGAACAGAAATTGTTATGCCATCAAAGGTGAGTTCAGATAAGCATCAATAAATGGTATCTATGGATGAACTTCAGGGGCCCTGTGGAGCCAACCCAATGCTGGGAGGGGGTCCAGGTGTGCTATGGTTTGGATGTGGTTTGTCCCCACCAAAACTCATGTTGAAATTTAATTGCCAATGTAACATTGCTGAGAGGTTACGGGACCTCTGAGAGGCATTTGGGTCATGAGGGATCTGCCCTCATGAAGGGATTAGTGCAGGCTCCAGGGAGTGAGTGAGTTCCCACTCACTCACATGGAACTGGATTAGTTACCATGACAGTGGTTCCCACTCACTCACATGGAACTGGATTAGTTACCATGACAGTGGTTCCCACTCACTCACATGGGACTGGATTAGTTACCATGACAGTGGTTCCCACTCACTCACATGGGACTGGATTAGTTACCATGACAGTGGTTCCCACTCACTCACATGGGACCGGATTAGTTACCATGACAGTGGCTGTTATAAAGTGAGGCTGCCTCTGGTGTTTAATCTATTTGCAGACACTTGCTTCCCCTTCCACTTCTCTGCCATGTTAGGATGCAGCATGAGGCCCTCACCAGAAGCTGACCAGATGTGGCTGCCTGATCTTGAACTTCCCAGTCCCCAGAACCATGAGCTAAATAAACCTTTTTTCTTTATAAATTACACAATCTAGAGTATTCTATTATAGCAACATAAGACAGACTAATATATAGTGGTAGAAAGAACACTACTGACTTCTCCCATACTCTGGCCTGTGGACAGGAGTGACAGACCTGAATATCAGGGCCCTCAGGCACATTCCCCTCTGCCCCTTCCTCCCTTCTTGCAGAGTGTCCAGTGACTGCCAACCTCAATGCTGTCATAGACCCCACCTTTCCCCTGACTTGATTGGACCAGGAGCAGCCTCTTGATCCATGGCCAGCACTCAGATTCACTCTCAAGAATTTGAACTAAGAGACACTAGGAAGATGGCCCCTGACCCGTGAGTCCCACACTTGAAAGTTCTTAGCATCTTTGTCAGGTACCCACCAGGGCCATGCGCAAACTGATAATGGGGACACAGAACAAGGGTAAGTAGAGAGAGCTGGCTGGAGAGAGAGGGGCACAAGAAAGCCCTGCCAAGAGGAGCAGAGATGAGAGACCTTGGAGGGAGAGGTAATGAAAGGAGGCAAAGATGAGTTTCCATGCTTACAACTCACAGCTGAGGCCTGACTATCTTTATGTCCATAAGAGGCATCCTTGTGCAGAACCTCTCCTCTTTCTTGGGTCAATGGGGGATGGTCACAAGGGACCATTAGTAGGAAGGCATAGTACACTAACCCAATCTGGGGTGGGCTCTTAGACTAGCCTTCCTCCCATGCTCCTCCTCCCATTGGAACCCCGGACTTTCAAGACTGCTACCCAGCGCACCAGTGCACCAAATGGCGCTTGAAACCTCTTCAGCAATGGCCCACTCACCTTCCAAAAGGCTGAAGAGCAGCCTGGCTGGGCTCTTCACGGTGGAGGGGCAGTCCAGGAGTTTCAGGTTGAAGACGAAAACTTTCACTTTTGGCTCAATGGTCTGAAAAAGAGAAGGACTAGCAAGTGAACTGAAGCCTCCTGGAAAGCATCTTGATAACAGGGACAGAGTTTCAAGATGAGAAGTTGTAGCACTTACTCTGGCTTTGGAAATGACCTCTAACTATCTCAGTTAATTAAAGGAGCTGACTCTAGACTCTGAAGGAGAAAGATCTACAAGTTTCAATAACATAGTCTCCCCTCCCCACCAACCCCCACCTTCACCTCTTCCTTCATCTCAGGCTTACAGAGCACCTCTTAGAGCCAGGCACGGTGTTAGGATCAGGAGCAAGGCCACTGCTCACATCCAGAGCCTGTGCTACTTTAGAAGCTTAGTTAAGAGGCCACCATTGCCATATCTATGGATGTCTGGGATTTGCTTCACAATAATCCAGTTTGGTTAGCTGGGTATGGTGGTGCATGCCTGTAGTTCCAGCTACTTGGGAGGCTGAGCGAGGAGGATTGCTTGAGCCCAGGAGTTCAAGGCTGCAGTGAGCTATGATCGCACCACTGCACTCCAGCCTGGGTGACAGAGCAAGATCCTGTCTCTAAAAAAATGTTTGTTTGTTTTTTTTAAATTAAAAATCTAGGCCGGGCGCGGTGGCTCAAGCCTGTAATCTCAGCACTTTGGGAGGCCGAGACGGGTGGATCACAAGGTCAGGAGATCAAGACCATCCTGGCTAACACGGTGAAACCCTGTCTCTCCTAAAAAATACAAAAAACTAGCCGGGCGAGGTGGCAGGCGCCTGTAGTCCCAGCTACTCGGGAGGCTGAGGCAGGAGAATGGCATGAACCCGGGAGGCGGAGCTTGCAGTGAGCTGAGATCCGGCCACTGCACTCCAGCCTGGGCGACAGAGCGAGACTCTGTCTCAAAAAAAAAAAAAAAAAAAAATCTAGTTTGGGAGATAGAAGTTACGAGTTAGGTGAAAGAAGATTAGCTATGAGCCAATAGCTCTTGCAGTTGGAGATGACTTCATAGGAGTTCATCATACTTTCTTTCTACTTTTGGATGTCAGAAATTTTCCAAAACAAAAAGTTATAGCAGCCCCGAGGGTGTGGTGGCTCACACCTGTAATCCCAGCACTTTGGGAAGCCGAGGTGGGCGGATCACCTGAGGTCAGGAGTTCAAGACCAGCCTGACCAACATGGCGAAACACTATCTCTATCAAAAATACAAAAATTAGCTGGGCTTGGTGGTTCACGCCTGTAATATCGGCTACTTGGGAGGCTGAGACAGGAGAATTGCTTGAACTCAGGAGGCAGAGGTTGCAGTGAACCACTGCACTTCAGCCTGGGCAACAAGAGCCAGGTTCCATCCCAACAAAAAGAAAAAAAAAAAAGTTATATTAGCTGTCATCATTAAAATGGAAGCAAATGTAATTTCCTCTCCTTATTTCTAGCCATTTCAGTATCAAGGAAAACGTCTCAGACTGACATGCTGTTTGACTTCACTTTAAATTATCTTTTTTTGCAGGGGTTAGAGTTTGGTCATTTTACTCACAGTAATTTTTTCCTCCTCTGAACAACTAAAAGCTACCAAAAGTTACCAATAGTAACTCCTTTAAAAGGAGCCAGGCATAGTCTTTACTTTCTCATAGCCACCTGTGACAATGTCCTGTCTTTACAGATGGGGAGTCAGAAGTTCGAGAGGCTGAGCGGGTTGCCCATGACCTTGTAGTTAGTGGAGCTGTGACTCCACACAGGTCCCATCCCTCCCTGTGCTGGGTCAACGCAGTGGGGACAAATGGCCCAGGGTGGCGCGCTTAAGGAAGCAAGGGTTTTCTCCTTCCTGAAAGACGGATATGCCATGAGGCAGCCGGTGATGTCCCAGGGCTGGAGAGGTAGAGGAGCCTCGGAGGCCCCCGGCCTGCCTTCTGCCAAGTGGAGAACTCCCTGGGAGCACAGCTTTTTCTGATAAGTGGATGTGGGACCTCCTCGTGTGCCTCCTGTAGAACTGAGAACCCAGGGGTGTGCCACAGCTCTTCATTGCTGGGCTGGAGGCTGTTCTCAGGCCCTCAGACAGCTGTGTGCCGTTGGGGAGTGGCTGCTGAGGGCCCCTGGGGCTCAGAGAGGGCTGTGCAGGTGCTCTGGGGAGAGGGTGGGAATGGGAGCAGGTGCCTGCTCCTCCCTGCCCTGCTTTCGCCCTCTTCCCTCGAAGCCCACAGGAAGAGGTCCCTTCAAGGGGAGGGTGGGGTTCTGGGATGGGGAGGGAGGGGACATTGGGAAGGTGGGCAGTGCGATTCAGGCTCCTGTGGACACAACTCAGCTCCTGTTCTCAGGGCAGGTTCAGCTGTTCTTCCTGTCCTGGGCGTGGTAACTGTGCATGGGAAATGCTACCGGGCATGAGACCACAATCCCAGGAAGGAGCAGTGTCCTCTCAAGCTCAGCTGTCATTTCCAAATCTTTGAGGTTGCCTCTGAGGGTCCAACCCCACCCAAGGAAGTAAAAGGAATACATAACCATTGCAGAGCATTTATAAATGGCTGCTAAGTTTGTCCAGGGAGAGTTTTATTATTTGACTGGCCAGCTACAGACTGAAGTTTCAGTGCTTTTCCCAGACACTGGTAGAAGTGTCTTGAAAACATGGTAGCCAGGGCCGGGTGCGGTGGCTCATGCCTGTAATCCCAGCACTTTAGGAGGTCGAGAGGGGTGGATCACTTGAGTCCAGGAGTTGGAGACCAGCCTAGCTAACATGGCGAAACCCCGTCTCTACTAAAAATACAAAAAAAAAAAAAAAGTCAGGCATGGTGGCAGTCTCCTGTAATCCTAGCTACTCGGGAGGCTGAGGCAGGAGAATCGCTTGAACCCAGGAGGTGCAGGTTGCAGTGAGCTGAGATCATGCCACAGGGGCACTCCAGCCTGGGTGACAGAGCGAGACTCCATCTCAAAAAAAAAAAATGTTGTGATGGAAAAAGGGAAGAGACTGAAAATCATATCCTCAAGTACCAGCCATGCAGTGCCCCTGCTGACTGCCTGTCAGAGGCACGCAACCTCCGCACAACAGAGATGGTTTTAAAATGGCAGCTGTGTCCAAACCTGCTAGCCTAGCAACAAGCTCTGGTTTAATTCCATGAGGAGGACAAAAGGCAGCTTTAGTCATCACAGGCACAAGCAGACCTCGAGGACACTAGAGTGCTAAACAAGGCCCAGAAACCTTGTCAGCCAGCCCACGAGCACAGGCCCTGGGTCGCAAGCAAGTTTAGGCTCAGGTGAGGCATTCACAAAAACAACTGAAATTGATCATATGTGATTTAAAAATACCACCCTCATCATCATGTTCCCAACCCTTGGACTTCTTTTTCTTTTTTTTTTTTTTCGAAATGAGTCTCTCTCTGTTCCCTGGGCTGGAGTGCAGGGGCGCCATCTCGGCTCACTGCAACCTCCACCTCCCGGGTTCAAGCGGTTATTGTGCCTCAGTCTCCCAAGGAGCTGGGATTACAGGTGCGCGCCACTATACTTGGTTAATTTTTGTATTTAGTAGAGACAGGGTTTCCCCATGTCGGGCAGGCGGGTCTTGAACTCCCGGCCTCAAGTGATCCGCCTGCCTCAACCTCCCAAAGTGCTGGGATTGCAGGTGTGAGACTTATTTTTCTTTTGAAGAGACAGTGTGGTGTCTTCGAATGAGAAAGCCCTGGTTCAAATCCAACCCTGGAGCTCACCACCTTGGTGAGATTGTTTAAACCTTAGAGTGGGTTTTGAGGGGTTGAGATGATGTGAGGATGAAGGGCCTCCCAGGTGTCTGGGATAAGCAAGCACTAAAATTATATAGCTGTTACTCAGATGTCTTTGTGGCTACATCTGTCGCCTTTGATTAGATCAGTGGTCCCCAACATTCTTGGCACCAGGGACTGGTTTCGTGGAAGACAATTTTTCCACAGACTTGGGGGAGGTGGGAGGGCTGATTTGGGGATAAAACTGTTCTACCTCAGGTTATCAGGCATTAGATTCTCATAAGGAGCACGCAACCTGGATCCCTCGCATGCGCAGTTCCCAATAGGGTTTGTGCTCCTATCTAATACGGCCGCTGATCTGGCAGGATGTGGAGCTCAGGTGGTAATGCTTGCTGGCCTGCCACTCACCTCCTGCCATGCAGCCGGGTTCCTAACAGGCCATGAACCAGTACTGGTGCTTGGCCTGGGGGCTGGGGACCCCTGAATTAGATCATCTCATTATTTGTAGATAACAAAAGCAGCAGTGCCTACACAGGCAGCTGGAGACACACAGACATTGGGATTGGACTGGTGCTAATTTGTCCATTTCAATCACTCTGCCTCAGGTAAAATGGAGGGTCCATGGCCTTTTTTTTTTTTTTTTTTTTTTGAGATGGAGTCTGTCTCTGTCACCAGGCTGGAGTGCAGTGGCGAAATCTCGGCTCTCTGCAACCTCCGCCTCCCAGGTTCAAGTGATTCTTCTGCCTCCGCCTCCCAAGTAGCTGGGACTGCAGGTGTGTGCCACCACGCCCATCTAATTTTTGTATTTTTAGTCGAGACAGGTTTTCACCATGTTGGCCAGGATGGTCTTAATCTCTTAATCTTGTGATCCACCCGCCTCGGCCTCCCAAAGTGCTGGGATTACAGGCGTGAGCCACTGTGCCCGGCCAAACTTGGCCTTTTAAGGGATAATTCCTCAGGTAAACCATCCTCCTTGGTGACGGAGATGGTGGGATTCAAAACCAGAGGTGAGTGATGGGGGCTGCTCTACCTGCCTCGTGGGAGGCACAGGCTGAAAGCAGCGGGGAGTGGCTTTATGCCCAAACCTGCAGAGGCAGGAGGTCCAATGTGGGTGCATTCCAGTGGCCAGACATCCTTGGAAAGGCCCACAGGAAGGCAGCTCTCCAGGGTTATAGGAACACTGCCAGCACTCAGAAGGTGCAGGAGAAAACATGGGCACTATCAGATACACCTTGCGTTGGGGGAATAGTTGTGACTGTAGGGAATGAAGCAAGTAAGTCACACAGCAGTGACCAAGCCTAAGAGAGAAACCTGGTAGTTGGATAGGAGGCTTCTAATATACTTTCTCTAATGAGCCCACATCATTAGACTTGAGAAAAGCAGTACTGGGTACAGGAGGGAGTCCTGAGCTTACTGGAAGGTCCAGACAGCTGGGATCTGATTTAGTAGACCTTGGTATGAAATGTTTGTTTTTTAAAAAATGTGGTAAAATAGACTTAAAGAAAAAATTTACGGGCCAGGTGTAGTGGCTCACACCTGTAATCCCAGCACTTGGGGAGGCCGACGGGCGCGGATCACTTTAGGTCAGGAGTTTGAGACCAGCAGGACCAACATGGTGAAACCTTGCCTCTACCAAAAATACAAAAATTAGCCAGGCATGTTAGTGTGTTCCTGTAGTCCCAGCTACTGGAGAGGCTGAAGCAGGAGAATTGCTTGAACTCAGGAGGCAGAGGCTGCAGTGAGCCAAGATTGCACCACTGCACTCCAGCCTGGGCAACTGAGGAAGACTCCATCTTAAAAAAAAAAAAAAAAAAAAATTATCGTCATAACCATTCAATGTGTAGTTCAGTGGTGTTAAGTAGATTCACATCGTTATGCAACCATCACCCCCACTGATGAATTGCCTTTTTAAAACTCAGAATGAACCCTAGAATCTCGATTCTGGGCAGATTTCTACACAAGAAAGCAGAGGATTTATGTAAATATTTATCTTAACAAGCTAACCCTCATATCCTTTCTAGGAAAGACTACCTAACATCCGATGTTCTCTAAGGATGCTTGCAACAGAAATCTCCCCAGACTCAACTCAGCAGATCTCTGACTGTTGATGGAAGTTCAGTTTATGCAGTAGTCAAAGCATTAAATGTCTAATATGCTCTCTGAAACCTTCGCAGCATTCATCATCAGTGTGGAAAAGGGCTCAAATTACCTGCAATTTACTCAGCTTCTGCCGCAGACTTGCCTCATTTTGGCATTCATAAGACAAATCAAGAGAAAGGAAATCAACCGTGTCCTGGAAATAGTAAATAGGGTCATTAGAGCCTAAGCAGTGTCAAGACTCTCGGAAATATGCTTTTTTGTTTCTCCCCTTATCACTAAACTGAATATTCCAAAGCGGGATTTTCCAAAGGAAAAGATGGAGATGGAATGAGAAAGTGTGTGTGTGCGTGTGTAGAGTGGCGGGGGGATGCCTGTGCCTGTGTGTTGTTGGGAAATGCATTACCTATGTGCTCATCCATTTGCCTCTGTGCTCAGCACACAGAAAGCACGCGGTGTTGATGGCTCAATGAATGTGTGAATGCCAGAAATGGGAGGGAGCTGGAGGCCAGGGCTGCCCCCGGCACTTCCTCCACAGACTCTAGCACTTGGCCAGGATGGGGGCGGTAGAGCCTTCAGCCAAGCACGGCTCCACAGTCATCCCTGTGAATCCTGCTGGGTTTGGTTTTAATTTCAGGCCACGGTTTGAAGTTCACCCCCAGTTATCCCTAGCCAGGCCAAGAGCTAGGGCCTGTGGAGGATGCCCTGGGGACATCCTCTTTAGCAGAGCACAACCCTCATGGTCCTGGTCGTCAACTCCCCCATCCACGCATCCGATAAGGATGTCCCCTCTGCCCTGTCTCTGGCCCGCATGGGCTCAAAGAACTTCAGATTCACAGAGTCTACACAGGAAGACACCACCATGCTGCCACTACCCTCACCACCCCCAATGCTCCGCTCCCCTCCATGAGCCTGGTACACTGTACCTTTCTACCCTTGGCATGATTAGATCATTACCTGTCTTATCCCTCCCACAGATCATCTGCTTCTTCGAGACAAGGACTATGGTTAACAGCACCTGGTCAGAACCAAGTGCTCTGTGCACCTTAATGCCTAGTGTTCCGTTATGGGAATGCTAGGCCTGTGGGTGTTACTTATATCCTACTGCTCAAGGTCATCGCTAAGGTCTGATTGCAAAAGTTCAAAAAATTGCAACCTCAGGCATATATGGGTTAATAAGTGGTTCACCACTGGCTCCCTGTTGCTTTCTCAGTTGTCATCAGTGTTCACTAAAGGCCACTCTGGCAGATATTGGTCCAGTGTCCCCTGCCCACCCTCGCAGCTCTTGCTTGTGTCTGTCAATTCTGCACAATGTCCAATGTGGGTGCATTCCAGTGGCCAGACATCCTTGGAAAGGCCCACAGGAAGGCAGCTCTCCAGGGTTATAGGAACACTGCCAGCACTCAGAAGGTGCAGGAGAAAACATGGGCACCATCAGATACACCTTGCGTTGGGGGAATAGTTGTGACTGTAGGGTTGTTGTCACTGAGTACCTACCTCCGAAAGTCACACTGTGCTGGGATGGTGGGTAGGGATTCACATTTAGAGATAAATAATATCCACAGAGGTTTACACCTTTAATAGGGAGGGTTAGCAAATGCACCAATCACACGAGGAGAAGGCAGAAAGTCAGACATGCCATGAGAAGCCCCTACCAGTGGTTCTCATGCCTTGCTGGGGATTAGACTCACCTGGGGACTTGGGATGCCTGTGCAGGCCCAGGTGGGTCCCACCACATTAAGCCTTGGTCTCTGTGCTCTCTCCTAGCTCTCTAGGTGGTTCTGATGCCCACTCGAGCTTGGGAACCACTGGTCTAAAGCAATGGCTAAGGGTCCGGGTGGGGAGAGAGCGCAACAGGGCGAGTGAGGGAGTGTTACTGAGCGAGGCCTCCGCTGGAGAGCACAGTTACGTGTACGTTAACAATGGAGAAAATTTTGCTGGAAGGAGATTTGAGGAAGGCAGGAAGACAGGAAGACAGGAAGGACGTCCAGTAGGGGATGCAGGAGAGTAGGAAGCAAGCATAGCACTCACACGGGCAAAATAGGAGGTGAGGCCAGAGAGAGAGACACCCACACGTTCATGCACTGGAGGATCCTGCAGGATTCGTCCCACTCGGGAGTGTGGCTTCCCAGCAGGGAACGGGTCAGAACTGTGCTTTCAGAAGATTACCAGAAGCATTGCACAGCATGGACTGGGGCAGAGACCAGTACAAAGGCTATTTCTTTTTTTTTTTTTTTTTTTTTTTTGAGACTCGCTCTGTCGCCCAGGCTGGAGTGCAGTGGCGCGATCTCGGCTCACTGCAAGCTCCGCCTCCCGGGTTCACGCCATTCTCCTGCCTCAGCCTCCCGAGTAGCTGGGACTACAGGCGCCCACAACCGCGCCCGGCTAATTTTTTTTTGTATTTTTAGTAGAGACGGGGTTTCACCGTGGTCTCGATCTCCTGACCTTGTGATCCGCCCGCCTCGGCCTCCCAAAGTGCTGGGATTACAGGCGTGAGCCACCGCGCCCGGCCCAAAGGCTATTTCTTGACAAGCATTTTTCCGATCAGCACTTTGGCCTCCTGTGTTCATAACTGATAGCAGTTATCTCCCTCTGTAAACTAATTTAGATGCCATTCTGTCCATGCAATCAGCCTTGGAGTTGTCCCTCCAGAACCTTATCAGGTCTTGGTTCCATCGTGTTTGAACTGGAAAATCTGAAGACTGAACCCTGACTCCTGGGGCCCCCATCACCGCACAGACGCCAATGAGCAGCACCACATCTCTACAGCGCCAGGGCGATGCTGCAGAACTGGAGGCCAGCAGTGGTTCCCATGGCTTCCAGACTGCCCAGCAGCCCAAGGGGGCCCAAAGCTGTTCACTTCTCAGATTATTTTGATTTTTCTTTTAAAAATTATAGTTAAAGGCTGGGCGTGGTGGCTCAAGCCTGTAATTCCAGCACTTTGGGAGGCCAAGGCAGGTGGATCGCCCGAGGTCAGGAGTTTGAGACAAGCCTGACCAACATGGTGAAACCCCATCTCTACTAAAAATACAAAATTAGCTGGGCGTGGTGGCACATGCCTGTAATCCCAGCTACTTCGGAGGCTGAGGCAGGAGAATCGCTTGAATCCAGGGGACAGAGATTGCAGTGAGCTGAGACCGTGCCACTGCACTCCAGCCTGAGCAACAAGAATGAAACTCCATCTCAAAAAAAAAAAAAAATTAAAAATATAAATTATAGTTAAAAAGTGATAGTTGGCTGGATGTGGCGGCTCATGCCTATAATCTCAACACTTTGGGAGGCTGAGGTGGGAGGATTGCTCAAGGCCAGGAGTTGGAAGTTGAGGCTTAAGTGAGCTGTGATCATGCCACTGCACTCTGGCCTGGGTGACAGAGAAGGCCACAAAACCCTGTCTCTAAAAAAATAAATAACTAAAAATAAAAAATAAAAAGTGATAGAGGATGTATGAACATTTAAAATTTTTTTTTTTTTTCTAGACAGGGTCTTGCTGTGTCACCCAGGCTGGAGATATGATCACAGTTCACTGCAGCCTTGACCTCCAGGGCTAAAGTGATCCTCCCACCTCAGCCTCCCGAGCAGCTGGGACTACAGGCATATATCACCATGCCTTGCTAATTTTTGTATTTTTAGTAGAGAGGGAGTTTTGCCATGTTGCCCAGGCTGGTCTCGAACTCCTGGGCTCAAACAACTCTCCCACCTCCCCCGACAAAGTGCTGGGATTATAGACGTGAGCCACCGTGTTCGGCCAGGTGCACGTTTTTTAAAAACCCCTTTATAAACCTAGTACCTGTTTTGCCATAATTTCATCCCTTCTCCTGTAAGCTATCTTGGACTCAAAAATCAGAGCAAGCAGAGGCAAGTGACTCCTTCCTGCAGGGATGCCGACACTTGACCAAGCAGGAGCTGCAGCTTCAAGGTTTTGTTTCTAAGGTAATTATGAACCTAGAGAATATATACCACTCATTCTGAGGTATTTACAGAAATGTCAAACCAAACAGACCAAAACTTCTCGTTTTTAAAAAATTAAAATAAACTCTCCTTGGATGTTACAGGTATATTTTTGGGCTGCTGTCACCTGGGCAAGCGCAGATATGGGTGGTTCTAGCAGGAGCTCCGGGATATCTTCAACTCGCAGGACAACAGAGAGTTTTCCGCCTGAAACCAACCAGAGACATGAGCAGCAGGTGAGCGAGGGCGGGAGGCTCTGACTGCGGAAACCACTGGGGGATTCATTTCCTATGGACCCGAAGAAGTCATCCACGTGACTTTACTCTAGCTGAAAGATTGTAGAAGAAAAGGTGGCTTAAAAAAAATAATGTTCCGTTAGAGAGTTTGTGAAAATCAGGACTATGAAATGCAGAGCAGTTGGAAAGTTGGCAAGGAGAGGACTCCTTCCTAAACTTCTTTTTTTTTTTTTTTTTTTTTTTTTGAGACAGGGTCTTGCTGTCGCCCAGGCTGGAGTGCAGTGGTGTGATCTCACCTTATTGCAGTCTTTGCCTCTCAGACTCAAGCGATCCTCCTGCCTCAGGCTCTTGAGTAGCTGGGACTACAGTTATGCACTACCATGCCTGGCTAGTTTTTAAATTTTTTGTGGAGATATGGTGTCATTATATTTTCCAGGCTGATCTCAAACTCCTGGGCTCAAGCACTTCTCCCGCCTTGGTCTCTCAAAGTGCTGGGATTACAGGCATGAGCCACTGTGCCCATTCCTAAACTTTTTTTTAAAGTCAGGGTGCTCTCAGGAAACTGCTGTTCCCTGATCCTTATTCATGGGAAAATATCACTACAGCCCCTACCGGGCATTGAGGGGAGAAACAAGGAAATATTAGCATGTGTGGCTTGTACCCACTTGTTTTGACATTGGATGACATAACAGTGGTTCTCAAACTGTTGTGTACATCACAGTCACCTACCGAGATTGTTAAAATGCCAATTTCAGGCTGGGCACGGTGGCTCACGCCTGTAATCCAAGCACTTTGGGAGGCCGAGGTGGGTGAATCGCTTGAGGTTAGGAGTTCGAGACCAGCCTGGCCGACATGGTGAAACCCTGTCTCTACTAAAAATACAAAAATTAGGAGTGGAGTGCGCCTGTAATCCCGACTATTTGGGAGGCTGAGGCTGGAGCACTGCTTGAACTCAGGAGACAGAGGTTGCAGTGAGCCTAGATCTCACCACTGCACTCCAGCCTGGGCAACAGAGTGAGACTCCGTCTCAAAAAGACAAAAAAAAAAAAGCCAATTTCAGGCCCTGCCCTCGGAGATTCAGAGTGAGCAGAGTAGAGTGGGCCCAGGCGCAAGCATTTTAACACACTTCTCGGGGGATTCCAACACAATGGTCCTCAGACCGTAATTTGAGAAACACTGCGTGGTGCTGGGATGGCTCAGCCGCTCTGTGTTGCTGTCGATGGATATAAATTTTCAGCCCACATTGGATGTTCCTTGAGGAGCAAAATTTAAACATTTATGTAATCCCTCCAAGTATCAAGCTTAGGACTGGGTGGATAGAAAGGGCTCAGACCTGTGATTTGGAAACACGAAACAAAAATTGAATAAAACCGCAGTTTCAGATTTTAACAATAGGACCATATTCATTCAAATTCTCTACAGAAGATAGATCCCCTGCCAATGAAACCACCACAAACAACCATTACCAACTACAATGGTGCTTATTTTGATAAGCACAACGAATCTTTGAAATACTTCTGAGCATGGAATATCACTGGGAGATATTTAGTTCTCATTCTGACAAGATGATGTTGTTTCCCAGTTATTTAATGGTTGTGCTCCATGGATCTGTTTCACATTCCACAGGTTTCCAGACTTCAAACCATCATCACTTCCGCGGAATAAACCGCTAATCTACTTTAGTGTCTCTATACATTTGCCTATTCGGGACATTTGTTGTAAATGTAAATATAGATTGTAAATGTAAATACGTGGTTGTGACTGGCCGCTTTCACTAGCATGTTTTCAAGGTTCATCAATGTTGTATCATATATCAGAACTTCTTTCTGGCCAAGCATGGTAGTTCACACCTATAATCCCAGCACTTTGGGAGGCCGAGGTGGGAGGATCACTTGAGGTCAGGAGTTCGAGACCAGCCTGGCCAACATGGTGAAACCCCGTCTCTACTAAAAATACAAAAAAATTAGCCGGGCATGGTGGTGCATGCCTGTAGTGCCAACTACTTGGGAGGCTGAGGCAGGAAAATTGATTGAACTTGGGAGGTGGAGGTTGCAGTGAGCCAAGATCGCACCACTGAACTCCAGCTTGGGTGACAGAGCGAGACTCTGTCTAAAAAATAAATAAATAAACAAAATAACTTCTTTCTTTTTCTGGCTGAATAATATTCTATTGTATGGATATAGTAATACTACATTTTATTTATCCATCAGTTGATGGTCATTGTTTCCACTTTTGGTTTTTATGAATTACACTGCTATGAATGTTTGTGTACACATTTTTGTTTGGACATTTGTTCATTTCACTTGGATATATCCCTAGAAGAGGAATTGTTAAGCCATATGTTAACTCTAAAGTTTGAGGAAGTGCTGGGCTGTTTTCCAAAGTGGCTGCACCATTGTTCATGGCCCCAGCAGTGTACTCAGGTTCCATTCACTCTACAGTGTCACCAGCACTGTTATAGTCTGTCTTTTTAATTACAGCCCTCCTCATAGGTGTGAAGCGGTATTCTGTTCTATTTTAATTGTTGGATTAAGTAGTCGGTTCATTGGCACTTCTTATGGGTTTTTTTTTTTTTTGCTTTTAATCAAGCTATGTTATATAACATTTTTGATGTATATCAAATAATACATTTTTAAAAGAACAATAAGTCTATAGGATTGGACTTCGAAGGAAAGTGAGCATGAGGGAGAGAGAGGGAAGAAAAACCACTTTTTGAAATAGTAAGAAGACTGAAAAAGAGAACTTATTCTGTGTCTTGCATGATATTGGGGACAGATATTTGGGGAAACACAAAATGAAGGGTAGGAGAAATAAGCAGAAGAAAAGAAGGAAGATATGAGTTTAAAAAGAAAGTCTTTAGTCACCTGATGAAAAGTAAAAATAAAATATGGAAAACATTTAAATAAACATGTACATATAGTTTTATAATTTAAAGAATTTTGTGCATCCATCCTCAAAATAAGATTTTTATTTATTTGGGATGATACCATCTTTCCTTCTTTCTTTTTATTATTATTTTTCAATCCTGCTTCTTCTGTAGTCTTTCATTCTTTTTTATTTTCTTTTCTGTTTCTTTCTTTCATTTGTTCATTAGTTCTTTCTTTTTCTTTCTCTTTCCTCTTTCTCTTCTTCTCTTTCTTCTCTCTCTCTCTCTCTCTCTCCTTCCTTTCTTCTTTTTCTTTCTTTCCTTTTTTTTTTTTTTTTCCAGGGTCTGGCCCTGTCACCTAGGCTGGAGTGCAGTGGTGTGATCTTGGCTCACTGCGTGATTCTGGCTCACTGCAGCCTCTGCTGCCCGGGTTCCAGCGATTCTCCCACCTCATCCTCCCTTGTAGCTGGGATTACACACGCACACTACCACACCTGGTATGTGTGTGTAATCCCAGCTACAAGAGAACTTTTGTGATTTTTTTTTTTTTAGGAGAGATGGGGTTTTACCACGTTGGCCAGGCTAGTCTCGAACTTCTGAGCTCAAACAAGCTGCCCACCTTGGCCTCCCAAAGCACTGGGGTTACAGATGTGAGCCACTGCGCCTGGCCTCATTCTTTCAAAGTTTATTTTACTCAGAGCTTCTTCAGTAGGATTGGAGCCAACACACATCTCTGTGTTTATTTGCTGACCCGCCCCAAGACAGGCTCTGCAAAGAGCACCGTGGTTCTCCATAGTGCTCCTAGGTTCAGGCAACTGTCTCCGTGTCCAGAGCTCTGCTCTCCCTCAGACTGGGCCCCTTTTCTCTTTCTCGAGCCCACTCTCGCCCTGCATTCCCAACTGCTCAAATGGTGGCCCAGGAACAGCCTTCCTGGCAACTCTGTCTAAAATATCCCCAGCCACTCTCACACTTTCTTCCCTTACCCTGCCTTAAAAAAAAGAAAAGAAAAGAAAAAAAAAAAAAGTGGTAAAATACACATAACAGAAAAAGTACCATCTTAACTATTTTTAAGTGTACAGTTCAGTATTATTAAGTATATTCACATTGTTGTGCAACCAATCTCCAGAACTTTTTCATCTTTCAGAACAGAAACTCTATCCCCATTAAACAGCTCTCCATTTCTCCCTTACCCCAGCCCCTGGCCTCTGTCATTCTCCTTCCTGTCTCCATGAATTTGACCGCTCTAGGTTCCTCCTGTACGTGGAATCATACAGCATTTGTCTTTTTGTGTCTGACTTACTTCACGTAGCATAATGTCCTCAAGGTTCATCCATGTTGTAGCATGTGACAAGACTTCCTCCCTTTTTAATAAAGGTGGAGTAATATTCCACTTTATGTCTACACCACATCTTGTTTATCCATTCATCCATCAGCGGATATCTGGGTTGCTTCCCCCTTTTCGCTATTGTGAATAAGGCTGCTATAATGTCCTACCTTATTTTCTAAGATAGAAAAAAAAAAAATGTTTAAGGCTGGGCGCGGTGGCTCAAGCCTGTAATCCCATCACTTTCGGAGGCCGAGGCAGGCGGATCACCTGAGGTTAGGATTTCCAGTCCAGCCTGGCCAACAGGAGAAACCCCATCTCTACTAAAAATACAAAAATTAGCCGGATGTGGTGGTGCGTGCCGTAATCCCAGCCACTGGGAAGGCAGAGGCAGGAGAACCGCTTGAACCTGGGAGGTGGAGCTTGCAGTGAGCCGAGATTGTGCCACTGCACTGCTGCCTGGGCAACAGAATGAGACTCCATCTCAGAAAAAAAAAAAAAAAAAAGAAAAAAATGTTTAACCTCTCTATAATCAAATACGTGCAAATTAATAAGAGATGAAAATAAGTGCTTTCACTGTTAAATTAGTACTAAAATATAGCATTTGAAACAGAATGGGGTTAGAAGAGTAATTTTATAACTGTTCGTATAAATGATTATACAACTTTTCTGTAAAATAATTTAGTACCATGCTTTAAAATCTTAAAGAATGCAGATCTTTTTGCCTAGTAGTTTCAATTCTAAGACTCTGTCAAAAAGAATTTATCAGAAGGTGGGAAATAGTTTATAGATAGGAATGTCATTGCAACATAACTTGTAACTAGTGAAAATTAGAATAAACATACAAAAATAAGGAAAATAGTTTAAACTTTATGCTCCATTTATACAATGGGAACCTATAAGACCATTGAAAGTTATGCTTTCAAGTTTTTGCTTTGTTTTAAGCAATACTATTCCAGCACTGGAGTAAATTATTATTATTATTTTAGAGATGGTGGTTTGCTATGTTGCCCAGGCTGGTCTCCAACTCCTGGCCTCAAGCAATCCTCCTGCCTTGGCCTCCTAACAGGCATGAGCCACCACCACGCCTGGCTCAAGTGTTTAATAAAATGAGAATATAGTCATAAAATATGTTAAACTGAAAAACTAGAACATAGAAGTATGTATATATATCAGGTACTATATATACAAATATGTATGTATACAGTATATAATAAAAACAAGAAAGCATACATAATGCAAAATTGGTTCTCAAAATTGGTGTACCTAATGTACAGTTAGGGAATTGATTAAAATCACAAAAGTCCTGGTACAGCCTAGGCCTCCAGATCAGAACTTCAAGTCCCCTAGGAGGCAGGAATGTGAACAGTTAACAGTTGTGCACTCCTCATCCTGTGGTATATAATTGTTTCATCTTGTATTTGTCTGTCTCCCAAGCTGGAATGCAAGCTCCAACTAAGACATGTAAGTAAAGGGGAGCTGAGGGGGAAGGACAGGAAACCATGAAGCCTTGCCTCCAAGTCAGGGCAGCAGGACATAGAAAGGAAGATAGAAAGACAATCAGGGCTTGCCCAACTCAAGACTGGGCAAGGGGGTTTCAAAGATATATATGTGTGTGTGTATGTGTGTACATATGTGTTTGTGTGTGTATATGTGTGTGTGTGTGTGTGTGTATATATATATATATATTTTTTTTTTTTTTTTTTTGGAGACGGAGTCTTGCTCTGTTGCCCAGGCTGGAGTGCAGTGGCATGATTTTGGCTCACTGCAACCTCTACCTCCTAGGTTCAAGTGATTCTCCTGCCTAAGCCTCCCAAGTAGCTGGGATTACAGGCACCTGCTACCATCCCTGGCTAATTTTTGTATTTTTGGTAGAGACGGGGTTTTGCCATATTGGCCAGGCTAGTCTCGAACTCCTGACCTCAAGTGATCCAACCACCTCGGCCTCCCAAAGTGCTGGGATTACAGGCGTGAGCCACTGCGCCTGGCCTCAAAGATATTTTTCAAAGGAAATGCTTAGCATTGTGCCATATTAGGTACCCCTTCCTATCTCCAGTGGGAAATCAATACATTATTAATTTCTCCCTATGCAGAGACATGAGAGGACTGCTGAAGGTGGGTGGCGAGAAACGCCAAATCTGCTCTAAGGAGGACGGGGAAGGTGTGTGATGAAGGCTGTCGAGGGGTCACCACCAGGTCAATGTGTACTCACCCTGAGAAGCATAGTTTTCATGGTAAATCTCATAGGCTTTTCTGTGGGCATCACTGAGGGTCTGGAGTCGTGACGCTCTTGATTCCTGGTGGGGAAGCTCCTTGATCACTTCCTCCAAGTCACTGAAGGTGAACCAGATCCCAACTAGGTCCCCGAAGGAGTGGAAGGCGAATGTGGCATAGTCGGCAAAGAGGTCAGCGAAGACTTCGGTTCTCTGGAGGGTGCTGGCCGGGAGGGTCTGGTGGTGCAGGATGACCATGGGCTGAAGCCGTGCAGTCTTGAGGGCCTCCAGCAGTCGCCGGTAGCACTGCACTGTTTTCTTGTCTGGATTCTGGGTGCTTCCTGCTGGGAGGAGCTGTGCCCATGACAGAAATACCTTGTAGTGGGTGATCTGACTGGCATGAAGACTGCTGAAGTATTCTGGCAGGAAAGTGGGCAGTGGCTGGTGACAAACATACATGTCTTTGTCCCCTGCTACAAAGTTAGAACTCTGGTCTCCCAGGGGCCCACTCAGGTTGTGCAGCAAGTCATTGGTTAAAGGACCAGCGGCGGAAATGAAATTTCTCTCAGACTCCCAGTCTGACCCCCAGCATGAAACACTTAGCAGGGCAATAAAGGCTACATGCCAAGACAGCTCCATTTTCTAGGAACTGTTAGAAGGTATGTGGAACCCTTACTTTATAACAACAACTGAGGTTGTAAAATACTAAGTGATTAATTAAGACTTAATAATTAACTGGGTTATCTATGATCACAAAATCAGTACATGGTTCACTAATGCAATATTTAAAAATGTAAAGATCAGGGCCGGGTGCGGTGGCTTGCACTTGTAATTCCAGCACTTTGGGAGGCCGAGGCGGGCAGATCACGAGGTCAGGAGATCAAGACCATCCTGGCTAACACGGGGAAACCCTGTCTCTACTAAAAATACAAAAAATTAGCCAGGCATAGTGACATGCGTCTGTAGTCCCGGCTACTCAGGAGGCTGAGGCAGGAGAATCACCTGAACCCGGGAGGCGGAGGTTGCAGTGAGCCGAGATCATGCCACTGCACTCCAGCCTGGGCAACAGAATGAGACTCCATCTCAAAAAAAATAAAAAATAAAAAAATAAAGACCAACACAAAAACCTCAAACTTCCTATACAATTTAAGCAGAGGAACCTGGAAAATGTCTGAAGAAAACAATTATCAAGTTTTTATTTATTTATTTATTTTGGTGACAGGGTCTCACTCTGTTGCCCAGGTGGGAGTGCAGTGGTGCGATCACAGCTCACTACAGCCTTGACTTCCTGGGCTTAAGCGATCCTCCCATCTCAGCATACTGGGTAGGTGGGACCATAGGTGTGTGCCATCACGACTGGCTAATTTTTTGTACTTTTAGTAGAGATGGAGTTTTGCCATGTCACCCATGCTGGTCTCGAACTCCTGGGCTCAAGCGATCCTCTTGCCTCAGCCTCCCAAAGTGTTGGGATTACAGGTGTGAGCCACCACACCCAGCCACAAATTATTTAAAAATTTGTTTACATAATACAACAAAAATAAGTCCTTTGCCCCAAATTTTCCCTCTTTAAAAATATGCTGAACACATTTTGTAAGAGATTCGAACAATATGGAAACATCTATGAAAAACTTGCAAATTCCTTCACCCTCCCCCCTCCTCTTCCTAGAATAAGTATCTTCAACAATATGCATCTTTCCAGTTTTCTTTCTCTGCATATCTTAATGGTTATACAGGAGTCAGAATGCCTGGGTTTAAATCTCATCTGATGAAAATTACTTAACTTTGTGCCTCAATTTTGTCACCTGTAGAATGTGGATAATTCATCATAGGCTGTGGGGATTAAATGGGTCTTTCTTGTAGCATGTATGGAACAGTACTGCTCAGGGATCATTATTATTACATATGTACAAATGGAAACATTTGTATAACATTTAAAATATAAAACAATTTAACATATATGGAATCATGCCATGTGTAGTTTTTCAGCCTTCTTTTCTTCACCTGACAGCTCTTAAAGAGCTCTGCCTGCCAGGCCGGGCGCGGTGGCTCAAGCCTGTAATCCCAGCACTTTGGGAGGCCGAGATGGGCGGATCACGAGGTCAGGAGATCGAGACCATCCTGGCTAATACGGTGAAACCCCGTCTCTACTAAAAAATACAAAAAACTAGCCGGGCGAGGTGGTGGGCGCCTGTAGTCCCAGCTACTTGGGAGGCTGAGGCAGGAGAACGGCGTAAACCCGGGAGGTGGAGCTTGCAGTGAGCTGAGATCCGGCCACTGCACTCCAGCCTGGGCGACAGAGCGAGACTCCGTCCCCCCCCCCCCAAAAAAAAAGAGCGCTGCCTATATCAGAACTTATAGACCCACCTCTAACAGATGCACAGCTTTCCACAGCAAGAATGTACCATAAATTAACATCTTGCATATTAAACACTTCGGTTGGTTTTAAATTTTTGTGTTGCAAACAATGCTGCAAATGAATATCCTTATATACAGGCTGGGCATGGTCACTCACGCCTATTTTGCCAGTACTTTCGGAGGCTGAGACTGGAGGATTGCTTGAGCCCAGGAGCTTGAGGCCAGTCTGGGCAACATAGGAAGATCATGTCTCAAAAAAATGGTTTTTGATTGATTGAATGCCAATTGTCTTCCAAGGTAGTCTTCTTCAAATTTAAATCCTACATATAGTTAGATGTGTGCCTGAATCTGTCTGCCTTGCTAATGCCTATTATAAAACTTTACATTTTTCATGCTTTGAAGTAAATATGTGCTTGTTTTTCTTTTTCTGATTACTTAAGAGGTGAAGCTCTTCATGTTAATTGGGCATTTTCCTTCCGAGATTTATATTCACAACCTTTCTCCATTTTTATCTTATTACTGATATAAAAATTCTTAATGGGACTTTGGATATCACATATTAAAACATGATAGAAAAATTTTCCCATCTTTTAATTTGGTTTATAGTGTCTTTTTTTTTTTTTTTTAAATAGATTCCCATGACTTTCCATAGACTGTAGAGGGTGAAGCCTGGGAATCTTTTTTTCTTTTTTTTTTTTTTTTGAGAGTCTCACTGTGTCGCCCAGGCTGGAGTGCAGTGGCGCGATCTCGGCTCACTGCAAGCTTCGCCTCCCGGGTTCACGTCATTCTCCTGCCTCAGCCTCCCGAGTAGCTGGGACTACAGGAACCCGCCACCACGCCTGGCTAATTTTTTTGTGTTTTTAGTAGAGACGGGGTTTCACCGTGTTAGCCAGGATGGTCTCGATCTCCTGATCTTGTGATCCACCCGCCTTGGCCTCCCAAAGTGCTGGGATTACAGGCGTGAGCCACCGTGCCCGGCGGGAATCTTTGTTGGTGGTGGTGCCACCCAAGCTGGAGTACAGTGGCATGATCTCAGCTCACTGCAACCTCCACCTCTTGGGTTTAAGCAATTCTCCTGCCCCAACCTCCCGAGTAGCTGGAATTATAGGCACCCCGCCACCATGCCTGGCTAATTTTTGTATTTTTAGTAGAGATGGGTTTTGTCCATGTTGGCCAGGCTTGTCTCGAACTCCTGACCTCATGTGATCTACCTACCTCGGCCTCCCAAAGTGCTGGGATTACAGGTGTGAGCCACTGTGCCTTGCTTTTTTTTTCTTAAGTGAAAGCAAGCCTATTAAGTGAAAGTAAAGGAATAGAAAGTGGTTACTACGTTGGCAGAGGAGCCTATACTCTTTAAAGATGTATTACCTGGTACCATCTTTTTATAAAAATCCTGTGACAAATCTACTTGAGTATTCGTTCTTGTTTTCAATATTTGCCATTTGTTTTTATTTTTAAAATACATAATAATTGTACATACTTGTGGAGTACATTTTGACAAGGTTTCATACAAGTTGATCCCAGGAAAAGAGATAATTATTGGGAGAAATGTGTTTACACCATTGTTTTAACCTATATTAATCTGTCTTGCTTTCTACTAATAGATTTGTGGCTGCTCAAATTCACATTGCACTGCAAAGCTCAGACATCAAGACAAGTAGAGTACTCATGGGTATTAGACTGTCCCATGTGGGCCTTAGCCTTAGACAGTATTTTGCTTTTGTGACCTTTAACATACTTTGTGATTTAATGGATCTTCATCACAGGCACAATTCTTAAAATGCCAGTTCCTGACACTAATGACATTATAAAACATTTCTAACAACTTGTTTTCAAAATATAGATACAAAATGGTAATCCTACGGAAGAACATTTTTTTCAGTAACAAATATGCTGCTTTGTATTTGGCAGGATTAAGACTCTCGCACAGTAGGCCCACACAGCTTTGGAGTGGCAGAAAAGAGGGAGGGAGGAGGTTCATGGAAAACGTGATTGACTTCCTTCAGTTGTTTTTCAAATTCCCTTTTTAAAATTGACACATTTTACGTATTTATGGGGTACATGCGTTATTTTGTGTGCACAGAATGCGTAATGATCAAGTCAGCATATTTCGGGTACCCATCACCTTGAATATTTTTCATTTCTGTGTGCCGGAAACATTTCAAGTTCTCTCTTCCAGTTACTTTGAAATATACGACACGTTGTTGCTAACTAGTCACCCTATTATGCTATCAAACATTAGCACTTATATCTGCTATTAAATATCTAACTATATGTGCGTACTCACCTTTTATCTTTAAATCTCTTAACGCATCTTGAATTTTAACTTGGGTATGCTGTGTGGCAGGCTAATTTCTAACACTGAATAGGCTACCCTTCCTCTAATATTTGAAATGTCACCTTATCAAACGAAAAACCTATATGTGCATAGATGTTTCTGGACTTTTTACTGTTGCGACTGATTTATCTGTTCACGTGCCAGTCGTTACTGATCTTAATTTCTACACTTGTGCAGTACTTTTTGCTTTCAGATAGGGCAAGGCCTCTTCTATCATCCTTTTCCCCAGAATCGTCTTGACTGTATTTGCACATTTTCTTTCCCATGTGTCCTAGAGATACTTCAATTTCAAAACATCTAGGTCTACCTCAATTTTGTCTGTGGGTATCTCACAGTGTAGCTGTACCACAGCTTATGTAATAATTTCCTTATTGATGGGTGTCTGTTGGGATTTGGTTAAAAATGTATTAATATATCAGTTGACAATTTATGGCATTCAAATCTTTCCATTCTATAATGTCTATCCACTTATCTTAAATATTTGTCTAATTTTCTTCACAAAGGTCTCATATATGATCCATTATCCATTAACCACCTCACCTCCCTGACAAGTACCACATGGAGAAACTGAATGTGTGGAAACATAAGGACACATACTCAGATGTGGGAAAAGGGGATATGCAGTAATTATCTCACCTTGTTCTGGAGCCCCCACTCTCATTAAGGGCAGGACTGGGAGTGGACGCATTTGCCAAAAATGAATGTACCTTTCCTGGACGTAAAATTTCCTTTAGTAAATAGTCAAAGTTCAAGTTCCAATCATAATGTTTTAAGATCTCTGCACCCCATTTTCCTTATGAAGTCAGTGCAGGAAGATGCTCTTCCTAATACAAGTGGGAGAGGGTTCTTTCTTGCTGTCTCCTAAATTTTCACTACAATGTCCCGCCTGGTGTTTGTGCTATGCTAGTACCATTATCACTCCCCCAACAGGAAGTCTGAGATCCTGCACCCCAGAGGTTCCTCATCACAGTGTCAAGGGCCCTCCCACCCTCATTAAAAACATCCTTGACAGCTTATACCCTGCATCTGCTATGTAAATTCTCTATCCATTTCCAGGCCCCCTCATCTCACCCCATCCTTTTCAAGTCAGCAGAAAGTGAAGTTACTATTTATAAGCTCACCATATAGAACATGGAACTACTACATTTCCCTAATTGGCCCTGCAGGTCCCAGATATGCCATCTGTTGTTAAAAGCTGCAACACAGGAACTGCTCCATCTCATGAACATACTGATCATAGCTAAGTCTCAGGAACTGTTAGTATCATAAATGGTAATAACGTTTCCTGGAAGACCATAAAATTTGAGGATAGCTTATAATATAGCAAATGACCTACTTCCCCTAAAAAATCAATTTGAAAACAATCCTGAGAAATTACCCTTAGGACACAGAAGTAAAATAAATTAAACAGTAATTTTAAAAAGTACAATAAACTTTTAATTTTTATAAACTTAAAAAAAAAAATTGGAATTAACCTTGGAAAGTCATCTCCAAGGCCTCTAGCTTTCATGAATTCTCTAATGACTCCTTCTCATAGAAACCTAATCCATAATGCCACAGTTCTACCCCTTCACTCCAGATTAAGCAGAAAGGGAAAGACTCACATTCACAAGTAGATGGAAGCAATAATCAGGGTACAGTAGAAGGAAATCCAATGGACAACTTTAGAACAAGTTATTTTATTTTGAAGAATAAAAGCAGTAGCTGGCAATTGAAAAAAAGTTATTTGCTCAATAAGACAGCACATACCTTCAAAGTAGTGGGACTTTTCTTACACATGAAAACAAAGGTATTGGTTATAGAGACCACACATTATTTGGTTCCAACTTCACTGGGACAGGAAACACACCCAAGTGCTGAAGCCTGTGTCGGTATAAAACCTGTGATGAATGTGACACACAGGACCATCAACTCAATTCTTGTTTCTGAAAACAAATCTTGAAGCATCACTTCCAGAAACATTTCTGTCGCTAGCAGAGTTCCAGCCAGGCTCCAGGCCACGAGGTGGTGTGCCACAGTTCCTCAGCTCTGTTCAGTTACTTTCACTATCTCAATCTTCGAGCAAGTAGTTAGGGTTAACTACCAAGTAGGGGTCTTCTTCATAGCTCTCACTTCCCTCTGTGGAGCCTTTCAATCCAGCCTGGGTGAGCTCAATGAGAACATGATCCTGTGAAACACAAATATTTGTCCTCAGGTTTCAAGCAGTATTATACCAATGTCCAGATATAAGACTTGACCCTTCTTCTGAGTGTTTGCTATCAACATTTTCTTTCATTTCCCAACTAGAAACTCTTAGGAAAAGGACCACACTTCAAAAGTCACTATCAGTGCTCTGCTAAACCCTATTTCTAGTAGGATGCTGACCTTTTCATACCATAAACCCCTTGTGGAAAATTAAGAAATACTTAAATATATTACATCAAATGCTTGTAAATATAACTTCAAAAAAGGAAGCAATGCTTGAATTTTAAGGTTAAACAATTCTGCAAAATCTTCTAATTAACTGGAATTCTGTTTCATACTTAATATCGTTCAGCAATTTTTAATTACTGACCACTGAACTTCTTCATATACCACCATTTCATAGAGTTAGGAGAACAATCTATGAAGAAAATTCATCTGAAAAATTTTTCACTCTGAACTAATAAAAAAAAGGTAGAACATGCCATCTAGCTTAAGATCTTGATGACAGATTTTAAGCCCATGATATAATTATAGGTCAGTCAAAAATGTCCACAAATGAGAAGAGCTCCTAGCCAAGCCTATAGAAAGGAACTCAGCAAATTGTGATTTGATCCTAAGAAGTTTGGCAAAGCTCCACAGTATAAAGGCTGATGCCACTAAGGGGGACTGAACACTTTTTTAAAAATTGCCCTTTCAAATCTACTCCTGAAGTTGGACTGGACACTTCCAAGCACTCACTCTATGTGTTAACATACCTTCACAGGAAGCATATCTGATCAGCACAGTATAAGCTCTCTAGTTTTCTGTAGCAAATTAGTTCAGGTGGTAAACCAAATTTTAAAAGGTAATCCAGGCCAGGCGCAGCAGCTCACGCCTGTAATCCCAGCACTTTGGGAGGCTGAGGCGGGTGGATCACCTGAGGTCAGGAGTTTGAGACCAGCCTGGCCTACATGGTGAAACACCATCTCTACTAAAAATACAAAAATTAGCTGGGTGTGGTGGCGGGCGCCTGTAACCCCAGCTACTCTGGAGGCTGAGATAAGAGAGTCACTTGAGACCAGGCACGGTGGCTCAAGCCTGTAATCCCAGAACTTTGGGAGGCCGAGACGGGCGGATCATGAGGTCAGGAGATCGAGACCATCCTGGCTAACACAGTGAAACCCCCATCTCTACTAAAAAATACAAAAAAAAAAACAAAAAAAACTAGCCAGACGAGGTGGCAGGCGCCTGTAGTCCTGCTACTCGGGAGGCTGAGGCAGGAGAATGGTGTAAACCAGGAAGGCGGAGCTTGCAGTGAGCTGAGATCCGGCCACTGCACTCCAGCCTGGGCGACAGAGCGAGACTCCGTTTCAAAAAAAAAAAAAAAAAAGAGAGTCACTTGAACCCAGAAGGCGGAGGTTGCGGCGAGCTGAGATCCTGCTACTGCACTCCAGTCTGGGCAACAGAGCAAGACTTTGTCTCAAATAAATAAATAAGTAATTAATTAATTCAAGTTTAGATCAGTTAGCTTCACAATATGTTCCAAAGTCCTGAAGTAGATTCCTTGCCTGGGTCGTTTTACTTTACGCTGATCCCAAGGAGCACATAGACATGTCCCGCCACTAGAAAGCAACTCTAGGCCCTGATCTGAGTAGCTTTTCTTACATCTCCCTACTCCCCAATAATCACACACAGTAAGAGGGTTTTTCAGAAGACACAACCCCAATACATGACCTCTGTAATATTTACATAGTGAGCACTGTGAATTGGCACAACAGTTAAATGTCTGCCACATAATAGGAAATTTTTTTTTTTTTGAGATGGAGTCTTGCTCTGTCGCCCAGGCTGGAGTGCAGTGGCCGGATCTCGGCTCACTGCAAGCTCCGCCTCCCGGGTTTACGCCATTCTCCTGCCTCAGCCTCCCGAGTAGCTGAGACTACAGGCGCCCACCACCACGCCCAGCTAGTTTTTTGTATTTTTTAGTAGAGACGGGGTTTCACCGTGTTAGCCAGGATAGTCTCAATCTCCTGACCTCGTGATCCGCCTGTCTCGGCCTCCCAAAGTGCTGGGATTACAGGCTTGAGCCATCGCGCCCGGCCATAATAGGAAAATTGAATCATTCAACATATATTTGATCCTGCTATGTGCCAGGCACCACTGTAGCTCCTGGGGCAGTCTCTACCCTCACAGAGCTTATACTCTATAAGAGACACAAACTAACCACTTAAATAAAGAATATACTGCTGGGCCATGTTAAACATTATGAAGAAATACAAGGCAGGGTGACAGCAAGAGCAGAAGGCTATTATTTTGGCAGGCTAGCAAGAAAGGCTTCTTTGAAGAGGTAACATTTGAGCAGACACAGGAGAGGAGGAGGGTATCTAGGGAAAAAAACAAAGGGTGAGTGCAAAGGCCCTCATATTTGGTGTGTCTAGGGAACAAGGCCACTGTCACTGGGGTGGAATGGGCAAGGGGAAGACTGCTGTGAAATGAGGTGAATGAGGGGACGGGGTTACATTGTATATAGTTCTGCAGGCCATGAAAAGGAGGCTGAATTTCATTCTTATATGAGAGAAGCACTAGAAGAGAGGGCAGTAAAATAATCTGATTTATATTTTAAAAAGACTTATCTGGCTGCTAAGCAAGACGCTAATACAAAAAAAGGGACAATTATGAGGCTCCTGCAACAGTCCATGCCTGGTGGCTTGGGTGGGCTGGTGAAGGCAGCAAAAAGAGAACAGAAAATATACACACATGGAAGGTAGGGGTCAGAGGATTTGCTGCTGAAGAGGAGTTGTGAGACGAGAGTGGAATCAAGGAGTCAAAGACAATTTCAAAGCGTTTGGCCTATAGCAATTGAGTAAGAACAACTCTGTTTTTGAACACATTAAGCACGAGATGCCTGTTATCAATGCTCTCAGTAGGCAACCAGCTCTACACATCTGGAGTTTACAGGAGTGGTGAGAGCTGGTGACATAAATGTGGAAGTCATCAGTAGATGGGTAAATTCATAAAACCAAATGAGATCACTTAGGTAATGAATGTAAGCAATCTGCGAGTAAAGTAAGAAGATTCAGGCCAGGCATGGTAGCTCACACCTCTAATCCCAGCAGTTTGGGAGGCCAAGGTGGGTGTATCGCCTGAGGTTAGGAGTTCTATATCAGCCTGGCCAACATGGCAAAACCCTGTCTCTACTGAAAAAAAAAACAAAAACAAAAATTAGCTGGGCATGGTGGCAGGCTCCTGTAATCCTAGCTACTTGGGAGGATGAGACAGGAGAATCACTTGAACCCGGGAGGCGGAGGCTGCTGTGAGCTGTGCCATTGCACTCCAGTCCGGGCAACAAGAGCGCAACTCCGTCTCAAAAAAAAGATAGATTCAGGTAAAGAGACTAAGAGAGAATAACCAGTGAGAAAGAAGCCCCAGGAAGATATAGTGACTCAGAACCAAGTTAAGAAGACAGTATTTCTAGGAGTGATCAACTGTGACAAAGCTGTGGACAGGCTGAGTACTGCGAATGGCCAGCTGACAGGAGTGGAGAGAAGGCATGCAATGGTCCTGTGAGAGAGTGAGGCAAAGAGCTGACCAGGGAAAAGGAATTGCACTGGGCAGTGCTGTCATGAGGTTAATGAGACAATAAGAACTATCCACTTGAGACTTCTGGTCATCAATTTAAATAAGACTGGGCTCACAATTGTATGCTTTTCTCCAGATAATTTCAGCTGCTCAGAAAAGGATACAAGAAAAAAAAAGTTATATTTAACCAAGTTTGAGGTTTCACCAAACAAGCAAGACAGAAGATTTACTATTGGGTTGGGTAAGGTGGGAACTAAGAATGTGAGGAAAATGAAACATAGGGAGTAGGTGACAGCAGTACGACCAAGGGCAAATAGGAGGGTGGGAAACAGAAGCTTAAAACACCTAACTAGTAAGACCTCAATCCCACCTTCTGAGACTTAACCTAAATTCTGCTTGTTTCAGCAGAGGAAATAAGTCATTTACCTGCTGTTAATTCTCCCTTATTTTACAACTCATACTTCTGACTATACTCCAATGATTCAAAACAAACAAAGGTCAAAAAAAATTTCACTAGTGAACCTGCAGATACAGGGCATGAACTTCCTCCCTCCCTGATACCAGAACAAGCGCACTTCTGCACCTACATAGTGTGTGAGTCGATGAATAACTTTCTCTATGATTCTTTTTTTATTTATAAGTTCTTCTTCAGAGTCTATCTCTGATTCGATTTCCTTCAAGTACCAGTTAACAAGCTCGCTCCTCTTTAATGCTGACTCGTCCTCTTCTGCAACAAAAAAAAAACACATTTAAATTAACCTAGCAAATTGTACTGTCAGTGCTTGGTTAAATTTCTGCCACATACACAACAAGGTAATGTACAGATTAGATAAACATCAAGCTGTCCGAAAGTACATCTGCTGACATAAGGTCCGCAATGTTCTAGCATAAGCCTGAAATAACAAGTCATATCACTTGTATTAAAGCATGCCTTCCTTTATCCATAAGGAGAGAAACCTAATAAAATAGATTATAAGAAATACGTTTCTTAAAGCTATTAAGATTTCAAAGTATGAAGGTCTTTTCTTCATCTTCTTATGCTTTACCACCTCTGAGAATGTTTGCCAACAGAAACTAAAACCATAAATTAGGAATGAAGCAATAGCAAGCAAAAATTCTGATATACAACAACTTTTCCTCTGTAGAAAGGGTAAGGCTTTATGGAACTGGAGTTTAAGTAAAATTTATGAGTATTCACTCAAAATAAAAAATTACCTGTTTATTTTAGCAAGGTTCATCTTACTAACTGAACTGCCTGCTTCTTTTAACAAGTCCAATGTCTACCAGACTTTTAGAAAGTCCTGGTAGAACTGTCAACACATAGGAAATGTTTGGACCTGGATAACTAACTATCATAAAACTCAACTTCTGCTATGTTTAAAACTTAGCTGTATGAGGGAGAAAGAGAATAATGACATATAACATGAATCAAGAACACCTTGAGTTTCCAAATCATTTTGTGCAAGATGGGAATGAGGACAAAAGCTGAGGTGTCCTAGTGGCCACTTTGTTGCCTTCTCTCTTACTGGTCTAAAGTTCCCAAGGGAACAAGAGCAGAAACGACAATCTCTTGTTCTCTTCTTTCATAGCAGAGCAAATACTGTGATGACAAAATATTCCAGGAAGCCGGCACAAGCCATCCTTGGGGCTTTTAATCAAGAATTATCTGATGCTTAACTATCAAGTAGAAGTTTAGGTTCAACATCTTGAATTCATAATTTTTCCTTCCGCTTTGTAGTTAACTGTAGGGTGATGAAACTTTGAATAGCATGGTAAAGCAGTTAAGGGTAGGAAGCGTACTAGTGTCCAGATGCCACACTTTACTAATAACTAGATGAGGATTTTACTCCATTTCTAGTCTACAATGGCCTTTTGATAGTACAGATTTCTGGGTTCAATTCATTACTGTTAAAATATACCCTAAGGGTCCAGCTGTTTTAAGCAGGACCATTGTAAGGGAATAGTAATTTTGCATTTGTAAAAACATTTGTATGTTCTGCTTCATATGTTATCGGGTCCCAAAGTTATTAAAATAGGCTTAGAATGTTAAAAAGAAGGACCTACAAACCTCTGCCTGACAATAAGCTTGTGAAGAAATGTGCAGGCTGGCAGGTATGCTGATACTCCACAAATTTACTTTGCTAAAGTGAGTTTATCTAACAACTTATCCTTTCTTCCAACAGAACAACACGAAGTTTGGCAATCACAAGTGGCCTATGTGAACAGAGCTTACAGAAGTGACCGAGCATGTAAGCAGTACCAGGTAAGCCTCACCTTCTTCCACCTTTCTGAGGTGAAGCACAATAAGGTTAGAGATTCGGCAGTACTCAGAGAAGCCCAGCCTTAAGGAGGCTTTGGGAGCAGACTCTTGATTTATGTCTTCACTGTAGCCGTTGATCCCATTCACAGGAGCAGGACTGTCAGCATGACCTAAGTGAAAAATTGACCACCTGAATCTATTTTTGTGCCCCTAACATCTGCTTGTCAAGCATTTACAAATATACTACTTATATTTAATACTGATTTTTTCACTTTTAAAAATTATTATTATTTTGTTTGTTTTAGAGACAGGGTCTTGCTATGTTGCCCAGGCTGGTCTCAAACTACTGGGTTCAAGTGATCCTCCTGCCTTGGTCTCCCAAAGTGCCGGGATTACAGGCGTGGGCCACCACACCCAGCCTTAATACTAATTTTAAAACAAGCATACATTCCCACATGACCTCCTCTGTCAAAAAATAAAAATGAAAAATGAAATAAACTGGCTAGTTGCAGTGGCTCACGCCTGTAATCACAGGACTTTGTGAGGCCAAGGCGGGCAGACCACCTGAGGTCAGGAGTTTGAGACCAGCCTGGCCAACATGGTGAAATCCTGTCTATACTAAAAATACAAAAATTTGCTGGGTGTGGTGGTGGGTGCCTGTAATCCCAGCTACTCAGAAGGCTGAGGCAGGAGAATAGATTGAACACGGGAGGCAAAAGTTGCAGTGAGATGAGACTGCACCATTGTACTCCAGCCTGGGCAACAAAAGCAAAACTCCGTCTCAAAAAAAAAAAAACAAAAAAACAAAAATAAACCAAGCATACAGTTATACAGATAATATAATAATTTTCAAATAAATTAGAAGCAAATGTATAAACTCTACTAGTAAAGACAAAAACTAACGGGAGGAATGTGAGGGATCAGAGATATAAAGATTTCACAATCTGAAAGTCCACTTGCAGTACTGTATACAAAATAAAAAATTCTACCAGCCTGGGCAATATGGCGAGATCCTGTTTCTACAAAAAATTTTCAAAAAATTAGCCAGGAGTGGTGGCATGGGCATATAGTCCCAGCTATTAAAGGGGCTGAGGGAGAAGGACTGCTTGAGCCCAGGAAGTTAAGGCTGCAGTGCCACGAGTGTGCCAAGGCATTCCAGCCTGGGTGACAGAATGAGACTCCATCTCAAAATAAATAAAATTTCTAGTATTTTTCTGTTCTAATGTGATTTAAACCATGTTTTAAATTCAGAAGCTAAACAACAATACAAATTAGGGTAAAACCGAAGGGATTTATGTCTATTATCACCATTTTGGTGCCTTTTATTTTAGTCTCTCAAATACATATATATATTTTGAGACAGAGTCTCGCTCGGTCACCCAGACTGGAGTGCAGTGGCGCGGTCTCAGCTCACTGCAACCTCCGCCTCCCGGGTTCAAGAGATTCTCCTGCCTCAACTTCCCGAGTAGCTGGGACTACAGGCAGTCTCTACCACGCCCAGCTAATTTTTGCATTTTTAGTAGAGACGGGGTTTCACCATATTGGCCAGGGTGTTCTCAAACTCCTGACCCTGTGATCCGCCTGCCTCAGCCTCCCAAAGTGCTGGGATTATAGGTGAGAGCCACCGCACCGGCCAAGTATATATATATCAACTATTTAATTTCATTTTAACTTATAAACAGTTAATAGAATTCAGTATCTGCTTTTTCCTTTTTGCTACCATAGATTTCATTAACCATCAGCAGGTGTACTTCTACCACATGACATCTCAGAAAATGTTTTGGTCCCTAACTCCAAAACAGTCATATGAACAAGTATCTCACCATTGATGCCACCAGCACCCTCATCTACCTCCATCTGGATCTCTTCCTCTTGATCTAGATTGACATCAGGTGTTTCCACACGGATGATTGATTTATTCAGTAACCGGAAAGCTTCCTTCACATGTTTAGGTTGGACCTAAACCAATAATGATGAAGTAATTCAGTTACTTTTCTTGATATACCAAACAGATTTTCTCCCAATGAAATCACAGTAGTATGTATTTTGGTTTTCTCACAAACACACACACTCTCAGTGTTGCTTTGATTTTCTCACAAACACCCTCTCTCATTCTCTCTCTTACATACACAGAGACAGCACTATAAATTCACCAGAATGGCTAAAATGACTGACAATATCAAGTGTTGACAAGAAGGTAGAACAACTCTCATTTACAGCAGGTGAAAACAGAAATTGACACAACTGTTTGGCAGAAAAACATGCATTAACCTATGACCCAACAATTCCACTCCTAAGTATATACTTGTAGAAATACAAACATATATACATATCATATGAACCCAAAGACATATACATCGCATAAGAACTAGGCCAGGCATCGTGGCTCACGTCTATAATCCCAGCACTTTGGGAGGCAGAGGCAGGCAGATCACTTGAGGTTGGGAGTTAGAGAACAAGCCTGACCAACATGAAGAAACCCCATCTCTACTAAAAATACAAAATATTAGCTGGGCATGGTGGCGCATGCCTGTAATCCCAGCTACTTGGGAGGTTGAGACAGAAGAATCACTTGAACCTGGGAGGCAGAGGTTGCACTGAGACGAGATTGCGTCACTGCACTTCAGCCTGGGCGACAGAGCGAGACTCCATCTCAAAAACAAAACAAAAACCAAAAAAACAACCAGCAATGAAACCGGACAGAAAATGAAATGGAAAAAAAGCCTACTTCCAGTACCAACAAAAATGATAAAATATCAAGAAATAAATTCAATAAGAAATGTCAAAAAACATATGAAGAAAAGTTTAAAACACTACTGAGTGAAACAAAAGACTTAAGTGGAAAGGTATTTGTGGTATTTGTGGTAATCAGAACTGTTCACAAATGTTTGCTCTTCTCATTCGGGGCACCTGGTAGGAAGGCATTTCTCTATCCACTTGAACTTAGGGTGGCCATGTTAATTTCTCTGGCGAATGAAATGTGAGTATGTGCCATTTCTGGATAGAAGGTGGAGAAAGCACGTGGCTCACCACCTTCTCTTCCCTGCTTTCTGTCATCATAAAAGCATATGTCAAGATCAAGCCTTTATATCAGCCTGAATCTCTGAGTAACTTGACAAGGTGAGTCCCCTGATGACCTAATGGATGTGTAGCAAAGCAAAAAAATTGTTTTATGCAACTGAGATTTTATAGTAGTACAACCTAACCTATTCTAAGTGCTATCCTATTGAATAGGAAAAATCATAAAGATGTTTTCAATTCTTCAAGTTAATATAAATTGAATGTTATACTGATAAAAAATACCAGGTTTTTCTTTAAAACAGAGCAAGCTGATTTCTAAGTTCCTAACAGCTGAAAGAGAACAATGCGCTGGAACTAGCCCTACATTTAAACTACAAAGTCCCATAGATTAAAACATCATGGTACCAATGTAAGAGGAGCTGATAAGACTCAATGAAACAGAATAGAAAGTCCAAAAGAAAATCCTAACACACACAAGAATATATAATTAAGGCATGCCGAACCAGTGTTAAAAAGATGGATTTTTCAATAAATGGTGATGGAACAACTAGAAAACTAGCTAGGAAAATAATGGGAGATTTTTTTATAATCTTAGAGAAAGGCCTTTCTAACAAAATAGTTTTTTTAATGGATAAAGATTATGAACATATAAAGAGACAGAAATAGCTCTTAAATATATGCAAAGATACTAAATTTCATTCAGAAAATATGTTTGTGTGTATAATTTATGTGCATATATTTTAATATCATGTGAATTTGCTATCTATTTAAAGACTAATTTTTAAAAATAGAACAAAATAAAAATAAATTAGAGACTGCCCTAAGACACATATCAGTTTCATGAAACTCATTTCAGGATCTATCACAATGAAAAAAAAAAAGTACAAATGTTAGCATGGTTTTAGAAGGACCTTGTCCCAGGGTATCTGGCCTACCCAAATTCTGCACACCCTTCAGTAACTGGGTTTAAATGTCGGCCCCTCCCTGAGTCCTCTTCCTCCTAAAGTAATTCATCTCAGTACTCTGCTTGTGATGCTCTATTATATTCTCCCTCTCATTGTTTTTTTTTTTTTCTTTCCAACCTTTATTTTAGGTTCGGGAGTACACACACAGGTTTGTTACATAGGTAAACTGTGTGTCATGGGGATTTGGTATATAGATTATTTGATCACCCACTCTCTCTTATTTTTTACATGCTTAACTAAATACATGTCTCCTTTCCACCAGATTAGAAGCAATGGAAGGCAGGGGCTCTCATTCATTTTTTGTCCCCTACAGGTGTTCCCTAAATATTAGGTGAATCAAAAATATTAAATAACTTAGTGTGAAAGTACTTCGTCAACAGTAAAGTACCATATCAAAGAATTTGAAAATTTAGGGGAAAAATGTCAAAAAATTAACCTGTGGGATAAAAGTAGTGATTGAAGTCAGAACAGTGGTTACTTCAGGGGAAGAGGGCTAAGACTGAAAAGAGGCAGGGGGAACTTTCTGAAATTATGGAAATGTTTTGGATCTTGAGCTGCGTATTCATAAGGATGTATGTGAAAAAACTCATCATACTGTAAAAAAAAAAAAGCCAAACCCCCTTTTCAAAGAAAACCTTACACCAAACCTATTAATAAAACTCGGAAAAAGCAGGGCTGCTTTGGTTGAAGCGAAGATGGGACGCTTGATTGCCCTTTCGTACTACTCCCCTTTTACCCCATTAATACGCACTGACCTATCCTCGTGGAACGCAGGGCTCAAAGAACAATCTAAAAATCAAACATTATACAAATGTAACCTAAGGAGGAGAGTTCCTCTGAGGCCAGGGGCTACATTATCTTATCTGTATTGCCAGCGCAGAGGCCTACTAGTACCTTGTGGGGTCTAAGTACATTTTTCCTGAATGAAAGGTATTAAATGGTAACTTATGTCTTTATGCACTCTATAACCTATGACGTGATCATCTCCGTCTAACAACTACACTCAAATGCTTAACAAGCTTTTTAAAGGGAAGAATTCCATGGTCCTGTGAGCACTCGACAGTTACAAAAAAATATATTTGCAGCAAATTCTAGTACGTCCCATACCAAAGATTAAAAACATGCCTACAAGGCAACAAATCTGTTTATCTCTGCTCTCATCATATCAAAGTGACTCTGATACCTCATCACAGCAGTGCATCCGAGCCATAGCTTCAGAGAGACGAATCATGCTCTCAAGCTGTCGCACTGTAATCCTCCACGAAGACTTGGTCACTCCAGAACCATCTCTCTGGCGGAGATGTTTATATTGTTCCACAATGAAGTCCTCTGACTCTTTGGAAATCTGTTTCAGATCATCATTCAAGTTAGAGAAACATTTCTATTTGATGAGAGCTACGGTAAACATGAGTTTAAGAGCCTTTCAGGTGGAAACATTTAGGGAACTGAGAGGGTTGAAACTTGGAGAAGCCAGTGACAATAAATTACTATTGTAATGTCTTTCAAAAGAGACTAATAATAAGCAGGTTTGTGAATTCCATGTTACTAATTTTATGAACATGAAAAAAAAAGCTTAGTATTTAAGCAAATGACCATTTCTAAAAGCTGCTTAACAAGCTGAAGCAATGGAACAAGACGTAATGTCTTTTACACCTCAGGGTGTCAATGCTCATTAAACAAATTAATGCTCAGTATTTGAGGCTCAATTAATTAACTCATGCTGTCTTTGGAGGAAAAAAAAGCTGTTTCAATAAATTTTATATCTAAAGGATACTCAGCTTTTCAGAGCAAATAATTCAGCATATTAAGGAAGCATGCCAAGGTTACACAGGGATCAGTATATCAGTATGCAGTCATGGAGAACAGATGCTCTTTTTTAAACAAGAATCACCCATAACCCTTAAATGATTAAATTTCTTCTGGGACAGTGACAGCCAACCACAATCTCATGAATAATCAAGTCAAGATGATAAATGATCAATACCTAGTAACACCTTCCAGAAGTCAAGCTGGCCAACAGTGTAAAAATCTCAACCAGAATGAAATTTTTTTTTCCTTTTCATACCCTATTTTGGGAAAATGCCAAGCATTTGGGGGTTTATGTCCAGGTAAGAATCCTGGGTCCAGGATGGAGTCAGTCCAATACAATACATCAATCACTGTCAGTAATTTGTATTTATCATAATGGCCTAGAGGAATCCAATGTTTCCTTCAAAGAAAAATTCAACTATTGATTTAGGCACATAAACAATTTTAAGGTTCTTAGTAATGTTTGAAATAAAAGAATGTTCTAGATTATCCAGCTATCCAAAACTCTTCCGCCATAAAAATCTTATTACCACCAAACGAATAATGGAATTATTCAGAATTTTTTTTTTTTTTTTTTTTTTTTTTTTTTTTTTTGAGACGGAGTCTCGCTCTGTCGCCCAGGCTGGAAGTGCAGTGGCGCGATCTCGGCTCACTGCAAGCTCCGCCTCCCGGGTTCACGCCATTCTCCTGCCTCAGCCTCCCGAGTAGCTGGGACTACAGGCGCCCACAACCGCGCCCGGCTAATTTTTTTTGTATTTTTAGTAGAGACGGGGTTTCACCGTGGTCTCGATCTCCTGACCTTGTGATCCGCCCGCCTCGGCCTCCCAAAGTGCTGGGATTACAGGCGTGAGCCACCGCGCCCGGCCAGAATTTTTTTTAAAGTTCCCTTTCTCAGCCCTCTCTGAAAAAACAAATTGCTGTTCTAGGAAAAAAAAAAAAAGTTGTAAAATTTAGGAACTAAAGTAGATGACAGGTTCAGTTAATTTCCATATAATACACTTATTTAAATTCCACTTCAATATACCCATTATACCTTATCCCAGTACAAAAGGGTAGGTTACCTTGGGTTTAAACTGTCTTGCAAAGAGAAGGTATCTTCTGATATCATCGAGGGAATAGACTCGATCAATTGATTCCTCAATTCTTGAATGCAAATCTACTATGCGCCTGGCAATGGCATAATCTGTAACCTAATTCAAAACAAGAAAATTACTTTGATAGTCACAGCAATATCTTCTCCAGATTATCCCAGGCAATAAGAAATGATTTATAGCCAAAAACAAGCTCTAAGATGCCACTTACAGAAGTATTAATGGGTACCAAGTTTCTGATGAAAGTTTGGGAACAGTTGGATTTAAAATCAAACTTTTAAATGTATACCATTGCCCCACTCTAAAACTATACCTGAAGGAATGCCTTTAAAAACAGTAGGGTAAAGCGCAGTGGCTCACACTTGTAATCCCAACACCTTGGGAGACTGATGTGAGAGGAGAGCTTGAGGCCAAAAGTTTGAGACCAGTCTGGTAAACAACGTGAGACCCTCCCTGTCTCTACAAAAAACAAAAAACAAAAAACAAAAAAATTAGCTGGGCATGGTAGTGCACATGTGTAATCCCAGCTACTCAGGTGGCTGAGGCAGGAGGATCACTTGAGCCCAGGAGGTTGAAGGTGCAGTGAAGCCATGATTGCACCACTGCACTCCGTCCTGGGCAACACAGCAAGCATTGTCTCAAAAACAAAACAACAAAAATAGCAGAACTAACATTTATAGGGCCCTCAGTGTATGAGCACTGTTGTCTTAAGCAGGTCTTAGAAGAATTAACTTACGCAATCCTCACAAAAACCTTATTAGGTAAATGATATTATCCCCATTTTATACATGGGCAAATTGAGGCCTAGAAGGTTAAGTAATTTATCCAAGGTCACAGTTAAGTAGTGGAGCCAGTATTTGAATAGTCTAGCTTCAGAGACTGCTCTTAGCCACTAAATTTTGAAGATATTCATCCCAGAATATTGGAAAAAAAAAAAAAAAAGACCCCAAAATATGCAACTTGGTCTGAAATGGTTCAGGGAAAAAGTGTGCAGATATATAGAGACAGTAAGTAATAAAGCAAACAGGGTAATGTTAATATGTGAATCAGGTAAAGGGTATATGGGTGTTCTATGCACTATTCCATTTCTTGCAACTTTTCTGTAAGTTTGAAAGTATTTCTTTTTTTTTTTTTTTTTTTTTTTTTTGAGACGGAGTCTCGCTCTGTAGCCCAGGCTGGAGTGCAGTGGCCGGATCTCAGCTCACTGCAAGCTCCGCCTCCCGGGTTCACGCCATTCTCCGGCCTCAGCCTCCCGAGTAGCTGGGACTCCAGGCGCCCGCCACCTCGCCCGGCTAGTTTTTTTTGTATTTCTTAGTAGAGATGGGGTTTCACCATGTTATCCAGGATGGTCTCGATCTCCTGACCTCGTGATCCGCCTGTCTCGGCCTCCCAAAGTGCTGGGATTACAGGCTTGAGCCACCGCGCCCGGCCTAGTTTGAAATTATTTCTAACTACAAAGTGGTTTGGGTGGAATACAGTGGCTCATGCCTGTAATCCTAGTACTTTGAGAGGCCAAGGCTGGTGGACAGCTTGAGCTCAGGAGTTCAAGACCAGACTGGGCAACACGGCAAAACTCTGTCTCTACAAAAAATACAAAACTTAGCTGGGCATGGTGGCCTGCACCTGTAGCTGCTCAGGAGGCTTAGGTGGGAGGGTGGCTTGAGCCCAGGAGGCAGAGGTTGCAGTGAACTGAGATCACGCCACTGCACTCTGGCCTGGGCAACAGAGCCAGACCCTGTCTCAAAATAAATAAATAAAATAAAACAGGCTGGGTGCAGTGGCTCACGCCTGTAATCTCAGTACTTTGGGAGGCCGAGGCAGGGGGATCACCTGAGGTCAGGAGTTCGACACCAGCCTGGCCAACATAGTGAAACCCCGTCTCTACTAAAAATACACAAATTAGCTGGGCATGGTGGTGCACACCTGTGATCCCAGCTACTCAGGAGGCTGAGGCAGGAGAATTACTTGAACCTGAGAGGCGGAGGTTGTAGTGGACTGAGACTGCAACACTGCACTCCAGACTGGTTAACAGAGTGAGACTCCATCTCAAAAAAAAGAAAGAAAGAAAAGAAAAGAAAAGAAAGAAAGAGAGAGAGAGAAAGAAAGAAAGGAAGGAAGGAAAAGAAAAGAAAAGAAAGAAAAGAAAAAAGAAAAGAAAAGAAAGGAAGAAAGAAAAGAAAAGAAAAAGAAAAAAGGCTTTTTGGCCAGGTACAGTGGCACATGCCTATAATCCCAACACTTTGAGAAGCTGAGGTGGGTGGACTGGTTGAGCTCAGGAGTTAGAGGCCAGCCTGGGCAACATGGCAAAATCCTGTTTCTACAAAAAATTCAAAAGTTAGCCGGGCACAATGGTGCACACGTGTAGTCCCAGCTACTCGGGAGGCTGAGGTGGGAGGGCTGCGTTAGCCCAGGAGGTTGAGGTTGCAGTGAGCCGCGATTGCACCACTGCAGGAAAGAGTAGGACTGTCTCAAAAACAAAACAAGCCGGGCGTGGTGGCTCACGCCTGTAATCCCAACACTTTGGGAGACTGAGGTGGGCGTTCGAGACCAGCCTGGCCAACATGGTGAAAACCCGTCTCTAGTAAAAATACACAAAATTAGCCGGGCGTGGTGGCACATGCCTGTAATCCCAGCTACCTGGGAGGCTGAGGCAGAAGAATCACTCGAACCCAGGAGACGGAGGTTGCAGTGAGCCAAGATCGTGCCACTGCACTCCAGCCTGGGCAACAGAGCAAGACTCTGTCCCAAAACAAAACAAAACTAAACAAAACAGTTGTTAAAAAATCTCGAATGTTTTAAAGGTTTATAACTTGATCTGCTACTAAAGCTACTTTAATGAATCATGTATGAAAATCAGACAACTCAATTATCTGGTGATTAAATATGTCTCTGTATTGTGAAGGGAAAAAAACTGAACCAAACCAAACCAAAGCAGGTGTGATGCTGCAGGCCTATAATCTTGGCTACTCAGGAGGCTGAGGTGGTAAGGTAGTTTGAGGCCAAGAGTTCAAGACCAACACGGGTCTTGAACTTGCTGCTGTTGCTACAAAAAGATGAAAAAATTAACCAGGCGTGGTAGTACACACCTGTAGTCTCAGCTACTTGGGAGGCCGAGACAGGAGGATCACTGGAACCCAGGAGATTGAGGTTGCAATGAGCTAGAGTTGTGGCACTGCCTCGGTGACAGAGTAAGACTTCGTCTTTAAAAAACAAATAAATAAAAATCCAAGCCCTCCAAAATGGAAGGTTGTGTTTATTTAGATAATATTTAAAGTTCCACTGTAATAAAGAGTTGTGCATTGTACCCAATAAAATGTAGAACCTCCTTGCTCAGTGATTTAAAAAGTACGGCCTAAAATATTAGTTCCTACAAACTGTCATTTTATAGTTCTGTGGGTATCTGAGGTGCATTGTTAAATATTTAAGTACAAATAACTCTAATAATTAAACTAACGTATCAGAATCCAAGTAAATCTACATTTTTTCACTCAATCTTAAAAGTAAGAAAAGAAGGTAAAATACATTCAGCAACTTGATAGGAAAAAATACGAAGATAAATGACTCATGATTTAACAAAAAAGAAGAAATTTCTTTGGCATCCCAGTTTTTTTCAAGGTGACTGAAAAATAAAATAAAAGCTCAATCAACAAAACAAAAAATCATATAAAAATCTTAAGAGTTTGGTTGGGGCCCAGCACAGTGGCTCACACCTATAATCCCAACACTTTGGGAGGCTGAGGTAGGTGTGGATCACTGGAGGCCAGGAGTTCAAGACCAGCCTGACCAACATGGTGAGACCCTGTACTAAAAATATAAAAATTAGCCAGGCGTGGTGTTACATGCCTGTAATCCCAGCTACTTGGGAGGCTGTGACTCAAAAATCACTTGAACCTGGGAGGTGGAGGTTGCAGTAGGCCAAGACTGTGCCACTGCACTCCAGCCCAGTCTCCAGTGAGAGGCTGTTTAAAAAAAAAAAAAAAAAAAAAAGTGTGGTTGGAAGTTAACTGTAACTTGTTTCCTTTTGAGAAATAGTAACAAAACCTGAAAACTTAATATTCTTTAACACAATTAAGTGGAAGCGACAATTCAAATGACTTTATTTTGAGTTGCTTACTAAACCCTTTGCCCGATCCTGTGCCACCCTGAGGGAAATCAAAGGCTGGGGCACACACATGCACCAGCTGTGGAGCAGTATATCTTCCAGCCTTGTCTCACTCGATTACTCAAACTGGAAATAAAAAAGGAAGCTCATGGGGTTACCTCATTACATTCATCCACAAGGATAAAGAAGAGATCGAATCGGGACATGATGGGAGCTGACAAATTTATATTCTGTTTCAATGATTTTGATCTGTCATAGTGTCCACTGATTGGGTTTGCTGCTGCCAAAATGGACGTCCGGGCGTTCAGAGTAGCCTGACCACAAAAGAAAGAATCTTAACAGGTTTAAATAGACATCAGCCAATAAATATGTAACAAAATGTTCAATCTCACCCATAATTAACTAAACGTAAACCAAAATAATGATACCCTTTTTCACATAAACAGGAACTCCTATGTGATTTTGGTGGTGTGATGTGTACACCGTTGAAGACATCAATTTGTTAGAAATTTCTCTTATAGCCAAATATAAGAGGATGCTGTGTTCAAGGATGCTTACTACAGCTTTGTTTGTAATACAAAACACTGAAAACGAACTAAATGTCACTCAACAGAAGTCTAAAGAACCAAGCTGTGGTATATACAATTGAATATGGGAAAGTAATAAAAAACCCAAAGTTGATCTATTATGTTCTGGTAAAAGATTGCCAGAATAAAATTATGAAGTTAAACCAGCAGGAATGAAACTGTTGGTATTATGCTTATTTATGTACAAAATATTCCTAAAAGGGGCACAAACTCCATAGATCCCTATTTTTCTTCCTCCTGAAATTCCTTTTTATCCATTGGATACTCCGAAGCAGCTACTGTTGCCGGGAGTTGCAGGGATAGAGTTGTCTTCTCGATTTACAGTTGTGTGCTGCTTACAATCTACTTGAATCTGTGGCTTTTAAAGTTTAGATTCTCCCTAGTATTGGTTGTACTATCATACTTATTTTCATTTAAATTATCTGTTAATATAAATAATTATATACATATATATAATCCATCTGTTGATCTTTGGTTAGTTTTGTTATAATTGGAGCATGCTTCGTCAAAGAAAATGAAGCTTTGTTCATGGACATTTTCCTCTACTATCACAGCAATACATTTACACAGTACTCTAAACAACATTTATAGTTTGAATAAATAATTCTCAGGGCTGTATTTTCCATTTTAATGAACAGCATTACAAGTTGAAGTAATGAATTTTATCCAGGTGAACTTCTCTAGTACTACATTAATCAACAAGGCTATAGACAATGCAGTAGAACAGAAGTAGATACACATACCTTCACTCCTGCTTTAGTGATGGATATGGTCTGCTGTTCCATAGCTTCATGAATAGCAACTTGATCCCGCACGTCCATCTTATCAAATTCATCAATACAACACACACCCTGTAACCAAACAAATCAAGCCTAAGAAGCTTTCTTTTTTTTTTTTTTTTTTTTTTTTTTGAGACTGAGTCTGGCTCTGTCGCCCAGGCTGGAGTGCAGTGGCCGGATCTCAGCTCACTGCAAGCTCCGCCTCCCGGGTTTACGCCATTCTCCTGCCTCAGCCCCCGGAGTAGCTGGGACCACAGGCGCCCGCCACCTCACCCGGCTAGTTTTTTGTATTTTTTAGTAGAGACGGGGTTTCACTGTGTTAGCCAGGATGGTCTTGATCTCCTGACCTTGTGATCCGCCCGTCTCAGCCTCCCAAAGTGCTGGGATTACAGGCTTGAGCCACCGTGCCCGGCTAAGAAGCTGTCTTTCAAGCTGGATGCATGGCTCACACCTATAATCCCAGCACTTTGGGAGGCCGAGGTAGGAAGAATGCTTAATTAAGGCCAGGCATTTGAGGTTACAGTGAGCTATGATTGCCACTGTACTCCAAGTTGGGTGACAGAGTGAGACCCTGTCTCTTAAAAAAACCACAATGGCCAGGTGTGGTGGCTCACGCCTGTAATCCCAGCACTTTGGAAGGCTGAGGTGGGCGGATCATGAGGTCAGGAGTTCGAGACCAGCCTGGCCAACATGGGGAAACCCCGTTTTTACTGAAAATACAAAAATTAGCCAGGTATGGTGGCGTACACCTGTAATCCCAGCTACTCGGGAGGCTGAGGCAGGTGAATTGCTTGAACCCATGAGACAGAGGTTGCAGTAAGCCAAGATTGCACCACTGCACTCCAGCCTGGGCGACAGGGCAAGACTTCATCTCGAAAAAACAACAACAGTCTTTCAGATGGAAAATTACAAGTAAACTCACTAAGTCTGCTACCGCAGGGACTCTTCTATTCTCCAAACTAGTAGAAGATAGGTAAGTGAAGATTCTTAACTCCCTTTTCTAAGGAAGATAATTCAACAGATCCTAAAGCTACAAAGAATCATACAATTGACTTAAAACTAAGAGCGTAACTAAAAATATACACTTATTGTACTTTCACTCAACATCAAAACCTTGTGTCAACTCCAGGATTGATTTTATACCTACAACTTGTACACATCTACTGATCTAAACTAGTCACAGCAAACACACATGCTCAGGACATGCTGATCAATTATCACAATTTCAAATTCTAGATGAAGAAAACTATGAATTATTTACTAAAGAATGTTGGGGTTTTCTGTTTTGTGTTTTTTGAGACAGTCTCGCTCTGTCGCCCAGGCTGGAGTACAGTGGCGCAATCTCGGCTCACTGAAGCCTCCACCTCCCGGGCTCAGTGATCCTCCCACCTCAGCCTCTTGAGTAACTGGGACCACAGGCACCCACCACCATGCCCGGCTAATTTTTGTATTTTTAGTAGAGAACATGGGGTTTCGTCATGTTGGCCAGGCTGGTCTCAAACTCCTGACCTCAGGTGATCCACCTCGGCCTCCCAAAGTACTGGGACTATAGGCGTGAGCCACCGCACCCAGCTGAGAATGCTATTTTTAAGGACATCTTTTTAACAGTAACTTATAGGCCTTTACCGATAGGGTAGGGGTATTCTGACTTTATACTGAAGAGTGTAAAATGTTCTTACATTATCAGCCAACATCAAAGCTCCAGCCTCAATGACAAACTCATGAGATTCTTCATCTCTCACAACAGCTGCTGTTAAGCCAGCAGCACTGGACGCTTTGCCACTGGTGTAGACAGCTCTAGGGCTGAACTCCTCCACGTGCCTGTTCAAGGTTATCATACAAAGACTCATTAATACGTCACTATACAGCACCCTTCCCAGGAAAACCAGCGGAAGAGTTTAAATCGCTGAAAGAACATCTGAGAGTGGCATTAAGCTTAAGCAATTCATAAAAGACACATGCACAGACTAAATGGGAAGGCTCATCTCCTTTGGCTTTTCTTCCTTTTTTTTTTTGGGACAGAGTCTTGCTCTGTCACCAAACGAGTGCAGTGTCACGATCTCAGCTAACTGCAACCTCCACCTCCCAGATTCAAGTGATTCTCATGCCTCAGCCTCCCAAGTAGCTGGGATTACAGGCATGCGCCATCACGCCTGGCTAATTTTTGTATTTTCAGAGTTAATACCTGATAAAAATATCAATTTTTTTTTTTAATTGAGACAGAGTCTTGCTCTGTCGCCGAGGCTGGAGTGCAGTGGTGCGATCTCAGCTCACTGCAACCTTGCTATCTGGGTTCAAGCGATTCTCCTGCCTCAGCCTCCCGAGTTGCTGGGATTACAGGTGTGCGCCACTACGCCTGGCTAATTTTTGTATTTTTAGTAGAGATGGGGTTTCACCATGTTGGCCAGGCTGGTCTCGAACTCCCGACCTCAGGTGATCCGCCTACTTCGGCCTCCCGAAGTGCTGGGATTATAGACGTGAGCTACCACTCTAGCCTAAAACATCAATTTTATTTATTTATTTTTAAATTGTATTTATTTATTTATTTAGACGGAGTCTTGCTCTGTCCCCTAGGCTGGAGTGCAGTGGCGCAATCTTGGCTTACTTCAAGCTCTGCCTCGCGGGTTCATGTCATTCTCCTGCCTCAGCCTCCCAAGTAGCTGGGGCTACAGGCACCCGCCACCACACCTGGCTAATTTTTTTGTATTTTTAGTAGAGATGGGGTTTCACTGTGTTAGCCAGGATGGTCTTGATCTCCTGACCTCGTGATCCACCCATTTCAGCCTCCCAAAGTGCTGGGATTACAGGTGTGAGCCACCACGCCTGGCTAAAACATCAATTTTAAAAGCCTTTAATAGTAATAAATAGCAACAATCAACTATCAGAAGGTCTTGCAATTAAAAATAAAACAAAACTAGATATGGGGCTTATTCCAGAAATGCAAGATTGGTTTAACATCTGAAAATCAATCAATATGCTAAATTAATAAAACAACTACATGACCACCAAAACAGATGTAGAAAAAGTATCTGACAAAATCCAACACCTTTCATTATAAAAACCAAACAAACTAGGAATAGAGAAGATTTTCCTAAGTCTAATAAAGGGCTTTTTCTTTAACCTGACAAAGGGCATCTATGAAAACCACAGATAACATCAAACTCAAAGGTGAAAGGCTGAATGTTTTGCCCCTATGATCAGGAACAAGACACGGATGTCTGCTCTTGCCACTTCTATTCAACGTTATACTGATGGCTCTAATCAAGGGCAATTAGGCAAGAAAAAAAGGCAGCCAGATTGGATACTCCAACTATCATTATACACAGATTTTATACATAAAAAATGCTACAGAATTCACTAAGACTGTCACATACCACATGATACTGTTACCAGAGGCAACACTGTAGTACATCTTTTTTTTTTGGGCGGCGGGGGGAGAGAGAATGACAAGAAAAAAAAACATCCTTTGTAACACAGGACTACTATCTTAAAATCTAAAACTCAGTTCGTGATATGTTCAAAAGAAATATTTACTCATAATACTCCAAACCAACTAAAAACGTTCAATATTCTAAAATGGTACTATGTTACAAATTTCCAAAACAAATAAAGAAAAGGCAGTTTGATGTAGCACGAAGTACACACGTTTTGCAGGCAACGGCAACTGTATCTGAATTTTAATATTCATGGCTCAGTGTCACCTTTCACCTACAAGAGAGTGGGCAAATTTCTTGTAGGCTTGGAGAGGTTGTGACTCCCTGAAAAAAAGGGAATAATACACATGCCTGTCTGGGTGCTGCCAGAGTAAGACATAACACATACACAGCACCGAGAACATGGCAGGTGCTCAGAAACTGGTTGCTTTTATTTTGGGCCCTAAGTTTCTTAAAAGTTTGAAAGTAACCAAGTATTTATTACAGCTTCTAAAAATAGTCAAAAATAGTGTTCCCACTGACAAAGTTAACATAAAATATCTCATAGCATTCCCTTTAGAAAGTACATCCAGGCCGGGCGCGGTGGCTAAAGCCTGTAATCCCAGCACTTTGGGAGGCCGAGACGGGCGGATCACGAGGTCAGGAGATCGAGACCATCCTGGCTGACACGGTGAAACCCCGTCTCTACTAAAAAATACAAAAAACTAGCCGGGCGAGGTGGCGGGCGCCTGTAGTCCTAGCTACTCGGGAGGCTGAGGCAGGAGAATGGCATGAACCCGGGAGGCGGAGCTTGCAGTGAGCTGAGATCCGGCCACTGCACTCCAGCCTGGGCGGCAGAGCGAGACTCCGTCTCAAAAAAAAAAAAAAAAAAAAAAAAAGAAAGTACATCCTATTTTAAAACTCAACAAATGTTTGTATTCTTAGTCTCAACAATCCTGTATCTAGCAATATACCCAGAGGAAACAAACAAAAAATGTATATAGGCCGGGCGCGGTGGCTCAAGCCTGTAATCCCAGCACTTTGGGAGGCCGAGGCGGGCGGATCACAAGGTCAGGAGATCGAGACCACAGTGAAACCCCGTCTCTACTAAAAATACAAAAAAATTAGCCGGGCGCGGTGGCGGGCGCCTGTAGTCCCAGCTACTCAGGAGGCTGAGGCAGGAGAATGGCGGGAAGCCGGGAGGCGGAGCTTGCAGTGAGCCGAGATTGCGCCACTGCACTCCAGCCTGGGCAACAGTGTGAGACTCCGTCTCAAAAAAAAAAAAAAAAAAAAAATGTATATAACATTATGATGTTCACTGCATCTATATCAATAATTGTTATAATAAACTATCCTGTTAAATTTAACAGGGCTAAGGAAATGATTTTGTAAGTTATAATATACCAACAAAAGAAGACATCTGTGAAAATGAGAAACTCATGAGATTTTTCCATGCAAAAAGAAACATGGAAAAAATGTTTAGGGAAAATTAAAATTACAAGTATGTATAATATGATTTACAATAATGAAAATACATAATTCACATATTCAAACACTTTTGTACAAAGATATTATACAAACACTAAAGAGTTCAATGTGAGATTGGTATTGCAGGCAATTTTTCCCTATTCTAAAAAATTGTAAAATGTTGCCATATCTTTATGAGAATTATATATTTAACATAGTCATAATTTACACTGCTAGTAAGGCCATGGTGACTGTATTCTTGGTAGCACAGCCAGCCTGGGAACTATGTACACTTTTTCCTGCTATACTATATCAGGCAAATGCTTACTTGAGAAATTGGCTCTTAGCTGTACTTGGGTCACCAACAATGCAAACATTTATGTCCCCTCGAAGAGAGGTCCCTTCTCCTGTTGTCTTTGGAACACCACCAAAGAGCATCAGCAGGACACCCCGTTTTACTTCATCATTGCCTGAAATGAAAAGCTACAGATGAAAAACTAATTTTTCAACATGAAGTTAAACACTTTCAGAGGAAACAGTAAAGGCATGTTTACCAACCAAAAGGTAGAGTCGGCTAAAGCAAAGCATAAAACTGGAGTAATAATACCTGGCTTCTGATCTTGGTTCTTGCTCTGTGGACTTAGTCACCTAAACCACTGTTCTAATGTCTTCTCCTACACCACAGATGTCACTGTGCCAGTGCTCACTATCCTAAAGGCCAGAGCCTTTACTTGTCCGAGTCCTACCTCCTACACAAAACCTTACCCAATGCCTTAGCCCTCAACGATCTCTCCTGATAAATGAACTATGTCCACCACAGCCTACCACATTTGCTAGTCCTTTTTAATGCCAGTTCTTATAGTTCTGTCAAGAGTTTGAGGAAATGGTTCATAACACTTTTCTATCACCTACAGTGACCAGTACTGAATAAATGTATGTTAACTGAATTCATGTGGATTAAATAAGACGCTGAATGCAATTTACAGCTGCTTAGTTCATAAATCCAGTAAGAAGGAAAAACAATTTTCTTAAAAAAAAAAGTGTTTCTTAAAAACGATTTTTTTTTTTTTTTTTTTGAGACGGAGTCTCTGCCGCCTGGGCTGGAGTGCAGTGGCCGGATCTCAGCTCACTGCAAGCTCCGCCTCCCGGGTTCACACCATTCTCCTGCCTCAGCCTCCCGAGTAGCTGGGACTACAGGCGCCCACCACCTCGCCCGGCTAGTTTTTTGTATTTTTTAGTAGAGACGGGGTTTCACTGTGTTAGCCAGGATGGTCTCAATCTCCTGACCTCGTGATCCGCCCGTCTCGGCCTCCCAAAGTGCTGGGATTACAGGTTTGAGCCACCGCGCCCGGCCAAAAAACAATTTTCTTAATAGCACACTGTGCTATTAAACATTTTTCTGTGGAATTATCTACTCTGTGAACTCCATCGACAAAGTGCTATGCAAATTTACACAAGGCATTCCTTGAAGTAGAAAATTAGGCTGGGTGTGGTGGCTTATGCCTGTAATTCGAGCACTTTGGAAGGCCAAGGCGGGAGGATTGCTTGAGCCCAGAGGTTTGAGACCAGCCCAGGCAACATGGTGAAATCCCATCTCTAAAAAATTTTTTTTTTAAATTAGCTGGGCACGGTGGCAGGCACCTGTAGTCCCAGCTAATTTGAGGGCTATGGTGGAGAACCGTTTAAGCCCAGGAGGTTGAGGCTGTAGTAGGCTGTGTTCGCTGTCACTGCACTCCAGCCTGGGCGACAGTGAGACCCTACAAAACAAAACAAAACAAAACAAAAGAAAACAAAAGAGGTAGAAAACAAAAAACCCATTCCACAAACAAAACTTCTTTGACTTATATTTAGATAGAAAAAAAGGGCCGGATGCAGTGGCTCATGCCTATAATCCCAGCACTTTGGGAGGCCAAGGTGGATGGATCACTTGAGGTCAGGAGGGAGTTCGAGACCAGCCTGGCCAACATGGCGAAACCCCACCTCTACTAAAAATACAAAAATTAGCCGGGCGTTGTGGGGCATGCCTGCAATCCCAGCTACTCGTGAGGCTGAGGCAGGAGAATTGCTTGAACCTGGGAGGCAGAGGTTGCAGTGAGCCGAGATCACACCACTACACTCCAGCCTGGGCGACAGAGCGAGACTCTGTCTCAAAAAAAAAAAACAAAAAAACAAAAAAAACACAAATAAATAAAATTTAAAAAAGATTAAAAAAAAGTTAATGAGTTCCTACCACAATCCCAATTGAGTATAGAAGACAAGGATGGAAGAGTTCAAAGATAAAGCATCAGGCACAAAATGTTAGTTATAGCCTTCAAAACACAGCTAGCAACCAAGAGTCAGGAAAATGTGAAACTGCCAAAGGTATAGACAGAACAAGTAACCAATCATAAACATTCCATCTTGGTAAATAAAAAGACAAACAAGAGCCAAGTGTGGTGACCTACACCTGTAATCCCAGCTACCGGGGAGGCTGGAGGTAGGAAGATTGCTTTAGCCCAGGAGGGAGTGCTTCAGCCTAGACAACATAGCAAAAGTGTCTCTCTAAAACACACACACAGACACACACGTGTGCACATATACACAACAACAATAACAAGGCCAGGAGACTACAACCACAAAAAGGCCAGGAGACTAGTCTAGCATATTGAAACTTTAAGTGCATTTCGTCATAAGGCCAGGAAATAAGATGACGAAATAACTTTTTTTCCTTAAAAAAAAAAAAAAAGATAAAAATACATAATAAAACCTATCATTTTAACCATTTTTCAATCTATAGTTCAGTGGCACTAAGTACATTATGTTGTATAACTGTCACCACTATCCCTTTCCAGAACTTTGTCATCATCCCAAATAGCAACTTTATCCATTAAATAACTAATTTCTCCCATTCTCCAAGTCACTGATAATCTCTATCCTACCTTATCTCTATGAATTTGCACATTACAGGTACCTCATATAAGTGAAACCATGTACCTGTCCTTTTGTAAATGACCTCTTTTAGACCCACTAAAAACTTTCTTTTTTTTTTTTTTTTTTTTTTTTGAGACGGAGTCTCGCTCTGTCACCCAGGCTGGAGTGCAGTGGCTGGATCTCAGCTCACTGCAAGCTCCGCCTCCCGGGTTCACGCCATTCTCCTGCCTCAGCCTCCCGAGTAGCTGGGACTACAGGCGCCGGCCACCTCGCCCAGCTAAGTTTTTGTATTTTTAGTAGAGACGGGGTTTCACTGTGTTAGCCAGGATGGTCTCGATCTCCTGACCTCGTGATCCGCCCGTCTCGGCCTCCCAAAGTGCTGGGATTACAGGCTTGAGCCACCGCGCCCAGCCTAAAAACTTTCATGGTCTGATTTATGTGCTTTAAGAAATCACTTGTGGCTGTTTATAATCATTATTTTGATTTCAAGTTTATGGTACAAATGGATGGAATTCTTACCATGTATAGTAGGGAACAGGCTGGTACAAAGATTGTGGTATAGATTTTTATCTTGACTCATCTCAAACACTTTCTCCCATTCTTTCACAGTCATTTGGTTCTTAATGCTCTCGGCTGTCTGTTCCTCATCTCTGAGCTCTTTTCCCCCAAACTAAGGGTAGAGAACAAAGGAAGAATTATTAGTATAGAAGCAGTCAAAAGAGCATAAAGGAGAAGAAACTTCATTGCATGGGAAGTCAACCTCACAATTTACTGACTGTAAAGGTTTAACAACAACAACAAAAAACCAAAAACAACTCCCCAGACTAGTAAGCCCTCAGTTAACAAAGACACTTAAGGGTGTGTCATTTCTCCAGTGAATTAAATAGAAAAAAAGCTACCTGAATGCTCAAGAGATAAGCCATAGCAGAATGTTAATCACTGATATAAAGATGCAAATAAAATAAGACATTATGTTCACTCCCTTTTTCCAATACTGAACTATTTTCCAAACTCCCATTTATGAGTTAACTGAACAATACTGCCAGGGGTTCATCATTCTCAGAAATTTACTTCCCAGATTACTAAATCTTTTTATTTATATTTCCTCCAAAAGCTTAACAGAGGTGTGAAACTTAAAACAAAAAACAGCATGGATAATTTGTACCACTGTTCTTAAAAGCATTTAGCTCTTATGTAAGACATCAAATAAGACTGTTTTTTTCAAGATCAGAAAGACATATGTCAAAAGATTTGGTTTTAAAACTCATCAAATCTTAACCCCATCCCCTGCTCTTAACATTGATGAGATAACCCAGATGTTTCAGAATCCTATCACTTTGTGGCAGCCTCAGGGTAGGTGTTTCTTAAGCTGTCACTCTACTAAGACTCACTGTTGGCCTGCCTGGCCAACAGAGCAAGACCTCATCTCTAAAAAAAATTTTTTAATTAGCTGGGTGCAGTGATTCATACCTATAATCCCAGCTACTCAGGGGGTTGAGATGGTAGGATCACTTGAGCCCAGGAAGTGGAGGCTACAGTGAGCCATGACTTTGCCACTGCACTCTAGCCTGGGTGACAGAGAGACTGTTTCAAAAACAAACAAAAACCCCAAAATGACTTACCCTTGGGTTGGTTGGCGCAACACAGCAGGCAAGAAAGACCAGCCTGTAAGAAAGGTCCCTAACACCAAGGGCCCGGAGTCCTCGAATGCCTTCTGTCTCATATCCATCAACACCACTGACACGGGAATTAGTTTCTGCACGTGCTCCTGAAACAGAATGATAGGCTGTTTCACAACTTAAATATTAAAGGTGCTGAATAGCTTTAAAATTGCTCAAATAAGTGAAAGCTATAAATCCAAAGACTTCACTTAAGCCTTGAATACTTTCAGAATAGCACCATTTGTGGCAAAACCAGTTTCTTTTTATTCTCATCACAGTTCCTTGCTCAGCTTCTGATTGGCAGCCAAAAAGAAGACAATGTAGATGTGGGAAGTTAGATACTCTGCAGTTTAGGTAACTGAGAATTTGTTAAATTTGAGCCACAGATTACTGACCTGGTGTGCTAAGCTTGGAGACGTCAGGCACAACAATCAGTGTCCCTGTAAAGTCACACTTGTCACCAGCTTGAGCTGATTCCACAGCTTCAGCCCTCAAAATAACTTCTAAACTGCGGGGGATACTCCCTCGAGGAAGCTCAGCTTGGGTCTCTTGAATACGAACCTGTAATAAAGACAAACAGCCAAGAATGAGAAGCGATCCCTTTCAGATGCCATACAATCTAAATTAAATACCACAAATACTGACATATTCTAAACTATCTGACCCATTAGCAGACTTTCACATGTTATCAACATTCATCCTAAAAATTATCTACTCTAAAACTCCTTTTAGTCAAATAGTTCAATTTGGCAAAAGATTACATCTATTTAAAAACTTCATGCTGATTCAAGCAGCAGAGGAAAAAAAAAAAAAAACTTCTTTTACTCTCATTTAAAAAGTTTTTTTTTCTCTTTGTTCAAAATGACTCTAAATATGTTATATGTTCCATCTTCTCTAAGCTTTAAGATAATTTTATGGAAAATTTCAAATATACCTTTTAATACCCTCCACTTCAACACAACTGCTAACATTATTTACAGATACATGTTTTTTCTTTTTTACTATATATTTGAACAAAGTTGTAAACATCAAGAAACTTCACACCTAAATATTTTAGCATTCATCTCTAAGAATAAAGACAATCCTCTGTTACAATACCATTAACACAACCAAGATAATTAAACAATATTTAATTCCATAAAATTACACATCTTCTATTATCTAGTCCGTCTTCAAATGTCTTGATTGTCAAGTGTCCTTTATACAATTGTTTTCTTCCCCGAAACTAAGACCCAATCTGACTCATACTTTATAAGGTATCTCCTACCCAAAGCTGTTGGCAGAATATGTGCATCTTATAAGCTACCAGGTTAATGTAAGAAAGCTAAATAAGGAGAATGATTATCAGAGCAATATAAGCAATATTAAATTCATCTGATAATTATTCCATACTTAAGCAGTTTCAACTTTTCTTTCCTTTTTGTATGTCCCAAAAAATTAAGACCTGCTGAAATTTGAGAGTCCCCTTCATTCTGCCATCCATCACCTCTTGCGACTGCCATCCATCACTTCTTGCCCAGGTAAATGAAATTGCCTATTACCCTCTGTTAAACCCATCACGGACTTACTCAGTTTCCTTAAAAAAAAAAACAAAAAAACAAAAAAAACCACACACACAGGCACGGTGGCTCACGCCTGTAATCCCAGCACTTTGGGAGGCCAAGGCGGGCAGATCACGAAGTCAGGAGATCGAGACCATCCTGGGTTAACATGGTGAAACCCCTCTCTACTAAAAATATAAAAAAAATCAGCCGGGTGTGGCGGCGGGCGTCTGTAGTCCCAACTACTCGAGAGGCTGAGGCAGGAGAATGGCCTGAACCTGGGAGGCAGAGCTTGCAGTGAGTGGAGATCACGCCACTGCACTCCAGCCTGGGTGACAGAGTGCGACTTTGTCTCAAAAAAAACAAAACAAACAAACGAACAAACAAAAAAACACACACACATAAACTACCTTCCCAGTATATTCCCACTGCTTATTAAGATAGGCTCAAACTTCTCAGCCTAAGATTTAGGGATCCAAGTACCTCCAGGTCTCACATCACATCATCTCTCAGATGATCTCCAACTTGGCTCCTTTACTTCAATCATGATAATCCTCATTGCTTCCAAGCTAGCCTGTCTTATTCACGCTTTCCTTTCTATGCACCAAATGGAAATCTTACACTAATAAGTTGCTATTTCTTCAAAGTTTTCTTAACTCCAGTTTATAATAACCACCACCACCTAGTTACCATTTATTCTTTGACAAATACATTTTGTCAGTCTTAAGGAACTTCCAAGTTATTAAAAGTTAAAACAGATGTATATACTAACAATTACAATTTACATGAAGAGTTTTGGGCTTAAATTTGTAGTCATTTTGATGATGCTTAACTTATATAAAAATTGAATTGAACATGATCTAAATAGAAGTTATTGCAAGGGTCTAGAAGTGAATTATTATCATTGACGGACTCTGATCTACACAGATGTTTAATACCTTTTGAAAATCAACAAATCTTGATTTATTTGTATCCAGCAAGAATCTCCTCCTGTTGGCACAAACTGGATTTCGGCAGATGTTTGGCTGTGTGTATTTGAACTGCTGTTCTACATCCCTGATCACTGTCTGACAGTCCAAGCACAGAAAAGTTCCGCTCACAAGCTCTGGGTGAACTGGGTGAGTCCGCACCACCTGCCCACTGATGCGAGTGAGCAAACCAATTCTGGATGAGGTGAGCTCTCGAATCCTGTTTAAAGACAAATGTCCCATTAGTAAACATTCATCTCCTAACTAAGAATCTTTCCATTTTAGTGAGAGGGCATTCAAAGATAATTTATGTTTAAAAAAAAAAATTTAAGAGACAAGGTATTCTTTGGACTCTCCTGTAAGAATAATTTAGTCAATGTGCCCATTCCTAAATTATATGATGTATATGCATCCAGAACAATATATATAAATGAATAAATATAAATTAAAGGATGCCAAAAAAAAGAAAATTAAAATTACAAAACAGAACGGGCCGGGCGCGGTGGCTCACACCTGTAATCCCAGCACTTTGGTAGATTGAGGCGGGCAGATCATGAGGTCAAGAGATCGAGACCATCCTGGCCAACATGGTGAAACCCTATCTCTACTAAAAATACAAAAACTAGCTGGGCACGGTGGCGAGCACCTGTAATCCCAGCTACTTGGAGGCGCTGAGGCAGGAGAACTGCTTGAACCCGGGAGGTGGAAGTTGTAGTGAGCCCAAGATTGCGCCACTGCACTCCGGCCCAGGTGATAGAGCAAGGCTCTGTCTCGGGGGAGAAAAAAAAAAAAAAAAAAAAAAAAAAAAAAAAAAAAAACCCAGAATGATCCTGTTTTTGTTTTATATGCAAATACTTTTTTGCTTACCTGCAATTTCTTAAAAAAAGGATGTTACACAATAATCCTGAGAAAAAATTTTGTACTGAAAGTTCAGAAACACTTCCTTTACAAACCCATTTTATGTGAAATAACGGTAATTTTATAAAGTAATTTCAGTAGTTTAACTGCCCAAAATATCACTTCAATTTTATCCAGTAAATTTATTCTTAAAATAACTGCCAAAGGGGTGTTTGAAAATTATGTATTTAAACTGACAAAAATTTCCAGAGATTCAGGAATTTCTAGAATTTCATATTTTCTCCCTTGATCAATTTTCTCCCAGATTTCCCTAAAAGGCACCCTAAAATGTGGTAATCCTAAGACTTTGCTTCACTTCATTTACCTCTAATCCCATCTCCATAGGAAAATACATCACTCTAACACTAAACTTTCTGGATAACTGGGTATAACTCCTATAAAAGTCAACCTTCTACAAAATCTGAATACAAACCACTATTTTTTCCTCCTGGTATAACAGCATCAATGTTGTAAGTACTCATTTTATAATTATTGTGATTACCAATTATGAAAAAGTAATTTTTACAGCAACAAACCTACTTTTTGCATGATTTAGGTAGAAAACCTAAGCCAAAAGACTTCACAGATAAGGAAACTGAGGCTCGGGGAGGTAAAAGTGATTTGTATAATGTTAAATAGTGAGCTAATAACAGATCAAGGCAACCTCTCAAATTTTCTGACTGTCAGCTAAGTGGTACCTATACCATCTGGTGAATTCATTTTTTTCCAGAGAAGGGTTTCTTACTTGTGTCTGGTAGGCAGGTCTTGGAATGCAACATAAAAATCCTTGGCAAGAGGGATCTCTTTACGGTCTTTGACGAATGTTTTCAAGGCCCGACACAGGTAAGGGTAAACTCTGAAAAACAAAAAAGTCAACTGATACCTTAGAGGTTTACCAAGTCCTCCTTCCCTTTACATATCTACCAACAGTCGAGATTAAGGAATTTCATCGGTTACAACTAAGCCTCAGAACTTAACTGTGCATGACACTTCTATTATCTAGTCTGGGTTTAGGACCCTCTTTCAATTCCTATCCCACTGAAACACTAAATACAAAATGTCACACCATATCTGTTTATCTTTAAATAATCATATAGCACCCACACTGTTAGCCATTCCTCTGTCCAACATGACTAGCTGAACAATCATCTTGTCAATATGCTCAAAACTGTGAATTTTCTGTGGGCTGTTTATGACTTAGTAAATCAGGTGTCAAGTCAGTCTATTTATTTGGTTTCATTCTGAGACAGGGTCTCACTCTGTCACCCAGACTGAAGTGCAGTGGCACGATCACAGCTCACTGCAGCCTCAGTTTCCCTAGGCTCAGGTGATCCTCTCATCTCAGCCTGCTGAGTAGCTGGCACTACAGGCATGCACCACCATGCCCAGCTAATTTTTGTGGGTTTTTTCCGTAGAAATGGGATTTCACCATGTTGTCCAGGCTGGTCTCAAACTCCTGGGCTCAAGTGATCTGTCCACCTCAGCCTCCCAAAGTGTTGGGATTACAGGTGTGAGCCACCATATCTGGCTGGTTTGATAAGAAATGGATGAGGACAGGAGAAGTATTTGTGTACTATTGTGAGAACAAATTGGCAAAAATGCTCCATTTGACTGGTGAGAGTGAAGTATGCATGTCCTTTTTATATAAGTTTCTAATAGCTACTACAGCTTACTTTGTTTAAAAAGTGGGGTCTGAAAGTCCTCTAAAAAAGGTGCTATTCTCGGGAAAGAGAACTGCTGCCTGGTTTGTGCATGAGGCATGGCACAGCTGCTTCTACCAGCAGGCTTGATTTTCTACCTCTCCCTCATTTGTCAGTGCAATAACTTCTGCTGCATGCTTTCACAATAAACCCTGTTGCTTACTTACCCCTCCAATTAATCTTGATCATCAGCTATGACTAGAAACACAGACAAATCCTCCATCTCCCAATCTACCAAGAAATGAACAAGATTGTACCTCCTTATCCCTGAGTTTTCATTTATCTTTCACAACTGTCCACAATTTATTTTAACTTGATTCTATTTCTGATTGTCACATTCATTTAATCCTAATACAAAGTCTTGTGTGCAAAGATGTTTCTTGCTGTGTATAACAATTCAAAATACAATAAAAGCCTTATATTAAATATAATGTCTAACCATAGTATTTCTACCAAAAAACCACAATTGGAGCTATTAGTATGATTTTAAGAAATTTTATGTGAATTTGAGTAGTTTCATACACAGTACACACAGAAAGACATCAAAATGTGACAGAAGATCCTTACAAAACTCTGTACTTGTAGACTTAGAAGGCTCCTGGAACTCTTGTAGCAGACCTGCAAATGATGGTGGTAGATTACAAGTGTATAAGCAATTTAATTATCCTTACTTTTCTCTATTTTCTACAATATATACCTACTACTTTTATAAGCAGAAACAAAATTAAACTTTAAGGGAACAAGAAGTACAACAACATCAATGCTGTAAAGATAACCCCAGTACAAGAACAGGACGCACACAAACACCTATTCCTGTGGGGAAAAAGGATCAGTGGAATGACACAAAAGTACAGTTTTCCTCTTGGGAAAACTATACAGAAAGCAAAGATTTTCAACATTTGTATTTGAAAAAAAAGTTCAGCTCTGGCTGGGCACGGTGGCTCACGCCTGTAATCCCAGCACTTTGGGAGGCCAAGGCGGGTGGATCACCTGAGGTCAGGAGTTCGAGACCAGCCTGACCAACATGGTGACACCCCATCTCTACTAAAAAATGTAAAAAATTAGCCGGGCGTGATGGCGGGCGCCTATAATCCCAGCCATTAGGGAGGCTGAGGCAGAAGAATTGCTAGAACCAGGGAGGCAGAGGTTACGGTGAGCAAGATCGCGCCACTGCACTCCAGCCTGGGCGTGAGAGAACAAGACTCCGTTTCAAAAAAAAAAAGGTCGGCTCTACAAAGGCCTACATGAAGTTCAGAGCAGTACTAAAATGACCACTGGCAGTATGAAAGCGCCTCTTCTCAGAGGGAAATAACTGCTGCCCTTCTGCTACACAAGTGAACACTTACAGTCCAGGAAGAGCTGGCTTCCCAGATTTCAACCCCTATTCAAAGTAAAGAAGATTAATATGTCCATACCTATAGAACTCCTCTTGAATGGTGGTAGAAAGTTGCTGGTTAAATTGTTCCAGGTCCACAAAACTCACAACCAATGTGTTTCTCTCAGGACGAATCAGTTCCTCTGCTAATTGCAGGTATTTAACTTCTCCATCGCTGCTCTGAAACCTGCAGGTACATGCGAGTCAACTAGATTAAGGACACAGGCAGTACAAAGAACCTGAATGATTGATAATTCAGAATACTGGTTAAAGTCCAACAACTAGGCTCAGATGGGCCCATGTTTGGCAGTTCTGTAACTTGGGGCAAGTTACTTGTCCCTTCTGATATGGTTTGGCTGTGTCCCCACCCAAATCTCATCTTGAATTTCCACATGTTGTGGGAGGGACCTGGTGGGAGGTAATTGAATCATGGGGACAAGTCTTTCCCCTGCTGTTCTCTGATAGTAAGTATGACGAGATCTCATGGTTTTAAAAAGAGGAGTTCCTCTGCACAAGCTCTCTTTGCCTGATGCCATCCACTTAAGACATCAGTGACTTGCTCCTCCTTGCCTTCCACCATGACTGTGAGGCTTAACTGCTAACAACAAAAAAACAACAAAACAACTACTAACTCTTATTATTGTCATGTATAATTAAGATTGGAAAATGTTAAATCAAGAAATTCAGTCGAGAACCCAATGATTCCATTTCTGTAGGTAATTTGCAAGCTGACAGATTAGTCAGGGATTTAAGAAGCAGAATAGAAGAATACACGGAAATGAGGTGTTTCACTGTCCAAGACTTCAGGAAAATTGAAACATGCACACTAAATAAAGCTGTTGGTATTTTTGCTTCTAAAGCCCAAGCAGGATATCATACAAATTTATTTTCTGTTCTTTTAAACATAATATGCAGATTTGCTTTAAGAAAAAATCAATTTCTCCTCCAAATACAGCATGTTCTGACAACTCAAATACAGCATGTTCTGACTTAAAATATTTGTTAAACAACTACGTGCAAAGCCCTATGACAGAGGCATCTGAGGCTGAAAATGGCAGTGTTGTTCCTGCCCTAGGGTTAACTAACACTTTGTGTCTAGGGAGTTAGATATGTAAACAACGAAGACAGACATGAAATATGTTCCTGTTAATGAGAACAAGAAATGTGCTAGGATAATAGAAACTAAATCTGCCTAACAGAACATGTACAAGAGTCATACATATAAAAGGTGGTACTGGAATTCAGCTTCTGAAAGTTAAAAATTTCGAATAAAAACAGATGGTGGAGTGACTGACTACAGATGTTTGCAAGTATATGATTAAGTCAGAGAAGGTAGGGGAGAAGTGTGGATGATGACTGGGGTGGTTTTGGAAGACAAACAGGAAAGAGGAGTGGTGAAGAATTTGAACTTTATTCCACAAGCAATGGTGAATTAAAGTTTATTTTGTGACAGGGAGTTGGCACTTCTTTAAACAAAGTATAGAGATTATTTGTCTCATCATCATCATCTAGCTGCAAAGTCAAGGCACTTAGATTATTTGTTGAAATGAAACATTTATTGAAGAACCTTTGTAATGTGATATGGTGGGTAGGTGGGGTTGAGGATGGAATCTGAATTCCACACTAAGTGGCTGAGAGGTAAAGGTGTTACACTGCCGGAGACAATGAAAAACAAATGGCACCCTGGGAGCCTAAGGAAGAAAGGATTAGTGCCTCTCAAAAAGGTGTACAAGGTATCACAAAGGTGAGTTTTTAGCTGGGCTTTGAAGGAGGAACTATCAGGCAGACAATAACATTGCCATAGGTAGCAAAATGGAAATTAAATTATGGTTTTAAGTATACCAAAATTTCATAAGATGGAAACACTATTCACAATAGCCAAAAGGTGGAATGAACCTGCGTCCACTGAATGGACAAGCAAAATGCAGTACATATGCAGGTTGAGCAGCCTCATCTGAAAATGTAAAACATGAAATGGTCCAAAATCTGAAACTTTTTGAGTGCTGACATGATTTTCACTGGAGCATTTCAAATTAGGGATGCAACTGGTTAAGTATAATGTAAATACTCCAAATCTGAAAAAAAAAATCCAAGATCCCAAACTCTTCTGGTCCCAAGCATTTCAGAAAAGGGATACTCAATCTGTAGAGGCAATGTTATTTAGCCTTAAAAAGTAAGGAAATTCTGACACATGGTACCTCGCAGAGGAACCTTGTAGACATTATGCTACACAAGCCAAACACAAAACGACAAATACTATTATGATTCCACTTATATGAGGTACCTATAGTGGTCAAACTCATAATGAAAGGAAGCAGAGTGGTGGGTGACGGTGGTTGAGGGAGAGGGTAACGGAAGAGAGGAAGAGAGTTCGTATTTAATGGGCACAGAGTGTCAGTTTGGAAGATGAAAGAAGTTTGGAGCCGGGTGCGGTGGCTCACGCCTGTAATCCCAGCACTTTGGGAGGCCCAATCGGGCGGATCCCCTGAGGTCGGGAGTTCAAGAGCAGCCTGATCAACATGGGGAAACCCCATCTCTACTAAAATACAAAATGAGCCGGGCGTGGTGGCGCATGCCTGTAATCCCAGCTACTCTTGAGGCTGAGGCAGGAGAATCGCTTGAATCCGGGAGGCGGAGGTTGCGGTGAGCTGAGATGGTGACACTGCACTCCAGCCTGGGAACAAGGGCTAATAATTCCGTCTCAAAAAAAAAAAAAAAAGAGTTTGGAGATGGAGGGTGGTGACGGCTGCATAACGAGGTGAACGAACTTAATGTCACTGGACTGTACACTTAAAATGCCTACAATGGTCAACTTTGTGATGTATATTTTACGACAATAAAAAGAACTTCATAAGCTTTTTTCACAAGCCATTCCAAACTGTTGACCCTTCATCCTGGAGGCCGTGGTGTATCTACTCTAGGAAAAATAACCGGTGGGTAGGTAAGGCAAGCCAGGGAGGAGGCGGGGCTATGAGGCCAGGAGCCCAGAGGCACAGAAAAAAAGAGGGGTAGTGGAGAAAGGAAAGGAAGGCCAGAGGGAAAGGGGAGCAAGGGACCCAGAAGAAAGGAAATGGTAGTTACTCTACAGGGCACGGCTCCGCACCCCAGTAGCTTTCAAACCACAGTTCACGCAGAAACTTTCATCAGCACAGGCGGCGAGGGTGGCCCGGGCCCTGCCCACCCCCAGCACCAGGCTACCGGCTGTGTGGCCCAGCAGGGCTCCGCCGGGATTCAATGGCACTTCGGCCTCCCCCTCAACCCCGCCGCACCCAGCGGCCCAGTTACTATACTCAGCGAGCCCAGGTTTCCGCGCCGGTCACCGGGGACTGTGCAAATACCAGGCTCGCGGGGTGGTGAGCATCAAGTGACAGAAGCAAAGCACTGGGCACGAGCATCTTAGGGCTCGATATGGGTTTTCGTCCAGAAAAACCCAGCCTGTTCTAGGCTCCTCGCGGCCGCTGGGCTCGCAGCCTAAAGTTGGGGGGCGGGCGGGGCAACACTTCCCGGACGAGCGACCCCCAGGTTCCGGAACACCCGCCGGCCACACGGCACCTCCTGGCCCAGACACCGCGGGCTCCGGAGGCGGGCGAGGCCCCGGGCGCTCATCGACTTACTCCTCCAAGAAGTCCAGGAACAGTTTCTGGCACTTCTCGGCCACCTCATCGCGGACCTCCAGGTGCTGGCTGCCGGCGCCCGGCTCCGCTGCCGCCGCGAGGTCCATATTTGCCCAGCGCCGAGGATTCGCCTACGCCACGCTCGACCGCCACAAGTCGCTTCTTTCCAGACGCTGCAGCTTTGCGCGCGCCGCCGCCGCTTCCGCCCCGCCCCCTCTTCCGATCGGCACGGCCGGGACCAATCGTGACACAGGAGCCGGAGATTTCGCGCCAAACCTGACCAATGAACGGCGCTTCTCCAAGAGCCCCCGCCCACGGAAAGGGATTTCGCGCCAAATGCAAAGCCCCGCTGGAGAAAGCCCATCTGCCTTTGCGCCTGCGCAGTGTAGCCGTGGCCGCGGGTATTTTTGGCTACTGGAACAAGTTCGAATCTGAGGGTTTTGTCCGAGTGGTTTTTCAAATGTTTTTTAATCATTCCACTGATACTAATTGAACGATCGGAGTAAGACTCTATGGAAGAGGAAAAAGGGGAAGATTCACATCTCCCGCTTCTACTGTCTAGTTGGAGGAAATAATGGAAACCACAGTATAAAACCCTGTAAAAGGGTCAAAGAGATGTCCAAACCTTGCCTGGGTAAGGTGGCACAATTATTGTGGTGGTGCTGACCGAGGAAAATCAGCGAAATATTTGACAGTGGCCGGGTGCGGTGGCTCACGCCTGTAATCCCAGCACTTTGGGAGGCCGAGGCGGGTGGATCACCTGAGGTCAGCAGTTCGAGACCAGCCTGGCCAACTTGGAGAAACCCCGTCTCTCCTGAAAATACAAAAAGTAGCCGGGCGTGGTGGTGCACGCCTGTAATCCCAGCTACTCAGGTGGCCGACTCAGGAGAATCGCTTGAACCCGGGAGGAGGAGGTTGCAGTGAGCCGAGATCGTGCCATTGCACTCCAGCCTGGGCAACAGAGTGTGACTCCGTCTCAAAAAAAAGAAAAAAAGAAAAAGAGAAAGAAATATATGACACTATGGTTAATCTTTTTTTTTTTTTTTCTTTTTTTTCCGATGAAGTCTCACCCAGTGGCTCAGGTTCGAGAGCAGTGGCGCGATCTCTGGTCACTGAAACCTCCCCCGCCCTGGTTCAAGGGATTCTCCTGCCTCGGCCTCCCGAATAGCTGGGATTACAGGCGCCCGCTACCGTGCCCAGCTAATTTTTGTGTTTTTGTAGAGACAGGGTGTTCGCCATGTTGACCAGCTGCTCTTGAACTCCTGACCCCAGGTGATCCGCCTGCCTCGACCTCCCAAAGCGCTGGGATTACGGCCGTGAGCCACAGAGCCCGGCCTTAATACCCTTCTTAAAATGCACTATTGGCTTGAGTTCTCCTTATGTTCTTTCTCCCATCTTTCCCTGACCGTTTCGCTTGGTTTTTCCGCCGTCTCTTTGGCCATTCCTGGTTAGCATCCTTTGTAGGCGCCTCTTCTTCAGTGAGTCTTTTAAATGTTCTGGTTCCAGAGCTTTCATTTCCCATAAAGTCGCTCCTTGGGCGACCCTTTACACTCCCTTGGCGTTAATTAACGTCTGGGTACTGATGATATCTATATGTGTATTTCACCAACCAGTACTTTTTTTGGCCTCCAAGACATTAAGAGAAACGGGGACCACTTCCATTTTTCGAGGCTTCTTGCATATTAAAAATATTTTTTCTTCCTTTTCTTTTTTTGAAACGAGGTCTTGCTATGTTGTGCAGGCTGACCTTGAACACCTGGTCTCAGCAATCGGCCTGCATTCGCCTCCTGAGTAGCTGGGATTTCCTGCCACCAACTTATTGAAAAAATGTTTCTTTTTCTTTTTTTTTTTCTTTTCTTTTCTTTTTTTTCTTTTCTTTTCTTTTTTTTTTTTTGGAGACGGACGGAGTCTCTCTCTGTCATTAAGCGGGAGTGCAGTGGCACATCTCGGATCACTGCAACCTCTGCCTCCCGGGTTCAAGCAATTCTCCTGCCTCAGCCTCCTGAGTAGCTGGGACTACAGGCGCACACCGCCACGCCCGGCTAATTTTTTTTGTTTTTGTTTTTGTATTTTAGTAGAGATGGGATTTCACCATGTTGCCCAGGCTGGTCTCAAACTCCTGAGCTCAGGTAATTCGCCCACCTCGGCCTCCCAAAGTGCTAGGATTACAGGCATGAGCCACCGCGCCCGGCCTGAAAAGATTTAAAAATGCCAAACAGAGTGGACAGAAACTCAAGTAATTATTTTAACATACGTACAAATACACTATTCACAAGATATTTACAAGTTTAACAAAAATGCTCAACGCTGGTGTGTTGCAGTGTATCTGTAATCGTATGTATTACCTCATTTGAAAACGAACACTCAGCTGGGCGCGGTGGCTCACTTCTGTAATCCCAGCACTTTGAGAGGCCAAGGTGGGCGGATCATGAGGTCAGGAGATCGAGACTATCCTGGCTAACACGGTGAAACCCCGTCTCTACTAAAAATACAAAAAAAATTAGCCGGACGCGGTGGCGGGCGCCTGTAGTCCCAGCTACTCAGGAGGCTGAGGCAGGAGAATGGCGTGAACCCGGGAGGCGGAACTTGCCGTGAGCCGAGATCGCGCCACTGCACTCCAGCCTGGGCGACAGAACGAGACTCCGTCTCAAAAAAAAGAAAATGAGCATGGTGGCTCATGCCTGTAATCCCAGCACTTTGGGAGGCCAAGGTGGGTGGATCTCTTGAGGTCGGGAGTTCCAGACCAGCCTGGCCAATATGGTGAAACCCCATCTCTACTACAAATACAGAAATTAGCCGGCCGTGGCGGGGGGCGCCTGTAGTCCCAGCTACTCGGGAGGCTGAGGCAGAGAACTACTTGAACCCAGGAAGTAGAGGTTGCAGTGAGCCGAGATCGTGCCACTGCACTCCAACCTTGGTGACAGAGCGAGACTCCGTCTCAAAAAAGAAAAGAAAAGAAAATGAACACTTGAGGCCCTGTGTCCTACAGCCCTTTACAAACTCCAGAGTCTGCCTGCCTACTGGACATCACCACTTGCGCATATTTTAGGAACCTTGAACTCAACAGTGCTTCCTGGATATTCACAACCCTAGTGCACTTGAGCTAACCCGATTCTGCTCCATCCTCTCAAAAGGCCTCACTCTTTTCTTTCTCATTTTTCTTCTTCTCTCTTCTCTTCCTCTTTGATCCTCAGGATAGATTTCTCAGAACTAAAGTCCCATGTACAGAAGGAAAAAAAGAAAAATGACAGTGCAGAGCTCTGGGCTGATTTTCAGCTATGCTCATGGAGAAACTCAAGGCTTTCTCTTCTCAGCTCTCCATATCTCACAGGTGTTCCCTTCCTCCTTCAGACGTGTATCTCTAAACCAGAATAGTAGATGAGGTCTGTAAGTGAGGTTTGTGGGGATACCTTCCACAACAGGAGGAGGGTGTGAGTTATGAAATATCTCTGTCACACCCCAGAAAGCTGTATGTTGTGTGTGTGCTGGTGCCCAGGCCTGACTGCTATCCTTAGAAAGGCCTGTTCACAAGATTGGCCTTTGGCTGGCATTGGGAACTTGACTGGTAAATAATTCTCTACACCGATATAACACTGTCCCTTGATAAGGATGGCTCATTGTATCTAAACTGTACAATGTGATTGATACTAAATACCTGGGAGACTAAATTTTTTTTTTTTTTAAGACAAGGTCTTGCTGTGTCACCCAGGTGGGAGTGCAGTGACACAATCACGGCTCATTGCAACCTCGACTTCCTGGGATCAAGTGATCCTCTCGCCTCAGCCTTCCGAGTAGCTGGGACTACAGGTGCATGCCACCACGCCTGGCTAATTTTTCTATTTTTTGCAGAGATGGGGTTTTGCCGTGTTGTCCAGGCTGGCCTCGAACTCCTGGGCTCAAGCGATCCTCTTGCCTTGGCCTCCCAAAGTGCTGGGATCACAGGTGTGAGGCGCCACACCGGGGCCTCCATGATTTTCTTTTCTTTTCTTTTTTTTTTTTTTTTTGAGACAGGGTCTTGCTGTGTCACCCAGGCCAGAGTGCAGTGACACAATCATGGCTCACTGCAGCCATGACCTCCTGGGCTCAGGTGATCCTCCCACCTCAGCCTCCCACGATGTGCACTCCCATGCCTGGCTAATTTTTATATTTTTTGTAGAGACAAGATTTCATCATGTCACCCAGGTCAGTCTTGAACCCCTGGGTTCGGGCAATCCTCCCAAAGTACTGGGATTACAGGTGTGAGCCACCGTGCCCGGCCATCCATGATTCTTTCTAAAAAATTAGTTTAGAATAGCTTTAGATTTACCAAAAGTTGCAAAAGCTAGTATAGAATTTTCAAATACACTTTGCCTATTTTCCCTTACTGTTTAATATCTTACACTCTTATAATACATTTATTACAACTCAGGAACCAACTTTGGTATGTTAGTATTAACTAATATTGCACACTTTATTCAGATTTCACCAGTTTTCCCCTAATGTTCTTTTTCTCTTCCCAGATCTCATCCTGATGCCACATTACACTTAGTGGTCATGTCTCCTTAGACTCTTCTGGTTTGTAATAGTGTCTCAGACTTTCCATAGTTTTAATGCCAATGTCTCTCAATTGGGATTTGTCTAATGTTTTTCTCACGATTAGACAGTGATTATGGGTTTGGGAAGGACGATTGCAGAGGTAAAGTACACTTCTTACCATTACTTTATGATTTTGAAGCAAATCCCAGACATTGTATCATTTCATTTGTAGATATTTCAGAATGATTTTCTAAAACATAAGGGTTCTTTTTCCTGAGACATGTTTTTAGCTGGGAAGGAAACATCCTTCAAACAGCTGTAGCAGTGCAGGTTAGTGATGCTCATTATTTTAAATATAACTGTAATATTTTCCGGAATCATTGACACTTCAACTTACACTAAATAAAACCAGCAGATTAAAAAGTTACATGATATCGTGGGTGGTGTGCAATATTCAATAAGATATTTCTCATATTATGAATCTTTTCTTTCAATGCAGTCAACCCTCATCTTATAAAATATTTGGTATATGTTACTTCTTTTTTATATTTATTTATTTACTTATTTATGAGACAGCATCTCAGTCTGTCACGCAGGCTGTAGTGCAGAGGCAAATCACAGCTCGCTGCAGCCTTGACCTCCTGGGCTCAGGTGATCCTCCTACCTCAGCCTCACAAGTAGCTGGGACTACAGGTGCGCACCACCATACTCAGCTCATTTTTGTATTTTTTGTAGAGATGGGGTTTCACCATGTTGCCCAGACTGGTCTCGAACTCCTGGGCTCAAGCAATACTCTTGCCTCCGAAAGTGCTGGGATTATAGGCATGAGCCATTGTGCCCAGCCTGTTCTACTTCTTATTAACAACAACAACAACAACAGCAAATACATGCTAGCTGCTAACCAGTGTTTAGCAGTATGACTTTCTTCCTAATTACTTAAATAGGCAAAGTTTGATCTTGATTTCTAACAAAATAAGTTTGACTATGATGTCTAACAAAATAAGTGCAAAAGTGGCAATTTTTAGTTATTTTTATGTAATTCTTAGTTTTTTCCAAAAGCTGAACACCGGAATTCCATACACACACAGACACACACACACACTCACACACACACACACAGCGTGAGAGTTAATTTTATGTGCCAACTTGAGTGGGTCGTGGGCTGCCCAGATTAAATATTATTTCTGCTTGTGTCTTTGAGGGGTTTCTGGAGGAGATTAGCATTTGAATAGACAGATTCTGTGTAATAGATTGGCCTGCCCAGTGTGGGTGGGAACCATCCAGTTGGTTGAGGGCCTGAATAGAACAAAAGACAGAGGAAGGAGGAGTTTGCCCTCTTTTCCCTGCCTTACTGCCTGAACTGGGACATCTCGTCTCATCTTCTACCTTCAGATGAGATTTACACCATTGGCTCCCCTGGTTTTCAGCCCTTCAGATTGGGACTGAACCACCCACCAGCTTTCCTGGATTTCCAGCTTGCAGATGCCAGCTCATAGGATTTCCCAATCTCCGTAATTGCGTGAGCCAATTCCTCATAATAAATCTCTCTCTCTCTCTCTCTCTCTCTCTCTCTGTGTCTCCTATTAGTTCTGCGCTCTGGATAACCTGGCTAATACACTCACTTTTAACTTTCATATACTCAATTCATAATAACCTATCATTTTAAATATATCTTACATTATATTATAAATTAAGAAATATGAAGCTGCATATACAAATTTACTATTGTTTTATAGCTACTATAAAATGCTTTTCTGTCCCCCTTAAGATCCTCTCAGGTTCACTTGTCTCAGTCCAGCTCCACATGGGCTCTGAGTCGCTCGGTGAGGACTCTCGCCCTCTGTGGCTCTCAGGCTTCTCTGTCGTCCCCACTGAGGAACTGGCTCATGCCTCTCAGAAGCACCTTAAAGGAAAGAGGGAGTTACGGCCCTGGAGAATCTTTGACATTGGTCAAAGACAAGAGTCAGTGATTAAATTTCTTCTCTTTAACCGATCCTCTGCGGATGGATATTTAGGTTAGGTTAGGTTATTTGCTCTCTGCTCCTCCATTAGAAATAACAGTACAATTAGCATCTTTGCATGCGTGTATTTCTGGAGGTTACATTTCTGGAAGAGCTAGTCCTGGGTGAAAGGGTATGAACATTTTATGTTTTCATAAACTGTCTAATTGCTTTTCAATAAGGTCGTATCAATTTATCCTCTTATCAATGCACATGGCATTTTCATTTTAAGTAAAATAAGAACCTTAAGGCAAATGGATTAAGTTCTGATCTTAGAATTACAGGCTTCAGTCTGTCAGTGGGAAAGGATTATTTGGGGATTAGAATCTTCCTGCTGTCTCTAAAATCTCACCCATCCCCACACTGTTCCATTCATTCATGTATTCGATCATTCTGCATCAGGTACTGTGATAGGTACTAGTGATACTGTAGTGAACAAAACAGACACAAGTCCCTGGTTCTCATGAAGCTTACATTCTAGGTGGCGAGGTGCAGTGGAGCACACTGCAGAGTTTGATACAATTCATTCCTTCTTGATTTTGAGCCTCAACAAGAAAATCGCTTCTGTTATTATAATATAGAGCCCAAGAATCACCCAGTATTTCACAGAGATATAAAACCCATCTCCATGGCTTGAGACCGAAAAAGAAAATTGTACATCCCACTCTTCTAGACATAAAAGAGATCTGTACTCCTCATGTGCAGCTGTAGCAGGCTGCACAGGCAGCATGGGTTGACCGTCACTTTCATTAGTCCCGGGAGATATCCTAGAAATAGCAGATCATTAAGTCTCATGTATAGTCCATGAAAAAAAAAAAAAAAAAAAAAAAAAAAAGAAATGGCAGACCATTGGGTTGACAGGGAGCTCAGAAAAAGATGCACTTACAAACAATTCAGGTGGAAGCAAATGAAACATTTTTTCTGATCTGAGTGCAAGTTATGCTGAAGTAATTCAAACAAAACATGAAACAAACAAACAAACAAAAAACCCAAAAAGAGCCCATGGTGCTCTCAGCAATTGCAGAGAGGATTGTATGAATGGTGGCAGCTTTGTGGGAAGCATTTAGTTGCACATTATGTGGCAGGCATCAAGGATGGCTAGTTTGACTCCTAGTGTGACTTCAACTAAAATGTCCAAGGGCACAGCGTGTGGGGGTTTTGTTGTTATGTTCCTAATTAACAACAATGAAGGGCTGACGTGTTCTGTGATATGATACGTCTCAGTGTGTGCATTCTGTGCTTCAGTCTTCTGCTGTCCTGCAGTCCATCCTTCTGTTGGGGTATCCTGCAGTGGGCATCCGTGTTTGTGGATAGGGCTTCCGGAAACTTACAATCTAATGGTGGAGGCAGGATATGAACACAACTATAATTTGCAGAGTGATATGCAACTGTACCAAAATATATAAAGTATAAAGTGACATCAAAATGCAAGGTTACAGCAGAAATAAAGGATTCTAATTAGGTTTTTGTTTGTTTGTTTGTTTGTTTTTGAGACGGAGTCTCGCTCTGTCGCCCAGGCTGGAGTGCAGTGGCCGGATCTCAGCTCACTGCAAGCTCCGCCTCCCGGGTTTAGGCCATTCTCCTGCCTCAGCCTCCCGAGTAGCTGGGACTACAGGCGCCCGCCACCTCGCCCGGCTAGTTTTTGTATTTTTTAGTAGAGACGGGGTTTCACCGTGTTAGCCAGGATGGTCTCAATCTCCTGACCTCGCGATCCACCCGTCTCGGCCTCCCAAAGTGCTGGGATTACAGGCTTGAGCCACCGCGCCTGGCCTCTAATTAGGATATTTACTGTAAAAAGAGAATCTATTGGGAGGCCAAAAAAAATCACTGATTTCTTATTTTATAGCAAATTATAATTTTTAAAATTGCAAATAATATACATTCATTGAAGGAAAGCAGAAATACAGAAAAACAAAAGGAATAAAAACCACCCCAAATTGTACCACACAGAAATATTATTTACCATTTTGATGAGTTTCATCCTTCTATATGAAATGCATTATTTTTTTTTGTTTTTTTATTTTTATTTTTTTATTTATTTTATTTTTTTTTTTGAGACGGAGTCTCGCTCTGTCACCCAGGCTGGAGTACAGTGGCCGGATCTCAGCTCACTGCAAGCTCTGTCTCCCAGGTTTATGCCATTCTCCTGCCTCAGCCTCCCGAGTAGCTATAATGCTCCTTTTAAAAGAAATTCAGGCTAGGCTCAGTGGCTTATGCCTGTAGTTTCAGCACTTTGGGAGGCCAAGGCAGGCAGATCACTTGAGGTCAGGAGTTCGAGACTAGCATGGCCAACGTGGTGAAACCCTGTCTCTACTAAAAATACAAAAATTAGCTGGGTGTGGTGGTGCATGCCTGTAATCTCAGCTACTTGGGAGACTGAGGCAGGAGAATCCCTTGAAACTGAGAGGTGGAGGTGAGTGAGCTGAGATGGCGCCACTGCACTCCAGCCTGGGCGACAGAGTGAGACCTCGTCTCAAATAAATAAATAAATAAATAAATATAAATAAATACAAAAGGCCGGGCGTCATGGCTCACGCCTGTAATCCCAGCACTTTGGGAGGCCGAGGCGGGTGGATCACGAGGTCAGGAGATCGAGACCATCCTGGCTAACACTGTGAAATCGCGTCTCTACTAAAAATACAAAAAATTAGCCAGACGTGGTAGCAGGCACCTGTAATCCCAGCTTCTCGGGAGTCTGAGGCAGGAGAATGGCGTGAACCCGGGAGGTGTATCTTGCAGTGAGCCAAGATTGCACCACTGCACTCCAGCCCAGGTGACAGAGTGAGACTCTGTCTCAAAAAAAAAAAAAAAAAATTAAAATAAAAATAAATAAATAAATAATCAATAAAAGAAAGTCAACAGTATATCATGAACATCTCTTCAGTTGACAAATATATTTCTGTATTATTTTAATGGCTATATCTATTACTATAAAGACCATCCATGTAGTATATTTTAAAAAATTTAAATCTTTAGATAATTTTGATGAGAAATTAATGAGTCAAAAGGGAATCACATTTTAATACTCTTAATATATCTGCCAAAGCATCCTCCAGAAAACTTGCACATGCTCACCAGCATATGATAGTGCTGTTACAATTATTACTCTCCTTGTCAATTTAAAAGGGGAAAAAATGAGACCGTGTTTACTTCTTACATATATTTTAATAATTTCCCAGGGCACCTCACCAGCTTTCAATCAGTTCAGTTCAGTGGATTGCACTCAACCAGGATTTCTTGGATTGTTCCGTTGTGTCTTGTACAACGGTGTTCTCTCCTCTTGCATTTCACACAAAGGGCCCTCACTCTGAGAGTACATCTTCCTCATTGTCTTAGTCCTCCGAAATGGAGATCGGTGTGCAGGAGGTTTACTGGGGAGTGCTCTGGGGATCAATAGCTAGTGGGGACAGGGAGAGCATGAATGGGCAGAGGGAGAAGTTGAACTGCTGTGCGGTTGCAACAAAGACCTTGGTGGATCCCACAGGGAGCTCCGCAGCTCAGATGATCCTTCAGAGTGGCTCCAAATCAGGCAAGGGGGCTGGGCCTTTTATCCAGCATCAACCAGTCATGGGATGCAGGCTGCCATTGGGGAAGTAGTGTAAATGTGGGTGAACCAGCTTATTTCAGTCAAGGGCAATTCCTAGGGAGAGAGGTATGAACTGTCAATAGCCAATGAGGTCCTAAAGTTGGTATCTGGGCTGCACATCATGGCATCCACTAGAGCCCACCCTTGTAACTGCTCTGTATAGTAACACGACTGCATTTCAGAACAGCACTTACAGGATCCTGGCTGGCCTCTTTTCCTAAGGAAACTTATAAGAGGCAGGCTAATAGGATGAACTACAGCTGATGCGCTGGAGTTGAACTTGAGCCTACAACTGATACTGATCATGATTCCCTCCTCTACCACCCATTCCCAGATTCCCCTCTTAGCTAGCACCTTTTCTAGTCTAGGTGGCTTACCTGGTGGAGTGACACAGACCTTCATTCCTGAGGGACCTGCCTTTGGTCACCATACTTTTTCAGGCCATGGCTGGTATACTTGTCCGTTTACTGTCAAAACTGGTTAGTGGTTGTATGAGAAGTGCTGGATTATCTGGGTGTCAAACCTTTACCCTGCTCCCACTGTATAACAGACACCTGACCTCTTCTTGCTGCTCAGGTCAGTTAAACCCGCTAATATTATGACTCTTTGGCTTTGGGAATCAAGTGATTCCCCTGCCTTGACCTCCACACCCACCACCTGGCTTATTTTTTATTTTTATTTTTTGTATTTTAGTAGAGACGGGGTTTCACCATGTTGGCCAGGCTGGTCTCAAACTCCTGACCTCAGGTGATCTGCCCGCCTCGGCCTCCCAAAGTGCTGGGATTACAGGCGTCAGCCACTGTGCCTGGCTGGACTATGCATTTTAACAGTTGCTGAGTTAAGGCATAGACCATATTTGGAGGTGGTGCCCGTGCCTTGTACAATAACATCTCCAAGCCGGCGCCTTGGTTGAGCTTCCAAAAGGCCCTTCTATCACCCTATAAGTCATGAAGCTTCTGGGCAGTTCAGTGAGTAATAGGATCAGTGTCAGGAACTCACTGGAGCTGGGAGAGTGAGCTGTCAGAGTAGCTGATTAAAGCAATAGGCCAAAAATGAAAGAGCAAAGCCTTTAATCACTCATTGCGATGGTAAAAGTGAGTTTAAAGCTGGAGAAAGCGCCGACTCCTGCTTCATTTCCCTTATGAAACGATGCAGTGGGTGAGGCTCGGGGGATCAGCACAGACATGGCAGTCTCTTGGGCAAAATGCTCCAGCAGTTTTATGGACCCTGAAGTGGAGAGGGTTTGGGGTAGAAAAGCCCTGGGTGCTTAGTCAGATTGGGGAAAAAGTGTCTTCAAGGTTCTTCCTCCTCCCCCTATAAGGAGACCTCAGCAGAGGAGGTCAAGGAGGAGCTCTGCCCAAGGTCTCAGATGGTGACCCAGAGACAAAGGCACCAGGCTAGGAATATGAATGCATGAAGAGAATGGCTGGCCAGGGGAGCCTGAGTCCTTGACTGCAACTTCCTTTAGAAACCAGGATGCACTGGCTATGCACCATGAATGGCGTGGAGAGGGAAGCTTTCCCTGTGAGGCCTGCCAGGTAGTCTTTGTAATTGTTTATGGTCAGGCCTGAAAAATCACAGATAGGTGTTTAACCAAGGGCCAGACTCCTCAACCCGTAGATCCCATGGTATTGTGCCTATTGCTTTGCTGTAAGGTGGGACTCTGAGTCTGAGCTGTGGGGGATTCCACATTGGTGCATCAAACTTTGTAAACACCAGGACACTGCTACTAGATGAGACCTCAAAGGCAGAAAATGAAAACCCATGCAGTTGGGTTGATCAGATCCAACACCAGGCCGTGGGGGCTACAAAGTCTGGCGGAGTCACAGGAATGAGAAGAGACAAGTTAATAGAGAAAGTGGGACCAGGGGGCCAACGCTAGTATGGAAGCTGTGAAGGCCCCAGGCTCTGGGAGCCCATGCTGTATTTATTGGTGATCAAACAAAGAAATAGGTGGTGAGGATGTGGGTGTTAAAAGGAAGCGGTGTATCAAGTGAATGAGCTACAGCTGTGACAGTTTAGCATTTTCTTTGCAACATATGGCTACTTGAGATAATGGGAGTGCTAGAAGCAAGGAGCCAGCAAATCTAGACACATTCCGGAGGCCAGGAGGGGTTTTAGACCCTGGACTCCAGTCATGTTCCAAGCCCTGCCTCAGTTTCTCTCCCAACACTCGGCTTTTCTCCTAACACATACCTAGAACATGTGCTGAGTCCAGTAAAGGTAAATTGCTGCTAGAGGTTGGAAGGGTCCAATGTTATCAATTTGCTAAGAAGTGAGAGGTTGGTTTCCTCCAGGGATGGTGCCACACTGAGGGCTTGACATTGAGTTCTGTTGCTGTCAGATAATGAGAGGTGAAGCCAGCTGGACTTCCTGGGTCAAGTGGGGACTTGGAGAACTTTTCTGTCTAGCTAGAGGATTGTAAACACACCAATCAGTGCTCTGTGTCTAGCTAAAGGATTGTAAACACACCAATCAGCACTCTGTAAAAACGCACCAATCAGCACTCTGTGTCTAGTTAAAGGATTGTAAATGCACCAATCAGCACTCTGTAAAATGGACCAATCAGCACTCTGTAAAATGGACCAATCAGTGCTCTGTAAAGTGGACCAATCAGCAGGACGTGGGCAGGGCTAAATAAAGGAATAAAACTGGCGGCGGGAACCAGCAGCAACTCGCTCAGATCCCCTTCCATGTTGTGGAAGCTTTGTTCTTTCTCTCTTCACAATAATCTTCCTGCTCCTCACTCTTTGGGTCCGCCTCACCTTTAAGAGCTGTAACACTCACCATAAAGGTCCACGGTTTCATTCTTGAAGTCAGCGAGACCAAGAACCCACCAGAAGGAATAAATTCCAGACACAATAGGATATTTGGCAGTAAAAGAAACTAGATCAATCTCAGTGAGTGGGAACTCCCATTGGGCCCATAGCCTCCGTCCCTGCCACCTGCCTACTTTCATGAGACTGTTGTACTTGATTTGCAATGACTGATGACAGAAGCAGGTTGACGTCGAATGGTCAAGTCATTCTGTCCACCAGAATTCCATGGTGGATACTCTCTGGTGAGTGTTAACACATAATACTAAGATCTTTACATTTTGTTTCTGCTTCTGTAGTTCCACCCATGTGATTTTTGGGCAAGCCTCCTTTCCCCTAACTTCCAATCTTTCTCTTTCCAGGTCCCTGACTAATCAGCCTAGCCATTCACTAATGTCCACAAACGTATGTGTGTTCTTCTTACCTTGGGCCACTTCCCTTTCCATACAAAATACATAACCAGAGGCACCGCCCACTGGAAAGATTTTAAATCTTTCAAGGCCACCCTTAAGTGGTTGTAGTATAATAGTAGCAGCCTCTTACCAAGTCAGCCCAACCATGAAACAAACATTGCCCTTTCCATCCTCTGCCAGCTGGTCTCAAGGGAGATTCCTTTGTCCCCTCTTCCTCCAACTCCAAACATGACCATAAGTTTGAGCTGAGGAAGAGAACAGACCCAAAGTGGTGGTGACATGAAACTCGGGAAGTCCTGATTATTACCCAGCTTACTTGGGTCCTTCTACTTGTGCCCAATCCCAAGTGTCCAACTACTATACACACACACACACACATATACATATATATCTGATATATATATGTGTGTGTGTGTGTGTGTGTGTGTGTGTGTGTGTGAGTCTTGCTCTGTCACCCAGGCTGGAGTATGGTGGTGAGATCTCTGCTCACTGTAACATCCGCTTCCCAGGTTCAAGTGATTCTCATGCCTCAGCTTCCGGAGTAGCTGGGACTGCAGGCGTGTGCCACCACGCCCAGCCAATTTTTTTGTATTTTTAGTAGAAATGGGGTTTCGCCATGTTGGCCCGGCTGGTCTTGAACTCCTGGCTTTAAGTGATCCATCCACCTTGGCCTCCCAAATTGCTGGGATTACAGGCGTGAGCTACTGTGCCCGGCTGGCAACTACTATCTTATGATGCTTTTAGCCCTTGTAACTTGGTGACTCTAAAAGAATCCAGCGCACAATGGGAAGATCTGGCTGCACAGTCACTTGATGTCCTATAATTAGGTGCTCTATCTCCACCAGGTCCCTGTAGCCAGACAGGGGTCTCTTTTCTGAATGGTGTACAGTTCTCTGCTGCAGATGGCATAGTCTTACTCCAGAACCTAGGAGTCTATGTTGTGATTCTCTTACTGGGGCTTCCTATAAACTCCACATGGCATCATTTCCTACTACAGATACCTTTAGTAGCATAGGATCTGCTGCTTGAACCATAGCCTGGAACTGCTTTAGAGCCCTCTCCTGTGCTAGGCACAGCTCACGGAAAACTGACAGCATTCCGTGTAGATGGGTCAGAGCAGTGTTGTTTGAAGGTTCTGTTCAATAGTTATTTAGTTATTAGTTCCATGTATTCTGGACTTGGGAAGTGCAAAGAAACCAAGAAGTTATTATTATTATAACACTTTTTGAATGTCTTACCAAAAGTGAGACACTGTAAAATTGTTATTTATTGAACAAATCTCTCTTCAGTCATGATATGGCTTGGGTATTTGTCCCCTCCAAATCTCATGTTGAGACGTAATTCCTAGCGTGGGAGGTGGGGCCTCGTGGAAGGTGTTTGACTCATGGAGGCAGATCCCTCATGAATGGCTTAGCACCATCGCCTTGGTGATGAGTGAGTTCTCGCCCTGAGTTCATGTAAGATCTGGTTAAGTGTGTGGCATCTCTGCCCTCTCTCTTCCTCCCATGTGACGTGCCTGCTTCCCCTTTGCCTTCCACCGTGATTGTCAGTTTCCTGAGGCCCTCACCAGAAGCAGATGCTGGCACCATATTTCCTTACAGCATGCATTAGAACCATGAACCAATTAGTTCTCTTTTCTTTATAAATCACCCAGTCTCGGGTATTCCTTTATAGTAACAGAAAAATGACCTGATACAATTCACAAAAATCAAACCAGTGGAGTGCATTCTACAGCTATCACTGTAGAAACTGTAGACTTTTAAAGGCAAAGGCAAGGAATTCCAGTAAACAAATCTTCCTTTAGGATGCTCTTTTATGATAGGTTTCTTCAAAAACATCCAAGAAATGTTTTACTTTCCTATCACCTTAAAATAAAAATAAAAACAAAAAAACACCCCAGAAATTTAGCATCTCAAATGATAAATCTACATAGGCATTTTCAAAAGCCATTTTGTATATGTGGTTAGCCCCACCATGTTTGCTCGCCTCATTGAATATTCTGGTGACAATGCTAAGAACACAAAGGAATTTCAGAATTAGCATTTTAATGCTTCTCATAAGTAAAAAAGTCAATTGAGGCTCATTCTGAAGGGAATGTTAAGTTTGCTATGTGGAGGCTGTGGCCGATAGCCAGTCAGCAGCACTAAAGCTGAGTGTGGATGTCAGCTGTTTTCTTGCAAAGTGGAAATGTTAGCTCTCCCAAATTGGACCCAGCGACAGTCCAGATGTGGGAGTCTGTTACGAAAGAAAGCAGGTTCTGAGTTGCTCTAAGAAAGAAGACTAGAGCTAATCTTATTTAATTTCAGAAACTTGTCTCTGATCAGCAATTTCTTTTTCTTTTTCTTTTTTTAAGAGACAAGGTCTTGCTCTGTTGCCCCAGCTGGAGTCAGCTTACTGCTGCCTTGAACTCCTGGGATCAAGCAATCCTCCTGCCTCAGTCTCCTGAGTAGCTGGGACTACAGGCACATGCCACCATGCCCAGCTAATTTTTTTTTATTTTTGGTAGATAGAGGGTCTTGCTATGTTGCCCAGGTTAGTCTTGAGCTCCTGACCTCAAGCAATCCTCCCACTTCGGCCTCTCAAAGTGTTAGGATTATAGGCGTGAGCCACCACGCCTGGCTAGCAATTTTTAAATAGGAATTGCTGCATGATCTGCTCTTCTTTGTTAGAACAGATTTATAAGAACACTCATTCAAAGATATATCTGACCGAATATGTTAAAAAGTAGAATAGTTGACTGGAGGCTGAGGTGGGCAGATCACCTGAGGTTGGGAGTTCAAGACGAGCCTGACCAACATGGAGAAACTATGTTTCTACTAAAAATACAAAATTAGCCGGGCATGGTGGCATGCCTGTAATCCCAACTACTTGGGAGGCTGAGGTAGGAGAATCACTTGAACCCGGGAGGTGGAGGTTGCAGTGAGCCGAGATTGCACCATTACATTCCAGCCTGGGCAAGAAGAGTGAAACTCCATCTCAAAAAAACAAAAAAACAAAACAAAACAAAAGGTAGAATAGTTAATTTGGAAATTTCTGTAATAGATTTGACTAAATTAGAAAAATGAATAACTATTTTGAAGCCCAAATAATCCATCAATATATACAATCTACTTACTTTTACAAACAGATGGGAAAAAGGAAATTGGTTAAAAATGTTACTGCTTATATCCTTTCAGACCTCCGAATGCATACACTATTTGGATATGTAAATATAAATTTCCCTGAGCAGTACGATATGTTATCTAGGTCAGAGTCCTGGTCAGAAACATATGGCACACTCAAACAAAATATGCTTGAAGAGTTATGTAAAGAAGTCATAAAGATTTGGGAAGCTTTAAAGGAAATCAGAGAGGATTAGTGAAGTACCCTAGAGCCAGCAACCACAGGAAGCTACCACCACCTTTAGGTCTGAAGAAGCAGAGAGGGAGCAGCTAATGGGGTCTAAGAAGCAGCTGTACTTGTAGAGAGGAGGCTGTGACCTTCAGGAGAGGAAAGTAGCTATGGCTAGAATGCGGTCCAGCAAAGAAAGAAAATAAATATCCTGACCTTTTTCTTCTCCCTCCATTTGATCTGCTGTTGTTTTCCAATGACCAAACCCATTGGGGAAGGTCCTTGGTTGATGCAGTCCATAGAGGTTGGCCTCCCAGGACACAAAGCAGAGTGGAAAAGGGCAGTAAGTGGACAAGGGAAGGGCAAACAGAGAATGTCTAGCTCACAGGAAGAGCTTTCAATGACAATGAACACACATATAGGTAGTCCTTGCTTTGGGTGGTTCTGATATACATTATTTTCAGTTACCACTTTTAAGTTAAATTACATCAGTCCCCCAACGTGGTTCAAATTTCAGTTATCATGGTATATTAATTGTGAGTAATTGCATAAAATACACTTCACTGTCACCTCTTCAGGTCAGAAATTACTCCATAAATAACAGATGTGTGTCGTAATAAGTGATCAGTTATGTCATTTCTTTCAAAATCTATTGGTGATCAGTCACTATACATGTTATTCAGTTCATGCACAGACGGCAAAGTGTGTAGTTGTGTTGCCTCCATGTCTCCCACCGATGAATCCATGTGATATTTTTATCTTTATTTATTTATTTTTTGAGACGGATTCTCACTCTGTCACCCAGGCTGGAGTGCAGTGGTGCGGTCTCGGCTCACTGCAAGCTCCACCTCCCAGGTTCACGTCATTCTCCTGCCTCAGCCTCCCGAGTAGCTGGGACTACAGGTGCCTGCCACTGCGCCCGGCTAATTTTTTGTATTTTTAGTAGAGATGGGGTTTCATCGTGGTCTAGATCTCCTGACCTCCTGATCCACCCGCCTCGGCCTCCCAAAGTGCTGGGATTACAGGCGTGAGCCTCCGCACCTGGCCGATATTTTTAAAAATAGATATTCAAAAGAGGGCATTAGCCAACAAAGATGACAGTGCAGCAAAGGAACAAAACATGTTAACTCCGGAAGTGAAATTTGCATCAAACATAAATGACATTGCAGTAAGAAATAGCTGACCATGGGAGTGTTGACACTGCCACCATTTGAGAAACTCCAGTTATATAGCATAAATGAGGAAAGAGGTTGTGATGGAAAGGATGAAGATTTCCTAGAGGAAGTGGCAATAGCAAAAAAACTTCACATTCAAATATTTTGAAGATATTTCATGGTTTTGAAAGCACAACAGATAAAATGTTGGAAGCTGATCTGAATTTAGGATGAAGTTTGACAATTTACCAAAGCATAGAAGAAATGGCCACCCCAAGCTGGGTGCAGCAGTGCACGCCTGTAGTTGCAGCTGTTCGGGAGGCGAGGGAGAAGGATTGGTTGAGCTCTGGAGTTCAAGACTAGCCTGAGCAACATAGGGAGACCCTGTCTCTTAAAAAAACAGTCATCCTATAGTGAAAGTTACACCACAAGAAGAAGTGAAGCATTGTTCAAACTACTCTTCATATTTTTTTTTTTTACAAAGGCATAAACCATTTTAATTTTCAATGTTTCTAATGTTTTAAATTGTAATATACTAAATAAATATTAGTTTCACTATTTTTTCTTTTTTTTGAGATGGAGTGTTGCTCACCTAGGCTGTAGCGCAGTGGAGCGATCTAGGCTTACTGCAAGCTCTGCCTCCCAGGTTCATGCCATTCTCCTGCCTCAGCCTCCCAAGTAGCTGGGACTACAGGCGCCCGCCACCACGCCTGGCTAATTTTTTAGTATTTTTTTTAGTAGAGACATGGTTTCACTGTGTTAGCCAGGATGGTCTTGATCTCCTGACCTCGTGATCTGCCCACCTCAGCCTCCCAAAGTGCTGGGATTACAGGCGTGAGCCACCGTGCCCAGCCACTATTTCTTTGATTTCTCTATATTCTTATAACTAACAGTAAGGGAATTTTTAACATTTGACAAAAATTTTTAAAGATCATAGGACAATCATATTTTACCCTTTGAGTATTAACATTGCTTTGCATGGTCATTTTTAGGGTCCCACATAATTGTGCAAAGTAAGGACTTCTTGTATTGTGCTTTTCAATGGCTGATTAACATTCTACAATATGGATATAGCATTATTTAATCCTCTACTAATGGACATTCAGGTTGTTTGCATTTCTTTCTCTTGTATAAACAATGCTACAATAGATATCCTTAAACGCATCTCATTTTGTGCACCTGTATTCTTAGGATACGTTCTTTTTTTTATTTTTTTTTTTAAGAGTTGGGGTCTCGCTCTGTCACTGAGGCACTGAGACTGGAATGCAGTGGTGCACTCGCAGCTCACTGCAGCCTTTAATTTTAACTCCTGGGCTCAAGTGATCCTCTTGCCTCAGTCCTCCATAGTAGCTGGGATCACAGGTGCCAGCCACCTCACCCAGCTAAGGCTAAATTATGAGAGAGAGGCATTACTGGGTTAAAGGATATGTACATTCACATTTTGATACACACAGCCAAACTGCCTGCCTGAAAGGATGTATGTTTATACTCCACCAACAGCACCTCAAAGTTCCCAATTCTCCACCCTGTGGTGAACAATAAGTATATTTTATTTTCATTGCCAGTTTTTCACCTCACTGTTGTTTCAATTCATGATCACCAGGGAAGCTGAATATTTTTAAAGAATAAGGTTTTAAAAAAGTATCTGAAAAGAGTTCCTAGCTGGGCGCAGTGGCTCACGCCTGTAATCCCAGCATTTTGGGAAGCTGAGGTGAGTGGATCATTTAAGGTCAGGAGTTTGAGACCAGCCTAGCCAACATGGTGAAACCCTATCTCTATTAAAAATACAAAAATTAGTCGGGTGTGGTAGTGGGCACCTGTAATCCCAGCTACTCGGGAGGCTGAGGCAGGAGAATTGCTTGAACATGGGAGGCAGAGGTTGCAGTGAGCCAAGATCCTGTCACTGCACTCCAGCCTGGGCAACAGAGAGAGACTCCACATCAAAAAAAAAAAAAAAAAAAAAAAAAGTTCCTTCAATATTACTTACATTGAAAGCAGAGAATTTTCTTGCTCTAGGAACATGGTATCTTTATCCATGAGAAATAGTAGCAGCTACCAGTTTAATGTTCTGGGTAGAAATTATGAGTCTGGCAGCTCATTTTAATTAAGCTAATACATAATGATTTGAAGAAAGACTGTAGAGAAAAAGTGGTAAGATTTTGCAAAGTGCCTTAGGCAGACAGCTCATTTTAAAGAAAGGCCTATGGGTCATATTTTCATCTTTCAACTAAATATATTCACACACACTATCAAACACAAAGGTACATAATACACTGTCAGGTGTGAATGTAAAAATAAAACTTCTAGAATAAATACATTTTATCTTTGGTTTATTATTACCAGCTTTATCTCCGAACTCCCAAAACTAAGTCATCAGTTTGTAAGTAATATCAGGCACATGCCATATACTCATCATTATGCTATGAATATGGGACTACAAAAAGTTTAAAATGTGGTCAGGGCATGGTGGCTCACACCTGTAATTCCAGCACTTTGAGAGGCTGAGGCAGGTAGATTGCCTCAGCCTCTCAGGAGTTTGAGCTCAGGAGTTTGAGGCCAGCATGGGCAACATAGTGAGACCCCATCTCTACAAAAAATAAAAAATTGTCTAGGTGTGTGCCTGTAGTCCTAGATCCTTGGGAGCTGAGGTGGGAAGATCACTTGAGCCCAGGAGGTTGAGCTGCAGTGAGTTATGATTGCCACTGCCCTCCAGCCTGGGTGACAGAGCGAGACCCTGTCTGAAAAAGAAAAAAAAAAAAAGTTTAAAATGTGGTCCCTACCCGTAGCATTAACAATACTTGTTTAGTGAATATATTTTATATGTCAGGAGCTATAGAAGAGTCTTTGCTTATGGGTCTCAGTTAATCCTCATACTCTTTCAAGGAAAGCATCATTTACTCCACTCTACAGATGTGAATTCTGTGCTCAGAACTATACCTAGTGTCAGGTCAAAATCTGAACCTGAAGTTTTCTGATTCCACGCTGCTACACCAAATTGTTTAAAACCTAGTTAAAGAGGACAGTCATGGGGGCTCACGCCTATCATCCCAGCACTTTGGAAGGCCAAGGCCGGTGGATCACTTGAGGCCAGAGTTCGAGACCAGCCTGGCCAACATGGTGAAACCCCGCCTTACTAAAAATACAAAAATTAGCTGGGGGTGGTGGCGCACACCTGTAATCCCAGCTACTCAGGTGGCTGAGGCGGGAGAATCGCTTGAACCCAGGAAGCAGAGGCTACAGTAAGCCAAGATGGTGCTACTGCATTCTAGCCTGAGCAACAGAGTGAGATGCTGTCTCAAAAAAAAACCCCAAAAAACAAAACAAAATAAAACCTAGTTAAAGAGACAAAGTAACAGAAATTTTAGAGAAAAATTAGGTGTGAAACCATGTTTTTTTTTTTTTTTTTAGAATACCAGTTCATATTTAATTACCACAAATCACAGGAGCACTGGACATGGCTTTAGTGAGTGGGCCTCATTCAGTTCAGGCAGCTAAAGGGAGGGGGTGTCCTCCTATTCCTCTCCCTAGAGCTAAATATGCATCTGGGAAAAAGCAGGCTCTGGAGCACAGAGGTTTTGGGTTTTTTGTTTTTGTTTTGTTTTGTTTCATTTTGTTTTTGAGACGGAATCTTGCTTTTGTTGCCCAGGCTGGAGTGCGATGGCAGGATCTCGGCTCACTGCAACCTCTGCCTCCCAGGTTCAAGTGATTCTCTTGTCTCAGCCTTCTGAGTAGCTGGGATTACAGGCGCCCACCACCATGCCCGGCTAATTTTTGAATTTTTAGAGATGGGGTTTCGCCTGTTGGCCAGGCTGGTCTCGAACTCTTGACCTTGTGATCCTTCCACCTCAGCCTCGCAAAGTGCTGGGATTACAGGCGTGAGCTACTGTGCCCAGCCACATAGAGGTATTTTTTGGAGTAAAAAGAACTGAACTCCCAACACTGGGTAAAACTGCAAAAAGAAAAACGCCTGTGCCCAGGCACTAGCTACAAGGCTGCACTGGATAAGGAAAGCTTGGGTCCTGTAAGTTTCAGGACAGGAACCGCTCCTTGGTCAAGTTTTCCCTGGCACCTGGCACATAGGAACGTGTTTGAGGAGCAAGTGTTCAATGAACCTGAGAGCGCTCAGGATGATTTCCAGATAATTGGGTTCAGGAGTCTACTGGGAGGAGTTTAAACCTAGAAGTTCCCTTTTTAGAAGTCTCAATATGGCTCCCTAGCTTAGAGAAGACAGACGATGTGGGAAGGAGGACTGAGGAGAGGACGCAGGCTGGCAGAAGGGAGCAGGGCGCATGCGAGCCCAGACCCTGATACCCTTCCAAGGGCGGGGACTAGGTGGCCACCACACAGCACTGGCCTGCTGCGGAGTTCAAAACTAGAAGGGGTTATATGAAAGTGTTCCCCGGACATGGAGCTGCCCTGGGCTAAGTCCAGTCACCTGTCAGCCTTGGTGGTTCCCATCCCCACAGCACCCCAGCACCACTTGCCTGAGGAACCGGCTCTGTGCTACACAGGCCCAGGCCTGAGGGCCCACCCAGAAGCACTCAGCTGCCAATGTGGGAAGGATTGAGTGCCTCCAGCCCCAGCCGAGCCCCACGTGGTGACATTCCAGCGAGGCAAGGGCATCGGCACCTCACGCCCGTGTTTACAGGCCCCTCACCTGAGCTACTGCACCTTCTCTTTGATGAAGTGCTCACCCAGCGGCGGGTCAGCTCCAGGTACAAGATGTGCTGAAGAGGCGGGTAGTCCAAATACAAGCGGGGGTGTCTTCTTGGGAGCGGCCTTCTCCATCTGGGTGCCCTCGGGCCACTCATTGAAGGAGGTGATGGAGCTGCTCTTGGGCCTCACCCCTCTCGGGGCCACCTGTAGGGCCCTGTCATAGTCCTTGCCATTGACCCTGTTCTCCGTATTGTGGTCGTTCCAGGCCTGGATGCTAGTGTCTGTCAATGCAGCCAGGCCCCACGCTGGGAATGGACATGAGGTTGTTGGCATCACAAAAGTTCTTCACAGCTTTCCAGTTCTGATGGGAGGAGCCTCAGGAGAAACTGCTGGAGACAAAATAGGTGGACATGCTGTCAAATCCCGCAGCCGGGACATGTGGGTGTGGCCCTCTTCCACCAGCAGCGCTATGAAGACCCCATAGCGGGGCCTGTTTGGTGTCAGGAGGTGGGTCCAGGCCTCAAGGGATGTCAGGTATGAGCCATAGATATAAAAGAGTGGGGTGCTCTTGCCCACGCTGTTCTTCCAGGGATAAAATGCACCATGGGAGTCATCCATGTCAATGATATACTTGATGTTGTCACATACAGTGATGTCGTCCTGGCCTCGTGGGGTTGGATGTGGATGTGGGGTTGGATGTGGATCCGGTCACCTGGATCTGCACTGATGGGTGGTGTCCAGAATGGCAGGCACCAGGTCATCTGAGGGTTCCCTGTGACCATCAGCCATGCCGGGTGGATACCAGGAAGGGACCAGGACACTAGGGTCCCAGTAGCCATAGGGCCCCAGCTCCATGTAGAAGCTGGAGCCCAAGTTGTCTAGGGGGCTGTGGCGGCTGTGGGGGTAGCTGGCCGAGATCTTGGGGTCCCAGTGAATGTAGTGGCCCCCACATTGAGGCCTGTGGTACCATGATATGGTAGAAGGTGTGCAGGTCCAAGTGGACACGCAGGCTCTGCCTGGGGACCCCTCCGGGCGTCGCTCCAAGGGTGCCAGCTCCAGGCCTGGGCTCCCGCCCGCCTCCCACAGCGCCAAAACCATGTGGTTTTGATAGTAAGATGGTCACGTTTTTCATTGGTTGAATAACCTGCAATATAGTGAATGGACAGGTGAGTATTTGGAAGATCCTGAGCAGCTTTTGGAGCAGAAGACTCATTTCTGTAAGTGTTGGGAGAGAGAAGTAGGCCTGGGGAAACGAGGGTTGAAGTTTTGTCCGGTCTGATGAGATAAAAGGACAACGTTTTATGGCTGAACAAGGGGAAGAAATGGCAAATGCAGCCCATCTGCAGAGAGAACATCAGGGGCTGGTGGTGTGGGTTCTGCTGTACTGATGAGGAAATGTAAGACACTGTGAAAGAAAAATACAATCTAAGGAATACAAGCTAAGCCAAAGGAAAAGTTAAACTTGGGAACTGAGTCATACACAAAAAACCTTTTTTTGTTCCCAGACGGCTGTAACTTCACATGCTTACTTTATCTTATGCAAAATATAGATTTACTGAGCTGAGACAAATGCATAATTGACTTTCCCCCTACTCCTTTATTTTCACATGTAAAATGCAGATTCACTGGGCCCTAATCAAAGCCTCACAAGAATGCATCCGCTTGCCTCACTGCCTACCCTCCCTCCTTTTTTTCCCCCTTCCTCTCCTGCTTGCTTTTTCCCCTTTAAATATTGAAGTTCCCCAAACCTTCTCTGTAGAAAGCATGGGTCACAGATCCAACTGTAACTTGTGTTTTGTTTCCCAGGCGTGTCCTCAACCTTGGCAAAATAAGCCTCTAATCAGCTGATTTGCCTCAGTCACTTTGTGGTTTACAACACCACGTGGTGAACAAAGCACTACTTTGGTGAGTTAGCCAATCATTTGTACAGATGTTGACATTTGGCAGAAAGTGGAAAAATAAAAATGTTTGTATTAATCTGAGTCTATCTGACTTTTGAGAAACTGACACAGCAGGTAGCAAATACAACTCAAAATCTAGAGAAACCCTCAAGTGCCAGCCAACTGAACTGAAACAGAAATTGGGAGAATGTTGTATTTTTTTTTTATGGTTAGATACTGCCAAAGGCGTGTCACTTAGAATCTATAACCATAGCCCAGAAACAAAACACAACAACAAAAGAAACCCAGGCTATTTTAATGGTCTAAATACTTCCAGATCCTAACATGTACAGTGGAGAAAAAAAGAAAAAAAAAATTGTTATGTTAACAACATGTTAAAAAACATATTCTTATTTAGCCCATCTATATAGTAATGTATTATATATACATTCACTTAAAAATATGAGTTAGGGCCAGGCACGATGGCTCACGCCTGTAATCCCAGCACTTTGGGAGGCAGATCACTTGAAGTCAGAAGTTTGAGACCAGCCTGGCCAACATGGTGAAACCTCATCTATACTAAAAATACAAAAAACCAAAAACAAAAACAGGCAAAGGACATGAACAGACGCTTCTCAAAAGAAGACACACAGCCAACAAGCATATGAAGAAATGCTCAATATCACCAATCATTAGAGAAATGCAAATGAAAACCACAATGAGGTACCATTTCACACCAGTGAGGATGGCTATTATTAAGAAGCCAGAAAATAACAGATACTGGTGAGGTTGTGAAGAAAGGAAGTGTTTATACACTACTGGTGGGAATGTAAATTGGTTCAGCTACTATGGAAAGCAATTTGGAGATTTCTCAAAAAACATAAAACTACCCATTCAACCTAACAATCCCATTACTGGGTATATACCCAAGGAATATAATCGTTCTACCCGAAAGACATATGCATGTATGTTCATCACAGCACTATATGCACAATAGTAAAGACATGGAATCAACCTAAACAGCCATCAGCAGTGGACTGGATAAAGAAAATGTGGTACACGTGTAGCACGGAATACTACGTAACCATAGAAAAGAATGAGATAATGTCCTTTGCAGCAAACTGATGGAGCTGGAGGCCATTATCCTAAGCAAATTAATGCAGGAACAGAAAACCAAATATTGTATGTTCTTACTTACAAGTGGGTGCTAAACATTTAGTACACGTGAACATAAGAAGGAGCAATAGACACGGGGGTCTACTTGAAGGTCAAGGGTGGGAGGAGGGTGAGGATTGAAAACTACCTATCATTTTGTTACAAATACCTACTCCAGAAAAAGAGAGAAAAACAAAACAAAACAAAACCAGAAACTACCTATGTTTATTACCTGGGTGATGAAATAATCTTTACTCCAAAACCCCCTCAACATGCAATTTACTCAAGTAGAAAACTGGCATATGTACCCCTTGAACCAAAAATAAAAGTTGGAAAGAAAAAACAAATTCATGTTGAAACTTAATTCCCATTGTGGTGGTGTTGAGGTGGGGCCTTTTGCGAAGTGATTAAGTCATGAGGCTTTGCCCTCACGAATGGATTATCCACCTTATCAAAGGGCTGGAGAGTAGTTTAGACCTTTTCTTGCCCTTCTGTTCCTTCTGCCATGTGAGGATACAGCATTTGTTCCTTCCAGAGGATGCAGCAACCAGGCACCATCTTCGAAGTAGGGACTGAGTCCCTCACCAGACACTGCTGGCACCCTGATCTTGGACTTCTCAGTCTCCAGAACTATGAGAAATAAATTTCTGTTTTTTTAAAATTACCCAATCTATGGTATTTTGTTATAGTAGTACAAACCAAGACAGTACACTTATATAATCCAGAAAATTTATGCTTAGGTATCTATCCAAAAGAAATAGAAACATGTCTATATAAAGACTTGCAAATGATTGCTCACAGCAGCATTATTCATTATAAATTAAAAACTGGAAGCTACCTAGATATCCATTAACTGGTGAATGGATAAACAAATTATAGTATATCTGTTCTACAGAATACTACTCAATAAAAAGAAACACATTATTAATATATGCAACAACATGGGTGAATCTCAAAAAATTGTGCTTAATGAAAGAAGTTAAATACAAAAGACTGCATACTGTATTGTTCTGTTTATATAAAATTCTAGAAAAGGCAAAAATAGACCTTGGGTTGCTAGCAATGGGGACTGACTATAAAGATACACTATGAAACTTTCTGGGGCAGTGGAAATGTTCTGTAGCTTGAGTATGGTGAAGGTTACTTGACTCTATACAATTACCAAAATTCATAAAACTGTACACTTAAAATGAATTGTTGTGTATACCTGAACAAAATGAAAAAAATTTAAATAAAATTATCAAATTGAATTCAGTAGTACATACACAAAATTTACTTTAAAAATGTTTATTTTTAGAGATAGGGTTTCACTGTGTCACCCAGGCAAGGGTGTGGTGATACAATCATAGCTCTCTGTACCTTGAATGCTTGAGCTCCAGTCATCCACCTGGCTCAGCCTCCCAAGTAGTTAGGACTACAAACATGTGCCGCCACACTGGGTAATTTTCATTTTTTGTTGAGATGAGGTCTTGCTATGTTGTCCATGCCCAGCTGCATACACAAAATAATACGTAGTGATCAAACAACATTTATTCCAGAAAAACAGAATCAGGGATTTCTGTTGCTATAGTCCACTATATCCAAACAACAATGAAAAAATCACAGCAAATACTGATAAAGTATTTGACAAATTCAAAATTTATTCATAACAGAAAGTGAACAAATGAAATCTTCATTAACCTGATAAAAGACGTTTATTAAAAATCTAAAGGCCAGGCAAAGTGGCTCATGTCTGTAATCCCAGCACTTTGGGAAGCTGAGGCAGGTGGATCTCTTGAACCCAGGAATTCGAGATCAGACTGAGCAACATACGTTTTTTGTCTCTACAAAAAAGTACAAAAAATTAGCTGGGTGTGGTGACACGCACCTGTAGTCCCAGTTACTTGGGAGGCTGAGGTGGGAGGATTGCTTGAGCCTGGGTGGTCGAGACTGCAGTGAGCTGAAATTGCACCACTGCACTCCAGCCTAAGAGAGCAAGGCCCTGTCTCAAAAACAAAAAACACAGTGAAAACAAAAACCACCTACAGAAATTATCACACTTAATCTCAAGACTTTAGTATTTAAATTAAAAAATACAAGTATGCCTCCATCACTGCTTTTATTCAACACTCTACTCAAGAACCCACCTAATTAATGCAATCCGCAAATATAAGAATGAGGCAGGGGCCGGGCGCGGTGGCTCAAGCCTGTAATCCCAGCACTTTGGGAGGCCGAGACGGGCGGATCACGAGGTCAGGAGATCCAGACCATCCTGGGTAACACAGTGAAACCCCGTCTCTACTAAAAATACAAAAACTTAGCCGGGCGAGGTGGCAGGCGCCTGTAGTCCCAGCTACTCGGGAGGCTGAGGCAGGAGAATGGCGTGAACCCGGGAGGCAGAGCTTGCAGTGAGCTGAGATCCGGCCACTGCACTCCAGCCTGGGTGACAGAGCGAGACTCCGTCTCAAAAAAAAAAAAAAAAAAGAATGAGGCAGGAAAAGACTAAACTCTTATTTTGCCCCACACTATTCTGTGTTCTACACTCTTTAATTCCCATAATAGTCTCATGATGTAGGATTCCGCAAATGAGGAAAGCTGAGGATAAGCAAGTTATCCAAGGTTATACATTTGTTAATGTAAGAGCAAAACCAGAATCTGAACCCAGGCAGTGTGGCTAAAAGAATCCATACTTCTTACTGTTATGCTATCCTTTCTCACACCTGTCCACCTATCTTGAAAATATAAGATACTCAATACTATTAGAACGAGTAAGAGATCAAGAATACTGCTGCATAAAAAGGCAACATATAAAAATTGATAACTGATAGTGTTTTTTTTTTTTTTTTTTTTTTGAGACGGAGTCTTGCTCTGCCGCCCAGGCTGGGGTGCAGTGGCCGGATCTCAGCTCACTGCAAGCTCCGCCTCCCAGGTTTACTTCATTCTCCTGCCTCAGCCTCCCGAGTAGCTGGGACTACAGGCGCCCGCCACCTCACCCGGCTACTTTTTTGTATTTTTTAGTAGAGACGGGGTTTCACCGTGTTAGCCAGGATGGTCTCGATCTCCTGACCTCGTGATCCGCCCGTCTCGGCCTCCCAAAGTGCTGGGATTACAGGCTTGAGCCACCGCGCCCGGCCCGATAACTGATAGTGTTCTTTACCCTCCTAACAATTCAAAAATGTCACGGAAAAGGAGATTCCAATCCTGCTACCAAGCAGAAGGGGCTCACTGCCCAATGCTCTAAGCCAATAAAATGACACTGGGTTTCTGAGAAAAGCTTTTTATTTCAAGTGACTTACAAGGAGACAGGAGTGCAGCTCAAATTGCTCTCTCTGTGCTGGTGTTAAGGCAGTGATTTTATCCTTTAGGGGGTGGATTCTGGGATTAGTAGGTAATTGGTGGAAGAGGTCTGGAAAGTTCTTTGGTGTGTGTATTACCTCTTTATGCCTCTTTATGGGTCCCATGTGCCAATTTGGAGGTAGTTAGTGTAAAATATGTGGTGAAACTTTAGGCTGTAACATTAGCAAGCTTGCTGTGTAAACTCTAGTTAGCCATATTGGTTTTAACTGATTTTAGACAGTTTTCTTTTAAGGGAGGCGAGTCTTAAGTTGTTTTTCTTATCCATTTATCCTGCACACCCAAGAATTTTTGTTACTTTTTTTTTTTTTAACTCCTTGGGGCATGGTTTCATTCCCAGTAGAAAAAAAAACACTGTAAGATGTTCTAACATAAACTGGAAAATTAAAAGCAGTTTTAATATGCTAATGTTAAATAAAATTACAGTAAACACAGTAGTGTCTATATTATGATTGAATTCATGGGGAACATTTATTTCTGGGCTGAAACTGAAAAAATACACAAGCCGGGCACGGTGGCTCGTGTCTGTAATCCCAGCACTCTGAGGGGCCAAGGCAGGTGGATCGCTTGAGCCCGGGAGTTCAAGACCAGCCTGGGCAACATGACAACTACTACGTATCTTTACTAAACGTACAAAAGTTAGCTGGGTGTGGTGGTGTGGGCCTGTAGTCCCAGCTACTTAGGGGGCTGAGGTAGACTGCTTGAGCCCAGGAGGTGGAGGATACAGTGAGTTGAGATCCTGCCCCTGCACTCCAGCCTGGGCAACAAGAGTGTGATCTTTTACATTTTGTTACACTGAATATTTCATTACTCATTAAATCCTGGCCACAAAAAACACTAAGCTACCTCACCAGTTTCTCCCCTCACCACATGGTTAGCAGATCCTTGGCAAGGCTGTTCTGACTCAGCTAAAATATCTTCAGATCTGCAAAGGACAAGGATGTAGAGCTAAAATGGAAAGATATTTGCCTCCAGCATTAACAGTACTAAATTCTTTGATAATTTTGAGAATAAAATGCTGATAGGAGTAAACAATAACATCACACAAAAAGCAAAATACTTTTAAAGATATAAAAATGTTTTACTACAATTAAAAAAATCAATAAATGAAGAGATATACCATGTTTATTCACTGGAAGACTAAAGAGAAGGAAATTCCAAGCCTTTTCAAATTATTCTATAAATTTAAGGTAATTCCAATGAAAATCTCAGGATTTACATATCAAATCTGCAAAACAATATTAGACATTTACATTTATAGAAACGTAAATATTTGGCGAAAATATAAAAACAGAAAAAAGAATAAAAGGTTGAATTCATAATAGTTACCTGTAAGAGGGTGCCTTAACTATGCCCACAATTTTTAAAAAAATTTTTCTCTTTAAAAAATAAGGGCCAGGCAGGCACAGTGGCTCACACCCATAATCCCAGCACTCTGGGATGCCCAGGCAGGCGGATTACCTGAGGTCAGGAGTTTGAGACCAGCCTGGCCAACATGGAGAAACCCCATCTCTACTAAAAATACAAAAATTGGCTGGGCGTGGTGGTGGGAACCTGTAATCCCAGCTACTTGGGAGGCTGAGGAGAATCCCTTGAACTGGGGAGAAGGTTGCAGTGAGCCGAGATCATGCCACTGCACTCCAGCCGACCACAGAGCAAGACTTGTCTCAAAAAAAAAATAAATATATAAAAGAAGGTCAGGTACAGCGGCTCACACCTGTAATCCCAGCACTTTGGGAGGCGAAGGCAGATGGATCACTTGAGGCCAGAAGTTCAAGACCAACTGGGCAACATGGAGAAATCTTGTCTCTACCAAAATACAAAAATTAGCCAGTTTCATAACCCGGTCTCAAAACAAATACATAAAAATTAAAAAAAAAAAAAAAAACTGAAGCAAATGTGATAGTGTTAAAATTTGATAAGACTGGATAATAGGTACAAGAGTATTTTATCATGTTCTAATTTGGTCAGCATGTTTGAAAACCTTCACAATAAAAAAGATTACATCATTGTAAGACTTTACAAACTTTATTTTAAAACAAGCTATAATTACATGAAATTGAGAACAGCTCTGGGGCCAATATTATTGTACTATTTTAGGGCCTAGCAATTACATACTATAGAAAAAGATGGATATTCATTTTTTCTTGCTGTGGATTAAATTATGAAATACTTTTGGGGTGCCTTCTATATTTAAGGTATTCTGGTAGGATATGAAAGAAAAAAATAAGAACTGAATCTAAACTTTCAAAGACTGCACAATCTAGGTGGTAAAAACTCTCTTTAACTTTCAAAAATAATGGGCAGATGTTTGTGGTCCAGGGGTAACTTCCTAACTTTTTGACCCTCCTATTTTTCTGCATATAATTTTTTCTTCCTGTACAAAAATATGTTTTGTTCCTGCCCAATATTTGTGGTTCATGTAAAATTAACATTAGCATCAACATTTGTAATAATCTAGAGGGAAAGTGCTTCCAATTGTAATTCTTACACAAAAATTTCTTTTTGATGGGTAAGATGGGACTGTACTTTAGTGACGTTCACTAAGTATCAGTACCAGTTCCAGTTAAAAATGAAACAAAATTCTGCAATATATTTTAACCCATGTGAAATGAACTGTCAACCGACCCAAGCTGTCAACTTTAAGAACTCTATCTCTATGCCCATCTAAATATCTGAAATGAATACATGTTGACAACATATTAGTCTTTATTTATATAAACCAGTTGTGTATTTTTTCTTTTCCCAAATTATAAATGCCTAGCACCAGTTATAAAATCAGATGGTCACAAAGTTACACAAAAACAAACTATAATTAGCTTTAAAATTTTATTGAAATTCAAGTTTAGAATTTAACAATTTAATACAAGATTACACTGAATACTTTCTAACCAGTATTTTAGCCTGCTTTACATAATTTCTAGACATAACTTTTAAGAACTGATACTTTCTGGTTAATTTTCCATGATATGCCAATTATACAATCATTAAAATTTCAGATGCTACCTGAATATTCTTATTCCAATGTCAGAATTTAAAAAAATAAGTTCAAATACTGAAAATCTAAGACATTAACACTGGGGCCCTTGTAATATAGAAAAGAAGAAAAGTTGTACAATCTTAACTGTTTAAAACTCGTAACATTTACTGTAGTAACAGAATATGAATTTTTCACATAACCATATTAATTTCTCAAGTATTTCCTACTGACGCACGTCTGAAGTTATAAAAATCTCTTTTAAACATATCTATACTGAATTACTCCAAAAATAACAGTGATACTTTAGGGCCTTGCAAATTTATTCTAGTGCATATTTTAAGTACCTAAAGTACAGCCTGTGCACTAGCAGGTTACTGGAAAGAGTAAGTGTGGCTTTCTTTTTTGTTTTTTTTGAGGCAGGGTCTCGCTCTGTCATCCACACTGGAGTTCAGAGGCAAGATGTGAATTTAAGGAGTGAGTCGTTTGGGATCACGAGGGAACATGGAGGTCTGACGAACATTATGCAATCCCAGAAACAGCATAGTCACTCTTTCCAACCCTGGGGAAGACAAAAATAATCATTAATTCCTTTCTGAAAATCTCTCAGGGTCTTACTTAGTACTATAAACATAAATATAATTGTTAAACTAAATACTTTTCCTTATTAGGAAAGAAAATGACTCCTATTATTTTGGGTTTATTTAAAATTGTTTTGAGTATTGATTCAGAAATAAAGATGCTGCTATAAATGAAAAGGACTAAGTAATATATCCTTAAGTGGTATGGAGTCTAAAATGTGAACCACAAAAATCTGTATGAGCCAGGCGTGGTGGCTCAAGCCTGTAATCCCAGCACTTTGGGAGGCCGAGACGGGCAGATCACGAGGTCAGGAGATCGAGACCATTCTGGCTAACCCGGTGAAACCCCGTCTCTACTAAAAAAATACAAAAAATTAGCCAGGCGTGGCTAACACGGTGGAACCCCGTCTCTACTAAAAAATACAAGAAATTAGCCAGGCGTGGTGGCGGGCGCCTGTAGTCCCAGCTACTCAGGAGGATGAGGTAGGAGAATGGCGTGAGCCCGGGAGGAGGAGCTTGCAGTGAGCCGAGATCGCGCCACTAGACTCCAGTGTGGGCGACAGAGTGAGACTCTGTCTCAAAAAAAAAAAAAAGAAAAAAAATCTACATGAATGAACAAAATCTATGATGTAAACAATAAGAAAAACAAAAGACTTTATAAGCTTGAACATTTCAAATGATACCACACTCTGATTATATAGTCCAGGCAATGAGGATCAGAGCCATAAACTTGCTTAAGCAATAATAGAAGTGTGCGAAAATTTATTGTAATTCTATAGACATTTAACATGGTGGACCCTATGATAAAAAGCTCTGGAGTACATTATTATACTAAGTGTTTTGACTGTAAAAAAGAAACTGATTTTTGGAAAGTGGTTAACAAGATTATGGTTCCTCCTTTCAATGGATTCCATGTAGAGATGTAAAAAGAATGAAAAAGCTCTTTAGCTATTGATAACAAGTTATAAGATACATTAAAGTATTTCTTCTCCATCTGGGCTCATATTTTAAAAAATGATACATTAAGTAAAAAATGCAAATTACTAAATGGTTTACATATAATAGTATGCTACAATTTGTGTAAAAATATTTAAAGAAATGTGTGTGTGTGTCTTTTTGTATATGCGAAGATATCTTTGCAAAGGTAAGCTGAAAACTAGAAACAATGGTTTCCTGTAGGGAGGCGAATATGCAGTATTCTCCTTTTTCCTCCTCCAATTTAAAAAACAGTGTTAAAATACATATAAAATCTACCATCAGAACTTTTTTTTTTTTTTTGAGACGGAGTCTCGCTGTGTCGCCCAGGCTGGAGTGCAGTGGCCGGATCTCAGCTCATTGCAAGCTCCGCCTCCCGGGTTTTTACGCCATTCTCCTGCCTCAGCCTCCCGAGTAGCTGGGACTACAGGCGCCCACCACCTCGCCCGGCTAGTTTTTTGTATTTTTTAGTAGAGACGGGGTTTCACCGTGTTAGCCAGGATGGTCTCGAACTCCTGACCTCGTGATCCGCCCGTCTCGGCCTCCCAAAGTGCTGGGATTACAGGCTTGAGCCACCGTGCCCGGCCCATCAGAACTATTTTTAAGTGTCCAGTTTAGTAGTACCAAATACACTCACGATGTTGTGCAATCATCACTGTCATTCATCTCTACAACTCTTAAAAAAAATCATGTTTACATCCAGAGGAATGGGACTGCTGGGTCATATGGTATTTCCAGTTCTAAATCTTTGAGGAATCGCCATACTGTCTTCCACAATGGTTGAATTAATTTAAATTCCCACCAACAGTGTAAAAGCATTCCTATTTCTCTGTAACCTTGTCAGCATCTGTTGTTTCTAGACTTTTTAATAATCGCCATTCTGACTGGTGTGAGATGGTATCTCATTGTGGTTTTGATTTGCATTTCTCTAATGATCAGTGATGTTGAGCTTTTCTTCATGTTTGTTGACTGCATAAATGTCTTCTTTTGAGAAATGTCTGTTCATGTCCTTTGCCCACTTTTTAATGGGGTTGTTTCGCTTTTTTCTTGTAAATTTGTTTGAGTTCTTTGTGGATTCTGAATAATAAAGGTACATGCACGTGTATGTTCATTGCAGCACTATTCATAATAGCAAAGACATGGGATCAACCCAAATGCCCAATGATAGACTGGATAAAGAAAACGTAGTACATATACACCATGGAATACTATGCAGCCACAAAAAGGAGTGACATCATGTCCTTTGCAGGGATATGGATGAAGCTGAAGCCATTATCCTCAACAAACTAACGCAGGAACAGAAAACCAAACACCACATATTCTCACTTATAAGTGGGAGCTGAACAATGAGAACACATGGACACAGGGAGGGGAACAACACACACTGGGGCCTGTTGGGAGAGTGGGGTTGGGGAGAGCATTGGGAAAAAGAGCGATGCATGCGGGGCTTAATACATAGGTGATGGGTTGACAGATGCAGCAAGCCCCTATGGCACACTTTTACTATGTAACAAACCTGCACATCCTGCACATGTATCCCAAAACTTAAAAAAACAAGAAAACAAAAAACCATATGTAATGACCTTAACTGGTGCTATTTATTTTTAAAATTTTGCCCAGCTTTATTGAGTTACAATTGACAAAAATTGTATGTATTTACAGTGTACAATGTGACACTCTGATACACTGTGAAATGATTAAATCAAGCTGATTAACTTATCTATCATCTTGCATACCTATATTTTTTGTGGAAAGAACATTTAAAATCTACTCTTTTAGCAATTTTCAAGCATACATTACCTGCAGTCACAATGTAGAACAATGGATCTCCAGAACTTAATCATCCTAATTCAATCTTCATACCCTTAGACCAACTTCTCCCCATTCCAACAACCATTCTACTCTTTGTCTATGGGTTCAACTTTTAAAAGGTACCATATGTATGTGAGATCATGCAGTATTTGTCTTTCTGTGTCTGATTTGCTAATTTGTTTAGCATGATGTCCTCTAGGTTACTCTACATTGCTACAAATGACAGGATTTCCTTCTTTTTAAAGGCAGAGTGTTATTTCATTGTATAGATAAAATAGGTTGAGTATTCCTAATATGAAAATCCAAAATACTTCAAAATCTGAGACTTTTTGAATGCCAACATGATACTCAAAAACACAAACAAAAAAACCAAAAATGCTCACTGGAGCATTTCAGGTTTCTAGATTTGGCATGTTTAACCAGTAAGTACAATGCAAATATTATAAAATCTGAAAAAAAATCCAAAATCAGACATGCTTCTGGTCCCAAGCATTTTGGGTAAGGGATACTCAATCTATACTATACTTTCTTTATCCATTCATCCACTGATGGACACTAAGGTCATTTCTATATCTTGGCTATTGTAAATAATGCTACATTGAACATGAGAGTGCACAAATGTCTTCAACATACTGATTTTATTTCCCTCGGTATATAAGACCAGATAAGGAATTACTGAATCATATGGTAATTCTCATTGTAACGTTTAGAAGAATCTTCATCCTGTTTTTCCTAACGGCTGTACCAATTTTACATTCCCGTCAACTATTTACAAATACGGATTCCCCTTTCTCCACATCCTCACCAACAATTATCCATTATCTTTTGGCTAACAGCCACAGGTGTGAGATGGTTATCTCACTGAGGTTTTAATTTATATTTCCCTAATGTTTAGTGATGTCGAGCATTTTTTTCCATATGCCTATTGGCGATTTAAATATAGGTTTTACATTTAGGCCTTTGATCCATTTTGAGTTTATTTTTGTATATGATGTTAGGTAAGTGTCTAATTTCAATCTCCTGCAAATGGACATCAGTTTTCTCTGTACCATCTGTTGAAAAGACTGTCCCTCTACCAATTTTAATTTGAAAATTTTGTAAGTACATATTGTATTTTCCAAAAAAACCCAAAACAAACAACAAAAACTTCAATAAAACTATACATTCAAAATTTTTAAGAATGTTTGATATGGACATCCAAAGATGAGTTAAATATTTACTGATTTTAAATTGCAAAGCAGTCCCTTACGTATACTGTAGAAGTGTTCTTAAGGTCAATCAAGTGCTACATCTCAATAAAACACTTAGCAGCTCTTTGAGCTATTTTAAGGTAGAGTTTTAATTTGTGCTAATGTGAATGAACTCACAGTAGCAAGAGAGAAAACAGGATATTCCACTTACAAGGCATTTGGCTTCTAAAAACTCTTAAGAGAAAAAATGGCTAGAACTTTATGACAATAATATTTTAAAACACACAAGTTAGCTGTTCATTTTGTTTCTTGGAAATCAAATTTTCACTTATGTCATAATTGACTTTTAAAAATTCTTGTAATTCAAATTTGTATTACAGTTAGAACTTATGAACTTATTTGTAAGCAATAACAGAATATTACCAATGCCTCCACCAGCATGAGGAGGAGCTCCAAAGCGGAAGGAATCAATGTAAGCCTTGATTTTCTCCAAATCTACAAAAAGACACAAAACAAAACAAAATATAATTTATCATCTTATTTATCTTAAAAAATCACAAAAGCAATTACTGTTCAATGGAGACTTTTAAAAAAGACCGAGAAGTCTTTTAAATGTTTACAATGTATTATTTTCAGAAAATACACTCCCTTAAATTATTTTAAGTTGTTTACCAATTCCATGATGTAAAGCTCTCTCTGTTAGCAGCTGAGGATCATGTATTCTTTGAGCTCCTGACAATATTTCTTCTCCTCTCATGAACATATCGTAAGAGTTGGACTGTTTCTGCAAGAGAAAAAACACCACTCTTCAAGTGACTACTATCCTATTTCTATTACACATATACAGAAAAAAATCTCTGCTGCATGAAGAGCAAGTTCATTTTTTCCTATAATTAACAATGCAACCTTGTTCTCTAAAGTAGAATTAAACTACTGAGGGCTGAATAACTTTTTCTTTGTTTATATCAATTTTGTGCTCTCCTCCCACACCCCCCAACAACAAATCAGAGCGCCACATCTAATTTTTAAGAAGCAGTGCTGATCCTTATTTCACTTTATCATCTGAGATGTTTTTAAGCTTGATATGATTTTGGGGTGACTTCTGGAACTCCAAGTTAATAGGTGTGAGTCTTTATTATTATTTTTACTTTAATCCCCTGTCTTTCAATAAACCAGTGGTTCTCAAAGTGTGATTCCCAGACCAGTAGCTTCAGTATTACCAGAAATTTGTTAGTTGGTCTGGAGTGGGGCCAGCAAAATGATCAGGCTCCCATTCCAGAGCAACTAATGAGAAATTCTGGGTGGGCCCCAGCAATTGATGTTTTAAAAAGCCCTCCAAGTGATTCTGATGCACAGTAAAATTTAGAAACCACTGCAATGGAAAAATGGTAAAAGACCATAAGACATTATTTAGATTATTAACTTCCAGGATACAATGTGAATTCCCAGTTTAAGGTCAATGACAGGATGATTTGCTAAAGTATGCAAAACTAGTGGTACTATTTATAATTTACATAGTCTTTCTCCCTCATTAATCTTCAGAAAAATGACCAAGGAAAATGATTTTAACATAGGTTTTAAAAATTAATTTTCTAGAATATTCAAATTTTACAATATCATTTTGACCAGTGGTGACAGACATCAGTGGTAATACGTATGTCTATCAAAACTGCAAATTATTAATGAAAACCATTATTCCCATTATGCATTCTGACAGTGGCAATAAAATTTCCCTTCTGCCCCCAAATGGGTTACTTAAAACCAAATTACTTACAGGATTTCTTGGGTCAGGCATCGTATAGAAAGGTCTTACAGCCAATGGATATTTATCAAGAATATAAAAATCTGTATCATACTATAAAAAGAATAAATGCAATTAAAATACATTTTTAAAAAGTAAAATGGCTAACATTTTGGTAATTAACTTTTTTACACAAAAACTTTGGTTCTTCATAATTACTCTAATTATACTGTATATACAATGAATATCTTGCTTTTTTTCAAGTAACATTTTTATCGTATAGCATTTTGCCATGGTGTCATAAATTATTGCAATACCTAATTTTTAGGCATTGCTTATTATTCATAGTTCTCAAAAAAAATTTTTTTTTTTTTAAGAGATGGGGTCTTGCTCTGTTGCTTAGGCTGGAGTGCATGATGTGATCATGGCTTAAATAGGAGCCTGGCTAATTTTTCAAATTTTTTGTAGAGATGGAATCTCGCTGTGTTTGCCCAGGCTGGTCTTGAACTCCTGGCCTCAAGTGATCCTCCTATGTCGGCCTCTCAAAGTGCTAGAATTACAGGCATGAGCCACTGTGCCAGGCCTACGGTTTAAATATTCATTTTTTTCCTGTTCTTTTTTTTTTGAACATGTAATCCCTTTCTAATTTCTTCCCCATTCTAAATTATGCTTTGATAAACATCTTTGAATTTACTTTTTTCTTTGTTATTCTAGTTCATCTAGTCATTCTGATGCATTTTATAATGAAAAAAATTATCTGAAATCCTTTTGGTTGTTATAGAAACTATATTAAGTCTATGAATTATTTTGGGAAATTTGACGTAATTTATAATATTCATCATTGAAAAACATGGATTATCTTCCCAACAATTTAAATTTTTATCTAGATATATACATGAGATTTTGGTAGTTTTCTTCAAATGAATGCTGCAGCTGAAAGAAATAAATGACATTAACTTGAAATTACAACTTTTTTTAGAGAATGCTTACTATGTGACCTAGATTTAATTAAAAAAAAAAAAAAAATTACGTTTCAGGGTCGGGTGCGGTGGCTCATGCCTGTAATCCTAGAATTTTGGGAGGCCGAAGTAGGTGGATCACCTGAGGTCAGGAGTTCGAGACCAGCCTGGCCAACATGGTGAAACCCCGTCTCTACTAAAAATACAAAAAATTAGCTGGGTGTGGTGGTGGGTGCCTGTAATCTCAGCTATTTGGGAGGCTGAGGCAGGAGAATTGCTTGAACCCAGTGGGTGGAGGTTGCAGTGAGCCCAGATAGTGCCATTGCATTCTAGCCTGGGCAATAAGAGCGAAACTTTGTCTCAAAAAAAAAAAAAATTGCATTTCAACTGTTTTTGACTTTCAACATTTTTGATAAAACTTGAGAAGAGGATGTTAACAGCTGACAAACTGAAATTGGCTCTGCTGAAATAGCATTTTAAACGTATAAACTGAATATTGTATGGCTTCAGAAATATCAGTTCTCTAGTTTAACAGTTTCAAGTGCAACCAGTAGGAGGAGCTCAAGGACAAATTTTCCTTTTCATTATACCAGTATCTTAAAATTTTTAAAAAGATCACACTAAGCTTAGCTTTTCTCCTCTTTGGAGTCTTGGTTTTAGAAAATGAGATTGGAAAGTAGCTATTACATAAGAGGCAGAGAGGAAGCTCACTCATCTTTAAGTCTCATGAAACAGCAGGCGTACACAGGGAAGATCAAATCTAAATAATTTCAAATAACTTGGAGGTCATTTCTAACTAATCTGACATTCTATCACTTTTAGAGACACCTCAGAACAACTTCGTAGAAATATTAAATACTGAGTTAATCAAATCATCTGGGAGAAAGGCAGGCTGTCTGAATATTTCTCATTTTTCTAAGAAAAAAAATTTTGAACGTCCCTCTAAAGTTTTTATTTATTCCAGAATCACACCATTCTAGGAAGCTCAGTCCCCTCTGCAACTGTTTTTAGTCCCAAGAGACATTTCAGAATTAGAAAAAGAAATCCAGCATATACAAGAGTCCTACCTTTTCCTTTACCAAGTGACCCAACAGCTTTTCATTTGGTGTACTGAAAAAGAAACGCGAAATCAGTGTTTGAAGATGAAACGGCAACTTAAAAATGTTAATAAGGAACTTCTTCTATTTAAGTTTCTCAAGGGATTACAAAATTTGGCCAAAACATGCAGTTGTCTATTCTGTTCTTTTCTTAAAAGGCAAGTCCTATTGAAAATCACTTATGAGTATACCTTGGTAGAGTGACTCAGCGCTTAGTAGATGCTGTTCAAATATTTAATTAAAGCAATAAACAGAATTTAGCAATTCATCGATTCAGAAATATCATGGATGAAATAATTTCCTATAATTACACATAATAAAAGTTCGCTACACTAATATAGGCTAGTCTTGCCATGAAATAGTCTTCCCTTTTTGGTACTCTTTATCAATGGTTTATGAAATAAAAATTAGTATTATCCAAGGTTTTAAAATAGTGTTTATATGAACATGTTACATTTATAGCCAAGAGGTAGTTACTTTAGTTTCCTATGTAAAAACAATTTCTAAAATACTTAAAAAAATACTACTCAAGCTTGTAGGATTTTTATTTTGCCTTAAAATATCATCTAGCAATGTAGGCAATGTTTAAAGCCATATATATGTATATTTTTGTTAAACAACAAAAAATGGTTTTGGGTGAATTGTTTTTTGAAAAACCCTAAAAAGTGACAATAATCATTTCCTTTCCCTCCTAAAATACGTAAGTATTGTGATGGTTTAAAGGAATCATTCAAGGAAGTCTTGAATAAAATATAAGTAGATAGAAATTTTCAACCTTTACATGTTTTATTTTTTACAGACAGGGTTTCACTCTATCACCCAGGCATGATCGTGGGTTACTACAGCCTTGATACTCCTGGGCACAGGTGACCCAATTGCCTCAGCCTCCAGAGTAGCTGGGACTACAGGTGTGTGCCACCACATGCAGCTAAATTTTAAATTTTTTTGTAGAGACAGGATCTGTGTTGTCCAGGCTGGTCCCGAAATCCTGGCCTCAAATGATCCTCCCACCTCGGCCTCTCAAAGTACTGTGATTACAGGCGCAAGCCAACATGCCCAGCCTCAATCTTTATTAAATGACATCATTTGTTTATGATCTGAATTTAGATTGTACTCTGAATACCAGGGACACTGGGAGGTATCTCTTTCCAGGTTGTAGGAGAGGGTTGTGGGTAAACGTCTGTCGTAAGGGACCAGAGGGGAGAAGAGAAAACAAATACCCACTCTATACCAAATACTACATATAATATAGTATGTATGATACTATATAAACAATATTGACTTTTATAACTTTTGGATGTTAACAGTTTATACCCTGATCCTGTGTGGGGATGGATTTAGACTGCTGTCTACTTTCTCTAATACCACTAATTTGGAAAGAGAAGTAACATATTAGAAGACAAAATCACAGGCAAAACTCCCTATACTCTTTAAAGAGTTACAAACATGAGGGAAAAATAATGGAAAATGGTGTTTATAAACAAAATTATGAAAACTTAAGCAAACCATAGTAAACATTTTTATTTCAGATCACACATTATATAAAACAGCATCATACTGTATACCAAAGTTAATAAAATGTAAGTGTATCAGGTGAAAAAAATCATTTATTAATATTTTCCTTCTCTCTTACCTTAAACCAAATTACTAAGGCTTTAAAAATCACAAAGACAACTTGGAGGACGGATCAATAGGTGCAGCCAACCACCATGGCACATGTGTCCCTATGTAACAAACCTGCATGTTCTGCACATGGATTCTGGAACTTAGAGTAAAAAAAAACAAAATCACAAAGACAAACCTCAGATCGTCTTCATCTCCCATTTCGACTCCAGCTTCCCTAAGCATAGCCAATGCTTCACAATATTCTAGTCTTAGAGTTGGCTCCAAAAATTTGAATGGCTCACATGGGAACTGTTTATTCACCGTTTGAATTTCAGTCTGAAACCTATTTGCAGAATGATTTAGTTAAGAAAATGTGTGAGATAAATGTTTCCTCCACAAGAGGTCACTGTGGCAATATACAAAAATCAATCTTTGAATCAGTATATACACCAGGAAAAGCGTATCAAATTATAAAAGAATGAAATTTAAATACTTAAAATATCTAACACCATTTTTCAATCTTATGTTTTTGTAACCACAGTAACATCAAAGGATTAAAAATTTTCTTTATAACTCATATCAGTTAATATAGTTAGAAACATAAAATGCCCATTTTATAAAGCATTACAAAAATCTGACTTTTTAATTCTTTAACAATTCTTGTTATCACTGAGGAAGACCAAATTAATGAGTATTTGTCTTATCTTCCCGCATCCATGTTACACTGTATGTTCAGAGAAGTGCCAATTTCCCATTTTGATAATCTCTATAGTACAATGCTTACCCTATGTATATAGAAGGTACAAGACAATGTTTATTGCACTGAGCTGAATTTCTGCTATGGACGATGATATTTTATTGAGATTTTAAAAGTTTATTTTTGGCCAGGTGCAGTGGCTCACACCTGTAATCCCGGCACTTTGGGAGATGGATCACCTGAGGTCAGGAGTTCAAGACCAGCCTGGCCAACATGGTGAAACCCCATCTCTACTCAAACTACAAAAATTATCTGGGCATGGTTAGGAGGCTGCGGTAGGAGAATCGTTTGAGCCTAAGAGGTGGAGGTTGCAGTGAGCCAAGATCGTGCCACTGCCCTCCAGCCTGGGTTGACAGAGCAAGACTCTGTCTCAAAAAAAAAGGTTCGGATTTGCTTCAAAATAATAGTGAATGAGGGAAATGGGCAAACAAAATTGGCCACAGGTTGACAAGGACTGAAACTGGTTGGTGAGTTCATGGGGGCTCATTAGACTATTGCACATCCTTTTGTATGTGTCTGAAAGTTTTCCATAATTAACAGACTTGAAAAAAGTATGTTTATATTCTATATACAGAAAAAAGTACGTTTGTATTTTATATATAGAATTCTCTACCTAGAATTGACATTCTACTTTTATTTTTTTTATTTCTGAGACAGGGTCCCACTCTGTTGCTCAGGCTGGAGCGCAGAGGTGCAATCTTGGCTCACCACAACCCTGGCCTTCTGGGCTCAATCGATCTTCCCACCTCAAGCCTCCTGAGTAGCTGGGACTACAGGCATGTAACACTATGACCGGCGAACTTTTTGTTACTTTTTGTAGAGACAGGGTTTCACCATGTTGCCCATGCTGGTCTCGAACTCCTAGGCTCAAGCAATCTGCCGGCCTCGGCCTCCCAAAGTGTTAGGATTATAGATGTACACCACGCCTGGCCTAGAATTTATATTCTCGAAATTAAAACACCATCATTTCTTGATTGGTCTTACAGACTTTCATGGGAATAAAGCTTAGCCATTGATTTATTAAAATCTTGATATAAGGGTTAGAAAGACCCCATAATTGATTATTTATTTATTTATTTATTATTTTTTTAGACAGAGTCTCACTCTGTTGCCCAGGCTGGAATGCAGTGGAGCTATCTCGGCAATTCAAGCAGTTCTCCTGCCTCAGCCTCCTGAGTAGCTGGGACAACTAGTGTGTGCCACCATGCCTGGCTAATTTTTTGTATTTTTAGTAGAGACGGGGTTTCACCATGCTGGCCAGGCTGGTCTCAAACTCCTAACCTCCTGATCTGCCCGCCTTGGCCTCCAAAAGTGCTGGGATTACAGGCATGAGCCACCGAGCCTGGCCCCCAATTCATCTTTACATAGCTTTTCTTTCCTTTATATATCAACTCCCATTCATCATGTCTACCAATAGTAGTACAAAAATATGACTGTCAATACTTTAAAATACATTTATATATGTATTTTATATAAACACATATACATATTTGGATATATATACAATACATATACATACAATACAATACATACACATTTGTATATGTATTTTTCTATGAGAGGTAAATACTAATGATAAACATGAGAGGAACATGACACAGGCCAGATAATCCAATAAACAGGTGACACCAAAATTTGAAATTCCTAAATGACTTGAAGAACATACAAAGAAGGCTTTATTTTCAAATTGCCACCTTAACTCTACTGAAAAAGTTCAGCAGTAACGGCGTTTGAGTCCAATTTGTAAGTAGAGATTTGATTAGTCCCAAGGACCCAAATTCATGCTTGGTCTGTTGTTATAAAAATCAAAGTGGAAATGTCAAATTCTATTATTTAATAGAGAAGCTATCAGTATTTTAAAAAAATGAGTTTCTGAAACTTTCTTGAATTATAAATGTGAACTGAAAATGAGAAAAGCTGTGTGTGTTCCTTCAGTGTAGTTCTAAAGTATATTTCGTCTTATAAGGAAAATGTTATCAGTTGTTCCATGAACCATTGAAAATTGATTGAAATAAACGGCATCAAAATGTTTTAGAGAACAAAGATATAAAAAGAAAAAGGCTGTCTGCAATTAATTAGCCATCAAAGGCACAGATCTGCAGAGAATGCCTTGAAATATTGGCACTTACGCTACAGTATTCTTAAATAAGATCAGTAGTTAATTTCTACATTCTATTTTTTTTTTTTGAGACGGAGTCTTGCTCTGTTGCCCAGGCTAGAGTCCAGTGATGTGATCTCAGCTCACTGCACCTCCGCCTCCTGGGTTCAAATGATTCGCCTGCCTCAGTCTTCCAAGTAGCTGGGATTACAGGTGCATGCCACCATGCGTGGCTAATTTTTGTATTTTTAGTAGAGATGGGGTTTCGCTAAGTTGACCAGGTCGGTCTTGAACTTCTGACCTCAAGTGATCTGCCCGACTCGGCCTCCCAAAGTGCTGGGATTACAGGCGTGAGCCACCGTGCCTGGCCAATTTCTACATTCTTAAACTTACTCATTAGCCTTGCAATGTAGTAAATAAAATTCGTATTTTTGAACTCTTTTAAAATACCAATGAAACATATCAAATACATCAATAAGGAATAAATTGCTGGACTTCAAATAAAATTTTTTTTTTTTGAGACGGAGTCTCGCTCTGTCACCCAAGCTGGAGTGCAGTGGCCGGATCTCAGCTCACTGCAAGCTCCACCTCCCGGGTTCATGCCATTCTCCTGCCTCAGCCTCCCTAGTAGCTGGGACTACAGGCGCCTGCCCCTTTGCCTGGCTAGTTTTTTGTATTTTTTTAGTAGAGACGGGGTTTCACCATGTTAGCCAGGATGGTCTCGATCTCCTGACCTTGTGATCCGCCCGTCTCGGCCTCCCAAAGTGCTGGGACTACAGGCTTGAGCCACCGCGCCCGGCCCCCAAATAAAAATTTTTAATATGATCCTTTGTCAGTTATTAAAATGCTAGCTTAGACTATTATAGCTTACCTAATACTTGAAATATAGTCACGAATACAGAAAGAGGGAAAAATAGAGACTTTCTTAATCAACTTGACTCACTTCTATTTTCTTTTCCTATTTTCCCCATGTTAAACATCATCATAAGTAAACAACTTTCAATGACCTTTAAAGGGAAGAGCTCTTTGCCAGTTTTGAGGGTGTAGCTAAATGGACATTCTACATAATTCAATTTTCTGAACATCTAGAACACATCTAATATTTCTGCAAATGTTAATTCATCAGATCCAAATAGGTTTAAACATCCCTTCGGTCTACTAGTTTCTAATCTTTACTGAGCACTCAATGTAAATATAAATTGATTTAAGAATTAACCATATTTGACCAGACTTAATTTACATGTCGACAGATTCAGTTGACTGAAGGAACTTTTTACCTTTGAGGTGGGTAATAATGCTATTTCCACTTAATGGCTGAGGAAACTGAGGCACAGAGTTAAATAATCTGCACAAGGCCCACACAGAGAAGCAGCAGAGCTGGGATTTGAACTCAGGCTATCTGGATGTTGCTGAATCCAACCTCTTAAGCATTACCCTCATACTATTTCCCAAATAATAAACTATTAAAAGTAACATATGCTGTATTTCTTGAGACATTCGGGATGTCAGTATAAAGGAAACAAGGACAACAACAAAATACAGTTGGACTGTTCACAATGTGGTAAATTTACCAGCAAAATAGAGGTTAATTAGTTGAGCCCCCAAATGATTTGAATCCAGAAGCAGTATTCTGAGTGTGGATTTTTCCAACCAATTAAATGGATCATCTAACTGACAAATCTTTATATATATGTTCATAGAAACTTAGTTTGCATGTTTAAATTGAAAAAAAATTTTTTTTTAAAGAGCCCAAACTGATCTGAAATTAAGTCCATCTAGGTGTATAAAATACTTTTTACCTTTCTTGAAGTCCTTTGAATATTTGTACCATGGTGTCAGCAATTTCTTCCATAACTTCATGGTAATGGTAATTAAAAGCCATTTCAATGTCCAAACCAACAAACTCAGTTAGATGTCTATGGGTATTAGAGTCTTCTGCTCTGAATACTGCAAATTTAATAAAAGAAATAAACAGCAAATACTGTTTTCAATTTTGGATAAATTGGGATTTAAATACAAAACTGTATTTAGTAGGATTTCAGTGGCATTATTTTCATATTATAGGGCTGGAAGGACCTCTGATAAACCACCTGTTTGCACATTCTCTTGGACAGCAAGTTCATTACAAACTCCTATGGTTATGCAATAAAAGCCATACCAAATGTAAATTAATAAGAGAGGTTCATGAGAACCCTGGGGGAATGCAAGATCCTGAGGTGTCTTCTCAATATTTAAAAATATATTCGATTATGACCAAGACAGTGAGTTCTTCTCAATTTTATTAAAACCTGACTCAAACTACGTGAAACTCTACAAATAAAGTAACATACATATTCCATTTAACTACAGTAGTCATTTACAGGAATATTAGTGATGTGAAAGATGAGTCGAGCTACAGTCAGGAAGACTGGACAGGAGGAAAAGGCCACTAGCTCAGTCCAGCTAATATCCAGTCCAGACTTAATATCCTCAGTGCCTTTTCCTCCTGCCTAGTCTTCCTGACTCTAGCTTGACTCATGCTTCACATCACTAATATTCCTATAACACCTTCTTGCTCAGAAACTTACAGTGGTTCCCAAATGACTACTGTAGTTAAGACATAAAATGACAAAAAAACCCTAAAACCTTTATGCTTTCATAAGTTAATCCTAACCTATATTTCTCACTTCTTAATACTAACTTGTCTTATTTTGTTTTCTTGTGTAGTTCTTGCTCTTTACTTACTCTGCTTCCCGTCTAGAATGCCATCTCTGTTGTCTACATATCCTATTCTGTCCTTAAAGCACATCTCAGTTTGAATTTTCATTTATGGTGACTCTAGCACACTCTGTTTTCTCTCTTTTTATACTTACTATTTATACTACATAATTAACACCCATTTGCTGACTGTATAGGACAATCTGATTATTCGTTGTGAAAATTATTTGATTATTCCCTATGACTGTGATACATATGCATGTCTTACTCAGTCTTGGGAGCAGGCTACAATGTTGATTCCCTTATCACTCAAAGCATGGTCGGGAAATGAGCAGCATCAACACTACCCAGGAACTTGTGAGAACTGCAGAATCTCAGGCCTCTCCCCAGATCTACTGATCAGAATCTGTATTTTAACAAGATCTCCAGGTAATCTGTGTGCATATTAACATTTGAGAAGTGCTGGCTGGTTCTTCTTTTATGTACATGGTACCTAGCACAAGGTTATATAAGCAGCAGGTGCTCAACAAATAGCTAGTTAATAAATTCAGAAAATTAAGACCCTTAATGATCTTGCTAGTTTCTCTATTAGCAGGTATTTAATTTTTATTAAGCTATCAAAAAAGATATATAAAATAACTTGGTAAGTTTTAAAGAATAAAGTAAAACTGCTTTTCACTTATAATTAGCTCCAAAAAAGAAACTGCCATATGATTATGTGCCTGTGCTTGACTTTTAGCAAACATTTCTTTAAAACCGTATTAATATAATTTATTAAATATATGATATTTGTTAGTAGTTTCTAATGGACATCAGCACATTACCAATAGTAAGGACAATACAAACAAAATAGTGAAACAGAACAGCTCTGGAATAAAATTGATAGCAAATTAGACAGAGGTACACTGTAAACTTACAAGAGTAAGAAGTTACAAAGAACAAAAACATATATTACTTTGGCCACTGCAACTACCTACTCTTTACTGCTGATGGGGAGCTGAAAAGAATCCAAATGGGAGCTAATTCTGTTCTAACTGCATGTAGGTATATTAAAATATATACTTAGGTATATTTCAGATGGTGTATATTTTCAAAAAAATGCATTTTTACAATGATATATTCTCAAGATAAAAATTTTCTTCAGCATTCCTCTGTAAGAATACATAATGCTTACAACTGTATTCACATGGAACGATACTCAACTGTTTAAAGTACTGTTGACCATATTATTATTATTATTATTTTGTTTTTTGGAAAATGTCTACCCAAATATATTATCATCTCTACCTCAAAGTCTAACATTTGTGTAGTCAGCAGATAACATAATTTAAGCTTTCAAAGTGTCTGTACATTATATAAGTAAAATGTATTTCTAACATTGTAACTACTGCACAATTAATGAACTTGGATAAAACATAACTGCCAAAATCTTACCTGGTCCAATACAGAAAACCTTCTCAAAATCAGCACAAATGCACATTTGCTTATATAGCTGTGGGGACTGAGCCAGGTATGCATTATTTTTAAAATATGACACAGTAAAAACATTGGCTCCTCCTTCACTGGCAGCTGAAATGTAAACATTTATATTTACATTATTATAATCAATTGTAAGCTTATCAATGCAAACTTCTAGTTAAAAAGTTTATACTCAGGTAGTTCACTTTAAGAAAAACTGGAAAATGAAGAATTGTGGCTAAATCATAGTCTATGTATGTCTTCTTCTATGTGATTCTAAATAGTTTATATTTAAACCAGATTTACTTCTTTGGCTATGCTTTTACTTCACTTCTGTGGATATATATGCTCCCTTTCTGCATCAATTTCAAAACTATTAAAGCCCCTTTGGAGCTGTAAAAAAATTTTTTTTTAAATGAAAAAAGATATTCTTCATCATTTTTCCCTTTTTAAAAAAATTTCCCCAGCAGCTGGAATAATCATTTTTCTAATTATGAAGAATACAATGTTCAATTTTGAATTTGTAACAAAATGCCATTTGTAACACACTTTCTCGTGTTAAAATCTAAAAAGGGTAAAATGATTAAGACAAGATTCTCATACAAGAATAAGAATTAGCCAAGCGCAGTGGCTGACATCTGTAATCCCAGCACTCTGGGAGGCTGAGACGAACGACCTCAGGTTGGGAGTTCGAGACCAGCCTGACCAACATGGAGAAACCCTGTCTCTACTAAAAATACAAAATTAGCAGGGCGTGGTGGCGCATGGCTGTAATCCCAGCTACTCGGGAAGCTGAGGCAGGAGAGTCGCTTGAACCTCGGAGGTTGCGGTGAGCCGAATTCACAATACTGCACTCCAGCCTGGGCAACAAGAGCGAAACTCTGTCTCAAAAAAATTTTCCCATCATTAGTATTTACTGATTTTACAATGTAGTTTATACAAAACAAAACTGCAATACTAATTTCAAAAGAAATCTATATAATGAAGTAGTTCCTGGTGTAACTTCTGTAACAAGAATCTTGCTTTGTGTGTTACTGCCTCACTTTACAATCATTATCACAAAATGACTCTTGGAATAAGAAAATGTACTTATTAATGTTGGTGATATATGATTGTTGCTATGTAAGATGGTCTTCAAAATAGTAGTCTCATGGCAATAAACCTTAATGGACACTCAGATTCTCAAGTTAAAAATTTTATTAATATAAAGCAACTCTGGGGCTAGCAAATTTATTTTTAAAAATTAAGAGAAATATTTTGCAGCTTACCTGAAATAATTTTAGGAGTTTGGATTTCCACAAAACCTTTGTTAATTAAAGTTTCTCGGAAGAGATGGCAGATGCCAGACTGGAGACGGAAGACTGCCTGACTAGTTGATGTCTAGAAGACAGTAATAAAATCTAATTAAATCGACACACTTAATTACTAAGCACTAACTCTGTGGGCTAGGCACTGTGGAAACCTAACAATTCTTGCTTTTTTTTTTTTTTTTTTTTTTTTAACGGAGTCTCACTGTCGCCCAGGCTGACGTGCAGTGGTGCGGTCTTGGCTCACTGCAAGCTCCGCTTCCTGGGCTCACACCATTCTCCTGCCTCAGCCTCCCGAGTAGCTGGGACTACAGGCGTCCACCACCACGCCTGGCTAATCTTTTGTATTTTTAGTAGAGACGGGGTTTCACCATGTTAGCCAGGATGGTCTCGATCTCCTGACCTTGTGATTCGCCCGCCTCGGCCTCCCAAAGTGCTGGGATTACAGGCGTGAACCACCGCACCCGGCCACAATTCTTGCTTTCAATGTTTTTAAATTCTAATAATCGGGGAGAGGACAAAACGACACAAATAAATACAAGGTAAAAAGACATGCTGGAATATAATGACTATATATGATCATATAAAGGTATTTCACCAGAAATGCTTAGTGAGCAGATGTTTTAATTTGTAGGAATTCCATAAAAAAAAATATTTCTTAACAATTAGTGAAACAACTTACTTGTGAATGGTCTTATTGCTTTTTTTAAAGGCCACCCATAAAGTGAGACATAGCAATGTTTGTGCAGCATATTAATGTTCTAAGTAAGATTTTGGTATTTGACAATAAATGAATAAAAACCATGTATTTTTATTTTAACCATTACAACAATACAATTGCAGATACTTGTGTATTTGTTCAATTAGATTAAGAAATTAAAAAGAAAAAAATACAATAAAAGGAGACGGCATCCCATGACACTGACTTCCAATGTGGTACATAAAACAATAGTAGTACTCCAACTGTCCAGCACAGTCACCTGTTTCTATTTTCTCTCTTTCCCTCCTTTCTTTCTCAGTTTCTCTGGTCCTTCTAATTTACTTTTAGCCTCAATCAGTTGTGATGGTGACCAGAAAGCTCTAGAGGTAATTATCTCTACTTTAACGTTTGTCCACTTCTCTGGTCAAAAGAAGTGACTTCTTATCTTTAGGTCTTGGCTTACTGTATTTTTTTTAAAATAGCTATCCTATGGCTAGATAGGTGTTTAGTAAAACATGTGACCTCAAACCACTAAGTTAGCTGTGAATAACTGAGTTAGGTGAAGAAGCTGTCTTCTTAGTCTCATTACAAGAATTTCAATTACTTCTCCCATACCAAAGGGCTCACTCCTTCTGCATTTACACAGTAGTACCCTGTGAAAACACTGTTAATGATGGAATGATTACATTTCTTTCACTCTAAAGAATAATATTGAAATAACCTTGAATTTCTGCAGATCAGATAAAAACATTCATGTAAAGTGGTCATATTTAAGTAACATTATTTTATAACTTACATTCAAAGTTACAAATCAGTTTCTCATAAAACAATGAAAACCATTTAAAAGGTCTTTATGATTTATTAGATTATTTACTTATTCATTTTCAAGATGTCTACATTTAAACTATAGAAAAATACTTGCGTTTTTTCCCACATTATGTGGTTTAGTGAAACATTTGGTTCATCCAATCAAAACAAATGGCATAATCTTCTGCTTTAAAAAACCTAGTGACCTATTTAGCAAAAAGCTGCTTCACTGTTACTGACAAATGTACAGAGATGTATTTCACTTCAGAATATATTAAGAAGGTCACTGAACACATTTTATTGCCTTTGCCTCTTAGCTAGTTCAACTAAACTTGGCTCACTGCAACCTCTGCCTCCTGGGTTCAAGCGATTCTCCTGCGTCAGCCTCCCGAGTAGCTAGGATTATAGGTGCCCGTCAACATGCCAAGCTAATTTTTGTATTTTTAGTAAAGACTGGGTTTCACCATGTTGGCCAGGTTGGTCTTGAACCCCTGACCTCAGGCGATCTGCCCGGCCTCCCAAAGTGCTGGGATTACAAGTGTGAGCCATGATGCCTGGCCTAAACTCACTTCAACATCTTGCTAAGTGGAAATTCAACTTATGAACTGGTTGTCATAGATTATTTAATATGAATAGAAATTTCACCAATTATGGTTTTTAAAAAACTGTACTTCTTCACTTCCTGATTGTATAAACAAGTATGTTAATGTGTAAATTAACATACTTGTTAATTTACAAGTATGTTAGTATGGATCTGTCATATATAAGAAAAATAATTTTTTTCTCATTAGTTTCTTCAAGGCACTTGCTAATTGCTAGGAACACAGGCACCTATTTGATTAGTGAACAGTTATTCACATGACAATTCTAATACATACTAATTTCCACCTAGCATTTACATACTGGAGAATATTTTCTAGCAGACTCTAGCTTTTAAATGGTTTAATTTGAAAACCACCACTCAAAGCAGAGGTGGATGGGAAAAGAATTAAACAAAAAGGAATTACTAAATATAAGATGTTCTTTAAAAGTAAATAACAAGGAAGAAAAATATTTCAAAATAAATCTTCAACTATTTTGATTATGTATCTTACTAGCAAGAATACCCATTACTGCAAAGAGAATCACACTGTGCGAGCAAATTCAGACTAGCTATCTCTGCTGGTTGGAACAAGACAAAGAAGTAAGATTAGTATCCTGTAAACTCTCTAACTTTGCTCAGAGGAAAATACTCTGAAAATACTCTGGTCCTCAGGCCCAGGTTGGTCAGTTAATTTAGCAGAGGCAGAGTACTAAGCAGACTGCATCAGAGTCTGAGAAACTTTTTGTACGTACTCCTGGGTCGTCTTTCTACATTTATTCCTCCTTCAAAAAGCATTATCACTACATGAGAGAACAACACGACATAGTTAAAATAAGAAATGGTAACAGTATTTTTTCTTTTCCTGGTCAAAACAAGACACTTTGGGTAGAACACATCTAAAGAGAAACAAAATCAATTTTTTATAGACTCATTTTCAAGCTCTTTCCCTATTACATATTGATTACTACAACTGACTTCTATACGAGTATAAGAATTTGCTGGTTAAGGTAAAAATCAACAATGACCCAACTTATCAGTAAGATTACAGAGTGTGTGTAACAAAATAAAAGTATGTTTAATAGGGTAATTATGTATTAACTCTATCTCAAATTAAATGCTTCTAAAATATAGTACATAAAGTAAAAGCAACATGTTAATTTCAGTGCAAATATACAACAACCTTATTTTCAATTGACAACGAATGTACAAATACCTGATGTATTTATCATTACTATACTTTTTTTTTTTTTTTTTTTTTTTGAGACGGAGTCTCGCTCTGTAGCCCAGGCTGGAGTGCAGTGGCCGGATCTCAGCTCACTGCAAGCTCCGCCTCCCGGGTTCACGCCATTCTCCGGCCTCAGCCTCCCGAGTAGCTGGGACTACAGGCGCCCGCCACCTCACCCGGCTAGTTTTTTTGTATTTCTTAGTAGAGACGGGGTTTCACCGTGTTATCCAGGATGGTCTCGATCTCCTGACCTCGTGATCCACCCGTCTCGGCCTCCCAAAGTGCTGGGATTACAGGCTTGAGCCACCGCGCCCGGCCATCATTACTATACTTACCCTTACCTTAAGATACATAAATGAACAGGAAAAAGGCTTTATCATTTAAGTTATAAACCATACTAATAATATTAGTTTCCTTAATGTTTAAATCTAAAAATTGTTTTGGGTCAAACAAATAATGATACCCTAATATGTGAAAAAATAATACTTCCTCCTCACTCATTAAACAAATATTTATTATATGCTCCTGGCACTGGGCTAGGTGTTAGATGATAACGGTGATTACAGAGGGCATGAGGTAGAAGATAAACTAAACAGAAAGCAGAAAACTAATTTTTCTACACTTAAAAAAAATTACTTTTAGAAAAACAAAATGAAAAATCCAGTCCTTGAACTTTAGTTCTAAAAAAGCCTGACATTCCTTACATTAAAATAGTTATTTTTAAATTCTATAGCGAACTTCCCAAAAGTATGGTTATTAAAATTAAAACACTGCTATTCTGTATTATGCAAAAGATCTGAAATAAGGGGAAAAAATATTCTGCATTTATAGAATTCCTTTCCCTGAGGTCCTCATAGCACTAGAAAGCAAAATTATATCTTTTGTGGAGAAGAGAGGCAGGTATATGGAGAGAAGTAAGGGTGTTGGGAGAAAGAATTCCAATAGAAGACAAAAATGCAAACAAACCCAAACTTCATAAAGCAATCTTTAATAGTATTTAGCTCCTTACAATTCTCACAACAAATTACTTCCATGCTGTATGAGACTTGTAGCTTTTAAAAATACCTATTTAAGTTATCAACTAAACTATACCCACTACATCTTTTGCTTTTAATGGCTGCAGAGAATCCCTGTTTATGGTTTATCAGGTTACAGAGACACTACCGTGAAGTTGGACTAGGGGTCAGGAGAGATAGTAGAAAAGACAGTGGGAAAGACATTTCTAAACTGGTATCTGATTTAATTCCAAAGAGAACTATTATTTTTAAAAATCAGATTTATGTAGACCCCCCCTTTTTTTTTTTTTTGAGATGGAGGCTTACTCTATTGCCCAGCCTGGAGTGCAGTAGCGTGATTTCAGCTAACTGCAACCTCTGCCTCCTGGGTTCAAGTGATTCTCCTGCCTCAGCTGCCTGAGTAGCTGGGACTACAGGCACTCCCTGGCGAATTTTTTGTATTTTTAGTAGAGATGGGGTTTCACCATGTTGGCCAGGCTGGTCTTGAACTCCTGACCTCAAGTGATCCACCCGCCTCAGCCTCCCAAAGTGCTGGGATTACAGGCATGCGCCACTGCGCCTGGCTTGATTTATGCAGAATTTCTTTTTCCTTCTTTTCTTTTTTTGAGACGGAATTTCTTTCTTGTCACCCAGGCTGGAGTGCAATGGTGTGATCTTGGATCACGGCAACCTCTGCCTCCCCGGTTAAGTGATTCTCCTGCCTCAGCCTCCTGAGTAGCTGGAATTACAGGTGTCTACCACCACGCCCGGCTAATTTTTGTATTTTAAGCAGAAATGGGGTTTCACCATGTTGGCCAGGCTGGTCTTGAATTCCTGACCTCAAGTGATCCACTGCGCTGGCCAGAATTATGTAGAATTTCTACTCAAACAAAAGTAATCTCTGTGAGAAAGAATCCGAACTGTCTGCAATTGCTATTATATTACTGTAACGGGAATTCCAGTTGCATGTGTTCAGGTTAACTCTGTGTCAAGACATTCCAACACATATCCATTCATTCTAATGTATGACAAAAACGCTAGCCGATCAAGTATGTATGTCCTATGGAGGGACCCTGTGATACACAGCAGTGCTGAGCACCCTTAAAATATTTTTCTAATTGATGTATTGGTCTTGAGGTCAACAGTTACGACATCCCTGAGGATACCTCCCTTGACTATTTCAGACTATCCAGATCTACTTTCAAAGAACTCCTATAGCTGTGGTGATCAAACACCTATCATTTCCATGGCAGCCCCGAATTCCCAATTTTCTGTCCACTGCTGACACAAACCAGCATTTCTTAAACTTGTCTTTTGTCTTCTACTATCATTTCTGTCTACTGGGTATCTCTCATACTAGTACTTAATATTTTCCTTTAATTCAGGTTTTAAAACTTAACTAATTCCAAGCAATAATACCCACGAAAACATGGTTTTATTTGCTGGTTATATTGTATAGCTATTAAAATAAAAAATGTTCATCTGTTTAACACCCAGAAATCACTGTGTACCTCCGGTGGTAAAGCTACCATACTTGGGAAAACACTGCAAAACCACTGAAATGTCATATAAGTTTCAATATATTGGCATCAAAACTATATTGCCAAGATAATCTCTTATATTACAAAAGTAAAAAACTTCTCTTAAAGAGTTGAGATTTTAATTTTTAGTTTGGAAAATACGTATTGAAAGTAATGAGCTAGGCGATGTGTTAGAAGATGGGCTCTTGATATTATCTAATTTTTCTTTGTTTCAGCGTTTTGTGGCTTTGTTAACAGAAAGTTTCAGGGAAATATGGCAAACAGGCTTATGTCCAATCAGTTAGCGGAGGCTGCCCTGAGTGCTGTGTGGCTACTTCAAGCTCATCAAGAATAATATGTATGTGGTATGTTGTGACTGATTGGGGGCATTTGCCATGAATGTAATTCTTTTCTCTTGGACAGACTGTTAACCCCTTAACTCATGTACTTGCCTTGACTTAAGGGATTAACAGTCTGTCCAAGAGAAAAGAATGGTGAAGACAAAGGTGACCAATTTCAAAACAAAAATATGTAATTGATAAGATGAAACCACACCCTAATAGCAGATACTTTTCATTCATTAACCCACAGGGTCAAAGTAGGGTTCATTGGTGAACAATAAAATAGATGCTCAGATAGCTATTTCTTAATCCCTGCATGCCAAAATATACCTAAACATTCAGGAAAAAAATGTTACAGACTTACATAGTAGAAGCTATTTGATAGTGTGATTTCAGAGGTAGCACTAAGGATAATGTAGTGTATTAGCAAACGAAGGGAACTTTAGGAAAGCCATGGGGTCCCACGGGTTAGGTTGCCCATGAGTCCTGAATTGTCTATTCCCTTGGCATGTGAAACCGAGTAGCAAAAAAGAGCTGATGATTCACCTTTAAAGATGGCTCAGTTTCTATGCTTACCTGGCAACCCAAGGGAGGGCATCCCTATTAAGGAGACCTCACACTACTAGTCTTATCTCCCCAACAAAATGATGTGTTCTTTGAAGGTGACCAATATATATTCCACAGGATAAGAAACCTGTAATATGAACATAATAAATATTCTGTAGACTAGCTATAGTACAGGGGGTCTAGATAAAGAAATAGACTGTAATTTTGAACCAACTAAAGTAATCCATTCATATTTGGGAAAAGTACTTAAACAATGATTCTCAAGAGGGAAGACTAACATTTACTCCTAGGACAACCTTCACCTGTACCTAAGAGTGAGGTGAAATAAAGGGAACAATTCTGATCTAAAGGGAACTCTCTTGAAGAGGTTCCCAGAAAACCTTCCTAACAACCTGCTAACCTATGAGGACGAAGCTAATTTGCCCTGCCAGTCCGGAATATGAGCTATGTGAGTGCTATGCATGAAAAGGGTGCCAAAGACATTTTAATTCACTTTTCTAGGAATGAAAATTGCTTTAACCTTCTTGGGGGCTGGAAAGTGAAGTAGTTTTAATCAGGGCACCTGCCTGGAAAGTTCAGAGAGAAAACAATTCATCTATGAGAAAAAAGTTAGGCTACGCTAGAACCTAAAGGAGGATATATCTCGGAACATTCGTATTATAGAAGAAGAATGGCAATTTTGCCTTTTATTTCCAAATTCTTTAACCCTTGACTTTGCTGAGAGTCTATGAAAAGAACTAGTTGGGGACTAAATTAGATAGTAGTTTATTTTTTATTTGTTGAGACAGGATCTTACTCTGTTGCCCAGGCTGGAGTGCAGTGGTACAAACACAGCTCACTGCAGACTCAACCTCCTGGGCTCAAGCAATCCTCTTGCTTCAGCCACCGGAGTAGCTGGGACCATGGATGCATGCCAACATACTTGGCTAATTTTTAATTTTTTTGAGGAGATGGGGGTCTCGCCATGTTGCCCAGGCTGGTTTCAAACTCCTGCGCTCAAGCATTCTTCCCACCTCAGGCTCCCAAATTGTTGGGATTACAGGTGTGAGCCACTGCAGCCAACCAAGACAGTAGTTTAGAAGGAATCTAAGGTGTTTAAAACCTTAAAGTGACTAATGTACACAATGTCTCCCAAAATGTAAAGTCAAAGTAAGAGTTAAACATGTGAATGCTTGCAAGGGCCAAATAACATGAATGAATGAAATGAATATTTGCTGGGTGGTGCAGGGCAAAGCAAAAGACAGTGTAAGAAACCTGTATATGTCCCATCTAGCATGCTAGCTCATGTGCCAGATTCTCCTCTTTTTAAGAAGTGTCATCCAGATTTTAATGTGAAAACCCATTTTTTCAATGGTGGCAATGAATTTAAACAAAACAACCCCAAACCCAAAAACTCCTCAGGCCAACTTCTAGAGGCACAAACCAATAATAACTTGTGTGAACAACTAGCAAGGACAAATAAATACAGAATGATGTCTCACTCCTGTGGCCAACATACATGAAAAACCTGAGGTTTCTAGGTAGTATCAAGGGGACTCTGGATTACTGCTTGCTTTTCCTATACAAATTAAAATGGAAAAGGTAAAAGACAAAAGGCAAATAATTAGGAATAACATGAGTAAATAATAAGGGTAGACTCACATGATGGTAGAAGAGCCAAGAAGAACTCTTAAGGTGACAAAAAATTTGAGCTTCAGGTAGAATATTTAAGTAAAAAAGGAAGATGTGGTCAAAATATTAAGAAAGAAAGATGCAATGGTTTTACTACAATAATGATGAAACCACTAAACTCTCTTTCACTTGCAACCAAACCAGAAAGGGAAACAGGAGACCCATGAGACTACTGCATAAACCACTAGGGCCAACTGCTTGTATATTTTTAATTTGGTGCTCCAATCAAACTCAAAGGATTGAAGCATTAATTACTCATCTCCACCTGGTCGATCTAAAATGTGCATGTTAATTTTTTTCATAACTTTGTAGTGATATTAATGGTTATGTTTCTACTTCCTGAATAACTTGTCTAAAAAAGATACCACGTGGAAGCAAGATCATTTACTGGCTTCAAATTCATCTGTCATTTTAAAACAAAGCAAGTCAATATCCTGTTAACTAGTATTTAACTGTTCCTGTTGCCTGCAGTTCTTTTTAGGGGAAGGTCAGTCAGAAAAGTAAATTGTTTCCTGTATTATCATACTTACAGTCAGGCAAATACCATTAGCTTTATAAGCCTGAGACAGGTATGGTATCCCTGCCCCTCTCGATTGCGGCCTAATTGCTTCATTTAATAAATAAATTAGGCATACCCTAAGATCAATGACTCTGTTGTCTAATCTTGTATCCTGGTTAACAGTAGCTCTTCCTTCCTAAAAAAAGAAGAAAAGAAAAAAAACAAATTTTACTTATATTTTGAAGAGCACAAAAAATACTTTTAGAAGTCATATTTACTTTTAATTGAGCAGGATGTTTGTATGTTAATACTATGCCCAAAAATCTCAGGGATCTCAAATAATGGTAGAAACACAAAGTGCAGCCAGAGAGAAGTTAACATTAAAAGAGAGATGGAAAGAAGACAAAGAATTAACAGATATTAATGGTTTCTTTCCCTCCTCCACCCCTCAAAGCCTTGCCTCATTATTGGGATATAAGAAAAATTCACCACCCGCTTCTTCATTGATTCCTGGATTTAACCTGCTAGCCCAAGGGTGAAGGAACAGATAAAAACTGACAGAGTAGTGGTTCTCAAAATGTGGTCTGGGGAGCAGTGAAGGTGCCTGAGACTTTCCGGGAGTTGAAGAAGTCAAACTTACTTTTTCATAATAATACTTTTTCTTTCTCACCCTTCATGAGTACACTGAGCAGTTTTCTAAAGATTCTATGATGTGTATTCATCACAACAGAATGAATGCAGAGGCAATATGAGAATCTAGTTGTTGTCTATTAAGCCAAAAATTACAAAGAACTGTGGTTATATAAACAGAATGTCATCTGAAGGATGAGGTAGCTGAGTGGTTAAGGCAATGGACTGCTAAATACAATGTCACTCTAATAATAATTATTTTTTGCTTTGGACAACTGTAATTTTTTCATAAAATGTTATTAGCTTCATGATTTGCATAATACTACATATGCCAACATGCATGCAATGTATATATAATTTTTAATAAATAAATATTTAAAAATGTGTTTTAATTCGCAATACTATAAATATTGATATATATACACCAATAAAAACAAAAGCTTGTACGGTTCTTAATTATTTTTATTTTTTATTTTTTTTGAGACGGAGTCTTGCTCTGTCCCCCTGGCTGGAGTGCAGTGGCACTATCTCGGCTCACTGCAAGCTCCGCCTCCCAGGATCATGCCATTCTCCTGCCTCAGCCTCCCGAGTAGCTGGGACTACAGGCACCCGCCACCGCGCCCGGCTAATTTTTTTGTATTTTTAGTAGAGACGGGGTTTCACCATGTTAGCCAGGATGGTCTCGATCTCCTGACCTTGTGATCCGCCCGCCTCGGCCTCCCAAAGTGCTGGGATTACAAGCGTGAGCCACCGCGCCCGGCCAATTATTTTTAACAATGTAAAAGGCATCTTGATACCAAAAGGTTTGAGAATTGCTGATTTTAAGAGTAAATTTAAATAACAATGGAGCTCAAAATCACTTCACAGGCACCCTTAGTACAAAAGTAGGGCATCGGGTTTTCAATGTTTTGCAAACTAAATATACAGAGGAAGCATAATATTTCATAAGTATAATTTTTTTACCTCTTCTCCTTCCGCCTCAGGCCGAACAGCATCATCCAGCTGCAGGGGCAGGCGGGGTTCAGCCAAACTGATCACATAAATCTGAAAGTGAGAGATTGCCAAAAATAGTAGGAAGCACACAAAATCTGCATCCTTTGCTTAAAAAACAATCTACAGTTGACTTAAGCATGAAGCAATGTTTGCATACATCTTTAATTGAAACTACTTGCTGAAATCAAACAAGATGATACAGGTTTTTTCACCTTGATGATTTGTTTAAAATGAGGATAATATTTTTTGCCTACCTCTATGGTTGTTAGAACAGTCAAATAAGATAACATATATAAAAATTATTTGTAAATTCTAAGATGGCTACCAATGTAATACGTAATGACTGGGGTGTAGGCACTGGCTTACGGTCTAGCTATGTCAAAAAAGCTATGGTTAGGGGTTGGTGCTGTGGCTCACACCTGCAATCCCAGCACTTAGGAAGGCTGTGGTGGGTTGATCACTTGAGCCCAGGAGTTCGAGACCAGGCTGAGCAACATGGTGAAACCCCGTCTCTGCAAAAAATACAAAAATTAGTCAGGCATGGTAGCACGTGCCTAAAATCCCAGCTACTTGGGTGGCTGCGGCAGAAGGATCACTTGAACCTGGGAGGCAGAGGTTGCAGTGAGCCAAGATCATACCACACTCCAGTCTGGATGACAGAGTGAGACCCTGTCTCAAAAAAACAGAAACAAAAACAAACATAAACACAAAAAAGCTATTTTCAGGGAAATCACTTAATCTCAGAGTTTCAATTAAAATAAAGCCTGCTATAAGAATCAAACAGAATAGGCCAGGCGCGGTGGCTCACACCTGTAATCCCAGCACTTTGGGAGGCTGAGGCGGGTGGATCATGAGGTCAGGAGTTCGAGATCAGCCTGACCAACATGGTAAAACCCTGTATCTGCTAAAAATACAAAAATTAGCAGGCTGGTGGCGCACGCCTGTAATCCCAGTTACTCAGGAGCCTGAAGCAGGAGAATCGCTTGAACCCGAGAGCAGAAGGGTTGTGATGAGCTGAGATCATGCCATTGCACTCCAGCCTGGGCAGAATAAGCGACACTTCATCTCAGAAAACAAACAAACAAACAAAAATCAAACAGAATAATAAATGTGAAAACACTTCAGTCATGTGAAGGAGCAATTAACATATGACTTGTTGTTGTTATTATTATTAGTTTTGAGATGGAGTACCACTCTGTCACCCAGGCTGGAGTGCAATGGTGTGGTCTTGGCTTACTGCAACCTCTGTCTCCCAGGTTCAAGTGATTCTCCCACCTCAGCCTCTCGAATAGCTGGGACTACAGGCACGTGCCACCACACAGGCTAATTTTTGTATTTTTAGTAGAGACGGTGTTTCACTATGTTGGCCAGGCTGGTCTCGAACTCCTGACCTCAGGTGATCCGCCCACCTTGGCCTCCCAAAGTGCTGGGATTACAGGCATGAGCCATCACGCCTGGCCGCCTTGTTATCATTAACAGCATTTGGCCAGTGCCACTGCCACTGCCACTACTAGGACCAAATTCAGTCCAGCTCTGCTACACTTCTTTTCTCATTCTTTCTCCTTTCAAGTCCCCTTCATTGCTCTCTCTCATGTTACATATGTTACATATATCTCATTTCCTGCCAGTCTCCTGGTTAGGAAATACCCTAGAGGATGTTCCTTTATGTTGTCAAAATTCCTCAATATTCACTCGCACTAATTTCACATTTTAGTGATAAAAAGCAACTGGATCATAAAGACCGAGCTAGAGTCTTTTGCTCTTTGTTTTTCTGGCTACCTTTAAAAAGCCTATTACCGTATTAGTTAACCCAAACTATGTCTCGAAAACCTGCTAAAGCACAAACAGGAAAAATACCTTATTTAGTTACTTCAGGAAAGGGAATTATACTCTTCTAGTTGGCAGATCAATATTGGCATTCAGCTGAGATACCCCAAGAAATAGTGTAGGAAACTTTAGTATTCCTTATGATAAAATAGAATTATCTGTCACCACTCCCCTCCCTAAACCCCAATTCTAGGATTCCCTTTGACAAGTTAACAGAAACCTGATCTCCAATCCAAATTGGAGAACTGAAGAGCTGCTACTTCTACTTTTATAACTAGTGGGAATTCATCATCCTCTTTACTATACCATGAGTACTCTGACCCCAGAGTCTTCACATAGTGTTTGGCACAAAGTACCTATCAACAGTAATTGCTGGCTGAATAAATAAATAAGTGATAAAGCAAAGTCATTACTTATATAACATTCTACTTAGTATGTAATACTTCGTTCTTTGTGAAATACTTTGTAATTATTTTTATTATGGCAAAATTTGTAAGCTCTTTAGGCTTACAATTTATTAATATTTATTGTACACATCTAGATAATATTAAAACTACATTTGCTTCTAATAGAAAAACAGAAGTACATATACACACACACACTTTTTTTTTTTTTTTTTGAGACAGGGTCTTGCTCTGTCACCCAGGCTAGAGTGCAGTGGTGTGATCATAGCTCACTGTAACCTCCAACTCCTGGACTCAAGTGATCCTCCCACCCTGGCCTCCCAAAGCACTGGGATTACAGATATGAGCCACCACATCTGGCCAAATTTTCTTTATTCAAGTACTGAAAACGATGTGTTACTTAGAAGATGTGGAAGTTATCTTTCTTGGTCAGCATAAATGAGTTTATTCATTTATCTTTATTCTTACTCTTTGGTCACTTTGTCTTTACTAGGTTACAAACTTCCTGGTTGGTTCAAGATGAGACTTACACAAAGACAACAAAGTCATTTGTCAAATTAGGTCAGTAAAAACTACAAGGTTTTCTAAGTCTTGAAGAGTTCCAGGACAATCAATTCCAGTTAAATACAATATTACTCTTAAATTAATAAGTACATATGGGCCTATCTCTGAATCTGTCTGCCTGTTGGTCTGACTGACTCTTACATATGCTCATGCAGTAGTCTTTAAGTACTACTGTACATGGATCAGGGCGAGAAGAGGCCATGCTGTCTTTTTTTTTTTTTTTTTGAGACGGAGTCTCGCTCTGTCGCCCAGGCTGGAGTGCAGTGGCGCGATCTCGGCTCACTGGAAGCTCCGCCTCCCGGGTTCACGCCATTCTCCTGCCTCAGCCTCCCGAGTAGCTGGGACTACAGGCGCCCACAACCGCGCCCGGCTAATTTTTTGTATTTTTTTAGTAGAGACGGGGTTTCACCGTGGTCTCGATCTCCTGACCTTGTGATCCGCCCGCCTCGGCCTCCCAAAGCGCTGGGATTACCGCGCCCGGCCGAGGCCATGCTGTCTTAAAGACTACTCCTTAAGAGAAATTTAGTGATGCATATTGTAAATACAATCTAGACCTAAATCTGAGCACTGTAGGTTCAAACTGGCAGGGTTATTTCAATAGTGTGAATTCACTTATGATTTTTTTGTTGTTGTTGTTGAGATGGGGTCTCACTCAGGCAGTTTGGAGTGCAGTGGTGCGATCTTGGCTCACTGCAACCTCTGTCTCCTGGGTTCAAGCAATTCTCTTGCCTCAGCCTCCTGAGTAGCTGGATTGCATGCACCTGCCTCCACGCCTGGCTAATTTTTGTATTTTTAGTAGAAACAAGGTTTCACCATGTTGATCAGGCTGGTCTTGAACTCCTGACCTCAAGTGACACTTATCATATTTTAAGTCAATGATAATGAGATCTTTCAGTTTTTAATCCTGAGAAAAAAAAACAGATCAGGGATAAGTTTTGTGAAAAACAAACAAACAAACAAAAAAACCAGAAGCTACTGTTGGAATGTAAGACCAATAAGGTATTATTTATTTTGACTTCTCTATGCTGTAAAAATATCAGAAAAATAATTGTAAGATATAAGATTAAGAATTAGTTAATTAATCATCCTTTAAAAGTATATCATTAGTTGATGCAGTTTCTTCCTAGCATCGATGGTCTTTACAATTTGGTATGTTTTTGCAGTGGCTGGTACTGGTTGTTCCTTTCCATGTTTAGTGCTTCCTTCAGGAGCTCTTGTAAGGCAGGCCTGGTGGTGACAAAATCTCTCAGCATTTGTTTGTCTATAAAGGATTTTATTTCTCCTTTACTTATGAAGCTCAGTTTGGCTGGATATGATATTCTGGGTTGAAAATTCTTTTCTTTAAGAATGTTGAATATTGGCCCCACACTCTCTTCTGCTTGTAGAGTTTCTGCCGAGAGATCCACTGTTAGTCTGATGGGCTTCCCTTTATGGGTAACCTGACCTTTCTCTCTGGCTGCCCTTAACATTTTTTCCTTCATTTCAACCTTGATAAATCTGACAATTGTGTGTCTTGGAGTTGCTCTTCTGGAGGAGTATCTTTGTGGCGTTCTCTGTATTTCCTGAATTTGAATGTTGGTCTGCCTGGCTAGGTTGGGGAAATTCTCCTGGATAACATCCTAAAGAGTGTTTTCCAACTTGGTTCCATTCTCCTCGTCACTTTCAGGTACACCTATCAGACGTAGATTTGGTCTTATCACATAGTCCCATATTTCTTGGAGGCTTTGTTCGTTTCTTTTTACTCTTTTTTCTCTAAACTTCTTTTCTTGATTCTTATCATTCATTTGATCTTCAATCACTGATACCATTTCTTCCACTTGATTGAATAGGCTACTGAAGCTTGTGCATGTGTCAAGTAGTTCTCATGCCATGGTTTTCAGCTCCATCAGGTCATTTAAGGTCTTCTCTACGCTGTTTATTCTAGTTAGTCATATGTCTAATCTTTTTTCAAGGTTTTTGGGTTTGGCTGGATGGGTCTGAACATCCTCCTTTAGCTTGGAGAAGTTTGTTATTACCGATCATCTGAAGCCTTCTTCTCTCAACTCGTCAAAGTCATTCTCTGTTCAGCTTTGTTCTGTTGCTGGCAAGGAGCTGCATTCCTTTGGAGGAGAAGAGGCGCTCTGATTTTTAGAATTTTCAGCTTTTCTGCATCAACTAACAAGCAAAATAACCAGCTAACATCATGACAGGATCAAATTCACACATATCAATATTAACCTTAAATGTAAATGGGCTAATTGCTCCAATTCAAAGACACAGACTGGCAAACTGGATAAAGAGTCAAGACTCATCAGTGTGCTATATTCAGGAGACCCATCTCATGTGCAGTGATGCGCACAGGCTCAAAATAAAGGGATGGAGGAAGATCTACCAAGCAAATGGAAAACAAAAAAAAGTAGGGGTTGCAATCCTAGTATCTGATAAAACAGACTTTATTTTATTTTATTAATTGATTGATTGATTGTGAGCCAGAGTCTAGCTCTGTCGCCCAGAGTGGAGTGCAGTGGCACAACCTCGGCTCACTGTAAGCTCAGTCTCTGGGGTTCACGCCATTCTCCTGCCTCAGCCTCCCAAGTAGCTGGGACTACAGGTGCCCGCCACCACGCCTGGCTAATTTTTTGTATTTTTTTTTTTAGTAAAGACGGGGTTTCACTGTGTTTGCCAGGATGGTCTCGATCTCCTGACCTCGTGATCCACCCGCCTCAGCCTCCCAAAGTGCTGGGATTACAGGCGTGAGCCACTGCGCCAGGCCCGATAAAACAGACTTTAAACCAACAAAGATCAAAAGAGACAAAGAAGGCTATTACATAATGGTAAAGGGATCAGTTCAACAAGAAGAGCTAACTATCTTAAATATATATGCACCCAATACAGGAGCACCCAGATTCATAAAGCAAGTCCTTAGAGACTTACAAAGAGACTTAGACCCCACACAATAATAATGGGAGACTTTAACACCCCACTATCAACATTAGACAGATCAATGAGACAGAAAGTTAACAAGGATATCCAGGAATTGAACTCAGCTCTGTGCCAAGTGGACCTAATAGACATCTACAGAACTCTCCACCACAAATCAACAGAATATACATTCTTCTTAGCACCACATCGTACTTATTCCAAAATTGACCACATAGTTGGAAGTAAAGCATTCCTCAGCAAATGTAAAAGAACAGAAAGTATAACAAACTGTCTCTCAGACCACAGTGCAATCAAACTAGAACTCAGGATTAAGAAATTCACTCAAAACTGCACAACTACATGGAAACTGAACAACCTGCTCCTGAATGACTACTGGGTAAATAATGAAATGAAGGCAGAAATAAAGATGTTATTTGAAACCAATGAGAACAAAGACACAACATACCAGAATTTCTGGGACACATTTAAAGCAGTATGTAGAGGGAAATTTATTGCACTAAATGCCCACAAGAGAAAGCAGGAAAGATCTAAAATTGACACCCTAACATCACAATTAAAAGAACTAGAGAAGCAAGAGCAAACACATTCAAAAGCTAGCAGAAGGCAAGAAATAACTAAGATCAGAGGAGAACTGAAGGACATTGAGATACGAAAAAACTTAAAAAAAAAAAAAAAAATCAATGAATCCAGGAGCTGGTTTTTTGAAAAGATAAACAAAATTGATAGACCGCTAACAAGACTAATAAAGAAGAGAGAAGAATCAAATAGACGCAATAAAAAATGATCAAGGGGATATCACCACTGATCCCACAGAAATACAAACTACCATCAGAGAATACTATAAACACATCTATGCAAATAAACTAGAAAATCTAGAAGAAATGGATAAATTCCTGGAACATGCACACTCCTAAGACTAAACCAGGAAGAAGTTGAATCCCAGAATTGACCAATAACAGGCTCTGAAATTGAGGCAATAATTAACAGCCTACCAACCAAAAAAAGTCCAGGACCAGACGGATTCACAACTGAATTCTACCAGAGGTACAAAGAGGAGCTGTTACCATTCCTTCTGAAACTATTCCAGTCAACAGAAAAAGAAGGAATTCTCCCTAACTCATTTTGAGGCCAACATCATCCTGATACCAAAGCCTGGCAGAGACACAACAACAAAAAAAGAGAATTTTAGACCAATGTCCCTGATGAACATCGATGCAAAAATCCTCAATAAAATACTGGCAAACTGATTCCAGCAGCACATCAAAAAGCTTATCCACCACAATCAAGTTGACTTCATCTCTGGAATGCAAGGCTGGTTCAACATATGCAAATCAATAAACGTAATCCATCACATAAACAGAACCAAAGACAAAAACCACAAGATGCAGAAAAGGTCTTTGACAAAATTCAGCAGCGCTTCATGCTAAAAACTCTAAATAAACCAGGTATAGATGAGACGTATCTCAAAATAATAAGAGCTATTTATGACATACTCACAGCCAATATCATACTGAATGGGCAAAAACTGGAAGCATTCCCTTTGAAAACTGGCACAAGACAAGGATGCCCTGTCTCACCATTCCTATTCAACATACTGTTGGAAGTTCTGGCCTGGGCAATCAGGCAGGAGAAAGAAATAAAGGGTATTCAACCAGGAAAAGAGGAAGTCAAATTGTCCCTGTTTGCAGGTGACATGATTGTATATTTAGAAAACCCCATTGTCTCAGCCCAAAATCTCCTTAAGCTGATAAGCAACTTCAGCAAAGTCTCAGGATACAAAATCAATGTGCGAAAATCATAAGCATTCCTATACACCAATAATAGACAGAGAGCCAAATCATGAGTGAACTGCCATTCACAATTGCTTCAAAGAGAATAAAATACCTAGGAATCCAACTTACAAGGGATGTGAAGGACGTCTTCAAGGAGAACTGCAAACCACTGCTCAACGAAATAAAAGAGGACCCAAGCAAATGGAAGAACATTCCATGCTCATGGATAGGAAGAATCAATATCGTGAAAATGGCCATACTGCCCAAGGTAATTTATAGATTCAATGCCATCCCCATCAAGCTACCAATGACTTTCTTCACAGAATTGGAAAAAAACTACTTTAAAGTCCATATGGAACCAAAACAGAGCCCATATTGCCAAGACAATCCTAAGACAAAAGAACAAAGCAGGAGGCATCACGCTACCTGACTTCAAACTATACTACAAGGCTACAGTAACCAAAACAGCATGGTACTGGTACCAAAACAGATGTATAGACCAATGGAACAGAACAGAGCCCTCAGAAATAATACCACACATCTACAACCATCTGATCTTTGACAAATCCGACAAAAACAAGAAATGGGGAAAGGATTCCCTATTTAATAAATGGTGCTGGGAAAACTGGCTAGACATATGTAGAAAGCTGAAACTGGATTCCTTCCTTACACCTTATACAAAAATTAATTCAAGATGGATTAAAGACTTAAATGTTAGACCTAAAACCATAAAAACCCTAGAAGAAAACCTAGGCAATGCCATTCAGGACACAGGCATGGGTAAGGACTTCATGACTAAAACACCAAAAGCAATGGCAACAAAAACCAAAATTCACAAATGGGATCTAATTAAACTAAAGACCTTCTGCACAGTGAAAGAAACCACCATCAGAGTGAACAGGCAACCTACAGAATGGGAGAAAATTTTTACAATCTACCCATCTGACAAAGGGCTAATATCCAGAATGTACAAAGAACTTAAACAAATTTACAAGAAAAAATCAAACCACCCCATCAAAAAGTGGGTGAAGGATATGAACAGACACTTCTCAAAAGAAAACATTTATGCAGCCAACATACATATGAAAAAATGCTCATCATCACTGGCCATCAAAGAAGTACAAATCAAAACCACAATGAGATACCATCTCACACCAGTTAGAATGGCGATCATTAAAAATTCAGGAAACAACAAGTGCTGGAGAGGATGTGGAGAAGAAATATGAACACTTTTCTACTGTTGGTGGGACTGTAAACTAGTTCAACCATTGTGGAAGACAGTGTGGCGATTCCTCAAGGATCTAGACCTAGAAATACCATTTGATCCAGCCATCCCATTACTGGGTATATGTACAAAGGATTATAAATCATGCTGCTATAAACACACATGCACACGTATGTTTACTGCAGCACTATTCACAATAGCAAAGACTTGGAACCAACCCAAATGTCTACCAATGATAGACTGGATTAATAAAATGTGGCACACATACACCATGGAATACTATGCAGCCATAAAAAAGGATGAGTTCATGTCCTTTGTAGGGACACGTATGAAGCTGGAAACCAATCATTCTCAGCAAACTATCGCAAGGACAGAAAACCAAACATTGTATGTTCTCACTCGTAGGTGGGAACTGAACAATGAGAACACTTGGACACAGGGTGGGAAACATCTCACACCAGGGCCTGTCATGGGCTCAGGGGAGGGGGGAGGGATAGCAGTAGGAGAAATACCTAATGTAAATGACGAGTTAATGGCTGCAGCACACCAACATGGCACATGTATATATGTGTAACAAACCTGCACGTTGTGCACATGTATCCTAGAACTTAAAGTGTAATTAAAAAAAAAAAAAGAAAAAAGAAAAAATGGAAACCAAATAAATAAATAAAAGTACATCATCAGAAAACTTACAGCAAGATAGGTCCATTGTTATTCACTTATACTGGTAAGTAGTTTTTCAGATGTGTTTTATATTTTTCCCTATGTGGCTGTGGTAGACTGTTTGCAAAAATGGCTGCGATACTTCCTCTTGCTCCTGCATGTATATTCCCTTGCAATCATATTGCTTTTCCTCCCATCAAGGGCTAGAATCTATTTCTCTATCCCTTAAATCTAAGTTTTGCTGTGTGACTTTGACCAGTGGAATATTTAGCAGATGTGACACAAGTAGAAGCTTGAAAAGTGTCTGTTCTTAGGGTTTCGCTCTCTCTTGCCTTTGGGAACCCTCCTGGTACCTGAATATCAACATATCTGGGCTAGCCTGCTGGATGAGGGGAGGTCACAGAAAGAGATGCGCCAGACTTATCAGTCAGCCCAGCCAATGTCACATGGAGCAGATGAGCTATCTCAGTTGGGTGCATCACAGAATTGTAAGCAAATAAATGTTTGTTGTTTTAAGTCACTAAGTACTGGGGTGATTTGTTATATAATAAAAGCCAATTGATTCAGTAACTAATTTATAAACCTCAGTATTTTACATTAATTTTAATTAGTAAGAACATATAAATTGGACATGAAAAACCATTAGAATTCAAATCTATTTCTATATGTGATTTTATGTTTTGAAAAAAGTTACCTTCTGAACATGCAACTCAACATCTTGCTGTGTACAGCTTCCAATTTTCTGATTCACTTTTCTCACAACACCTTCTACATCCACAATGCTCTCTTTGTTGATGCTGTCAAGAGAAAAAATTCCCAACTTTAATCATCTCATCAGAGGTGTCAGAACTCATTTGGTGTTTCAGCAGTAAAGCTGAATATGTTAAAACTCTTCTTTAATATAGTAAGCCACTTGAGACAAAGCCAGTCTATTTAACCTACTTAGAATAAGCTATTATGTAGCATACTTTGTGAGATTCCTTGAAGAGATGATTTTTTAGATGCCATAATTTAGTTACCACTTATAAAATACTCTGGACATAAAAGGTAATAAAACCAGTACTGAATTGGGAAAAGTAGTAAAAAGTCTTTTAATTATTTATTAAAGAACATTTCCCTCCCTATTTTTGAGATTCACTAAGATCAGCATTTCCTATAATGAGAAATACTGGCTTCAATAAATGCAATTACTGGTATGCGATGGAATTAAATAATAGAAGAAGGTCAACTGAAAAGATTTTAAAGTAATAAGAGGACATTAGGGTACTGTTTTGCAATTAAATTCTCACTATCTTTAGTTTCTGAGTATGCTCTGTCATCGGATTTATGACTATTGGATTGTGTACTCCCATTTAAAAGGATGCCTACATGAAGTTTAATATATGATGAGCGTAAAATAAATGCATCTCCTGGGTAGCTCATTTTTATAACAACTTGAATTCTGAACACCAGACACTCAAATTCTAAAATACAAAATTTATAAAGTAGCTTATTAAACACAATGATTATTTTTTAATCACTAGTACATAACTGAGGAAGAAAATGTATAATCCAAAATGGCGATTCCCATACAAAATGTACCAGTTTTACTTTTGTGTATATTATTGCACTGACAAAGTTTATCACAATATAGTTGATGAAAAGGATAAAATTTAATTTTCATGGAAAAATTCTATTCATTCTGATGAGGATTTGGGTCTTTAGTAGTTGTGGTGCAATTAGACATTCTAGAAACTGGACAGTACTTACCTTACACAAGAGAACACCAGAATCCATTTCGATGAAAAAGGATCAAAATGAGGATAATAGGTAAAGAGTAGTTAAGAAAGAAAATTGTTTATTTCACTTGGTTACAATGCCTAGAAATCTGTATGTCTGTTACCAACTAACTTAAAAAAAAAAAAATCAACAGCATGCATATCTCTTGCACTCTCGTTAAGTCTCCTGCACTGGGGCTATCACCTAATACCTAGCTAGAATCTTGACTACTGAAGAAACTCAGAATTTATTATGGCAAAAGAAGTAGTTGATGAACTAAGGTAAGGCTCTTCTAAGGCTTGAAGGTATCAAGAGGTTCCAGTGGACTGTTATAAGGGCTTTCTAATACTTGCAATCTAGTGTCACTGAATGAATCTACTTTCAATGTGACTGCCACCTACCAGTAAATGTGATAACTGAGTGTATATTCAGGCGTGGTGAGAATTCTATTGCTTATCTCACATGTACTTTACAAGGAAGGTTTTCTCCTTTGTACCAATCAATGTACTGCTTCATCAAGCAACTTGACCCGTCCCAAGTAGAGGTACACTCTGCTACCTTTCTTCTATATCCCTAACCCCTTGGTCCCCTCATCTCACCTCCTTTGACTCCTATTAGAAGGCATTGCTGGCCCTCTGGACCTCCCATTGTCAGACAACCTTCTTCAAGCAACTCAAGTCAAACACATCTACTTTTTTTTTTTTTGAGACAGTCTCATCTCTGTCACCCAGGCTGGAATGCAGTGGCCCTATCTCAGCTCCGCCTCCCGGATTCAAGTGATTCTCCTCTCTTAGCCTCCTGAGTAGCTGGGATTACAGGCATGTGCCACCATGCCTGGCTAATTTTTAAACTTTTAGCAGAGACAGGGTTTCACCATGTTGGCCAGGGTGGTCTCGAACTCCTGACCTCAGGTGATCCACCCGTCTCGGCCTCCCAAAGTGCTGGCATTACAGGTGTGAGCCATCGCACCTGGCCCAAACACATCTACTTTTAAGGATTGAGAGTCATGCTAGTATCCTTCTAGAAAGAAGGTGGAATGTAGTCAAAGATACTCTGCCCAGGGCTGGCTGTAAGTCCAATTAAAGCAAACAAAAATTTCCTCTTCTTTCTCATTCGAAAGTACCAGATGACTCTTTTAACTCAGGACCTGAAACCTGGAACTGTATCTACTTTTAGTACTTTAATTCAGTAGTACTGAGTGCTAAAATATTAGATCAGCTAGTCTAGAAAACAACTACCATTTAGAACATTGTTTCCAGTCCTAAACAACTTACAAAATAACTTCTGAAACCACAAACTATTTCGTAAGCTAGGGCCAAAGTTATTATAAATTTCTGCAATTACAAATTGCTCTACTGAATCAATGGGAAAGAAGGCAGGATTAATCAGACATAGGGAACAGTTAATTTTTTTAACCCTTCCAATCTCAGCATTTCTATATGCAGCTGTTAAAAATCATAACCTATTTAGACATTAGTAAAACCATTCCATGATTTTGGACAATTTAGCTCTATTATCTCTATACAGCTACGTCTGTATCTACATCTATTTCTATCTTACTGTAGACATGAGTGAATTCAGAAGAAAAAGCATTAAAATCAAAAAGGTTCCATTTGTGAAAAAGGGTCAGACTATTGGAGGGTTTTATGTATATATATAAAATTGAGTCAAAACAAGAGAGACAGGAATACTTGAGTACATTACTGCCAGTAGAAGAATAAAATTCTACTGATTGTAGAAACAGTCTAATTATATGATTTTAACTGACATTGTATATGAAGATGGCATAATATCTACAGGAGAGGAAAGGAGGGGAGGGGAAGAAAGAGGGGAGGAGAGAGAAGAGTGAGGGTACCACTGCTAGCTTCTTTTCATTATTGGAATCCCACAATCTTTCTTCAGAAACCTCACACGCTATAGGTGATAAGTGACCTTCTGAGGAGCAATGCAAGTGATGGGTCCAGTGTTTATGTATAAATTAACTATTGGAAAAACTCAAACTCATTCTCATTCTTTTAGATAAAAGAAAAAAGCAGGGAAGACAGGGTAGGCGGAAAGAAGAAAGTTAGTTTAATTATTTTCTTTCCCTCAATGGGTAATCTTGAGCAAATCACACTTTGGAGAGCACTGGGGTAGAGAACAAGAATCATAAACCCTGAGAAATGGTTACTGCAGATGACCTGAAAATCAATGGTGAAGGTATAATTTCTGTACAGGAGACAGGTGAAAAAATATTTAACAGCACACAGCTCCAGTCAAAGAGGTCACCATCTTGCAAATAAATGATGGAGACATAAATCTGGAGAAAAAGCAGTTTATCTCTTGCTGCTGGGTCCCAGTGTCAGGTTTTGACTCTACAAGTCCTCTTGTGAGTACAGAGAAGAATCACTGGGATCAACTCACTGCAAACTCGTCTCCTAGGTTCAAGTGACCCTCCCACCTCAGCCTTCTGAGTAGCTGGGATTACAGGCAGGCGCACCACGCCCAGCTAATTTCTGCATTTTATATAGAGACAGGGTTTCATCATGTTGCCTAGGCTGGTCTCGAACTCCTGGGATCAAGTGATTCATCTGCCTCGGCTTCCCAAAGTGGTGGGATTATAGGCGTGAGCCACCATGCCTGGCAAACACACTTTTATTTTATAGCTCAAATGAAAGTGATTTTAGGCCAAGCATAGTGATTTGTAGGCCAGCACTTTTGGGAGGTCAAGGCAGGTGTTTCACCTGAGGTCAGGAGTTTAAGATCAGCCTGGCCAACATGGTGAAACCCCGTCCCTACTAAAAATACAAAAAATTAGCCGGGCGTGGGGGAACGGCCCTGTAGCCCCAGCTACTCGGAAGCCTGAGGCAGGAGAACTGCTTGAACCCAGGAGGCAGAGGTTGCAGTGAGCAGAGATTGTGCCACTGCACTCCAGCCTGGGTGACAGAGCAAGACTCCATCTCAGAAAAAAAAAAAAAAAAGAAAGAAAGAAAGAAAGGAAAAAGAGAAAAGAGATTTCACAACTAAATCCCTAAAGTATTATTTCTATTATCTCTTTAGCAATTCCCTTTTATGTTCCAGGTTCTGTGTGAAGTGCTTTACGTACACACTATCTCATTTGAGCTTCACAAAGGCTTACACAGTAGGTATTATCAACATTTTACAGGTGAGAAAACTGAGACTCTAAAAGGTTAAGTAATCAGACTACCATCACATAGCTAATATCATTTAATGATTACTGCCCTGGACAGTTCTGTTACAGACTGACAAATTAGAACTAAATTTAAATATCTCAGAATGCATCATTGGCTCACTCTGAAATAATACATTTTCATTCTTAGAAGCTCATGAGCTGCTAGATTGCTTTATAGTTTCTGTGGGGAAAAAAAAAAAACAAACGGAAAATAATAGGCCCTTTAGTAATAGTTTTGTTTTATACAAAGTTATATTTAGCCCAGGAGAATGAATCCCACAAATGATCTGAAAATTTCTGACAGCAGATTTTAGACCTGTTTTTTCCTTAGCACATCTTTAGCATTATCCAAATTTCCAATACAGATGTTGCAGTGGACAGGACTGAAAATAGAAGCTGTTTTTCCTCTAACAGATAAATACCCTGTTCCAACAAAGAGGTATAAAATGTAGGTGCAACTGTTCAAGGAGTTGCAATACACAACAGTATAATGGCTTCGCCTCCATTCACCAACGTATCCACACGGATGCTGAAGGGGTATCCACATGCCCACCTCTCTTTGGGCCTCAACTATAGACAATATACACTCCTACTATAGCACCTGTACCCTGCCTCTGCATGCAGTTGTTTATCTCCCTTTCCCTCTCCCAAAATTAAGCTTCTCCTAAGATATACATGGCACACATAAATCTTTGCATACTCAAGCCCAGCAGAGTAAATGAACCAGAGCACGTGCTAAATACAAGTTTGTAAAAATCAATGAGACTTCTTCTGAGTATTATTTTGGTATTTTCCAGATCTAATAGTTAATGTAGGCTGGGTGCAGTGGTTCATGCCTGTAATCCCAGCACTTTGGGAGGCCAGGGTGGGTGGATCATTTGAGATCAGGAGTTTGAGAGCAGCCTGGCCAACATGGTGAAACCCCGTCTCCAATAAAAGTACACCAAAAAAATTTAGCTGGGCATGGTAGCGTGCGCCTGTAGTCCCAGCTACTCGGGAGGCTGAGGCAGAGAATCGCTTGAACCCGGGAGGCAGAGGCTGCGGTGAGTCAAGACTGCGCCACTGCATTCCAGCCTGGGCGACAGAAGGAGACTCCGTCTCAAAACAAACAAATCGTTAATGTAGCAAACTGAAAATTTAACCTACCAACTAGTAGAACACCTATTTTAGGTGAAAGATCTAGAAAGGAAAGAAAATAAACAAACTTGTATGTAGCTAGGTGACTCATTAGAGAATGAGAAACATACTTGTGACTCATCAGCTACCAATAAATCACTTAACCACAATGACTAATATGAAGAAAAATAAAATAAAATATGTATGTACACACATAATGGTACTAAAAAAAGGCTCATTTTCATAATCAAAATACCTCTATGTTTGGGGAGAGTGGGAAGTATTATATAAGCACAAACAGCGATATATAAATTATAACTTTAAAACTACTTTTCACATTAATTGTAGTCCTTTATAGCAGGCACTGTAACATTAAACTTTAAAAACCTGTGTTCACACTCACTGTCCTCTGTAAGAGTCAATATAAAAAGGCCTCCAGGACTTCCTTTAAAAAAAAACTGGCTTTACAACACTTAAACTAACAAAAACTACTCTGTTAATTACTTTAAAATGGCACGCATAAAAAAAAATTTTTTAAAGAAAAAAGGGATAATATATCAACTCCAGGATCAACTATTAAACATTAGATAAGATGGGGATCCAGAAACACAGGCCTGGATAGATATGTACTGCATCTTTCTGCTTCTACACAAATTTCATTTAAAAACCTCAAACCATTTCAGATATATAATTAAGAACCTGTTCCTAAAACCTCTAGGGAATTAGATGTGCCAACCTTCCTATGCAACTCATTCAGTCGCTTCATTTTTATATGCATTCAGCCATGAGAAAATTGATCTTTCCAACAAATTGATTAAAATAATGTGTGAAGAGTCCTGTGGCACTTAAATCCAATTAGTGAGTCAACTTTTTAGATTACTCTATTGATGAATTGGATATTCCGAAGACAGACAATTTGAGGCAAAATAGTTGGCTCTGTATTAAATTCCAATGTTTCTTTTAAGGAAAATACTCCAATACTAGAAACTGCTAGCAGTATTGTCTAGCCAGTAAAGCAAAAGACAAGCACTTCAGATTTAATATCTAAAGTAAATGCTAAGATCGTTATCTACTTAAGATATTAAAAGTGACCTCATATTTTGCCTTTTAAATGATTAAGAAACCCCAGCTGGAACTATCTGATTTGATATTTTTAATAGTAGAGTCCTTGCTTTTTTCCACCTGGTATATGGCCAGAGGGAATAGCGTTAAATATAGGGCTTCATGGAATTAACATATAAATACCATTATTTCTCCCACTTTGTTGTGTATGAGTTCACATGCTTTAAATGTCCCGTTTCTTTGGGCAGTAACATTCAAAATGGAAACGAAACATCCTGAAAATAAACAAATAGTCCTTAGGCACTCCTCTAGCCCTAAAGATAACTCCAAGCATTTTATGTACAACAACTGATCTAAGACAGAATGAAAATTAAACGGAGATTAAAAATGACCTTTCCCCCACAGACATATTTCTATCCATACTATTTTCCAAACCAGATTCTGGCAGAATGGTTAGCTGGTCCACTAACTGAGCTGCTAGCTTCCCAAAGAGAATGTGTTACTAACTAAATATTCTTTTGAATTATCTCATGCTTCATTGATCCTCAAGTTTCTAAGTAAAGATTTTTGTTTTATTTAAGCAACAGAATCCAATAGAATTGGTTTAGATGTTGGTGATATGCTGTTTTTAATAATAACAGAAGGGTGGTAGAATACTAAGCAATGGAACTCACACTACTTTCCAACTTTTGCCTTTCCAATTATATTTAGAGACTGAGAGATAAAGAGGAATGAGATCCTGAAGAGGTCAGTGAAACAATGAAAATAACAGGCACAGCCCATAAACCGCTATTTTCATTATAAAGTAGAATATACACAAGTGGGCCCAGCTGAGGAATAGGAATCAGTTGTCATGCCATGAACACAGAGGATACTCCAGCCTGGTGTTAGATGATGGAATCAGGAGTCTTTGGGACAGGGTAGTTTGTAGGGTGTTTGTGGGGCAAGAGAAACAAAGAGGCGGAAAATAGTGGATAAAGGTGCAGAGAGTAGTTTCAGGAATGGAGCATGGGGCCACATGAGATAAGGAGGAGGCTGAAAAGACTGGGAGAGAATGTGGAGATGGATAAAAAGACTAGAAGTCTTGATGAGGTCCAACAGAAAATGAGGTGGCCTGGGGCAGGCAGATTGGTGGAAATTATAATCAGAGGATTATGGGGTAAAACAACCTATTGGGCTTTTTATAAACTCAAAAGCCTGGAACTTCTCTTCAGTTAACTCAATATAGTTAACCCTAGGAGACACCACTGGCTGCCTACTCAATGGACTTCCTTTCTTCTTTGCTAAAGGAGCTAGCTTCACTCCTCTTCGGTGTCCACTCTTTATTCGGCCAAGTGCTATATGGGAAGAGGAGTTCATCCCAGCTCCAAAGAGTGGGTCATGTGTACTCTCAGTCCATGTTGGCAATTTATTCCAGATTAAAGGTGTCATTTCCACCTAGTTTCTCAAACCAGTCATTTTCTAATTCATTATTTTCCTTACTCCCACACATTAAGTAATAAGCAAACAGATAAGATTCATGTTTTATCCACTCACTAGCAAACCCTGTTGTCACTTTCAAGAGTACAGTTTTGCTATAAAGCTTGTTTTGAAAATGTGAATTTGTTTCAACACCACTGACACATTAGGGAACAATTTGAGTATGAGAATTTTGCTTTTGCCTATGCCAGATTTCATCAGTGAGAACACTCGGTCAATACAGAAAACAATACTTGGGTGCACTCGGCCATGCAGGAATATACAAAATGCACACACCTTAAACATCTACCTGTAATTCATGTTATGAGCCATGCCCCTCCACATCTGGTGTTACAACTCTCCCTTTGATTTCAGACACTGTTCCTTCCATCACTTCACAATAACGTACAAACTGCCTTTCTTTTGACACCCACTTCCACAAGCAAACTGCACATTTTTTTCAAGGTAAAATGCTATATATATTGTAGTATTTACGTATTTCTTAACCATTCAATGAGTATAAAACTGTTACCTTTAAGAAGTTAGGTTACTGGCCAGGCGTGGTGGCTCACGCCTCTAGACCCAGCACTTTGGGAGGCTGAGGTGGGTGGACCACCTGAGGTCAGGAGTTCAAGACCAGGCTGGCCAACATGGTGAAACCCTGTCTCTACTAAAAATACAAAAAGTAGCTGGGCATGGTGGTGGGCGCCTGTAATTTACTCAGCTACTCAGGAGGCTGAGGCAGGAGAATCGTTGAACCCAGGAGGCGGAGGTTGCAGTGAGCTGAGATTGCGCCACAGCACTCCAGCCTGGGCGACAAGAGTGAGACTCTGTCTCAAAAAAAAACAAATACAAAAACAAAAACAAAAAACAAAAAACAAAAAACAAACAAACAACAACCAAAAAAACCCTTAGGTTCTTGTCTTTTCAAAAAGTGTGCCATTAATGAATTTTTTTTTTAATTGACACACAATTGTACATATTTATGAGGTACAGTGTGATGTCTCCATAGAGGTATACATTGTGTAAAAATCAAATCAGGGCATTTGGCATATCTGTCACTTCAAACATTTATCACTTCCTTGCGGTGAGAACTTTCCAAAACCTCTCTTCTAGCTGTTTTGAAATATTCAACATTGTTAACCATAGTTACCCTACTGTGCAAGAGAACACCAGAACTTACTCTTCTTCCTATCTATCTGTAATTTTGAACGGACTGACCAACTCTCCCTTGTCTCCCTCCCCCACACCAACTATGCTCTCTACATCTATGTGATCAACATCTTTAGCACATGAGATCATGTAGTATTTCTCTTTCCACGTCCAGCTTATTCCACTTAACACAATGCTCTGCAGGTTCATCTATGTTGCCACAAACGACAAGATTTCATTTTTTATGGCTGAATAGTATTCCAGTGTGTATATATCCCACACTTTATCCATTCATCTGTTGAAGGAAACTTAGGTTGAATCCTTATCTTGGCTATGGTGAATGGTGCTGCAATAAATATTGGAGTGCAAATATGTATCTCTCTTTGACATAATCATTTCATTTCCTTTGGATAATTACTCCATAATGGGATTACTGGATCATATGGTAGTTCTATTTTTAATTTCTGATGAGCCGCCATACCGTTTTCCATAGAGGCTATAGTAATTTACATTCCCACCAATAGTGTATGAGGGGTTCCCTTTCTCCACATCAAGTTTTTGAGTGTTATGCCATTAACCCCATTTTCTCCATAAACACCGTGGTTTTTACTGCACAATTTTGCATAGGACAGTAATTTTTAGGAATGCATATGTCACACAGCAGAACTGACAGTACATTAGCACCACTTTACAAAAAGCTAATCTAAAAGGACACCCATCCCTAAATGTCTCAAGATCTCTTCTCCCTTGCTGTTGATGGAGCAATTCTAGGAAAGGACTTTAGTTGGTACAAGTGTCTAACAAAGAACCTGCAATTTGATGTGTTAAGGAACAGTATTAGTTATCCAGACAAATCCTTTCAATTCTTTCCTGCATCCACAATCTTAGTAAAAGATAAATCCTTATTTTAAATTCTGAGTCTGTGGTTTTATTTTCAACATCAGTGGCACACACCACACAGCTGCTTTTTTGAATGACTTTGTGCCTTATTCCTCACAAGAGTGACACAAAGGTGCAAAATGTATTGTGTCGTGTTAATGGCAGTGCTGATAAGGAAAAAAAGCCCAAAGCCTAAGCAAAAGTAGACGCAATTAATTATTAGATTTGCCTCTAATGGTGTTAGATTTCATGTTTATAACTTTCAACATTTTTCTTATTGAGATTATTCAGGAAGAATAACTGTCACTGAAAACATGAAACTCTCTAGGTTCCAACTCCCTGTCTCTTCCCCTTATTCTCAGAGCATGCTTTTTAACAATCGTGTGATTCCTTAGAAGCAGCTACTGCTTTCCAGTAGAAGAGACAAACTCATTAGTGTTACAAATGGTTAAAAATAAATTCCTCCTTTGGAATTTTTAGCATGAATTTATCACTCAAACATAAAAAATTTTTTTATTACTTTATAATCAGTTCTACTTTTTATTTTTAATATTTATTTATTTATTTATTTATTTATTTATTTATTTTTTGTAGAGACAGGGTTTTGCCACGTTGCCCAGGTTGGTCTTGAACTCTTGGGCTCAAGTGATCCTCCTACCTCAGCCTCCTAAAGTGCTGGGATGACAGGCATGAGTCACCATGCCTGGTCCAGTTCTATTAAAAGACTACAGTGAGTACAGAATCTAAGACACCTTAGTCAAAACACTTAATATTTCACACCTCGATTTCCTCACCTGAAAACAAAACAAACAAACAACAAAAAAAGAAAAAAGAAAAAGAAAAAGAGAGAACAGAATCAACCTCCTCCCCACCCCAAAACAAAAAAAAGACAAAAACAGTATTTATACCTCATGGGGCTGCTGTGCGGATCAAGTGAGAAAAAAGTCTGGCACTTTGCAGCTCCACACTTAGTATATAGTAATAGTCAGCTATTACTGCTATTATTATAAGCAAACCTGTTATTTCCCCTGTACACCAAATGGGGAAGATGCTGGTGACCATTGTACTGTAACTTTTGGGTCTGGTACAGGGACTAACAGAGAAGAGGCATCCAAATAAGCATAAAAATCCATGCTAGACACTGGAAAGGTTGGCAAGATAAAGCAAGGGTAGTTACTATACTGAGTTTTAACTGCAGATTAAGTTTCTTAAATATTAAAAATAATAATATTACACATGCAATAAGAGTCCTGTATGTGGTGGGGGATGGGTTTTCCATGATCTTTCATCTAAAAAATATATGACACCTACTACGGAGGTCGCTGAAGAGTATCCCATCGTTATTCACATAATCTATCAATAAACCCAAGATAATGACAGAAGATGAGCAGCATAATAGTGTTACCTTTTATTTCTCGTCATTCTAGGTACTACAGATTTAAGCACCTAGAAGCACTGTATTATATTAGATAGTCACAATACAGAACTAAAATATAACAGAAATCCTATATATTGAAGTATTCTGATTGTATTGTTAATAGTAGGGATAAACTTGGGAGTTGGCAGAGGCTGGGTGATGATCAAAATTTAATTCTGGATAATCGCTCATATTTTTCTAAACTATTTCCATTTATTACCACCACTAAAAAAAAAAAATCAATAATGGTAAAAGAGACACTATGTACATTAAGTTTTTTCATTTGCATACTTATATATCCTTATATCAACAAAAACTATTAAAATTTTTAACACAGAAACTTGACTATTAAAGGTTTTCAGCAAAACCAACAAACTTTTTAGCTTTCTGGTTATCAGAAATAATGTGTTAAATCTTACTATATACTCAATGAGAAACGTACTCACAGATCTACATAACCACCTACATTCAAATGAGTAATTTTTAAATCTTTGCAAGGATGTAATAAAGATTAGTTAGAAAAGAGGCATGCCATAAAGTTGTTACACACCAGTTCTTCAAATAATGTACCAACATAAAATGCTTCAATGTTATAAATTAAATGTACAATTCACTGAGGCAAAGAAGTGCAAAATGCCCAAACACAAGAAACCATATATTTGCTAATTAAAACAGCATTAAAAGAACAAAAATAAAAATAAATTAGGTAAGTACTTTAAAAAATAATAAAACCACCTTTTGACAATAAAAGTCTTTTTTTTTTTTTCTTTTTTTTTTTTTAGATAGGGTCTTGCTCTGTCACAAAGTCTGGAGTGCTGTGGCACGATCTCCGCTCACTGCAACCTTCGCCTCCCAGGTAGCTGGGACCACAGGCTCACACCACCACACCTGGCTAATTATTTTGACTTTTATTATAGAGATGATGTTTCACCATATTGCCTAGGCTGGTCTTGAACTTCTGGGCTCAAGTGATCTGCCTGCTTTGGCCTCCCAAAGTGCTGGGATTATAGGTGTGAGCCACCACGCCCAGCCATATGTTTCAATTCTAAGAGAAGAACAAGCTTTGTTTATACGTCAAGCAAGCATTTCTTTCAATTATAGTGAATTAGTATAGTACCACACTAGATCTCAGACTTGTGTATTTATCAGGCAAGTAGAAATAAGTGTTTGAATAAGAGTGTTAGCTTTGAAGAATGAGGTAAGATAAGCAAACAGTAAACAATATATGAGGTCACATGGTTGTCAGGGAAAACCAGAGATGGACAGTATTTAAAGTGGTAAAAACAAATTTTATTCAAGACTACTGCAATAGGGGAAAACAGATCTAAGTATAGAACTGGGCTCAACTTTGAATACACCATTGGCAAGTTGAAACTTAGAGCCAAAAATGGGAACATAGTCAGTGGATGGAAAATTACTAAGAGGAGCCATCAGGGGAAAGGGGGATTCTGGCGAAAGTAACCTAACAGGATTCTTGTTGATGGCAGGTGAGGGTGATCAGACATCACCTGAGGGATGGTGGAGGAGGAGGAACCTGATTAGCTACCGAGGGTGATCAGACACTGACGGAGGATGACAGGGGTTGTAGTTAAAGCAACTCAGTAGGATTCTTGTCAAAACTGAACAATGCACACATAAACATGAAGTAAATAAGTCAAGGTTTACTGGAGCAGAAAGTTCTTTCAAAGGAATCTGAGGAAGGTTTGGTCAATGAGGGACTCTTTGTCACCAGTTAGTAGGGAACTAAATCCCTGCGTTCTCTGTACCTCTATTACACCAATCTGTCCACGGGTGCTTTGCAAAAATTAAAGATTTAAATCATTCTTTAAATCATGATAACTTATTTATCTATTTATTTATTTGAGACGGAGTCCCACTCTGTTGCCCAGTCTGGAGTGCAACAGCGTGATCTCGGTTCACTGCAACCTCCGTCTCCTGGGTTCCAGCAATTCTCCTGCCTCAGCCTCCCAAGTAGCTGGGATTACAGGTGCCCACCACCACACCTGGCTAACTTTTTTTATTTTTAAGTAGAGATAGGGTTTCATCATGTTGGCCAGGTTGGTCTTGAACTCCTGACCTCAGATGATCCATCCACCTTGGCCTTCCAAAGTGCTGGGATTCCAGGTGTGAGCCACCATGCCCGGCCCATGATAACTTACTTTTTAAGCTAGAGTCTTGCTCTGCTGCCCAAGCTGGACTGCAGTGGCACAATCACAGCTCACTGCCTGGACCTCCTGGGCTCAGGTGATTCTCCCACCTCAGCCTCTGGAGCAGCTGCGACTACAGGCACATGCCGCCATGCCCTACTAATTTTTTTTTTTTTGAGACAGAATCTCGCTCTGTTGTCTAGGCTGGAGTGCAGTGATGCAATCCTGGCTCACTGCAACCTCCGCCTCCTGGGTTCAAGTGATTCTGCTGCCTCAGCCTCCCGAGTAGCTGGGACTACAGGCACGTGCCACCATGCCCAGCTAATTTTTTGTATTTTCAGTAGAGACGGGGTTTCGCCACGTTAGCCAGGATGGTCTTGATCTCCTGACCTCATGATCCGCCTGCCTCGGCCTCCCAAAGTGCTGGGATTCCAGGCATGAGTGACCACACCTGGCCGACTAACTAAAAAAAATTTTTTTTTGTAGAGATGGGGTTTCGCCATATTGGCCAGGATGGTCTCAAACTTCTGGGCTCAAGTGAACTGCCCGTTTTGGCCTCCCAAAGTGTTGGGATTACAGGCATGAGCCACCATGCCCAGCTGTTAACTTATTTTATGAACTAATTTTTCTTCACTAAAACCCCAAGAGTTTTGGGTCCAAAATAAGCATGGTGAGAAGTATGCACTACTCAATAAGGCACAGACCAGCAGTTCTAAAACTACTAAATGGGTTCTCTTTAGTGGAACAAAAAATGTCAACAACCCCTAGTAATCACTTAAATAAGTTCTGTCACGTTACTTAAACACCTACAAATACCAAACTAGTGTAAATGCTTATGCTTATAGCCCTTAACTTTAAAATAGAAATAAATGTTTAAATAAAAACAAAATTCAAATTAATAAGTAATATTAAGTTTTAGTTTCACTAAAACTAAGTTGCTGACATTTGGTTTACTGAATAAAGCTTGCAGCCTCAGAGCCAGTTCCATAATTAATTTGTTTCTGTATTCTGACTTCAATACTAGTAATGTGAAGAATACCTGTTCAATTATCTAAAACATTAACTCTGAGGTAGAGTCAAGATATTTTAGCTTCATAATTAACCAAAATTCTGTAAAGAGTAATCTAAGAATGACAATTTAAATAAAGCATCAGTAATCATTTTATAAAACTATCTTGCTTATGTGAAAGTTAATGTGGCATTAATTAAAATTTGTATCAAATGAATTATCGAATACCTGAAACTTAACTGGAACTAGAAATAGAAACATTTTTCCTTGCATCAAACTGTTATACTATTAGTGATCCGCTGCTCCTATACAGACAAAAAGAGAATTTAATATATCTCCTTGAATGGCACAGGCTTTTCTGAGTTCAGAATTCCTCCAAATTACCAAGTACTACCTGGTAACCCAACTCGTTCAGCATGTGTCTCTATTCAAACTACTGTGAAACCTTCATTTGTACAGAATATGAATATCATTTGGCTTCAGCTGGCATGAATGCAATTGTAAATAAGACAGTAATGCTAATGGAGCACTAGATTCACATGGCAGTTTTCAGTTATAAATCTGTCTTTTAAAATGATATGGAATAATATAACTTTAAGATTATCATCAAAATATATACTAAAAATTTAAATATATATAATACATACATGTAAATACATATAATTCTCAGTCTCCTAAGAATACATATGTGGATCCCTAAGAAACGAACGGAGAAACCAAACAATGAGGATCCTGATGGATATGGGGTTAAGCTAAATGACAAAGAATGAAGATTAATGAATAAAGCCAATGCCTTTAAAATGAGAAGTGAAGAGAGGTCACTGCAGGCATGGAATGTCTGCCCATCTGAAGGGTGCGTACTGGGAAGCAGTGGGAAATAACACTGTAGGGAGGGAAACACCAGGCGGAATGAATCTTGGACATGGTTGGAAGTAGGAAGCCATTACAGATTTTAGATAAACTAGCACTGAAAATAAAACTTCTGGCAAGTGTGGACTTAAAGAGGGAGCAAAAAGGGCATGTATCCTTCAATAAATATTAGTTTAATAAATGACTGGACTCCTTTGTCCTAAACCAAATAACATGGCAGAAAATACAAAGAACACTAAAGGGAGACAAAAAAATTGAAGCCAAATATCTTTAAAATCTCATGTGGACAGACAGACATAAGACTTTACTCTCAAATGTTTTAGAAATTTTAGTACTGCTGTCCTTCTGGTATCATATCAGAAAATTCAATTATCTTCCATGCTTAAAAACACAGAAAGTCACGCCTGTAATCCCAACACTTTGGGAGGTTGAGGCGGGTGGATCCCACCTGAGGTCAGGAGTTCAAGACCAGTTCGAGACCAACGAACATGGTGAAATCCCGTCTCTACTAAAAACACAAAAAATAAGCCGGGTGTGGTGGCTGGAACCTGTAATCCCAGTTACGAGGCTGAGGCAGGAGAATCACTTGAACCTGGGAAACGGAGGTTGCAATGACCTGAGACCGCGCCACTGCACTCCAGCCTGGGCAACAAGAGCCAAACTCCATCTCAAAACAACAACAACAAAACACAGAAAGTCCAAGTGAACTTAAAGTTTCTTCAGTTTGGTACAACAATAATGAATATAGTTAGTGAATAACAATAATAATAACCACAGTGAATATAGTTAGACCACAGCGGGTTATAAAATTTCCTCCTTTTAATCTGTTAATAACAAATAGAGGAATTTCTTTTTATTGCTCTTTATGATTCAATAATAACCTTACACCTTAGATTTTTGTTTTTATAAGTATCAGTTCACCAAACGGTACTGCCTAAACAAGTGACCTCAAAGATAAATGTATGAAAGCTATCTTAATTTTTGCTTTCACAATGGAGTAATGCATACCCATTTTAGAAAAAACACAGTAACAATTTTTAGGAAAAGGAAGTTAAAAGACGAAGAAAATCTCCATACATCTTTTCCCTAAAAAAAGTTCTAAAAAGTTCTTGTTGAAGTCTAAAAGTGGACTTCTCTTATCAAGGATCAGGATTTCTGAACTATCTTAGAAGTACAGGTTACATCACACAGAAAGGACAAAATGACCCATCTGGAACATAAAATCATGTTCCTAAGAAAATTATCTTAACCAACTACAAAACCTAAAAACTCATCTTTTGCCAACAAGTCTTTGCCATAAGAATTTCCCTTTTTCACAAGATAGCAAAAGCCATTAACTCACCTACTGGTAATTACTCAGGCTTGATTCCTTAACATACTAGTGCCAAAAGTTTAATAACAGTTATCTATGTACCACATGTTGAATCTATTGTATAAAATTGGCTCCATTCACTTACATATAACCAGTGACAAGGTTTATAATTTGCAACAGCTCAACCTTTTCCCACACATTGCTACTTTATATAAAGTCCATTTTTTAAAAGGACTAAAAATAGCTACATGTTCTTTGCTTAAAAAAAAAAATTCAAGTCACAATTTAGTTGTTAAGCCTGAACTGCATCTAGATCTTTATGGAGTTCCACTTCAGGAATTACAAACTCTAGGCTAAGTTATCTATATTCTTCCCTTGTCTAAAAGAAAGATCACCCATGGCTGGGCGTGGTGGCTCATGCCTGTAATCCCAGCACTTTGGGCGGCCAAGGCGGGTGGATCACCTGAGGTCAGGAGTTCAAGACCAGCCTGACCAACATGGAGAAAACCCATCTCTACCAAAAATACAAAAGTAGCTGGGCGTGGTGGCACATGCCTGTAATCCCAGCTACTGGGGAGGCTGGGGCAGGAGAATTGCTTGAACCTGGAAGGTGGAGGTTGCGGTGAGCAGAGATCACACCATTGCACTCCAGCCTGGGCAACGAGAGTGAAATTCCATCTCAAAAAAAAAAAAAAAAAGAAAGATCACCCGTATATCATCCCAACTGGATGAAAGCCCTTATTGAAATAATGATAAAAAGGTGTTCTTTAATTTTATGAAGGCATTAGTGAACTAAGTTCTGTCTGGGAGACCATTTGAAAGTAGCCTTTTTAGCTATTAAGCTATGGTTGACATTTGATATAGTCAATTGCTGTTACTTAGTCAAGCCCCAGGAGTTTCTGAGAAGACCTGAAATAGTAAGAATAACTTATTCGTGAAGTACTTTAAATGTGTCTACTTCTAAACACATCACATGGATTAACTGTCCACTTGTCAGTAGAATGCCTCTCACTGAATATTATGGGTAAGTAGGATTTAGAAAAGGCTTTTCCACTGGAAGCTTTAGGAACATAACACTGAGCTTATAATGCAGTTTAATGGAAAAATGTATTCTCTATGTAACTGTCAGCTTCATGTATTAGTTTTCAGAACCAAATAATTATACAAAAGACGATAACTAAAAAAGTTGTTTGTTGATGTGAGGTTGACTTTTTTCCAGTATTTTTCAGTATATTTAACAGAATTTAGGATCTATGTCTGCAGTTTCCAGGACCATCTTTTTTTCTTTTATAGAAGGCTCTCTGTGCAGATTAAATTTCTAGGGACCAAGCTCATTTATGTTTGACTTCACAGGATACACACTAACCTTAAAAGGCTGGAAGACAAATGCACCCCACAAGCACACACTCTAACTAGGAGACAAAACAAGCAAACCTATTACCAGAAGACACATGCAGAAGAAGAGTGGTCATCTCTGGGCAGCAGGATAGGGAGATAGGGAGAGGTGGAGCTACTGTACTAGGAGTACTAAAATACTACTGATCTCACCAATGACTTAATTCATGGCACTGAAGTTCTGAAACCTGAGTGCAGGTATTACTATGATGTAATGAAACTGATTTTGATAAATACCTACATCAAAACCAGCTGCTGAGCATCCTTTATATGTGTAACATTGTGCTAGAGGGTCAGGGAGGGCTGAAAGCTAAATTAGGATATTGAATTAGATAATTTTTAAGTTTCTTTCCAATTCTAAAATTCATAATTCCATCTGTATTAACTCATCTTAGAAAGCATGCATCTAAAGAGCAAAGATTTAAAAAAGAAGTAGAAAAAAGATATCATTTACTCTGATTGAATTCTTTGTTAAAAAACACTTACATCTATGAAATTACTTTATTACTTAAAACATAAAGACCATACATTTTCCCATGTTTTCTGAGATCATTATCATGGAAATAAAATTCTGATGAAATTGAAAAAAACGTGAAACAAAATTAGCCACATCACCATTACCAAGTAAAACAGCTCTCATCACCTTAGAGCCACTGCACGCACAACCACACTTCTATCTCTATATCTGCCTCCTGTAAGCTGAACAAAACAATGTGCTACTTCTACGGGAACTCTGGGCCAGACAGCTCAGACTTTTACAGGAGGAAAAAGTAAGTTTTACCTTTTTTCTCCTAAATCCTTTTGGTGTCAAAGCTAAAAGTTTTAACACATTTGTTTTACTTCCTTCTGGAGGAAATCATTTGCCAAACTACATTCTTTTATTTTATATACTTTTATTTTTTGGTTAGAAAACTTGTTGCTCAATATGCAAATCTCAAACTGGGGGAGGCAGGGAGGGAGGGAAGGAGGGAGGAAATGAAGTTCAACAAACACAACAAAATAAAGTTGCTCCGCTATGTTGAGGCTGCCAGGCTTTTTGTTACTCTACTTGAAAGTAAATGTGACTTGTCTGTAGAGAGTGCTGCTTCAGCAGTTCCAAATGAATTTCAAGCCTGTGCTCCATATTTTCTCTTTTGTAAGTTTAATGTATTCAGCAACACTGAACTGACAATTTAAATAACTACATTTTTAAACAAACGAAGCATTGATGTTAATGTATGAAAATGGTCCAAACCCCTGGGAGTCTCCGTTCCCACCATTGTTTATTCTGACAACAGGATATAATTGCTTACTTACTTGGCAGCAAATTTAACCATCTGCTTGCTTGCATGGTCTCCCACCGCCACAAGAGCCTGGACATTAAACTGCTGCTGACGTAGGACTAAGAAGCACTGTTTCCCTAAAAAAGACAGAAAGAACACAAATGTATTAAGGACACACAACTTCAGGTTTTACAAAGAAGGAAAATGCTCTTTACTTTAAAACTGGGCCAAAATGTACTACACTCATCAGGCACGCACACATGTGTATCCTATCCATTCGGCTTCCACAGCCAAAATACTCACACTCAACTAACAACCCTTAAAGAAACTCAAGTTCCTATGATGAGTAACAAGAAATGCTTTTAACTTGTTATAAGAACACAGGCAAATCACCAATTTCAAAAAAACTTCTAAATCAAGAAAATTATTTTGTCATTGCATTGATTAAACAAATTTCAAGTAACTTGAGATCACTTTCAACATTCATTCAATAATTAGTATATTCTACATGCAAAGGCACTGTACTACTATGGAAGTCTCAATACTGCAACCATGAAAGTGCTAACATAGTGCTTAAAAACAAGGACACAAACACTCTATGGGGGTGGTCCATCTACAGAGTTTCTTCCTACCAAAGTGCATTTTAAACAGCATTTAAATTGACAGGCTAGTACCTTTCATGTTCTACGTTCTTCATTTTTCCTTTATCGTCTTCCTAGTCCTTCATATTTTATAAGAGCCTCACATTTTTTTTTTTACTCCAAATAACTTACATTGTCTATAAAAGATCATTTTCTTCAAGCCCTATAACCAGTTTTATTTTTACATATCCTGGGCCTCTTTATTCCTCCTCCTTTTATAAAGAACTGTCACTCCTTATTCTTAACCTTCTGAAAAACATTATTCATAATATATATCATTTATTACGTCTCCTTGTGACATCCCTTTTCCTCCAAAGCAGACCCTTCTTAAGTCTCTGATCAAATTCTGGGAAATTACTTCCTCATAAAAAAGGGGTTAATCTCTCCAAGACCACTTTTCACATCAGATTGTCTTGTAAAACATCAAGAGAAGATTTTGTTTTTTAAACTGAGCATTATCTTTTACATTTAGAATGGGCCTTAACAAAAAAAAAAGAAAGAAAAAGGAGAGCAAAAATACAAGCAGTCTTACAGTTACTACTTTCAACATACAGTATTTTGAAATGCAAATCAGATAGCAATCACAAGTTAAAAAAGACAGGTTGCAAACAAAGTATCAACACAGACATAATCTATTTACTTTGGAGTCATATATGACTGGCAGGTTTTTAACCACTAAAAAACACTCTTAATTTTCCCTTTTCCTTTGGAGGATGATCCAGTCACAAAGTAAAATCCTAAAAAACAAAGTTGTATTAATGAAACAAATTCAAAAGAATTAAAAAATACTGGAAGGACAAAGGTTATGACCACAGAGAAACTTGCAGATGAATAAAAATAACATTTTCCTAGGAACTACTATTGAAATCACAGCCACACGTTACCCCACTTAGAAAAGTATGTTACCGTGAAATGGAAGATAATGTGCATACGACAGTGCTAGGCTAAGCCACAATTTAGTCAGAGTGTATTAGCTACTCTAACAGTGCAGACAGAAGCAGCACCAACCTAGCTGCCTCACAAAGCCATCCAGTGATGAATTTCAGGCCTACACAAAGACCCTGGAGAAAGAATGGAGAACTCTAAAGGACTTACAAAGGGTGAGCACAGGAAAAGACTATGGGTCAGCACTAGGGGGTAACAATTAGTGTTAAGTGTCTGGTAGAAAAAAAACCGAAAGGCTTTGAAATCGAAAGGTCTGGTATCATATCCTATCACTTCCTATGAAGGGGCCTGTGGGAAAATTATTAAACCACTTTATATCTCAGTTCTTCATCTGGAAAATGGAGATGGTAATAGTCTTGGGGTTTTCTCCCATAATCATGAGGATTTTATAAGATGTTTAAAGTTGAGATGGAGCCCAATTAATGTTAACTATTAATGACTTTTTTTTTTTTTTTTGAGACGGAGTTTCGCTCTTGTTGCCCAGGCTGGAGTGCAATGACGCAACCTCAGCTCACTGCAACTTCTGCCTCCCGGGTTCAAGCGATTCTCCTGCCTCAGCCTCCTGAGTAGCTGGGATTATAGGCACGTACCACCAGGCCTGGCTAATTTTTGTATTTTTAGTAGAGATGGGGTTTCACCATGTTGACAAGGCTGGTCTTGAACTCCTGACCTTAGGTGATCCACCTGCCTCAGCCTCCCAAAGTGCTGGGATTACAGGCGTGAGCTCACTGCAACCTCCACCTCCCGGGTTCAAGCAATTCTCCTGTCTCAACCTCCTGAGTAGTTGGGACTACAAGTGCCCGCCACCACACCTGGCTAATTTTTTATTTTTCGTAGAGATGGGGTTTCACCATATTAGTCAGGCTGGTCTCGAACTCCTGACCTCAGGTGATCCACCCTCCTCGGCCTCCCAAAGTGTTGGGATTACAGGTGTGAGCCACCACGCCCGGCCTTAATGATTATTATTAGTAACACCACTACCACTGACTACTTATTTGATGACTGATTATCATTCCTGTTTCACAGCTGGATGACTATATACAAAAACTATGCAGGGCGCTGGGAACACAAACACAAATATTTGTTAGAAAATCATGATAGACTATTACATGAGGAAACAGTGATAAAACCATATGTAATGTGTAATCCCAATTTTGTTTGTGTAAGAAGTATAAGATTGATCATATAGGGGAAAAAACCACCAAAATGTGGCTACCAATGAATGGTGAAATTATAGGAAACTGTTCTGTCCCTGTATTTTTCTGTATTTTCTGAACTTTCTACAATAAATATGCACTACTTTTCTAATCAGAATATGAAATTTTTAAGAGAACTATACACTCAGAGGTAGGTATAGAAGAAAGGGAAGGGCTGCAAAGGAACTTTGGCCAAGTTCAAAATTAAACACAAGCAGGAAGTAGAACTCGGGAAGTTTTAGGCGGCTAAATATAGGAGCAAACGTACCTCCTAAGATTTGTACGCCTGCTAGAGAATAGAAATGAAATCAATGGTTATAAGTGAAGGCCAGTCACAGTGGCTCACGCCTGTAATCTCAGCACTTTGGGAGGCCAAGGTGGGCAGATCACTTGAGGTCAGGAGTTCGAGACTAGGTTAGCCAATGTGGTGAAACCCCATCTCTACTAAAAATATAAAAATTAGCCGGGCGTGGTGGCAGGTGCCTGTAATCCCAGCCACTTGGGAGGTTGAGGCTGGAGAATTGCTTGAACCCAGGAGGCGGAGGTTGCAATGAGCTGAGATTGTGTCACTGCACTCCAGCCTGGGTGACAGAGCAAGACTCCATCTCCAAAAAAAAAAAAAAAAGTGAAGTGAAGAATGTTCACTATACCCTTTAAATGTCTACTGTGCTTGTTAGATTTAATTCTAAAAATTATTTTTTTCTTATTAAAAAAAGGCAACAGATGGGGGAGGAAGGGAATGAAGTAGAGAGACCAATCTATGAGGAAATTATTTTATAAAAACCTATATAGTATGTAAAAGTGTGCCAGTACAAAAAACAACCAGATCAATAGAACATAAGAAAAAATTGATAACAGACCCTATTAGATAAAGGAGATCCTAATTCTAAACAGAATTCAGGAGATTATAAAATTTAAATAAACACCCCAACAAATACAAAAACTGAGTAAAAAATGGAACTGAATATTAAACTATAACATGGAGGAAGGGAGAACTTCCTAAGTTTAAGAATGAAAAAACATTTATATACAAAAATAAATCAAAGGAACAATAACACTGAGAAAAAATAAGTGCTGAACGACATATAACCTATATAAGTTAATCTTTTTAATACATAAGGATCTTAAAGATTTCTGAGAAAAGAACACTGAGATCCCAATAGATAAACAGACAATAGACCAAAACAGATAATCTGAAGGAAAAAGAAGAAAACCATAGTAAGTAAATACAGTATAAGGAAAAAATGTTACTGGTAATGAAAGTAATGCAAGTTGAAGCAAACAACAATAGATTACCTCTCAAATGAGCAAAGATTAAAAAAATACAAAATATAAAATCGAGTATTACTCAACGCTTGGGAGAATTAAAACGGTAAAATTGTTCCTTTATAACTTGCCAAAGGCAGGGTAAACTTGCGTAATGCTTCTGCAGACCAATTTGGCAATAAGCATTAAAAGGCTTAAAAACGTTATCTTTGACTCAATAAATACATAATATATGTTAAGGAAATTGAAATGGAACTACTTGTGACTAATGCTATGGTCCCCAAGCTTTCTATGTTCAAAGCACTTTCAAATACAAGAACCTTAATGGTCCACTTAAAATGATCTTTAGGCCGGGCGCGGTGGCTCAAGCCTGTAATCCCAGCACTTTGGGAGGCCGAGATGGGCGGATCACGAGGTCAGGAGATCGAGAGACGATCCCGGCTAACACGGTGAAACCCCGTCTCTACTAAAAAATACAAAAAAATAGCCGGGCGAGGTGGCGGGCGCCTGTAGTCCCAGCTACTCGGGAGGCTGAGGCAGGAGAATGGCGTAAACCCGGGAGGCGGAGCTTGCAGTGAGCTGAGATCCGGCCACTGCACTCCAGCCTGGGTGACAGAGCAAGACTCCGTCTCAAAAAAAAAAAAAAAAAAAAAAAAAATGATCTTTAAAGGACTCAAGAAAACAAACAGTCAGTACTGGCTTCCTGGTAAATAGAACTGTCCACTCAGACTACTTCTCTATGAAGTACTTTTGAGACCAAGTTCTTGTCATGTATTAGGAAACAAAATGGTTCTTTCTTTGGCTCTGGTTGGTGACACACTGTACTGCATGATTACCTTAGTTCCATGTTTTACGAGGCACTACCTTCCACATGCTGAGAGATACACAGGAGCAGTGTGTACATGTTCCTTTTAGTGCAAATTAAAAAAACAAAAAATATGGTCATGTCTGTAAATGTATATATTTTTTTCCTGCAAGAACACACAAGAAAAAACAGCAGCTATTTTGCAGGGAACAGACTGTTGTGAGATGGAGGAGATAGAATTGTGAGACCTCTACTTCGTATGTTTTTCTACTACTGGAATTTTTATTTTTACCATACCCATACATTACTTTTTATTTTAAGAAGCAAATACATAATTCCTCGGTTTAGTAAAAAGTTCTCACTTCAAAAGCTGGTACATGAACTTTAGAGGGCAGATTAATCAACTGCTAAATATTATTCATCTTTCTTCTTGGAACTTTCCAACACAAAAGACAGTTTATAGAAAAGTCAGTGTTCAAAACAGCTGAACAAACTATCTTTTGATATTTTGTTTTTGTTTCGTTGAGACAAGAGTCTTGCTCTGTTGTCCAGGCTGGAAAGTAATGGCACAATCTCAGCTCACTGCAACCTCTGCCTCCTGGGTTCAAGGGATTCTCCTGCCTCAGTCTCCTGAGTAGTTGGGATTACAAGCATGCACCACTATGCCTAATTTTTAATTTTTTAAATAGAGATGGAGTTTCCCCATGTTGGCGAGGCTGGTCTCGAACTCCTGACTTCAAGTGATCCACCTGCCTCAGCCTCCCAAAGTGTTGGGATTACAGGCCTGGTCTATCTTTTGATATTTTAAATTCAAATTCTTAACACTTAAAACTTTGTGCTGCATTTTGATTGCTGACTTTTAACTTGCTAAGCCCCCTGGATTCATTATTTAGATAATGTACCTTAACTTCCTAATATCCAACATTAATATTTTCCTTCATCATTTGTATTAATCAATTAGGGATTAAAACAACAAAGATCTAAACATTCTAAAGTTTTTTCTACTTATTATTTCCCCTGAAAAGTTCCTGCATAGATTTAAGTTGAAGTTATTTTGGAAGTATAAGTTTTTAGCAAGAATAGTGTCGAAATAATTATTTTGTGCCGGTGCCTTCCACGTGGTATGTGTAAAACTTGAAAGGAACGACAGACATTCCAATTACTCTTTCAATATGCAGACTTAAGCTCATATGTTTCACGCTTGAAAAACACTAATTTTAAGCATATCATTAAGGTAAGAAATTTATCATTGCTCCTATTTAAAACACTTCACTTTAGGGATGTTATATATAAACCTACTATAAGAAATCCGATTTCTATTTTAAAAAATGTCTGAAACGCTGCCCTTAAGGAAAAAATATACAGGCTTTTTTAAAAAAAAAAATATGAAGAGACTCTTATTTTTGCATTACAGGATTCTAACTGTCATACTCTTGACACTAGGATTTTGACACTTCCATTTCCTTATTCATAGTTTCTCAGGGCTTTGCTCTATTGGAAATTGCCACTATGAGTTGCTCCTTCAAGCCCAGCTTTAATGTTATTACTCCTGGGGTTAAAGCACACAAACGATCCCAAGTAAGTCATATTTATTGATATGATTTTTCGTACATAAGATATAGGAAGAAGAGGGTACTAGCAATCAGGGTTTTTGCAAATTCAGAGCACAAGATTCTATTCTTAAAGACAATCTATGGCCAGGGGCAGTGGCTCACATCTGTAATCCCAGCACTTTGGAAGGCCAAGGTGGGTCAGGAGTTCAAGACCAGCATGCATGGCCAACATGGTGAAACCCCGACACTACTAAAAATATAAAAATTAGCTGGATGTGGTGGCGCACACCTGTAGTCTACTTGGGAGGCTAAGGCAAGAGAATCGCTTGAACCCAGCAGGTAGAGGTTGCAGTGAGCTGATGTCAAACCACTGCACTCCAGCCTGGGCAACAGCAAGTCTCTGTTTCAAAAAATTCAAATAAAGATCATCTACGTTGGCAGAAATAAAAAACACTTACAATCACTACTGACAAGTGTCTCAGTACGTTTTCTGTTGCTTATAACAGAATATCTGAAATTGGGTAATTTATACGGAAACAAACTTATTTTTTTTAAAGTTCTGGAGGCTGGGAAGTCCAAAGTCGAAGGGACACAACTTGTAAGTGCCTTCTTGCTGGTGGGGACTCTGCAGAGTCCTAAGGTGGCAGAGGGCATCAAGGTGAGAAGCTGAGTGTGCTAGTTTAGGTCTCCTTTTAAAGTCACTAATGCCACTCCTGTGATAATCCATTCACGGGGGGAGAGCCCTCATGACCTAATCACCTCTTAAAGGCCTCCCCTTTCAACAATGCCACACTGGGGATTAAGCTTTTTTTTTTTCGAGACAGAGCCTCACTCTGTCGTCCAGGCTGGAGCGCAGTGGTGCAATTTCAGCTCACTGCAACCTTTGCCTCCCGGGTTCAAGTGATTCTCATGCCTCAGCCTCCCGGGTAGCTGGGATTACAGGCGTGCGCCATGATGTCCGGCCATTTTTTGTATTTTTAGTAGAGATGGGGTTTCACCATGTTGGCCAGGCTGGTCTTGAACTCCTGGGTTCAAGTGATCTGCCTGCCTCAGCCTCTAAAGGTGCTGGGATTACACATGTGAGCCACTGTGTCTGACTGGCATTAAGTTTCAGTAAGAGTTTTGCAGGGGAAAAATAATGAAACTATGGCAGCAAGGATGTGGAGAAAGTGGTACTGTGACATACCTGCGGGAATATATTTGAATACAACCTCTTCGGAGGATGATCTAGTATTAGAAATTTAAAAAATGCATATGCATGCCCTTTAGCCCAGCAATTTCATTTCTACATACCCATCTTGGAGAAATACTACCTCGTGTAGATCTATAACTACTTATCATGGAAGGGCTTCCAAGAAACAGTTAATTATTTTTAAAAGTTGAAAAATAATACGTAAAGTATAACAAGGCATATTAAACATACACACACCCAAAATAAAACAAACTGTGTGTGTGTGTATGTATGCGTGCATACACACATTACAAAGATTTGGAAAGATACTGAACAAATAGAATGAATAATAAAAAAAGAATGAATAGAAAAGGTTGGGGCAGAGGATAGGTAGTATAGAAGAAAAAAGGGAGTATCATTATTTCTGTATTCTTTTAAAGATTCACGTGAAAGTATTAATGTATTATTTGAGTAACTTACATAAGTATTATAACTTAAAAACAGGATTTTCCAGTTAAAAATCATGAAAACCAGATTATAGATGCAAAATTCCACAAAAAGTAAGTTAAACAAGCACTACACTAAAAAAAGTCACTTGCACCTTTGCCAAATAAAAATAGTTCAACATTATAAAATACATTATTGTAAATCACTACAATTACATAAAGTTGATTCTCGTTATTTATAGAAGTTATGTTCTACAAAGCTGCCACAATACTGAATTAGGGCATACTGAATCATTGCTCCTGAGGGAAGTTTAGGGTTAGGTTTCTTCACGCTTATGGTCACAACATTTTTGCCAACTGATCAATACATAACCTTTTTTTGTGTGTGTTTCTGTTTAAAGATACCTTAATATGTATTGCTGAGTCATTAACACAACTCATAGCCAAGGGCACTGTAATTCATGCCTAAACAAAGCATATCTAAACACAGGTATTTTCTCCTTAAGGGAACAGCATAGTCTTCTTGTGCTTGCAACTTTAGAAACATTTGAGAACCATACTTGGGGGCCATTTTAAAAGGCAAAAGCAAGCTGGGCACAGTGGTGCATGACTATAGTTCCAGCTACTTGGGAGGGTGAGACGGGAGGATTGTATGAGGCCAAGATTTGGAGGCTGCAGTGCGCTACAATCACATCTGTGAATAACCACTATACTCTAGCCTGGGTAACACAGTGAGATCACGTCTCAAACAAACAAACAAACAAACAAACAGAGCCCATTAAGCATCTTTGTGGACTACAATGGAATAACACTACAAATCGATAATGAGAAATTCTGGAAACTACATAAACGCAGAACATTAAAATTAAACAATATGCTCTGGGATGACCAGTGGGTCAATGAAGAAACTGAGGAAATCAAAAAATTTCTTGAAACAAATCATAACGGAAACAACATGCCAAAACATATGGGACACAGTGAAAGCAGTACTAAGAGGAAAATTATACCTATAAGTATCTACCTAAAAAAAGAACCTCAAATAACCTAACAATGCATCTTAAAGAACTAGAAAAGTGTAAACTGAACCCAAAATTAGGAGAAGAAATAATAAAGATCACAGCAGAAATAAATGAATTTGAAATGAAGGAAACAATATAAAAGATCAATGAAACAAAAAGCTGGGTTTTTGAAAAGATAAACAAAACTGACAAGCATTTACCCAGACTGAGGAAAAAAGAGAAAAGATCTAAATAAATAAAACTGAGATGAAAAAGGAGACATTACAACTGATATCACAGAAATTCAAAAGATTATTAGTGGCTACTACGAGCAACTATATGCCAATAAGTCGGAAAATCTAGAAGAAATGGACATTTCTAGACACATACAACCTACCAAGATTGAACCATGAAGAAATCCAAAACCTGAGCAGACCAGTAACAAATAACAAGATTAAAGCTGTAATAAAAAGTCTCCCAATAAAGAAAAGCCCAGGACCTGATGGTTTTACTGCTGAATTCTACTAAACATTTAAAGGACTCACACCAATCCTACTCAAACTGTTGCAAAAAACACAGGAAGAGAAAATACTTCTTAACTAATTTTAAGAGGCCAGTATTACACTGGCACCAAAACCAAAAACACATCAGAAAAAGAAAACTACAGACCACTATCTCTGATAAATACTGATGCGAAAATCCTCAACAAAATACTAGCACACCAAATTCAACAATACATTAAAAAGATCATTCATTATGACCAAGTGGGATTTATCTCAGGGATGTAAGGACGTTCAACATATACAAATCAATCAGTGTAATACATCATATCAATAGGATGAAGGACAAAAACCATATGATCATTTCCAACTGATGCTAAAAAAGCAGTTGAAAAAGTTCAAATCCCTTCATGATAAAAACCCCCAAAAAACTGGGCATAGAAGGAACATACCTCAACATAACAAAAGCCATATAAGACAGGCACACAGCTAGTATTGTGCTGAATGGGGAAAAACTGAAATCCTTTTCTCTTAGATCTGGAACACGACAAGGATGCCCACTTTCACCACTGTTATTCAACATAGGACTAGAAATCTTAGAGCAATCAGATAAGAGAAAGAAACAAAGGGTATCCAAATTGGAATGGAAGAAGTAAAATTATCTTTTGTGGATATGATCTTATATTTGGAAAAACCTAAAGACTCCAGCAAAACCTATCAAAACTGATAAATTCAGTAATCAGTAAAGTTGAAGGATACAAAATCAACATATAAATGTCAGTAGCATTTTTATACGCCAATAGTGAACAATGTGAGAAAGAAATTTTAAAAAGTCCATATACAATAACCATAAGTAAAATTAAATACCTAGGAATTAACCAAAGAAGTGAAAGATCTCTAAAAACTATGGAACACTATTGAAAGACATTGAAGAGGAAACACAAAAAATGGAAAGATATTCCATGTTCATGGATTGAAAGAATCAATATTGCTAAAATGTCCATACAACTAAAAGTAATCTACATATTCAGTGCAATCCCTATCAAAATGCCAAAGATATTCTCCACAGAAATAGAAAAACAAAATCCTAAAATTTACATGGAATCACAAAAGACCTAGAATAGCCAAAACTATGCTGAGCAAAAATAATAAAACTGGAGGAATCACACTACTTAACTTCAAATTATACTACAGAGCTATAGTAACCAAAAACAACATGGTACTGGCAAAAAAACAGACACACAGACCAGTGGAACAGAACAGAGAGTTCAGAAGCAGATCCACACATCTACAGTAAAGTCATTTTTGACAAAGGTGTCAATAACACACATTGGGGAAAATATAGTCTTTTCAATAAACAGAAGAGAAAACTGGGAAAACTGGATATCCATATACAAAAGACTAAAACTTGGTCTCATCTCTTACCTTATATAAAAATCAAATCACAATGAATTGAAGACTTAAATCTAAGACTTCAAACTACAAAACTACTACAATAAAACATTGGGGAAACTCTCTAGGACACTGGTCTGGGCAAAAATTTCTCGAGTAATACTCCACAAGCACAGGTAACTGAAATAGAAATGGACAAATGGGATCATATCAAGTTAAAAAGCTTCTGCACAGTAAAGGTAACAATCAACAAAGTGAAGAGACAACCCACAGAATGGGAGAAAGTATTTACAAACTACCCATCTGATGAGAAATTACTAACTAGCATACATAAGGTGCTCAAGCAACTCTATAGGAAAAAAATCTAATACAATTTAAAAATGGGCAAAAGATTTAGACATTTCTGAAAAGAAGACATACAAATGGCAAACAGGCATCTGAAAAAGTGCTCATCACCACTGATCTTCAGAGGAATGCAAATTAAAACTACAATGAGGTATCATCTCCCTCTAGTTAAAAAGGCTTACATCAAAAAGTCAAATAACAAATGCTGGTGAGGATGTGGAGGAAGGAGAACCCTGGTACACTGCTGGCGGGAATGTAAATTAGTACAATCACTATGTAGAACAGTTTGGAGGTTCCTCAAAAAACTAAAAATAGAGTTACCACATGATCCAGCAATCGCACTGTTGGGTACATACCCAAAAGAAAGGAAATCAGTGTATCGAAGAGATATCTGCACTCTCATGTTTACTGCAGCACCGTTCACAACAGCCAAGATTTGGAAGCAACCTAAGTATCCATCAACAGATGAATAGATAAAGAAAATGTGGTACATATTCAAAATGGAGTACTATTCAGCCATAAAAAAGAATGAGATCCTAACATCTGCAACAACATGGATGGAACTAGAGGTCATTTTAAGTGAAATAAGCCAGGCACAGAAAGACCAAAATCACATATTCTCACTTACTTGTGGAATCTAAAAATCAAAACAATTGAACTCATGGAGATAGAGAACAGAAAGATAGTTACCAGAGGCTGGGAAGGGTAATAGGGGTTGAAGGTGGGGGGTCCTGGGGATATTAATGGGTACCAAAAAAAAAAAAAAAATGAATAAGACCTAGTATTTGATAGCAGAACAGAGGGACTATGGCCAATAATAATTGTGCATTTAAAAATAACTAAAAGAATGACTGACTGTTGTGGTGGCTCATAGTTGTAATCCAAGCAGTTTGGGAGGCCGAGGTGGATGGATTGCTTGAGCTCATGAGTTTCAGACCAGCCTGGGCAACATGGCAAAACCTCATCTTTACAAAAAAGAAAAAAAAAAAAATTAGCCAGGCGTGGTAACATGTGCCTGTAGTCCCAGCTACTCAGGAGGCTGTGGGAGGATGGCTTGAGTCTGGGAGTCGGAGGTGCAGTGAGTGGAGATCACACAGCTGCACTCCAGCCTGGGCCATAGAGCCAGACCTTGTCCCAAATAAATAAATAAATAAAATTTAAAAAATAAAAATGACTAAAAGAATATAACTGGATTGTATGTAACACAAAGAATAAATGCTTGAGGGGATGAATACCCAATTTTCTATGATGTGATTATTACACATTGCATGCCTGTTTCAAAATATTTCATGTATCTCATAAATATATACACCTACTATGTACCCACATACATTTTTTAAAAGTCTTTTTAAAAAGGCATAAATGTGGCATTAAACAGACTGTGAAAGGGACGCTTGTTTACAGTATGAGAGCTGAAACAAGAAGGCAGAGCATTACTGTGTTTGACTTTAATTGGGAATGTGTGTACTGGATGATGCAAATATTCTGCCACTCTGCACACATACACGTCTGGCATGACCGAGAACGACCACAGAAGTGCTGCAAGTGTTCACACTGGGGTTATAAATACATTTTAGCCAGTAGGTGAATTTGCAAATACACAATCCACGAATAATGAGGATCAACTACATTAAAATTTATTTTATTACACAGAAAATTTCCAACAAACACAAAAGCAGAGTGAATAGTATAATGAACCTCTCTACATATACACTAAATAACACAATTATATTTTGAAGGGAAGAAATTCTAGAAAAAGTTCTAGTAAAATTCAACATCTCCTACTGACAAACAGAAAACGTGGATGAGAAAATAACTACTTTTAATCTACTTTTTAAAACTTTGCCATTTATTTTCTGATGACATTTTATGTAGAACCCTAAAGTCAAAATAATTCATTTAGAACTTGAATTTCCACTCTTTCAAAAATTCTTCATTGTATGAATCCCTGAAGTACTAGAGAACCTACTAGTATTGCAAGGAGAAACAACAAGAAATAAGATACAAACATCTGAAAGAAAATGACATAATGATCATTAGTTGTAATGCCTCTCTTCCCCTCAAAAAACTGAAATGCAAACAGACTTGGAGAAAATTATTTGTTCTTTTTTAATAAAAATACAAACAGGACAAGAACAAACAATATACAAAAGAAGTTCAAAATAGTTAACATATCAGGAAAAGAAGTTTAATCTAACCAATGAGTGAAACACAAATTAAAGCAACAATGGATAAACCTGAACTTCACACAAATGGGAAAAATATAAGTAAATAAATATAGCCATACTATGGAATACTATGAAACCATTAAAAAACAATGATGCAGCAGTACTACACGCACAGACATGAAAAGATGTCCAAAAGATAAAGACAAGTGCAGGTTTTAAAATAATACAGATTATTATAAAAATTTTAGTTCAAACACACATATACACTCATACTGACCCTCAACTTCCCCATAAAAACAAATCTGAGGCTGGGCACGGTGCCTGAAGCCTGTAATCCCAGCACTCTGGGAGGTAGGCAGATCACCTGAGGTCAGGAGTTTGAGACCACCCTGGCCAACATGGTGAGACCCTCATCTCTACTGAAACTACAAAAATCAGCTGGGCATGGTGGCGCCTGCCTGTAGTACTAGCTAATTGGGAGCTGAGGCATGAGAATCTCTGGACACCAGGAGGCGGAGGTTGCAGAGATCACACCACTGTACTGCAGCCTGGGTGACAGAACAAGGCCCTGACTCAAAAAAAACACACAAAAAAACAAAAAAACAAAACCCATCTCTACTAGAAATATAAAAATTAGCTGGATGTGGTGGCAGGTGCCTGTAATCCCAGCTACTTGGGAGGCTGAGGCACGAGAATCACTTCAACCCAGGAGGTGGAGGTTCCAATGAGCTGAGATTGCCTCACTGCACTCCAGCCTGAGTGACAGGGCGAGACTCCACCTCAAACAAACAAACCAAAAAAACCCCACAAATCTGCAAAGAAGGATTACAGTCAGTTTTCCACTTTATACCTGATTTAATTCTATAATGCTTGAGTATTTTACAAAAAATGATTACTTTTATAATCTAGAACAAATTTTTCTATTTTGCAAATTAAAAATATTGTAAACGATCATGTAGAGCTACATAAAATACTGATATAGCATATGAACTCATTTTTGTAAAAGAAAAAGTATCAATTTTTGTTTAAAGCAATTTCTATCATTTCAAACTTTCGCAGTGTTTTTATTCCCTAGGGAGAACAAGTGAATTACAGTTTCTGCTTTATTCTTTAGTTTTCGTGCTGTTTGAGTTTTAAAATAGTGCATTAGTTTTCAGTTAAAAGGAAAAAGGTTATTTCCATTTAGCCCCTCCAAAATTCCCCAATACCCATAAATAATTTATTTTTTTGAGACAGAATAACAGTTAATACACAAATAAAAAGTGCTATGAAATTCCTAAATTAAAAACTCTTAAGAAAGTTTTAAACCTTTCAGTCTCTTCATAACATTGACACTCAAAAACTCTCCCTATCCGCCCACCATCATTAGCTCGTATCATCAATAAAGTCCTTACACCTTGCAATTTGTTTCGGGTTTTAAGGCAGGAGGCACTATCAATTAAGAGACTGAAATAATTTGTCACAAATGGAAAAAAAAAAAAAACCACTAGCAGATGGTATAGGAAGAACATTCTCAAATCTGAAAATCTGCAATGTTTCGAAATCCAAAACCTTTTTGAATGCCAACATGACCCTCAAAAAAAATGTTTATTGGAGCATTTTAGATTTCAGATTTGGGATGCTCAGCCAGTAATGCAGATATTCCAAAAAAAACAAAAAAACAAAAAAATCAAAAATCCAAAACACTTCCAGTCCGAAGTATTCCGGATAAGGGATACTCAACCTGTATATTTTTTCACTTCTGTGACGTTTCCTACTTACGTGCTGATCTCAATTAGAGCAAGCTACTGGACAGCAAGAATAAGACCCAGAAGACAATGCTCTATTATTTGTGTATAAAACATCTATTTTATTCATCTATTATTCGGTAGGTTTCTTATTATGTGTTGTGTACCAAACGAAGCAAGAAAATAAGCAGTAGCACCTTCTAAGAGCTGACAACAGGAAATAAGACACATAAAAAACTACAATGGAAGGCAAGTAACTGTCATGCTCATTAACATGACTCAATTATTGAAGGCTTACACTGCACCAAGCATAGAGCTAAATACTTTATAAAACATTACTACATAACATCTTATAAGCCAGGTATTAATATATACTTGTTTTAAGAGAAGACACTGAGGATTGGAAAGGTTATGCAATTTGCCTGAACAGATTGCAAGCACAAATCCAGGATTCAAACACAGATCTGTCTCACTGAAAAGGTCTTATTCATAACCACTGGGAAGTATCACTCACTCACGTGTTTTAAGTGCTGAGAAGAAAGAGACATGGCAGTCATAAAATAAAGGGATGGGTATGAAGGGAAATAGTCTTGGTTCAGGCTTACTTGTAGCATGCATTCTATCTTTTAATTTGTTAAATTACTATGTTTAGGAAACAAAGTGCCCAATTTGGACAGAACAAAGGCTCCTAGTATAACGGGAGAGAGATGAGTAAATGAAGGATTATAATACAATGTGACTATTGGCAGAATAAGTGGCCCAACCTTTCAGGAAGGCAAATCAACATTATTTGAAAATTTAAAACTCCACCAGTACTCTTCTCAAAGTCCATCAGTATTGATCAGGGGAGGATATTGAAAGAATAGACAAACTCTTAACAGTGGTGGCCCTAAGAGTGAAATATATGTATAAAGTGCTGGAATTTTAAAAATAATGGGCATGTATTAATTCTACAATAAAAAATATTATAAAACACAATTAAGAAATGCTCTATTGGCAGGGCGTGGTGACTCATGCCTGTAATCCCAGCACTTTGGGAGGCCAAGGTGGGAGGATCTCCAGAGCTTGGGAGTTCAAGATGAGCCTGGCCAGCATGGTGAAACCCTGTCTCTACTAAAAATACAAAGATTTGCCAGCATGGGGCCGCATGCCTGTAATCCCAGCTACTTGGGAGGCTGAGACAGGAGAATGACTCAAACCCTGGAGGCGGAGGTTGCAGTGAGCCGAGATTGTACCACGGCACTCTAGCCTGGGTGACAGAGCAAGACTCCCGTCTCAAAAAAAAAAAAAAAAAGAAAAAAGAAAAGAAATGCTATAATCATGAGACATATTAAATACTATAGAGGCAAAGTAGAATTTTTAAAAAGATGGGCATGTTTTAAATCTACAATAAACAATATTATAAAACACAAGAAAAAATGCTGCATCATGGGACACATTAAATACTATAGAAGCAAAGAACTCCGCTAAAGAGACGGAGGTGTCTTAGAAAGCTTCTAGCGTCTGTTTATATTCCACCAATTACTATGAGACTTCGGGTAAGTAGCTTCCTTTTGAACCTGTTTCCTCATTTATACAGTGGAACAGGAATGTTTGTTCTGCCTACTTCACAACTTGTAGGGAAGATCAAATGTGAAAAAGTATGAAAAGTATAAAGTTATAAACTAATGTGTCAGTTGATATTTCTAGACAATTCTGAACACTATAGTAGGCCAATTTTCTATAAGAAACAGAGGTCTGTCTAAATGATCCTAATGTTTCTTCTCTGTTGTTGGGGCTAAATTTTTAGCACTGTCTGAAAGAACTTTCCATGATGAGAATATTCTGTATTTGTGCTGTCTGTCCAAAATGGGAGCCGTTAGCCACATGTGGTCATTAAGCTCTTGAAATACAGCTAGTGTGATGGAATTATTGAATTTAAATGTAAATAGCCGCACGTGATCAGTGGTCACTGTATTGAATTGCCCAGTCTTATCGTTCACTCACTTCTCTCCTCATCTAATTACAAATATAAAAATATTAACAAGTGGGAAGTTTCTCAAAAACACTCTTCACTTAAATAATTAAAACTTTACTTTTCTTTTTTTCAATTATTTTTTAGCTACTCCTTCTCCAGCTGAAAATAATTAAACTTTAGAGCGATGCTAGAAAAGTAGCTTGAAGTCTTAGATTTCGTTAGTCTTTTTTTTTTGAGACGGAGTCTCGCTCTGCCGCCCAGGCTGGAGTGCAGTGGCCGGATCTCAGCTCACTGCAAGCTCCGCCTCCCGGGTTCACGCCATTCTCCTGCCTCAGCCTCCCGAGTAGCTGGGACTACAGGCGCCCACAACCGCGCCCGGCTAGTTTTTTGTATTTTTTAGTAGAGACGGGGTTTCACCGTGTTAGCCAGGATGGTCTCGATCTCCTGACCTCGTGATCCGCCCATCTCGGCCTCCCAAAGTGCTGGGATTACAGGGTTGAGCCACCGCGCCCGGCCGATTTCGTTAGTCTTTAGGGTCAAATTATTTGTAAGGATGTCTTACAGGAATCTAAAATTGATTAACCATGGGTTAATACTTCACAGGGACTTTTAAGAAAGAAAACAGTTACATGTTTTTGTCTTGTTTTTAAAGATTTACTTTGGTCTGTCAGGAATATGTGAGACAAAAAATTCAGAGTCCTTACCGAAAGAGCTTTAATAATTAAATCAATCCTACCTTTAGCTCTGCTTGTATGAACTCTTGCACGGACCCAAACAACTTCATCAGCTTTTTGTATTGTCAAGTCTCTAACCCGAACCAAAACTCGATCTGCAATAACAGTAAACAATTTTTATATAGTAAAATAATTTTTAAATTCAGAATTTACAAAGAGATCATAATTATTTCTGACAGCTAACATAAGTACTTGGAACCATCTTGAATAATTCTCAATCTTTGACAACGCTGTCTTCTCTATCAAGTTCCATATGCAATTTGCCTCAAGTTTTGTGAACTGTGCTTTCTAAACTTATTTCTAAAATCCGTCTAATTCTCTACCATCTTCACTGCCGCCGTACTAAACCAAGCTATTATCTCCTGCATAAACTATAGCAATAGCTTCCTAACTGCAATCCCTGTGTCCCCTTCTAATTCAGTCTCCTTCGAAGTCAGTTTCAAAATGCAAATCTGAACACTTCAATGACTTATAAGGCCAAACACATCCTATCTTGCCTAGGACATGGAACTTTTGCCTGCCTGCCACAGTACCTAAGTCAGCTAGTCTCTGCCAAGTCTGGACAGTTTCAGTATCCTATTTCCCAGGACACAGTGACTCTAACTGAGCTAATCAAAGTCTTTCTCTGGGACTAAATATACCGATGCTGGGAATCAAGCTCTCTTTCCTGGGATTGCTGCGCTGAGATGGTACAGGCCCAGGGCTGCAGCTTTCACCTTTCCTGCTACGCATGCAGGATTTGAGAAGGAGACCAATATCCTAAAGGAAACAGAGTCAAAAGGTGGAGACAGAAAGGCCTGCAGATGCTTCCTGAGCCCCAAGATCCAATCATGCTTGATGTCATCTCATACATTTTCCTATGGAGCCTTTTGGCTGTAAGGAGCCCCAACTACTATGCTCCTAATACTAAACAAAATACTACATTCATCTAGAGTTCCTAAACAGGAAAAAAGCTACAAAATGACTATTATGTAAAGATGTGTATACAATGCAACATTCAACAATCATTTTTGCTACTCTTCTAAATGCAATCATTTGATTAGAGAAAAACATTTATTTAAGTATTAAATTAAACATAGCAATAGACATGACATTACAATATCAGGAATACCTTTTGAGACATAAAATGAAGTCATGGTATAAATACTGTGTGTCTTACCAAATTTGTCTAAATGTATTTATAATTTGCCTATTGAAGAAAAGATGCAGCTGCAGAGAGAATCTGATTTACAGGAGAATAAATAACATGGTTCTCATAGCCAAAAGCAAAGAGAATGAAAGAGGAATTTTAAAGCCACTGGTATCATAAGAGGATTTCTGCAAAACACTGCCAATAGACTTGATGAGTTAAGCCAACTTTCAAGTCTGCTGTGTAAACTCAGGCAAAAGAAAGTGTGAAAGAGAAAAGACAGACACATCAGCAGAAGATTTTTAAAAGGCAGATTTGAAAATGCCAAGACTGAAAAAGCAATGGCTAAGCAATCACAACTCAAAATCAAACAAAAGAGAAAAGCATAAATCTAAGAGTTATGTGATAATTAGGAAAACTGTAATAGCACTTTGGAAAAGAAAAAGGGTAATGGCTCTTCTTTCTTGTGGCATGGCAATTAATTAGCATAGGGGTTCTCAACCTTTAATACATCGAACATGCCTGAAGCCCATGCCATACTCACACCAGTGATTGGCTAACAGGCAACAAGCAATGGTAGCAGGATTTCAGTTCGAAAACTGCACTTTCAAGAGCCATGGGCATCAAAGTGATTAATGTGGAGAAATGGAAGCAGATGAGAAAGGAAACTACCTTGAGCAAAGCATTGGGATTTTTGCAGAGGTAAAACCAAAGGTAGAATTTTCTTGTTATATTACTATAACTATATTACATACATAGGTTATCTTTCTCTCTGGTTGGGGGGAATTGGTAAGTGGAAGAACACAACAGTGTGGATTTGCAAGCAAAAGAGGAACAGCAATTATGTTAATGGCTGCTTTGGGCCTATGTTAAAGACTGAAACTCCAGTGAGGTTCTTTGTGTTATAGCTCAAGGAAGTACAGTTGAGAAAGACACCTAACCTGAAAACAAAGTCTCAAGTGTCTCCTCCTGTTTGCCCTGGCAGAGGAATGTCATCCCCTACACTCTACTGCTCATAGTCTATTTTATGTAGTTTGAGCATTCCTAACCCAAAAACCTGAAACGCTCCCAAATCCAAAACTTTTTGAGTGCTGACATGATGTTCAAAGGAGATGCTCATTGGAGGATTTTGGATTTTCAGAGTAGGGATGCTCAAGTGGTAAATACAATGCAAATATTCCAAAATTCAAAAAAAATTAAGTACAAAACACTTTTGTGGTCTCAAGCATTTTGGCTAAGGGATACTCAACTTGTACTCAACTGTTTTATTTCATCTTTATGTTTTGGAAATGATTTTAAGCAATTTTGGGGTTTTTTTTGGTTTTTGTTTTTGAGACAGGGTCTCACTCTGTTGCCCAGGCTGGAGTCCAGCGGTGTGATCGTGGCACACCACAGCCTTGACCTCACAGGCTCAAGTGAGGCTCAGTCTCCTGAGCAGCTGGAATAAAAGGTGTGTGCCACCATTCCTAGCTAATTTTTAAATTTTCTGTAAAGACGGGGTCTCACTATGTTTCCCAGTCTAGTTTCAAATTCCTGGGCTCAAGTGATCCTCCCAACTCAGTCTCTGAATTTTGGTCATTTATTGTATTCTTTCCCAACAAGGTTGCGAAGGAAAAGTGATTTTGTGTTCATGTGGTAAATCAAATATAACAATAAAATTAACCTAGAGGTGTTTTATTTCCAAAGCATAATATTCATAGGCAGCCCTCTAAATTGGAAGCAGTGCTTCCAGTGGGCAAGAATGTAAAGGTCTACAATTACCGCACCAAAGAGTGAGAGACGTAATTTGAAGTGTCTACCAAAAGAAAAAAGACGGCCAAATACTTGAGTAAGATAAATCTGCTGAAATTACATATATAATATAGAAGTAAAAGAAAGGCAAACATTTATAAATAAAAAATCTACAGGTCTGAGAGAAACAAGAATCAGGTCAATTTCAAAGAAATATAAGGCCAGGCGCGGTGGCTCACACATGTAATTCTAGCACTTTGGGAGGCTGAGATGGGTGGATTGCCTGAGCTCAGGAGTTCCAGATCAGCCTGGGCAACATAGTGAAACCTCATTTCTACTAAAATACAAAAAATAAGCCAGGCGTGGTGGCATGTGCCTGTAGTCCCAGCTTCTTAGTAGGCTGCGGCAGAAGAATCGCAGGAACTTGGGAGGCGGAGGTTGAAGTGAGCCGAGGTCATGCCACTGCACTCCATCCTGGGAGACAGAGCCAGCCTCTGTCTCCAAAACAAAACAAAACAAAAAAGAAAAATAAAGATGCCAACATACACTAACAAAAAAGAGCGGTTATGAGAAAAGATAGACTGGGGTCTAAGAATAATTAATTTCATTCCCAGACACTAAAGCTAAGAGTAAACAAAATGGAGTGGGGGTGGAGGCTTTAAAACTCCAATCGTAGTACTGCCATAGGAGCCAGAGAAGATGTAAGATGGAAGGACCCATGGACTCTAGGGTCAGATGGCCTTTGATTCTAATCCCAGGTCCGGCAGATTATGTTTAAGTCAAGTTTCTTATCTTTCAACTTTGGTTCCTTAGTTTTCAAGGATGCTGTAGAGAATAAGTGAAAATACAAATGTTTGGGAAGAGTCAAGCAAAATAGGAATAAATAATAGCTGAAAACAGAGAAGTAAAGTTGTGGGGGTTAGGGGAAGTAATATTAAAGCATGCAAAAAGGATACATGTGATGAAGGCAGTTATTATTGGCCACTCTCCTATCTCCTAGACAACGGCTGAATCTTACCTAATCATTTAGGAATATTTAAAAAATATAATCTACCATTTAAAACATACCATTTAACCTACAACACTTTTTTTTCCTTTTCTAGAGTTGGAACCCTAACATTTTTTTTCCTTTTCTAGAGTTGGAACCCTAAACTGACAATGTTTACACAGGGTTGACATCTACTTAGATTATTAATGGCATTTAAGCTTTTCAGAATTATACCTTCAGATTTATGCCAACCTTACTTAAAACTTCATGAAGAGCTTTCCCGGAATTAGACAGCAAAAAGCTTTATTTATTGTCACATAGCTACTAACCTGGTTTTTCTTGTGATTGTATCATTGAAGATATTCCATATCTCTCTTTAGCGTAATCCTACAAAAAATTTTTGCATCATGACTTTTTATGTAAACACTAAGAGCACAGTAAACACACAAATGCAAATAATAGAATATAACAATGAATTTAACTTTCAGGATCATTCTATTAATTCAGAAAGTCAGTAGTTCTATAATGTGGAAATCTGTCATTTATTTACATATGTACTCTACAGAAAACAGAAAAGTACTTAGTTTCTGGTTAGTTTGTTTTGAAGATCACCACTCCTAGATGGATTTATCATACTTAATAACATTGTAAGATAAAATTTACACATATGTACAACACATCTTAACTACCTTCTTCAAAAAGATGAAACTACTTCAAAGCAGGGACATAAATTTCCTGTGAAGGGAGTAGGATGAAGTACCACAGTTTTATTAACTTCCTATTACAGGAAGAAATGTTCAAAGAGAACCAACGTTTTGGGTAAGCTTTCTGAGCACCAGATGTCCACAGTTTTTAGAAACTGGAGATGCTCGGTATAAGCTAACTACAACTTTTCCTTTTGTAAAACATCACCAAAAAATTCACTAGTTTCCTGTTTCTAAAAACCAGCTTCAGGATACCAGGTTACAGGGGTTTGACACTGACAATATATCCAATTTCTTGTTACAGATTAGAGTTAGGAACAGGGAACAGGAGACCTAGGGTCCAATCTGTTAACAAAATATACTTATTAAATAGATAAGTGGCCTTTATTTCAATCTTACTTTACCTCTAAAATGATCTAAGATTCTTCTAGCTATAAAATGGCATAACTCTGCCACAATGTCTACCTTGTATCTAGACCTATACTATCTGTAAGGGTACACTGATAGTTTATGTAATTAACCAGATTAAGAATACACAAAAATAATTGCCCTAGATTTTTACAAGGTAACTTAATATCTGTATGAAACAATTAAGTTTCTGTCACTTTACAGCTACCTGTTGGAATCCTCTCCTTTAGATCAGGAGGATGCTGGATTTTGTGTTTACACCAAAATAAAACCAGATATGTTTAAGGTGCTTTCTGAACAATTTAAAGAAAAAGATAACCCTGGAAAGAGGAGAGAGATACAGTCACACAATGAAGCCTGAGGGCAACATAAGATTAAACTGTTTGAAGACATAAAAGTTGCATTCATTCTAAGGAGTACTATGAATATTTCAGTGACTCTTCCTCATTTAGTATTCTAAGATGACCTATTTCTCATGTTGCTTACCACAAATTCAGAACTCCTTATAGAAAAATTAGGGAGCCAGGCGGAAATTAAGGCTTAACAGTACTACAGCACACATAACTTGTCGGATGGTTTCAAACTTTGATTTCTGAAAAGCACCTAAGGATCACTGGGTGTTATGAATTATCCACGTGATTTGGGGTCACTTCACCTCAAACGCATTCTCAGTAACTCCTGTTACTTACCTTACCGGGTCACTGAGAGGGAGAAAGTAAATAAAAATGACATGTGCTCTTTAAAGCTGTCACATGGGAAATGGTCATTAAACATATTGGCAGATGGTTTTGCTAAGTACTGTCATTACTTGCTAAAGCATCAGGAACACGAGGGCTGAGTACATATCGATTACTAGTGCTTATTAAAATTTTCCGACGGATTGTGCATTACGTGCAGGACGTGCCTAACCCAGAGAGGCTCAAGTGTGACGCCGCGCTCCTACTTCCGGGGCGGCTGGTTCTTCCCGTCCTCCCCACCCGGGGGACACGCTTCTAGTAGGCCAAACTCCCAGGTGACCCCGCGAGAAACGCGGTCCGGAGAGGGTCTGGTCCCACTGCTGGGGTAAGGGCTCTAGGCGCCCGGACCCCATGCTCGCAGCCTGCGGAGAAAGTGCTGATAAGGACCCCGAGGGCCCCGCTCCCCCTCCTCCCTCCCTCGACGCGGTCCGGCCCAGGGGTCTGTCCTCCCAGGCCCAGGGAAAGGAGGAAACCCACTTCCGCCGCGTCCATGATCTCCCGCGGCTTCTCCTGACTCTTGCGGCTGGCGCTGGCGCTGGGCATCGGGACACAGAACTGGGCAGTGGACACCACCCTCCCTCGTAGGCTTCCGTACGGCAGGCCAAAGTGGCTTCTCCCTCCCTCCCAGTCTCCGCCCTCCCGACCCTCGGGTCTCAGCACAAGCGCCTGGACTCCGCGTGGAGGGGCGGCTCCGGAAAGATCGCGAGAGCTGCGGCTATCTCGAGATCCCGAAGCGCCGGCGGCCACGCGCGGGGTCTCCTCCCACTCTTGCCCCGCCCCTCCGGGAGTTTTCCTGGAGTTGGAGGGAATTCCCGGTAGTTTTCGCTGGATTGGCTCTGGGGGCGGGGTCTGGGGTTACCAGGTGGCTGGCTGTAGGCCCGGGCGAATGCCAGCTCTCTTCAGTTTCGTCCCAACTGCGACTTCTGCCCATTCTCCTAACAGCCCGTTAAACTTTGCTCGGCTGTAACCGCAGACTGGTCACTAAAACACCCACATAAGCGCGGGCCTCGGTTTCTCCTCTCTTGGACTTTCCCGCCTTCTCTCTTCCCCGGGGCGACGTAGCTGCTTGGGGTTGGAGGAGACCTCTTCGCAATCCATTGCACTGCGTGTTGGGACAAAGGAGTGCAGTTGGCTTGCCAAGGCAGCATGGGGGTACCAGTTCCTGTATAAGTGAGGTGTAAATACAGTGACAACGACAAGAAACCACACAATGGCACTGATTGCCTGGATCTGTTGCAGTGTTAGGGACAGTGCATAGTGTTGGTTGCCCAATGGGTGAATATTCCCAAGTTAGGCTTTTTAAAAAAACTATCATTTGTGAGTTTTGAATCGAAATTGAAAATAATTTGGAGATTTGGTTTAATACTGTTTCCCCTGCCAGACTTTGCACTCCGTCGTTTCAACTGACTTTGTAGTGTCTTCTTCTGGCACAAAGTGTTAAGGGGTGCACGTGGATTCCAGCGCAAGTGAAAAGTCTCTGGAGGCTCCCTCATGCAGTAGTGAGAAGACAGCCATGCTCCCTGCCCGCCTGTAGCTTACCGTCTAATTGCAGGTGATATGAAATTTTACTCCCTATTTAATTGATCAAAGATTATTTACAAAATCTACTTTGTGTCAGGCATTTTAGCAGGTGCTGGCAATAAAAAGATAAGTCCTAATTCCTGTTCTTAATATTACACAGGTACCTAAGCTGATAGATGTGCCATCTTGATAGATGCTTCAATGATTACAGAGTCAGGAAGAGTTTAGCTATTAAAGTGCCTGCCTGGAAGTGATACATTTCACATTCTGCTCCTAGTTTATTGACCAAAACAAGTTACATAGTCATTCCTGAGTTCATGGGGGCAGGAGAATTTACTCATTCCTTGGGGAGCAACACTGAATATTCATGATCAATATCACATTCCGTTAAAAAAGGCATTCTATTATATTCATCGGATTCGAATACAGAAGGGGGTCTGTGAAGTTGCTTCATTTTGGAATTTTTTTTTTAAAGCTTGGGTTGCTTCAATCAGGTATAGTCCTAATGTATGGACTGGTTATCAGAAATCTGGATACAAATCCCATCTGTTTTCCCTTCACTAGGGTAGTGATCTTACCTTTTCATCTGTCCATGAGGCCTGTCCATGTACTTCTTTCTTTCTTTGGCCTCGTTGCCTTGATAAGAGTATTCTCATTTAGTCCTGGAGTAAGGCTGTAAATATACTTGTTTCTGGCCCCCTTTCCTGATAGTGATAGAAAAGATGCATTTGCCAGATCAATGGCCACATGTTACGTGCCTGAGGTCTTAAGAATCTGCTGTAGTAAAGACACCACAGCTGCAACTGAGGCTATGACTTGGTTGAACTTGCAGTAGTCTACTGTCAATTTCCTGAATTTGCCTGGATTTTGCTGGAGCCACACCGGTGGCAATAGAAATGTGATGGAGATTACCAACCATCAGGTCTGTAAGGGTTGCACTGATCTGCAGTATTCCTCTTGGGGACGTGTTATTGTTTATGATTTACTATCCTAGTTGGGGGCTGGGAAAGTGACTTAGAGATTTTCTCTTAGCTTTATCCAGTATGGTAGCCTATTCCACAGACCAAGGAATAGGGGAACAGCTCGGCCGTGGTGCTCTGGCTGCTTTGCAGGATCCACATAAGCCATGTAGGCGAGGGCTTGAACCGCAGCTAACCTGAATCTTAGAAAAACACCTTGTGATGCTGCTGGAATATGAGAGGGTGGAAGGCCGTCTCCTACTCACTTCCCTGTCTGCCTGAGAGCCTGTCATGGGATGGTTTCTTATTACCTCCTAGATTCTGATGAGGTGTGGGACTTCTTGCCCCCTTCCCTCAAGGGAAATGCAGAATACAAAAATGTGTGTAATATCTTACTGCTTAACTGGAGTCTAGAAGTGGCTCTTCAGCAACAGAGTGTCCCACTACTCATGTTGCAGTCATTTGGTGATTTTTGTTTCAGTGATGTCCTTAACGGGACAAGAATCACAGAGAGCTGGCACCTTTGGCTTATTCTTCTTCTCTTTTTTTAAAAATTAATTAATTAATTAATTTTTTTTGAGACAGAGTCTCCCTTTGTCTCCCAGGCTGGTGTGAAGTGGCATGATCTTGGCTCACTGCAACCTCTACCTCCCGAGTTCAAGTGATTCTCCTGCCTCAGCCTCCCGAGTAGCTGGGATTACAGGTGCCTTCCACCATGCCCGGCTAATTTTTGTATTTTTAGTAGACATGGTTTCGCCATGTTGGCCTGGGTGGTCTCAAACTCCTGACCTCAGGTGATCCATCTGCCTCAGTTTCTCAAAGTGCTGGGATTACAGTCGTGAACCAATGCACCTGGCCTTTTTTTTTTTTTTTTTTTGAATCAGGGTCCCTCTCCATTGCCCAGGTTGGAGTGCAGCGGTGGGAACAAGGCTCATTGCAGCCCCAACCTCCCGGGCTCAAGGGGTCCTCCCACCTCAGCCTTTGGAGTAGCTGGGACTACAGGTGTGCACCACCATGCTCAGCTAATTTTTGTATTTTTTGTAGAGATGGGGATTCACCATGTTGTCAAGGCTGTAGGCTTATTCTTGTTTTCACTGTCTATATAAATAATAAATGATCTAAATCTAAAAGCAGCTTGTTAACAGCTTTACTGATGGAATCATTCAGGCGTTGACCTTCCCTTGCTTGTCCTGTGTGCTCCTGTCTTGACAGCAGTCAGCGTGGGACTCTGCCAATTTCCAATATAATATCCATCCTAAACTATACATTTAGGGAGCAGGAAAATGACTTTTGGGTAGGTTCATAGACCCATGGACCCATTTCATTCTAGGTGTTGCTGTTAAGAGGGTTGACGCGCCGTGGTTCTTCTATTTCTTTATTTTTTTTGAGACTGGTTTATGAGACTAGGTAATTTTTTTGTTTTTTTGTTTTTTGGTAGAGATGGGGTTTCCCCATGTTGCCCAGGCTGATCTCGAACTCTGGGCCTCAAGCGATCCATCGCCTAGGCTTCTCAAAATGCTGGGATTACAGGTGTGAGCCATAGTGTCCGGCCACCACTGTGATTCTTGGTCCTTTGTATGTGGTTCTTTTCCCCCTGGAAAAGAAAGAAGCTCACAGGACATTTGCTAAGTAGACTACATGGGTCCTTCTTTGTTCCTAATGCTGAGGAATTTCATAATATTTATCAGCCTGTGGGTTTAAATTCATCATTGTGCTGGACATTGGGCCATTCCATCTGGAAGCTCATTAGTTTGAGGGCATTTTCTTGAAAAATGTCTTTGATGATTCTCCACCTTCCATTTCTTCTCTTCTCTGTTTCCTGAATTCTTATTAAGTATTGGACTTTCTGAGCTGGTCTAATTTCCTTATCATTTCTCTCAAATTTTCCATCTTACTGCATTTTGATAGGCTTGTGGGAGATTTTTTCCAACTTTATCGTATAGTCTTTCAATTGCGGTTTTCTCATTATTGCCATCATTTAATAACTTCCTAAAGCACTCTTTTTGTTCTTCGAATGGTCCTGTAATAGAATCCTGATCTTTTAAAATGCATATAATATCTTCTCATCTTACTGAGCATATTAATAAAGTGATTTTTGGGGGGAATTTTTAAAAGTGTTCTCTCTACATAACCCCTTTCTTACAAGTTGCTTTTCTATTTGTTTATTTTTGGCCTCTGTCTTTCATGTTAGAGACCTACCTCAGGTGTTCGGTGAATCCTTGATTGTCTGCTTATGTTAAAAGTGGAGACTAGGCTGGGCGCGGTGGCTCATGCCTGTAATCCCAGCACTTTGGGAGGCCAAGGCGGGCGGATCACGAGGTCAGGAGACAGAGACTATCCTGGTTAACACGGTGAAACCCCGTCTTTACTAAAAATACAAAAAATTAGCCAGGAGTGGTGGCGGGCACCTGTAGTCCCAGCTACTCTTGGGAGGCCGAGGCAGGAGAATGGCGTGAACCCGGGAGGTGGAGCTTGCAGTGAGCCGAGATGGCACCACTGTACTCCAGCCTGGGCGACAGAGCAAGACTCTGTCTCCAAAAGAAAAAGAAAAGAAAAGAAAAAAAAAGTGGAGACTAAGAAGCTGACTAGGAGCTCTGAGCTCTTCCATGTGGTTTGTCCTTTGTGGGTTTTACTGTATGATGCTCTGGTTGGGCCATTTGATGGGTGTCAGTATCTTTAGATCTTTCCTTTTGGCTGGTCAGATTGTTCAGGGGAAAAACTCTTCTGATCTGCTGCATGAAGAATAAAGGTCTGACCGCTAGTGTTCTGGGACTATCTGGCATCCCACATGTATTTGGTCACTGAATTCCCCTAGTTGGGGATAGCACCCAGTTCCTGAAGTCAAAGATCCACCTTTTACCTTCTCTAGAGAATGCATCATGTCAGGGTAGGAGAGGACTCTTGCCAAAAGAGTGGAGTATGGAGGGCTGCAGGGATCAGACTTCTCGTGTAGCTTTCCCCAGATTGTCGTTATCATTCCCACGCCCCATCTCCGTTTCCAGAGGTATTTGGTGCTGCTTGTCTTGAGTCTTTTGTGATTTCTGTGGTATCAGTGAGGTCACTTCTCAGCTTTCTTGACTGCTCCCTTAGGATTCAGCTTTTCATATCTGCTAAGTAGGTTGCCACTGGCCCACCTGCTGCTTTCTGGCTTCCTGCATTTTTGGGGCGTATTGTCTCCTCTCCTGTTCTCCCATCCTCTTGATTATAGTTTGTGTGGCATTAGGGGCAGGAGCAAGATTAGATCTGCTATCTTAGTGCAGAAGTCACTTTTCTTGTTTTATAATCTCAATGTATACAGAGTTTCTGGCTGATGACTATAGTTACCAAAATTTAGACCAACGCTCATACTTTTTTCTTTTTTTTTTTTTTTTTTGAGACAGAGTCTTACTCTGTTGCCCAGCTGGAGTAGAGTGCAGTGGCATGATCTTGGCTCACTGCAGCCTCCGTCTCCTGGGTTCAAGAGATTCTCCTGCCTCAGCCTCCCAAGTAGCTGGGATTATAGGTGAGCGCCAGTACGCCCAGCTAAGTTTTGTATTTTTAGTAGAGATAGGGTCTCACCATGTTGGCCAGGCTGTTCTTGAACTCCTGACCTCAAATGATCCGCCTGCCTCAGCCACCCAGAGTGCTGGGATTACAGGTGTGAGCCACCACACCTGGTTCCAATGCTCATACATTCTTTCGGCAAGTATTTATTGAGAGTGAACTATGTGTCAGGCATTAGTCTAGACATTTGGGATACATCAGAGAATAAAGTGGATAAAGGTCCCTGTTCCTGTGGATCTTATGTTTTAGCAGATGGAGGCAGATAATAAATAACAAGATAAGTAACATAATAAGTAAATTATATGACATATGAGAAAATGAAAAAAAAATCGAGCAAGTTAAGAGAAACAGGAGTTCTGGGGAGGTGAGGTTGCAGTTTTAAATATGGTGGTCAGGGTAGGCTTCATTGAGAAAGTGACATTTGAAGATTTGAAGGCACTGAGAGATGTGCCTGCGTGCATATTTGGGGGAAGAGCTTTCCAGGCAAGAAGACAACCAGTGTAAAGGCTTTAAGATGGGAGGAGCAGGAGGCCAATGTTCTCTACCTAGGGTAACATCTTTAAGGCCTCTGAAGTGTGTAGGATTCTTTCTCTATCCTGAATGACTCTAGTTGGCCAGGCTTTTTAAAAAATTTTGACAAAACACATAAAAATTATCTAACCTTTTTAAAGTATACAGTTCAGTAATGTTACCTATATTCACATTGTTGTGTAATAAATCTCTAGAAATTGTTCATCTTGCAAAACTGAAATCTTGCACCTATGGAGTAACAGTTTGGCATTTCCCCTCCCCCAAGTCCTGGGCAACCAAGATTCCACTTTCTCTTTTCATGATTTTGACTATTTTAGATATCTCAGATAAGTGGAATCACATAGTATTTGTCCTGTTGTATATTACCAAGCTTGTTGAGTTCTTGTATTGCAAATGCATTCTGGCTCCAGCCTTGCTGTCATGTTGAATTTAGCTATTACTTCTCTTGTGCCTGCATGTCATTCAAATCTTAACACCCCTATTTACCAGCTGAATCAGGTGGGATGCCTTTGGCTGCGAATAAGAGAAACCCTGACCGAGACTGTTTCAAACAGTAATGTATTGCTCATCCAGTAGGAAGTTGGGGAAAAAGGAGGGCCCAGGTTTGGTTGATCCATGCATTCAGCAACGTCATCAAGGACCAAGCAGTTCTTTCCTTCTCTCAGCTCTGGAGGCTTCACCCTCAGGTTGGTAGCAAGACAGCTGCAGCAAGTTCAGGCATCACATTTAGTCTTGACAACATCAGGGAAGGAGACAGATCTTGTACTTTCCCGTGCCTCTCTCTTAAACATAGAAACTGTTCCTTAAAATTTCTGCATCCAGCTTTCCTTAACACCTGATTGGCCAGAAGTGGCCAAACACATGTGAGTGTTCAAACTAGTTACTGGTAAGGGAAATGGGATCAGTAGGCAATCAGGCCTACCTCAGGATTTTGGGGGTGAGTTGGGAGTGTTGCCTCCACTGAAGCACATGTGTACCTGGGAGAGGGGTGGACATCTAAATAAAACCAGATTCTGTTAGGAAGGAGGAAGGATAAGAATGGATGCTGAGTGGATAGCCAGCTGTGTCCACTACATTAGCTGTGTGATTTGAAGAGAGTCATTTGACATCTTGGATCCTCAATTTTGTCAAGAAAATAAGAGTCATGGTGTTTTCTCATGTAAGCATTAAAAGACATAATAATTGAAAGAGAAAACAGTCCACGGCACCTACTTTTGCTGATTTCAGTGGTTCTCAAATTGTGGTCCCTGGACCAGCATGTCAACATCAGCATCACCTGGTGTTATGGGCTAAAGTTGTAGTCCCACCTCCACCTCCCCAATTCATGTGTTGGAACCCCCCAATATCTCAGAAAGTGACTGTGTTTGGAGATAGGGTCTTAAAAGAGGTAATTAAATTAGAAAGAAGTAATTGGGGTCAGCCCTAATCCAATATGAATGGTGTCCGTAGAAGAGGGAAATAGGACGCAGATACACACAGACAAGAGGGAAGGTTATGTGAAGACACAGGGAGAAGAGGGCCATTTACAAGCCAATAATAGAGGCCTCGGAAAAAAAATCAGCCCTGCCAACATCTTGATCTCAAACTTTTAGCCTCTGGAACTGTGAGAAAATAAATTCTGTTAAATAACACCCAGTATATGATACTTTGTTACGGCAGTCCGAGCAAACGGATACACCTGGGAACTTGTTAGAAATGTAAAGTCTCTGGCCCCATCCCAGACCTACTGAATCAGAAACACTCAGGGTGAAGCCCAGCAAACTGTTTTAAAAGCCCAATAGGTGATTGTTATGGGCAGGGCTGGCCTAGTTGTTAAGGATATAGGAACCTGCCTAGCCTGGGTTCACATCCTGACTCTACCACTTCCTAGCTATGTGATTGGTCGGTAGTTTTAAAAACTTTTCTGTGTTTCAACTTCGTTGTCTGTAAAATGAGGATAATTCTAGTCCCTACCTCTTAGGTTGCTATTGTGATAAATAGGTCCCTCTAAATATGATTTAGAACAGTACCTGATGCGTAGTGAATGCCCAACAAGTGTGAGCTACTGTTGAGATACGTAACACGTAACTGTTGAATCTGCATCTCACTTGGAGTGGTTGGGTTTGGAGAAACGGATAGCCAAGCTTATTGGAATTATTGGTAAAGCGAGGACCTGAGAACTCCCTTAACCCCCTTGAGCGAAGTTGAATACTCCACCTATTTTGGCTGCTTGGCACTATTTTTTCTTACTTCCTGGTTTATGATTGTGATGTGGGAAATGTAAATTATGCCAAGTTCCTTGGAGTTTATGCAAATAATACATGGCACACATTGTTATGTCGCTCTTCATTCCCCATGAAGGCCCTTTGTCATCAACTTTATATCCTGTTCCCATGAGCACTTTACCTTTTTCTCCTCTTTGCATTCTGTTCTTGATGGATTGTCTAGTTTCTCACTTGGACAGCTTATCCTTTTTCCCTGACAGCCTATTTAAAACCACCTTCTATTAAAAACAGTTTTCCATCAAGGTATCTAGATAGTCATTTCCCTTGTTTTTCATCTGCCTTTTATCTGAGGTGATGCCAATGGTTTTACAGTACGCAGCTGCCACTAGATACTAATGACATTTTCACTGGGCAAGTTGCATTTCCCAGCCTTGTTTCTGTATATTTGATTGTCTTCAGTATTTTATGTGAGTTGTAAACACACTGGGTAGAAACAACTCAATAAATGGCAAACAGTAAAATGAATACTAAAAAGTTATAGTCTCATAAAATGAGAACGAGTGGGGCCCCTCTCCCAAACAGAAGTGAGCCAGGGATATCAGGATTTTATGAAAATGCTGGATGGCTGCTACTTTCCCTTAATATAGTCTTTCAGTCCCAAACTTGTTGTTTTTGTAATTCTGCCTTGCAATATGCAATTCTCTTTCCTTCTACTCACCTTCTCAATCACTCTAGGAAACATAACCATTCATTTATCACCGAGGCCCAAAATCTTGGTGCCATTTCTTACTGCTTTCTCTTCTCCCCACTATTCGAAAATCTATCAAAGTCTTTCTGCTTTTTCCTTTTTTAACATTACCCGTCTCTAATGAATCTTAAAGACCAGACCTTTTGTAATTGTGGAGAACTGGAACGTTCAAGGTAAATCATAATTCATTTGGTGAGATTATCTCCAGTCTTATTTTGTAAATCCATGTATGACTGCAGCCATATCCAGAAATTTTATAAAGGATGTTAACCCCCAACCCCAATAAATTATAATGTAAAATACAAATATAAAGTATATCACACTTTAAAAAGAATTCTACATGTGTGAGGAGGTAGGGAAAAATCAAAATCTCAGCAATAGCAATTTCAAGACTCTCATGGGGCTCTTGTCTGACTCTTCCTATTCACTCAGCCTCTTTTTATGGTTTTCTGCTTTGTTCACTGTAACACCATACCCTGCAGTTTTCACTATAAGCCTACCATTGTCACTATCAGGGAGTATGTGGTTTTATCATCTACCTTTTAAGGAAAAGTTTTTACTTTTAGAAAGGCACCTTACTGATAATTATTTTCTCCAACCTAATGTCTTTTTTTCTATTTTCATTTATGGTTCTGATTTTATGTATGTATGTATGTTGAGACGGAGTTTCACTCTGTCTTGCCCAGGCTGCAGTGCAGTGGCGTGATCTAGGCTCACTGCAGCCTCTGCCTCCCGGGTTCAAGCGATTCTCCTGTTTCAGCCTCCTGAGTAGCTGGGACTATAGGTGTGCACCACTACTCCCCGCTTATTTTGTGTTTTTGGTAGAGATGGGGTTTCTTTTTTTTTTTTTTTTTTTTTTTTTTTTTTTGAGACGGAGTCTCGCTGTGTCGCCCGGGCTGGAGTGCAGTTGCCAGATCTCAGCTCACTGCAAGCTCCGCCTCCGGGGTTTACGCCATTCTCCTGCCTCAGCCTCCCGAGTAGCTGGGACTACAGGCGCCCGCCATCTCGCCCGGCTAGTTTTTTGTATTTTTTAGTAGAGACGGGGTTTCACCATGTTAGCCAGGATGGTCTCGATCTCCTGACCTCGTGATCCACCCGTCTCGGCCTCCCAAAGTGCTGGGATTACAGGCTTGAGCCACCGCGCCCGGCCGAGATGGGGTTTCAACATGTTAGCCAGGCTGGTCTCGAACTCCTGACCTCAGGTGATGCACCCGCCTCGGCCTCCCAAAGTGCTGGGATTACAGGCGTGAGCCACCACGCCCGACCTCTCCATGTGATTTTTGACCTAAAGGAACTATTTTTAATATTCTGAGGAGTAATCCTATTTAAGTCACGTATAAACAAGTTGTGCTAAATTAAAAACTTTTAGTTCCATTTACTTCTTCATTTTAGTAGGTAACTTTGTGATCCAAACTCGGATTGATGATCCTATTTGAGTCATTCAATCCAAACCTTGGTAGGAAAATCTGGTTCCTCTCTCTTCCCGTAGCTGTGGTGGATCATGTTTCCAAAGATGGCTGCCACAGTATCTCTCATCCCATATGTTATTTTGCAGTGTGACTGTGCCACTCCCTCATCAAGAAGTAGAGTCTAGATTCACTCCCTTTGAATCTAGACTGGCCTATGACCTATTTTGAGCAATATAATACAATCTCCAAGGCTGGGCCTTAAAAAGTCTTCAGCTTCTGCCTTCATGTCTTAGAGTGTTCTTTCTTGGAACCATCTGCCAAGCTGTGAGGAAGCTCCAGAGCCGTTTGACGAGACCTGATGGAGGATAACCGAGGACTTTGGCCAGCAACCCTAGCTGAGCTCCCAGGTGGAATGTGAATGAGGCCATTTTGAGTGTTCCAGCCCACTGGAGCCCTAGCCAACACTCTACAAACTAGAACTGCCTGATCGACCCACAGAATCATAAGAAATAATAAACTGCTGTTTTAAACCAGTACATTGGGAGGTGGTTTGTTATGCAGCAATACCTGACTGAAACACTGGGACTCCTTTACTCAGCTTGGTTTTGAGGCCTTGCACCACGTTCACTTGCTCACCTTATCACCCTCAAACCTCTGCAGGGAAATACAACTTACTTTCTGGGTTTTCACAATCATTTTAGCTCTATGGACAAAGTGGTTCACTCATCAGTAACTATGAAAGTGGCCAAATAATGATCACAATACTAATTAAGACTTTTTGAATGCTTATGATGTGCCAGGCACTGTTTTAAGTATAATATATTTATTCACATATTTAATTTTTAGAACAACTTTTTGGCTGAGAAAGACAGGAATCACTTCCAGTGCTTTCCAAAGCAGCATTCTCTTAGTCTTAAGTCAGGGAAGGCCTTCAAATTACTTTCAGTAGAAGAAGATTTAAAGGAATGTTTCTGTTTAGGGTTTTTCAGTCTAAACAATTTTTAGAACAACTTTTTCGAGCTAGGCAGTATTATTTCCATTTTACAGATAAAACAACTAAGGCACAGAGAGGCAAAGTGACTGATAAAACAGTAAATGGGTCAAATCACCATCAGAACCCAAGCATCAGACCCCAGAGCCACATGCTTAGCTACTGTGATGTCCTGCCTCCCATAAATAATGTCTCAAGCTTATTTTATTTTTTTTAAAAAACCTTTTTGAGTAAGGATCTTGCTTTGTCACACAAGCTGGAGTGCAGTGGTATGATCATGGATCTCTGTAAACTTGAACTCCTGGGCTCAAAAGATCCTCCTCCCTTGGCCTCCCAAAGTGCTGGGATTATACAGGTGAGCCACCATGCCTGGCCCTACTTGAGTTAAGGAAATTCTCTAAGGCTTTGATTGCCTCCTTCCTTTATTCTAGGTTCCAGGCTGTGTCCCATGCTCCAGTTACATTCAGAAAACTCTAATGATAGAAAAGTCTAAATTGACTATTTCTACATTCACAGTTCAGGGTAGGATAGAGTGTTTGCCTGGTTTTCCCAGGTTTCTCATCCCTGTGTGGCCACCACAGAGGGCAGCAGAGTGACAGGCTGAGGGTGCAGAGGGGGCAGAGAAGCAGAACTGATGGAGGGCCCAGGCAGGGCAGGGGTGGGCGGAGCTATCTACACATCTCAGGCATGAGAGCTAGGCGGGAGCTCAGCCACAACTCTTCAATCACCCATTGATGGAGAGGGCAGCTTCTTCTAATAGCATGGGCTGTGGCTGCCAAAACTGTGCCATCTGACTTGAAGGGGAGGAAAGTCTCTGTGCTTGCTACGCAATTGCAATTGCAGCCTTAAGGCAAGCCCCCCATGGCCTTCAGATCCCTCCTAGGCGGACATCCTGGAGCTGTCACTGCAAAGCGTGTGATTTTGCTTCAAGCAGCCCTTGAAGTTCTCCTGCTTCCTATTTGCCTGATAACTGCCCCAAGGACTCTGAAGGAAAATTTTAAACGCTAATTATAAAATTCAGTAGGCCTGCATTCTTAGGTTGAATTAAGAACAAGGCCTTTGGAGACAGACAGCCCTGGGTCAGAGTTCCGTCTCTGCTGCTTAATTGCTGTGTGGCCTTGGGAAAGCTGTTTTATTCTCAGATTCTCAGTGTCCTTGGCTGTAGAATGGGTTAGTGATATTTACCCTGTGTGCTTGTTGTGAGCAATAAGTAATCCTATAGTCAAAACCCTTGGCCTCATATGTACCAGGCAACCATCAGGGTAGCTATTAATTACAAACATAGAATATATTGTGAATCTATGAGACCATTAACATACCATGTAGTCTTAGCATGTAAGCTGCAAAGGGTAAAGCTGGTGTTTCATGCTCTGCTGTACAATGTTTGCTGAGGAAGAAAGACAACCTGTGATCTGTTTTAGAAAAATGCTATCTTTTAATCGCTTCTCGTTTTACTTTCTTATTTTAGTTTTGTACTTTAAATGCTTTGGAGCATTTAATAGCTCTTCTGCTTTCAACTTCTATAAATTCACAACTTCTATAAATGTAAAAAGTGTCTGAATCTTGATTAAATGCTGTTAATCTGAGGCTTATGGGTTTCCAGGGGTCCGTGAACTTTTTGAAATTGCATGCAACATTGTTTGTGTCTACACATATGTGCATTTTTGAGGGGGAATGATTCATAATTATCAACAGACTCTCAAAGGATTCTGTGGTTGGACAAAAGATGGAAGAGTCCTTGGACAAAAGACTGAAAAACCCTAAACAGAAACATTCTTTTAAATCTTCTACTGAAAGTAATTTGAAGGCCTTCCCTGACTTAAAACAAACTGGATGCTGCTTTGGAAAGCACTGGAAAAATGGATCCTGTCTTTCTCAGCCAAGGACTGGTCTCTTTTCTCCAATGTGTCCCTAACAGAGTGGTGAGGCTGGCTGTTCCCACCAGTACAGGTAATGTGGTAAAGATAGGACCACGTGGACAAAGAGGTATTGCCTTCTCTAATTACAGCTAACAAAGACCCAGGCCTAACCTCAGCTGCACCTTCTGTCTCTGGGAAGTCGCTATGGAGTAGACCTATAATTAGGATTAGGTACCTGAAACATAATTCTCAGGATGATGAATCTCTAAATTATGTCCCCAGAGACATACCTGAGGCAAAACCCTGAGGGCTGTTGACCATAAGAGGGTGTGTGTGGTATTCCACATTCAGTGGGGATTTATAAATGAGGACGGTATCACTCAGAAGGGGCAGGTGTCCAAGAGGCCCTTTTGACTTCTGCAATGGGGCCTGACAGCCTGTGAACTGAGCTCCATAATTTATGCCTCTGGCATAGAATCTGTGCAAAGCAGGAATGGCCACATCAGCATTTGGGGATTTAAAGCAGCGTTGTTTGTTTGTTTTTTTTTTTTGAGACGGATTTTCGCTCTAGTTGCCCAGGCTGTAGTGCAATGACATGATCTTGGCTCACTACAACCTCTGCCTCCCGGGTTCAAGCGATTCTCCTGCCTCAGCCTCCTGAGTAGCTGGGATTACAGGCTTGCGCCACCACGCCCAGCTAATTTTGAATTTTTAGTGGAGATAGAGTTTCTCCATGTTTGTCAGGCTGGTCTCAAACTCCCGACCTCAGGTGATCCACCCTCTTCGGCCTCCCAAAGTGCTGGGATTACAGGCGTGAGCTACTGTGCCCGGCTAAAGCAGCTTCTTTTATCCACAGACCTCTTCCCCAAACTGTAAGGAGGATTCAGCTCATTGATTTCACTTTATTTTAAAAGAAAATAATTGTTGATGTGTTAAAGTAAATGAAAACACAGTCAAGGGGGAGTGTAATTGAAAGTAATTTAAGAGTTCAATGGTTGATGACTATTTTCTCAGTTATTATGGTATCACTTTATTAACAGGAAATTCATAAATTAAGAAGTATGCAATATAAACCTTGTGGAATATATTAGGGAAACGTTTTTGATCTACGCAAGTAAATTGAGATAGACTGGGTGCACCTGTTCCTAGTCATGCCCAGGGAATATGTGAAACTCTGGCACAGGATGAACGTCTGTTGGTGTCAGCACAACAATAAGGAAACAAAGTTGGCAGTGGGGTGGGGAAGTGTTTGGTGGGCCGGAGCCACCATCTGCGGCCAGCTCCCAGCACGGCTGTATGTTCGGATACCCATCAACCAGGAAAGGGAGTCTAAGGCCTCCAGATGATTTTCCCCTTTCACAAAACCGTTGTAAAATAAAATACAAATCCTTCCTGAATGTTCCTAGCTTTTCTTCCTTTCGGAAGTTTTCAGTCAATGGGAAACAAAGCCTTATTCAAAGGATTAAAGCCATAGTCATTCTATTGTTTGGGGCTTCAATAATGTGGCTTTCCTTTCACAGACAGAATTTTCAATTCACAGATCATCTAAAAAACAGGAAATTTTGGGGAAACGTGCTTATGATAACAAACAAGGGATCTATCGTGTGGTAATAGAAGTTTATACAAAGAGGCATCCGATTTTAAGATTTTTTTTTTTTTTTTTTTTTTACTGTTCTAGGCTTCTGGCTGCATTCTAGGGAGATCATTTCTTAAAAGAAATAGCCATATGGCTTATAAGGTAAGACTACTCAGTTCCCACCCCAACCCCCAGGAGAGTATGGAGGAAGGGAAGCAGACTCTGGCTATATTTTTATGGCTGCACTCCAGGCAGCACTGCAGAGGCAACAGCGAGGCTCTGAAATGCCTTCTTCCCCCGTTATCCTCAGGCCTATGTTTCCCTCTTACCCCACCCAAGTCCTGGGCCCTTACATGGCAGAGGAAGGGAGAAGGGTCAGCAACATTGGTTAACAGGAATAGAGAATGTTCGAGGAAGGCAGTGGCAGGCAATAGCCACAGAGAGTCATAGAAGGTTAAAGAGGTTGTGGAAACAGTCACTTGTTTTGCAAGCAGTTCTAGTGGGGTTTAAGAAAGCAGCAGCACTTAACTGTGAGCAGACAAACTCACTTTGGAAACCTATGCAGCCACTTCTGAGTAAACTATTTTATTTAAGTTCCTCATTTCGGTGACAATCTTTTAATCCTTTGAGCTGTATGCTGAAAAGGACACTATAGATCATCCTGAAAGATAATTTTTAGTGTCCATGGTTCCCTACCATGATGATTTTTTCCTCGGCGCCTATCTTCCCCCATTCCCTTTACCTTTTATTCATACTTTTCCCTGATTGAAGGAAGATGGAGTCTATTTGCTTCCTAGCATCTTCTGTGGCTCTTCGTACTGAAAGTGTGATCTGGATTCCAGCAGCAGAACAGCAGCATCTTCTTATGAGAAGTGCAGAATCTCAGGCGCCATCCTATGACTACTGAATCACAATTAGCATTTTAACAAGATCCTTGGCTATTTGCACGCACGTTAGTTTAGGAAGGCCTGATCTGTACGGATCTGCCCCACTAGTTCCAGTCCCATTAGTCTTTCTCGTTCTGGCCTCCAAGCCTTTGTACTTGCTGTTCTCTCTGCCTGGAGTGCTCTTGCCCCATCTAGTATGGCTGACTCTTTTATTTCAGCTTAACTGTTACTTCTGGCCGGGAGCGGTGGCTCATACTTGCAATCCCAGCACTTTGGGAGGTGTAGGTGGGCGATCATTTGAGCTCAGGAGTTTGAGACCAGCCTGGGCAACATGGCGAAACCCCGTTTCTACAAAAAATACAAAAATTAGCCAGGTGAAGTGGCACACACCAGTGGTCTCAGCTACTCAGGAGGCTTCAGAGATCCTGTCTCAAAAAAAAAAAAAAAGTTACTTCCTTTGAGGATGCTTTCCTGACCCCTCTATATGAAGAACTACCCCCAACCCAGCTACTCTCTATTCCATTACCCTGTTTTATATTATTATGGCACTTACTGTTATCTGAAGTAATTTTATTCTTTCATTTTTGGGTCTACTTTATTCAGGGTTGTGTGTCCAGTGTTCAGAAGAGTGCCTGGCACATCAAAGGTGCTGAATTAATGTTTATTGGATAAATGAATACAGTTTTGGGAATCATGAACTTTGAGAACCTAGGCCCAGACAATTCTAAGGTAAAATATGTCACCCTCTGAACCAGTCTGACAGCTTTCAGTTGATTGACCTGAGACCAGTGCTTCTGGGTGCCCAGATGAGAATATCAAACCTGGTCCCCTGAGCAGTTGCATCAATATCTCCTAGGAACTTGATAGAAAAGCAAATTCTTGGGCCTTTACCACAGACCTACTGAACCAGAGATCTTGGCAATAGGGTTCACCAATCCATGTTTTAAGGAGCTTGCCAGGTAATTCTGATGCACTGTCCCACACAATACCAACATCTTGCCAGTATGGAGAACCCACAGTATTCAAGGCTCTTTTACATGTATCACTGTTGTTCTGGACTTCATAAAAACCCTGAGAATAGGCATGGCAGGTGTCATTATTTCCCCTTTATAGATGAAGAAATTGAGCCCTAGGAAATGATTCCATTTGTGCTGGTAATGCTTGCTTTATCAGAATCACTTGGAATGCTTGTTTAATTGCAGATACCTGGGCTCTACCCTAGACCTACTGAATCAGAATCACTGGGGCTGGGGCTCTGGAAAAGAAAAAGAAAAAAGAAAAGACAAGCTCCCTAGGATATTCTAAAACTTTTTAAAGTTTGAGAACCAATTGCAACAGGAAACAGTGGAATAGATATCAGAACTGATAGCCCCTCATTCCTAAGGCGTGCTCTTGGAGAGTCTTGAGAAGAGTAAGTACTGATAAAGAATGACACTGACCTTTAATATCTTGTAGTGAAAATAGTTAAACCGACCTGGCAGTAATTCTTTTACCTTTATTAGACCCTAACCCTACTTGCTACTGTTGTAAACAGGGAGAATCAAACTCTGTAACAATGGACTGTTTCTTTGTCTATAATTTAGTTGTGTATAGAACCAACTAAATGGCCATCAACTAAGGTGTGGCAGGGTTTCCTGGTTAGTTTGTGATACAGGAATTTTTATTTATTATTAACAAAAATTTTTTTTTTTGAGACAGGGCCTCACTGTGTTGCCCAAACTAGAGTGCGGTGGCACCATCTTGGCTCACTGCATCCTCACCCTCTGGGGGCGATCTTCCAACTTCAGCTTCCTGAGTAGCTGGAACTACAGGAGTTCACCCACACACCTGGCTAATATTTTTTTTTTTTTTTTTTTTTTTTTTAAGATGGAGTCTCACTCGTTACCCGGGCTGGAGTGCAATGGCGCGATCTCGGCTCACTGCAACCTCTGCCTCCCGGGTTCAAGTGATTCTTCCGCCTCAGCCTCCTGAGTAGCTGGGATTACAGGCACGCACCACCATGTCAGGCTAATTTTTGTATTTTTAGTAGAGACGGGATTTCACCATGTTGGCCAGGCTAGTCTCGAACTCCTGACCTCAGATGATCCACCTGCCTCAGCCTCCCAAAGTGCTGGGATTACAGGTGCGAGCCACCGTGCCCAGTCCTGGCTAATTTTTAAAAAACATTTTTTTTTGTAGAGACTGAGTCTTGCCACGTTGCCCAGGCTACTCTCAAACTCCTGGGCTCAAGGGGTCCACTTGCCTTGGCCTCCCAACATGCTGGAATTACAGGCGTGAACCACTGTGCCCAGCCTAAAATCAATAACTTTTAAAAATACTCCTCCAAATGGGCAAATAACTCCCAAATCTCTTCTCCTGCCCCAGCTCCCCCAGCTCCAGGCCTACACACTGAACTGCATATGGAACAGTTCTCTTCTAGATGATCTGCGGGCAACTTCATCTCAGTATGTCCAAATTTATTACTTTCTTTCCCACCCCATCCATTCTTCTTGCTGGTTACACTCTATCAGCTAATGACTATATGTATCACCCACTGTGTCATCTTAGCCAGGAATCTAAGCAGTTTCTGGATTCCATCCTGTCTCTGGATAGCTAACCAGTCATTTCATTGTACTCCTTAGATTGCTCTCAAATCACCACCCCTTACTTCATCTCTTTTCAACTCCAGCTCAAACCCTCATCATCTCTTGCTTGGGATGCCACGATGTCTTCCAAAATGGTTCCTTCATCGGTGCTTCTAGTTTACCTCATTTCTCCTCTTCCTTCCTTTTGGCTCTATGCTTCAGTGCTATCAAACTGCTTTCACTTTTTAAAAAAAAGAGTTTTCTATTTTAATTTCTGAGACACATGACACATCTATGTCAGTGTTAGGTCTGGGAAAGTTTCTATTACCTTCACAAGGCAGAAAGGACCCTTCTCTCTGGCAGTAAAAAAATCAAGAGAAGAGAGCTTCAGGGAGTTCAGTTGCTACCCAGCAGAAGCTTCAATTTCTAACAAAACTGTGAGGTTTCAAATAATGAAGGGGAACTTCACCCCAAGATGGTACTTACTTGGGAACATTTTCCTTCAGCTTTCCCTTGAAATATTCAAATATTCAATTTCTTTCTTTCTTTCTTTCTTTCTTTCTTTCTTTCTTTCTTTCTTTCTTTCTTTCTTTCTTTCTTTCTTTCTTTCTTTCTTTCTTTCTTTCTTTTCTTTCTTTTTTCAAGATAGGATCTTGCTCTGTTGTCCAGGCTGGAGGGCAGTGGCACAATCTCGGCTCACTGCAACCTCTGCCTCCCAGGTTCAAGTGATTCTCCTACCTCAGCCTCCCTAGTAGCTGCAACTACAGGCATGCGCCACCACGCCTGGCTAATTTTTGTATTTTTAGTAGAGACAGAGTTTCACAATGTTAGCCAGGCTGGTCTCGAACTCCTGACTTCAGGTGATCTGCCTGCCTGGGCCTCTTGAAGTGCTGGAATTACAGGCAGGAGCCACCGCGCCCGGCCTCAACGACTTTCTTTTCCCCATTAGGATTACCTCCATTTTGGGCTCTTTTTGAGGGAGGAGGCACTGCATTCTCAGTCTAAAGCTGCTTTCCCTTCTCGGTGATGTTTTCTGCTTCCATGCCTTTGCACGTGCTGTGTCTGTTCTATTGATTTTCCTTTTCCCATCTCCCGTGTATGGCAAACTCCCTCTTGTTTTTCATGATTCTGCGCAAGGGTTCTTTCCTGTATGAAACCCAAACTGTCTACATGGAGAGACATCTGGCCAGCCCCCGCGTTGTTCCAGCCATCCCCAGTTCAGGCACCAGACATGTGGGTGAAGAAGCCATCCTAGATGCCCAGCCCCAGCTACCATCTGATGCAACCACACTGCTCACCCCGAGTGAGAACTGCCTGCAGGAGCCTAGTATTATTCTCTCTCACAGAACCATGGCAGGGAATAATAAATTGTTGTTGGAAGCCACTCTGTTTTGTGGTGGTTTGTTAGGTGGCAGTAGGAAACTAGAACACCATAGCTTTTTAAATTTTTTTTTATTTTTTTTAGAAAATAACTCGATATTCATAAGCAGAGCTTTTTAAGCTGCTTTTATTATTATTCCCTTTATATGAGTGCATTCTGCAACATAAGGAGATTTCTATCTCAGCCCTGAACAAGATTTATGATCTTGGTCAAGTCTCTTTATAATAATGTCACAGAACTTTACTTGCTTCAATTCTAATATGAAGGATTGAACTAGTTAATCAGTAAGATCCATTCTAGTTCCATAATTGTGGCATTCCCTTCTAACTATCAGGGAAAAATTGACTTATTCTTGGTTAAGTTGCAGCTTGCAGTAAAGTTTTACGGGCGCGAGAATTTTCAGCGAGGTAGTGAATGTCAGGAAAGTACTGACTCAGCACAATGCTTGCTCTCTGTTAGCTGGGAACAAAAATGAGGAGCAACCATAAATTTAATCCTTTAGCTCCTTCTCCCTGCAAAATCAGAAGACGTTTTATCTGTAACAAAAGACTTGAAAGAGGATTCTCACTTTTTCCCTTAAAATTTGTTACTCAAGTCTGTAGGTAACATCAGGATTTTTGACAGAAGATTCAGATTTGCATAGTTGACTCAGTCTCCGGAAGATCCCTACACTCAAATTCTAAGTTTAGGGCAAGTGAACTGAGTGATTCCTAGAGGAAATAAACTCTTGCCTGAGAACAACAGCTGAAGTAAAATCCCATAAGCCAGGAAAACAGCCACACAATTACAGTAACAGGTGGTCAGTTTCAAAACAAATTTCAAGGTCTGACTCGCCTGGCACCTGCTCTAGAACCACAGACAGCAGTTTGACACTGTCTGGGTCCAAGTTAGGTCACTCCCGCCACGCCATAAGGAAGATTAACTACCTTTATTAGCAGAGCTAAGTCATGGTAGGTTAGAGGACTGCTTCTCTGTGGCAGTAACCCCTGTGTTCCCTGTCTGAGAAGAGGGAATGAGAGAGAATTTGGGAACTGGACAGCACCTTGCAGATTAACCATTAGGTTGATGCAAAAGTAATTGCAGTTTTTGCCCGTAAAAGTAATGGCAAAGTGAAGCTGAGGGGAGCTAAGCGGAGATTTGCTCAGAATCACATGACCTGCAGAAGCAGAACATCCTACCCCCATTTTATTGTGAAAAAATTCAAACACACAGCAAAGTTGAAAGGATTTTTACAAGGCACAGCTTTATACGCTGGATATACGTAGAATTCCTGGATTCTACTGTTAACATTTTAATGAACTTGTTTATTTTCTAACTATCCCTCTATCCATCCTTCTATCACCTTATTTCCTGGATGCCTTTCAAAGTGAACTGCAGACATCTGTAGTCCTTCCCCTAAAGCAGCATAGTGTTTTTATTATCATTTGATAATTTAATACCTCAATTTTATATACACTGTGGAACCAGGAAACATTATAAGAAATCACTGGACCCCAAAAATATAAATTAGCCTTGGCTAGCCTGAAAGAGAACCCAATTTCCTAAGGTCCTAACTTTAAGGCACTTGAGGATTCTTACTAAGAGCAAATTCCAGAGATGACACAAACTAGTCAACACACATCAGTGCCTATGTTTTTCCCTCCTCCTGGGATCCTGTCCTTTCCCCTTCCTGCTCCACCTGTTGAAATCCTCTCTTCATTCCTCCAAGAATGATCTCAGATGTCTGCAAGGAACATAAACCACTGTTACACATGTATTGTTTTAAGGAAAAAAGTTATTTAAGAAGTCTGAACTGTCACCTCCTTCCCAATCCCTTCCTAAACCCTGAGTTTTAACTTTTCTCATGTTAATGTCCATAAACTTTCATTGCTATTTTTCGTCCCTCATTCTACCTTGTTGCAGTTTAGTGTTTTATTTGTTTATTTATCACAACTACTGCTCTTCCTCCTAATAATACTTACGGTTAATTTCTGTTTAAGGGACTATATCTTAAGATTTACTATGTGTCTTCTGCAGTTCTTCGCATAGAGTCAACGTTGAAGGACAAGCAACTTCAAATTTCCAAGCAACAAAATTATGTTCGGGTGGTTTTCTGAAAGCGAGATCTTAAGAACCACCTGTATCAGAATCCCATGAAGAGCTTGTTTAGTGTGCAAATTTCTAGATTGTACCCCCTCAGAAATGCTCATTCAGGAGTTCCTGTTCTTTGCAGGGACATGGATGGAGCTGGAAACCATCATTCTTAGCAAACTAACACAGGAACAGAAAACCAAACACCGCATGTTCTCACTCATAAGTGGGAGCTGAACAATGAGAACACATGGACACAGGGAGGTAAACATCACGCACCGGGGCCCGTCGTGGGGTGGGAGGCAAGGGGAGGGAGAGGGTTAGGACAAATACCTAACGCATGTGGGGCTTAAAACCTAGATGATGGGTTGATAGGTGCAGCAAACCACTATGGACATGTATACCTATGTAACAAACTTGCACATTCAGCACATGTATCCCAGAACTTAAAGTAAAATATAAAATAATAATAAAAAAGGAATGCGCATTCAGGAGTTTTGAGGTGGGGGTTCAGGAGGCTGCAGCCTTAACAATTACCTCTGGTGATTTTTGACACAGGTAGCACAGCAGCCAGACTTGGAGAGATTTGTTCACAGGTCTGCATCACCAACTTTACTTTCTGTTAGGCCTTTAATCACTTTTTTTTTTTTTTTTTTTTTTGAGACAGTGTTTTGCTCTATCACCCAGGCTGGAGTACAGTGGCATGATCTCGGCTCACTGCAATCTCTGTATCCTGGGTTCAAGTGATGCTGTCTGCCGCAGCCTCCTGAGTAGCTGGGACCACAGACATGCTCCATTATGCCCAACTAATTAAAAAAATATTTTTAGAGACAGGCTGGTCTTGAACTCCTGAGCTCAAGCCATCTGCCTGCCTCTGCCTCCCAAAGTGCTGGGATTACAGGGGTGAGCCACTGCGCCCGGCCTTTTAATCACTTTTAAACCAGCAACCCTAATCTGCCTGTCCCTTGAATGGATCTGGATAAAGGTGTGGCAAACAAGCCTCCTGTCATGGTGGGGTGTGACAGTCACGGCATTACCCCTTCACCACATCATGTGCTGCCAGTCACCACTTCTGCTGTTGCCACCAACCCCCGCGTTTCCCTTTATCACTTCCCCCTTGCCACCACCAACGGCCACTGTCCCTCTGCTCCTCACCCTCCATAGCTGAGTCAGATCCAGCATTGGGCCCTTGAGGAAGAAGCCACTGTGGAAGGCGGGATGAGGGTGTTCCCATTCTACACTCACAAGCCCACAGCTGGGAGCAGAAGCACACCTAATTCTGACCCTGGCTTCTGAAGAAGCTCTGCAAACCTGGCTAGAAAGTTGGGCCTGTGGTTTGAGGTTCCTGCTGCCTTTGATTTTACAATGAGTGGAAATTGAGGTTGAGTAATAGGTCTCTTGCCCAAGTATTAGGGGCCACCACAAAGCATAGAGCAATGAAGGCAGGAGCTGATGACATGTGGTTGGTTCCCCCTCTAGGCCAAGTATCTCTGTATAGGGAAGGCGGACATGGCCATCTCCACGGTTTGGTCTTAGTGGAGTATCTTATATATACTGAAATTTGTTTTTGTTTTCAGGTGCTTAAAGGATAATACCAAGGAAAACTACAAGTGGGGGCAGTGAATGGCCAAAATGCCTATAATACCGGCACTTGAAGCCAGGAGTTCGAGACCAACCTGGGAAACAAAGCAAGATCCTCTGTCTAAAAAAAAATTTTTTTTTAATTAGCTGGGCATGGTGGCACATGCCTGTAGTCCCAGCTACTCAGCTACTCGGGAGATTGAGGTGGGTGGATAGCTTGAGCCCAGGAGTTTGAGGCTGCAGTGAGCTATGATTGCACCACTGCACTCCAGTGTGACAGAGCGAGACCCTGTCTCTTTAAAAGAAAAAAAACTATGATTCGGAGTGTTGTTTTAGGAAGCATAACCTGCTTTATGTTTTGAGTTTAATATAACTTGAAATCAGTTAAGTCTCTAAGACAGTGCCAGCCTTGCCATTTTCAGTTCAACATAGATTTCTCTATTACAGTGGTTCGCAAACTTTAGGAGGCATCAGAATCAGCTGGAGGGCACAAAAACACAAATTTATGGACGTCACCCACAGTTTCTAATTCTCTCTCTCTCTCTCTCTTTTTTTTTTTTTTGAGATGGAGTCTTGCTCTATTGCCCAGGCTGGAGCACAGTGGCGTGATTTCGGCTCACTGCAACCTCCGCCCCCTGGGTTCAAGTGCTTCTCCTGCCTCAGCCACCCAAGTAGGTGGGATTACAGGCATGTGCCACCACACCCTGCTAATTTTTGTATTTTAGTAGCTATAGGGTTTCGTCATGTTGGACAGGTTGGTCTTGAACTCCTGACCTCAGGTGATCCACCTGCCTCGGCCTCCCAAATCTCTGGGATTACAGGCGTGAGCCACCATGCCTGGCCTGTTTCTGATTCTCTAGGTCTGGAAAGGGGCCCAATAATTTTCACTTCTAACAAGTGGCAGGATGCTGCTGCTGCTGCTGCTGGTGGTCCAGGGACCACACTTTGAGAAGTATAGTACTGTGTGGTACTTACCAGACCACTTACCATACTTCCTGACTGCCTAATTGTGTCACAATATAGCCATGCATCTCAGGCGTAGCAATTCATTAGAATTACCTGTGAAGCTTTTAAAACATAAGGTTTGGGTGGAATGCTCAGACCCTATCTTAGACCCAGTTAAGCCTACGGCTTTGAGGATGAGGCTTGGGTGTTTTTCAGAAAGATCCCCAGGTGATTCTAATGGATACCGAGGGTTGAGAAACACAGGCATATAGCAAACTCTGGCACTATTCTACCTTAACATATGATTCTCATTTGACAAATACATATTGACCACCTAATATATGTCTTGGAAAATGATAAAGTATGTAAGAAATGGTCCCTGACCTCAAGCGGAGATACATCACATGCCCAAATATTGAAACAAAAAGCTGGTGTGTGGGGTTTGTGCCAATTAGAGGACTAAACCATTAATGAAAACAGAAGGCTGGATGATTCAGGGTAAATCAATGCTGCACTTGATCCTCACATTGTTTGAGGTAAGTTATGTATGCCTCTGCCGCACATGAAACGTATCCCTTTGGTGGGGGAAATTGCTTATTTATTGGTTCATTGAGGATGTTCCAACTGATTCACCATGGTAGGTGTGATTGAACCATGGAAATGACGGAACATTAGATCAATAGCTAGTCAGCTGGTGACTATTCCTTGGCTAAGTATGCTATTAAGGTTCTGTTTCAGAAGTCCCTGTGCTCAATGGAGGCGAACCTTTCCATGGAGAAACACAACATGAATTATGTTAGAAAATACTTCAATCTGGGGTTTTAAATAAACAGTCCTTAAATATGTATAAAAATCTGAAATTATTTTTTAATCAAAGGGAAAAAACAACTGGGTCCAAAAACCAACCATATTTAGCTTAAAAACATATTCTTATTTGCATCCACTAGAATACAATATAATGTAATGATTCGATGACAGCTGGCCCATGAAGGGGAGAGTTTCTAGAAAGGAGGAAATACCCTCTTTGGGTGTTACTTAGGTATGAAGGGTATTATTTAATTCATTGTGTTATTTAATTTGGTTATATCTTTTTTTTGAGATTTTGTTTTCATGTTGGGGGTGGGGAGTTTTTCCAAGAATAAGAAATCTCAATGACAACAAAATATCATTGTTTTTAAGAGAAGGAGATAAATACTTTTTAAACTGTTATATATATTTATTTACATTCAAAAAATGCTGGAGGCATCATGTTAGCAATTGCAGGGGATAACATGAATATGACAAAGCTGCTCTCAAAAAACCACTTTGTAGAAGGGAAAGCTAAGTGTCTATTCCAAGCAAAATATGATATGATACATGCCTTTAGAGAGGAATAAATTTTAATGAGGCTTCAAAGAGTTGGAAGAAGAGGTCAAGGTTCAAAGAGCCTAAGATAAGGCACAGAACTGGGGTTCTGGTACAATGCATTACAGCATGGCCAATTTTCGAAGGCCAGCTGTTCCCAGTCAAACGAAGACTGAAGCTGAGGGCAGGTGCAATCAATGGGAGAATCGGGCCACCCTCTCCTATTTTCCCATAGATGCAGTTTCAAGATCAATAGTTTTACAGTCTCATTTCGGGAAGCCAAATGAAAATGAATCTGAAGCATTCTTTTTAGTTCATTTCATAAGAATAAAATCCAACCTGAAGGATTTTATATGTTGGCTCTATTGCCATTAGTATTTGATGAAGGTGTTTAGCCTCATTAGTAATCAAAGGAATGAAAACTAGAATAAAAATTCAATCATTGTTTTTGGTCTATCAAATTGGTAAAGACTTAAAATGGCCATTAAGCATTGGGGAGGTTAGGAGTGATAGGCTCTCTCCTTCTACCTGTGGAATATTCCTTGGTTCACCATGACTGGAGAACAATCCACATCCTATAGCTCATCAAATCTCCTTCTAGGAATGTATTCCAGAGGAATAGCATGGACGTATGCAAAAATTTATGTACAAAATTATTCATCAGAGCTTTGCTTATTATTGGGAAAAATGACTAAAGAAATAAATGCCTGGCCAGGCGCAGTGGCTCATGCCTGTAATCCCAGCACTTTGGGAGGCGAAGGTGGGTGGATCACCTGAAGTCAGGAGTTCGAGACCAGACTGGCCAACATGGTGAAACCCCATCTCTACTAAAAATACAAAAATTAGCTGCGCGTGGTGGTGTGCACCTGTAATCCCAGCTACTCAGGAGGCTGAGGCAGGAGAATCACTTGAACCTGGGAGGTGGAGGTTGCAGTGGGCCAAGATTGCACCATTGCACTCCGGCCTGGGCGACAAGAGTGAAACTTCATCTAAAAAAAAAAGAAAGAAAGAAATGCCCCAAAACAGGTTAATAAATTTAAAAGGTATTATGCTAGGAAGGGAACAGTAGTGGTCCACTATGCCTGGAAACCAAGCCTAGTGGCTTAGAAAAAAAAATCTTCCAAGTGTTTTAGGTAAGTTAGTATTAATAATTCTACCCAAGGTCAATCCCCTCCCCTCCATTTCCTCCTCTTCAGATATTCTGTGCTCCTGCCAAATAGGACCACTTGCTATTTGTGTCCTGAACTGACCCTATACACTTTCTTGCCTCTCTGCCTTTGCTTATGCTTTCCCACTGTCTCAATGACTTTCCTGAATCTCTGAGGTCTCACCTCTGCAAGACCCAGTTGTGTAAGCCACCTTACATAATGTTATTATGATCTCCCCCTTCCTCACCTGGCCAGAAGGACTTAGTTCCTTCCCTGTATGCTCATAGCAATTTGTTCATTTTCTATTCTTCTCACCCTCTGTTCTGTGTTAGAATTACCGAAATATATGTGTGTGTGTATATATATTTTTTGTTTTGTTTTGTTCCTATTAGATTTTGAACAACTTGAGGGCAGGGGCCAATCTTGCTCAGATTTATACTTCCCAGAGTTATAAGGCATGTTGGGAAAATGATTGTTGACTGAATAAGCGAGTGAGTGAACGCAAAAGTGCACTTGGAGCCAAATGCTCATATTCTCTGCAGACATGGAATAAACTTGACAGAATGTGCTGAAGATGCTCTTTGATTTTTGTGTGGCATGAGACCTCAGGCTGAAACTTCTCATCTGAGCCATTGAGGGGAGCCTCTCATCTCTCCACCAAGAGGGGAGAACAGAATGGTAAACCACACTGCAGTTTTCCCCACTCTCAACCCCTCCCTGTCACCCCAATACTTAGTGGAAGAGGGATAAATTGGAAATTTTACCAAGGGAGAACTGAGGAAGACATTGCAATGAGGTAAGCGCTTATGGTTAAGTTATCAGCTCTTTTACTGTCTCAGCGACAGCACATTTGTCCACAAAATGAAGAGATAAGGACTGTCCATATAGTTGAGGGGCAAAATAAAAATAGAAACAAAGTGTTCTCAGTGGAGAAGAAGGAATGTGAAAGCGTTTTAATGATGCACATTGATTTCTACCCCCCCCCCCCGATTCAATGTACAGCAAAAACTCCATTTATGTTGATGGTGCAAATGCCTTGAGACTGGCCATGAGGAAGTTAAGCTGAACAGCCGAACTACTGTTCAGAATAGTCCAGCCTAAGTGTTGCTGAGGAATTTTCTGTCGCCACTGAGTACAAGTCATACCTACATGTCCTATTATACTTCACAATACACCTGCTGGCTTTCTCGGCCCTTCAGGAAATACCTTTGCTTCCTGAAGAATGCAACAAACAACCCAAAACACCACCAGAGCCAGCCAGCTGACACCAAACTGTGAACTGTTGTTCCCTCTCTGACAGGGTTAGATACTTGAGTGATTAATATTTGCAGATTGTGCTAAGGCCAAGTTCAAAAAAGAAAGTCATATATATATACACACACATATTTTATATATATACACACACACACATATATACACATATGCATGTAGAGTCTATGTAGTACGGATTCTTCTGTGTATGCATGTGTGTATAAATTCTTATATGTATATACTATATTGGCAAAAAGGAGATCATTACTTTTCTTTTTGAAAGTTCCCCAGTGTGATCAAATTAAACCTCACCGATATGAATCCTTTCTGCAGTAAACAACAACAAAAACTACTTTTCACCAACGTTCCTCTCCTGCCAAGTAGCAGTGATTTACAGACCCAACATGTGCGTGAATGGGAAATACTATATTTCCAGACATGGGTAATGAATAACCTCTGAGGGCTTGAACTTTTCTCCGTTCCCACAGACTGTATCCACAGAGCGGTGCTCTTGCCCTGAAAGGAAGGATTTGCCCCGGTTTGGAAGGAAGTGGAATAAATAGAACTGGAAATGGCAAGGTCACCTTTAATATCATACGAACTGCCTATTAACAAGCTTCACAATTGCTTTGTTTCTTCCTCCTCCTGTGCTATAAACAGGCTCAGGCAGAGCAAACTCTTGGAGCACACACAGTGTGGGAAGGAAGCTCTCAGTGCAGCAAGGAAGGAGAGGCTGCAGGCTCAACAGGGCCCATCAGGCACACCAGGGTTACAATTGTGTTATGGTGTGGTGGCCAGGAGGGAAAATGCTTGTTTTTCAAGGAAGGAACTATATTGTCCCAAATTCCTGTATATAAAATATAGGACAACAAGTTACAGTGGGAATATTTAATTGGAGCATGTGCAGTAGCCGGAATATTTGCCTTTCACTTGGCTTTCCCATACTCTAATTAGTATCACATGGTGGCTACATAAAGACAAAAAAGTTATTTTAAGAACCTTCTTCTTAGGACCCTGTTTAGTTGGCATTCCAAACACACAGAGCAAGCTCTTCACTGGCATTCTGCTTGACAGATTTTTCTTTCTTTCTAGGCTCCTTCAGGCACATTCTGTTGGGCTTCCCTCCACCTCCCCACTCTGCTGCTTCCCAGCTCTTTTTGAATTTCTCTCTGTTGAGGAGAGGGAAGACCAGCTAGGACATATGGAAAAGGCACTCACGAGGTTTGGATGACAAAGAGTTAGGCGACAGGTAGATCTGGAATTTCAGTGCCCTGACTTTCAGGAATTCTTAGATAGTGCAATATATAAATCATCCTGGAAGATCTTTTGGGAACAGCACTGTCATTAAAAAACAAACAAACAAAAAACACCAGGCTGGGCCTGGTGGCTCACACCTGTAACCTCAGCACTTTGGGAGGCCAAGGTGGGAGGATTGTGAGAGCCCCGGAGTTTGAGATCAGTCTTGGCAATAAGGCAAGACCTGTCTCTACAAAAAATAAAAATTAGCTTGGCATGGTGGCACATCCCTGTGGTCCCAACTACTCAGGAGGTGGAGGCAGGAGGATTGCTTGAGACCAGGAGGTCGAGGCTGCAGTGAGCCATATTCACACCACTGCACTCCAGCCTGGGTGACAGAGCAAGAACCTGACTCAAAAAATACAAAACAAAACAAAACAAAAAAACACTCTGTCTCTACTAAAAACACAAAAAGTAGCTGGGCGTGGCATACACCTGTAATCCCAGCTACTCAGGAGGCTGAGGCATGAGAATCACTTGAAACTGGGAGGCGGAGGTTGCAGTGAACCGAGATTTCATCATTGCACGCCAGCTTGGGCAACAGAATGAGACTCTGTCTCAAAAAAAAAAAAAAAAAAGCATCTCAAAGAGAAATAATCTCATGTGGCTTAAGTGCGGATAATCAAAGGTAACATAAACCAAACAAAACTGAGTCAGTATTTGTGAATTGTTACTTATCCTTCTGTATGGATTCTGCACATTCAGTCAAGGTGTTTAGGAAAGCCTCCTCCCTACTATTTTGAAAGTGTCATAGAGCGATGAACTGTTTTAATTTCAAAAGTGCAATTAAAAAGGTGTAGGAAAGATACAGTGAGTCTCTAAGGGGTAGAAAGAGAACCCTAAAGGGCAGTTTCTATCACATATAAATTTTGGCTACTTCTTTACAATTCTAGGATGATGTGAGTTCTCACCATTGCAGATAATGGGTTAGAGCCGAGCTGTTGTGGGAGCTGCTAGATGGAGCTAGAGTCGTTAGGTGGCCAACTATTTTGATCTGTGGCTAGCGTGTAATATCAAGAGATTCTGATCTCTGTCTGGTAGATGTGTTAAATTAAGTGTCTGGGGAGTAGACATTGAGGCATCAGTCTAGAAATTCAAACAGATGTGCTCTACTAAAATGCTATGCTAGAATGAGCCTGACCAAGCTAATCATCCTCTAAAGTGCACTGCAATAGACAGAAGACATTTTCTCCCGGACTGTACATGGGGTAGGATCGGGGGAGGATGAGCTCTTTCCTTTGTCCTCTGACCACCTAGAACAGCATGACTAATTTGCTTTGTCTAGCAATAAGAAATCTCACAATATATTTAGCAGCAGGGTTGACATGCACTCACGTTCATTTCATACCTTAATATTTTTTTCACCTTTTAAAAAATATGAATGTAGAGGATCTGGATTGAGAAACTTGCCATGCTTTTCTCTCAGATGTTCTCTTTTCTCTGAAGACAGCAGGACCTCATCCAAAGATATCAGCTGTGCAGTTGTGCTGTTATTTCTTTTCAGGTGACAAAATAGCAAAATGTTCTCCTATGATGATGAAATTCAGATTTATTTTATTTTATTTTTTTGTTTTCCCCTGTAGCTCTGTTTCTGGCAGGAATCTGACACCACTTACTCCTTGGGTAGAAACTCCCCCAAGTCTGAACTATGTGATTGCATGAGCCCTGCTCCTTGTTCATTAAGACTGCTCCTTTGAAATGGAATTGATGAATTTTCAGTGGCTATTTGCAGCATTTGGAATCCATAGGCATCAGGGCTTGATGCATGGCCCTCATCTCTGTGGGCTCCTGTGCAATGATTCTCATCTGTCTTAGTTAGAAAGTGAATTAATCTTGACCTTGGCCTTGGGGTGTGGTTCTCTGCTCTCTTACACATCTTCAATTCACTTTTTTATCAGAAGCACTTGTTTTAAGCCCAGGCTCCCCCAATTTTAATGACATTTAGACATTTGTCTTTAAATTACGTTGCTTCGCTTTTAATCAAAATCTATATTTCTAGTATTATATGTTTCCAGAAAGTTCTCATTCTGGGTTGTAATTGAATTACATGGATCATTAAAGCTTTGAAGGATGCTAATGGGCAGAAAAAAGAGACTTAACAAAAGTTATTATTAGCAATTACAAATCACTTAACATTTCAACATCACTCGTCGGATGTGGGCATTTTGTTGAAAGAGACTTTGTTTTGAACAGTGACAGTGCAGAATACCTATGGAAGAAACAAGCTTCCAACTTGATTTCTATTGTTATATATGCATAGCAAATTATTAATTCTATTCTAATAGGGTAATAGATTTAGAAATACTATTAGCAGAAAACTTGATGTATTAGGCAATACTACATACTACCTTAGTCTAACCACTCAACTGTGATTTTTCATCCGTATTTTCTTGGGATGTAAATAAAATTGATATTGTACAACGAAAATAAAATTGCCCACTAGTCTTGCTTATTCCTTTGGTGGGCTGAAGAGTTAAACCATGGTGAATGGTGTTAGATAGGAAGGTAATGAAAACTTCAGTTAGCTTAGGATTATTCTTACTAGCAAGCATTAGTTAAAAGTTAAATTTAGCAAGTGGTTACCCAAATGTTAAAAGCATTTGAACTGGCTGGGCGCGGTGGCTCATGCCTGTAATCCTAGCACTTTGGGAGGCCGAGGAGGGTGGATTACCTGAAGTCAGGAGTTTTAAGACCAGCCTGGACAACATGGTGAAACCCCATCTCTACTAAAAATACAAAAAATTAGCCAGGCGTGGTGGTGGGCTCCTGTAATCCCAGCTACTTGGGAGGCTGAGGCAGGAGAATCTCTTGAACCCGGGAGGCAGAGGTTGTGGTGAGCCGAGATCACGCCACTGCACTCTAGCCTGGGTGACAGAGTGAGACTCCATCTCAAAAAAAAAAAAAAAAAAAAAGGTATTTCAACCATTCTCTCTGTGCTGCATAAGATATTAATAATAAAACATTACATGACTGAATTTATATTTCTACCTAATTGTATTGAGTTTTCAAATTCTTTTTTGTGTGTGTCTTAGACAGTGGCACATTGAAAGTACTACTTGTCTGAAACCAGCAACAGAAAAGCATTTCAGTTACTCAGAAAGTAGACATGGCTGGAAAAATCACACATAAGTGGTTATTCATGTCAAGTTTAAAGCTCTCAGGTTCTTCTGTCAGGCCACACAGGGCAAATGAGATCAACAGAATAGTTTCTTCCTTTTTTTTTTTTTTGACGGACTCTTACTTGTTGCCCAAGCTGGAGTGAATGCAGTGGCACGATCTCGGCTCACTGCAACCTCCTCTGCCTCCTGGGTTCAAGCAATTATCCTGCCTCAACCTCCCAAGCAGCTGGGATTATAGGCATGAGCCACCACGCCCGATTAATTTTTATATTTTTAGTAGAGATGGGGTTTCACCATGTTGGCCAGGCTGGTCTCGAACTCTTGACCTTAAGTGATCCACCCTCCTTGGCCTCTCAAAATGCTGAGATTATAGGCATGAGCCACTGTGCCTGGCCCAACAGAATGGTTTCTAATAAAAATATTTACTACCACTGCATCCTACCCCATTCCCACTCAGTGTGCCTCTTACTTAAATGGCCGCCTTCACCCAGGCCACTGCAGGGAGGGCACTGACTTGGAAGGAGAGAACACTCACCACTATCTAGCCTTCACTCTGGTTATCAGTTGCACTTGATATGGCTATAGCTGGTATATTGCTCTAACAATGGGAATCATAGAAATTGTTAGTATTGAGTTGCAAGTCATTGATAATGTTTTCCAAGGAATGACCAAGTTCTGTGATAATATATCCACAGACAGGAAAAAATACAAATAAGTTTAACGGCACATAGAAAAATACCATCACCTTGTACTGTTCATTTGGTGCCATCCGGGCATGTAAGGGAGAGAGAAATAAGATAAATTGGGTTGTGGGAGAAGCAAGCAAATAGAGAGAAGTTGAGAATTTGGGAGGGGCCGGTGAAAAAGAAGGTGGAAGGAGGAAGTACAACCAAACCCCGTAGGGTAAGTGGAATTGCTGTAAGAGAGATTTTCTTTTGAATAAAAAATGCGGGTACCTTTTAAGTACAAAAGGAATAGGATAAGAAAGAAAATAAAACACATTGAAAGGTACAATTAACCAAAAAAGGAGGCAGAAGGTAAAAAGACATAAAATGGACCAAGACTATATCAAGTAACTTAAAAAATATTTCTTTAAAATTTTGTTTTGGTAGAGATGGGGTCTCCCTATGTTGCCCAGGCTAGTCTGGCTCAAGTGATCCTCCTGCCTTTGCCTCCTAAAGTGCTGAGATTACAAACATGAGTCACTATGCCTGGACTCAAGTAACTTGTAATTTAGCAGAAAGTTTCTTTTATTTTACTTCTTATAACTTATTCCTTAGAAAAAGGTCCCAGAGTTATGGATTCAGTGGCCAAGGAAATACTCAAAGATAGTTGCCTTCGAGAAGACTTGAATTAAATGACATCTTCCTTTTTCAACTTAACTAGTTTAAGCAAGTTATTTAAAAATTGCGCCACAGTGTATAATTTCCCCCAAATTTCAAGTTCTGTTAAACTACTTCGAGGAACTGAGAGTATATGTTTATGTCATCTGCACACCAGAGTAATTTGTGAAGCCCTGGAAGGGAAATGTGATTTCTGATGGTATCTCAGCTTGAAACACATGAAGCGGAACCAGAGGTCACGCTCATAACCTATCAGGAATTAAAGGAAGTGATTCCACTTGAAAGACCCTAATGTATGTTAAGACTGAAGGAGACAGGTCCCTCCCTGGCTGGGGGAGAAAGGAAGAATAAAGGTAGAGAGATGGCCAAGGGGGAAAACAGTTATTTGCATTGTGCCTGAGTATGTGATTATCCTCTTGTGCCCTAAGTTCTGAATCTGGATGTCATTGATATCCTGTTCCAGCTTCCTCTGAATCTACTAAACTGTTGAAGCCAGAGCTTGCTTCCTGCCCCAAACTCACAGTGTAGGTTAATACGCATTTTTATTGGACTGAGATCTCTGTTGCTACCAAGACTGAAAAGAGCAAGCTGAGGAAAGATGAAATTGACCCTCTGGGAGGCTGACGCCAACCCCAAGGAACGCCATGCTGCACCCTGCAGCCACCACACAGACCTTGCCAGGGAATTCTTCCTTGGCAGCAAGTGCTCGCTTTTGATTATTTGTTTGAAGAGCATAGGCTGGGTTTGGAACCAGCTGTCCCTTCTTTGCTTCCTTAGATCTTGTGTCTACCTCTTTGACTGCTTCTCATGATAGCCAGTCGCTGCTGGCTTATTGGAAGGCAAGTTACCAATGTGCCTTATTAACAGTATGGCTTCTGGAGCCAGCCAGCCTGCGTTTATATACAGGTACTAGATGTGTGGCCTTGGGCAAGTTACTTAACCTTTCTGTGGCTCAGACTGCAGAATGGAGATAATGTCTCCTAGAGCTGCTGTCGGGATCAAGGTTAACATGTGTAACGTGTGCCTGGAACAGTGACTACAATATTAACTGTTAATATTATTATAAATCATCTTTTCCATAAGAATGTGGGAAAAAAGGAAGGGCAAATTTGTATATCCAGTCAGTCCCTAGCATAATAGAATATTCAATGCTCCTTGAATGTTACAGGATAGTTTAGGTAGATTTGGTTTTAGAGCTCTGACCCACTGTTCACTCATTTATTCATTTAGTCCATTATTCAGCAAATGTTTTTTGAACTCCTACTGGGCACTGGGGATCTTGCTAAGTGCTGGGTATAGATGACAAACCAGAAGAAGATCTCTGCCTTTAGGGGGTTTAATGGTGGAGACTATCATAAAAGAATAAAGACAAGAATAAATTTATAATTACAATTTAATTACTTTGAAGGAAAAGAGTAGAGAGCTATGAAAGAAAAGAACCTTTTGTTGTCTTCAAGTCCTGCTGCACAATGGCGAAAAATGCAGGAAGATAGAAAAGAAATCGCATACGTGCTCCTCATATTGTTTTAATAAGTATGGGTGATCAAGGTGGAAATGTCTGTATAACTGATCTTTTACTGGTCTTTCTTATGCTTCGGCTCAATCAACACATAATGCTCTCTGATGCCCATGGCTGGTTAGCTCATTTGGTTAGCTAATGAGGTCAAGGTCAGAGGTCAGCATGGGTCAGCAAGCTTTTCTCTTTTCTGTGGCCAGATTGCACTCTTAACCTCAGCCATCTTGCAAAAGTGAACATTTGGTCATAGGAAAGCTGGGTCAAGAGAATGTGGATGGAGGAGTCCCAAAATTACCACAAATGCAAGCCTCATTGATCACAGGTGTCTGTTGGCATTTTCTTATACTAATGATAGCATGCTATATTTCATTGTTTTCTGTCACTAGAGTACTAGTGCCATTTTTGACCAATGTAGCCAATGATTTCTACAGTTTTTTCCCCAGAAAGGAAAATATCTTTTCAAAATAATCAAACCACTTTTGAACATTATCTCTGATAGAGGGGTGTTGTAGACTGGAGCAGTCTATTTCTGATAGTAATGTAAAAATCACTTGGGGGTCTTTTTACAAGGCAGATTCTGCTGCAGTAGGTCTGGGCCCGTAGGGCTAGAGATTCTGTGTTTCTACTAAACTCCCAGATGATGCTGTTGCTGTGATCCATGGACCACAATGAGAAGAACATGCAACTAAACAGACTATAATAAGTCAAAGCTAAGTCTAGATTTTAGCACAACACATACCAAGCCAAGGCATAGTGAATGTGACCACGAGTGCCACTTGGTGGAACTGTTTATTATTGAGGACACTTCATTGTTTATAGATAAGCTCTCCCCAAACAATGTTGCCTTTCAGTCTTTTTTTTAAGTGGCATCCTGTTTTCCTGGGAGGGGAAGCATAAGGAAGAATTCAATACACTTTCATTTCAGAATATATTAGCTCCAGCTCTTTGAGCATTACACACACACACACACACACACACACACACGTAATGCCATATATGAGCATTGATATATATATATAATGCTCATATGTATATGTAATGCTCAGAGAGCTAATTCCATGTTATACAACATAAAATGTCTTTGAAACACACACAAAGCCTTTGTTTTATGGAGATGATTTTAGTTTCATCTTCCAGTTATGCCACCATATGTGACAAGTGTGGTAAAAATCTTTGTGTCTTCTGTATTTTTTTTTTTTTTTTTGGTAACAAAAGGAGACAGCGCCTTTTCCCACTGCTCAGATGTGGGCCTCAGAAGAGGCCTATTCTCCTGCTGACATGTCTGCCTCACTCCTATTGATGCTATGATGATCATGAGCATGAAGGTGCCAAAGAAACTGCTTCTCTGAGGAAATTTCCATGAGTGTGAAATCACGGGAATCAAAATTGATGGGAAAGTCCCTCCAAAAGTGTGAAAATTGCCAGGATTCTTACAGGGAAAGAGCCTATGATCATCTCCTTCACCATTTAGTCAGATGCATTTCTATTGCTTTTGGAGAAAATTGCCAAGCTCTGTTCAGCGCAAAATGCTTCATTTTTCTTCAAGTATTTGGGTGGATGTATGTTTGTAAAATTTGAATTTTCATAGTTTAGATTATTTAGTCCAGCCTCAGCATTCAACAAGCAAGGACATCCAAGAACAGAGGAATGAAATGACCTTAAGATGTTACATCCAAGTTACAGCCGGAACCAGGATACAAACCCAAGTCTTCTGCTGCTTTCTATTGTACCTCCGTGCCTTGGACCCAGGGCAGAAGCTGAAAGCACATACATTTGAAGAAAAGTTTAGGATTGGCACATATCTTTGTTCCTCAATTTATTTAAGCAATTAATAAACACTCAATTAGCTACTACTATGTGCCTAGCACTGTTTTGCATAACATAAAGTAATTTAATATTTATTCATTAGTTCAGTTTTTCTGTTGGTAAGCTACTCAGAGATGAGTTAGGTGCCTTGGGCTGCTGAGTTAACTCTTGCAGCCCACTTGAGCTATTTATTATAACAAACTTCTGCATGCTTAAAACCTCCACCACTTTTTACTCTTCTGTCTCATCCCCCACACAAATCAGTGGCTAAGATTCTTTCCCAAGTGCCTCTTACATCACTTCTTTCCTTTCTTCATCTGCTTGTCTTGAAGGAAGGCCTTATATTACTCAACTGCCTGGTCTGTGGTTGAGGCTTGGAGCCCCTCCTCCCAGGGATCCCCTATAGCCCTGACTTTCTTTTCTCTTTTCCCTCAAAGCATTCTGGTTTTGCTCCCCTGAGTTTGCTAGGTAACTGAAGCTAGTGTACTATTATTCTCTTAGTTTCCTTCCCATAATTTTTGATCTAGACTCTTCCAAAGTTCTCCTAATTAGTGCTCCTGATCACAGCTTTTCTTCCTCCTATTTGTCCTATACATACCTGCTAAATCTGTGTTTCTACAATGTGGTCATTTGCAGACATGGCCCATCTTGCCTGGAACTGCACCTGAAACACTGCAGCGGTTAATAAGTGTCTCCCTCTTGTTTTTCCCTCTATCCTACACGTACCAAAGCTGGGGGAAGAAGTCTGTAGTGATTCAGTTTCCATATATGTAAAATGGGGGGTAATAATAATACTAACAATTTCATAGGGTTGTTGTGAAAGTTTAGCTATTATTATTAATGAGAAAATGCCAAGCTATGAAATAAATTTTGTTTTCTTCTGATACTTGGTATCATTTCATGTATGCTAGTTTTAGTTATTTTTTAACCAAATGGTAAATATCTTGAGGAGAAGACAATGTGTTGCCTGTTGGGCTTCCCTTTGAAGCCCAGCAATTGCCTAGTATGGGGCTGTGATCTCAGTGGGTACCAGGAGTGTTGTTCATGGGTACCCATGAACAACATGGGTCGTGCCGGTATGGGTCGTGCTCATACCGGCTACCAGCTAGGGACCATGCCCCTCCGTAGGATATCTGTTCTGATGGGTCAGTGCTTGTGCCACGTTGGTTGACAAATATTTGCACATCACCCCTGCTTGACTGATTTATGGTAACTGGAGTTTAGCCTTGACCAACTGAAAAAGTTAAAATAGAGGAAAGGTATACGGGCTTTGACTTTCTCCCTGCCACCCTCGTAATATGAATTGTGTATTAAGAATAAGTTACAATGTATGATTTGAATCCCTCTCATGACCTACCTTACTTCATTGTGACTAGGTTTGTGTTTGTTTGTTTGTTTGTTTGTTTTACAGAGTCTTGGTCTGTCACCCAGGCTGGGGTGCAGTGGCATGATCTCGGCTCACTGCAACCTCTGCCTCCTGGGTTCAAGCAATTCTCCCACCTCTGCCTCCCAAGTAGCTGGGATTACAGGAGCCCACTATCACGCCTGGCTAATTTTTGTATTTTTAGTAGAGATAGGGTTTTGCCATGTTGGCCAGACTGATCTCGAACTCCTGACTTTAGGTGATCTGCCTGCCTCGGTCTCCCAAAGTGCTAGGATTACAGGGGTAAGCCACCGTGCCCAGCCCTATGCCTAGGTTTTAACAGAATATTATACGGAGGGTAGAGGTAATAATTGGAGAAACACAAAGAGATGGCAAAAGGCTGCAGGAGCAAGGTAGACCTGGATTCCCACGCTGGCTGTAGCCAGCATGCACTCCCACCGTTGACCTGCGGATGGCGCTGTGGGTGGAGCCCACACTTGGGGACCCCAGCTGAGGAGGCATTTCACATTGGTAATAGTATTTATTTGTTAATTTTTTTAGAGAGGGTCTTATTCTGTCACCCAGGCTGGAGTGCATGATCATGGCTCACTGCAGCCTCAAACTCCTGGGCTCACGCCATCCTCCCACCTCAGCCTCTATAGTGGCTGGGACTACAGGCTCATGCCACCACAACTGGCTATAATTTTATTTTTATTTTTTCTAGAGACAGGGGTCTCACTTTGTTGTCCAGGTTGGTCTCGAACTCCTGGGCTCAAGCAATCCTCCCACCTGGGCCTCTCAAAGTGCTGAGATTACAGGCGTGAGCCACCATGTAAAGCCTGGTATTAGTATTTAAAAAGCTAGATAGCATATTGTTATCTTCATGCATTCCTCCCTCATTAAGTAAGGATTTCTATCAAATAGCTGATGTAAGAACACTCTTTGTCCATGTTACAATGTTGAAGAAAAATAAACTCATACCTTGGGATGTTTTTCCTTTGGGAGGAGACCCCTTTCAGCTTTTACATTAGGAACAATTGCTTCTTAGTGTGATTTGAAATCTCTTTTCCCACTTCAGCACTGAATTTCCCTGAATCCAAACATAACGCTGAACGCTAGGTTATGGGGTAGCGGGTGGTGAGTTACGTGTAACTCTCTTCAGCGTTTGGGGAATCCCAAAGACTTCGTGCTGCCTCCTCCCGCTGAGTTTTGGGAGTTTAGCAGACACCATAGAAAAACTTCCCTTCAGCCCTCAGGTTTGAGTTCCCTAGCAACGGCAGCCTTAGAAACTTGAGAGAGAGGGATGGGGGTTGGGGAGATGGTTGAGAAAGAGATAAGAAGAGATGACTGAATAGGCCTGGGATTTTATGTGCAGTGCTTAATTTGAAAGTGAGGGGAGCGGGTGGGAAGGACTGCCCAAGCCCGCCGCCAGTGATCTCATAGCCGCCAAAAGGCAAGCGAGGGCCTGGCTGCCAACTGAAAGGAACAAAGGCGGTAGGTGGGTGGAAGTGGCGGAGGGAGGGAGACAACTCGTAAAGGCTGGCGAGGCCCAGAGTTCTGGCCCTGGGAGGGGACGCATCCCAGCCCACAGAGGCTCCGGCCCGAAGAATGGCCTGGCGTGTAATTCAACGCAGGCCCAGTGACCACACTGGAGTTGTAGCCTTTTGTGTTAGCGACAACAATGGAGGGGGAGAAATCAGGCCACAGGCTCGCGGTGCAGACTGGCTGGTGCGGATGTGTCTTGGCCCTGGCGGCAACGTGAGCTGCCTGTCAGGCCGTTGCCCGGCAACTGGACGCCGCCCGATCCCGCCTGCAGAGCGCGCCGAAAGCCGCGGCAGCCGGGTTGAAAGGCAGAGCGGCGTGGTTCACAGGCCGGGTCCGGGGAACAGGAAACAAAGGACAGCGAGCTGAGGCAGGGATTGCGTGGGATCAGGAGAAGGCCTCACACCGTGCGAGGGGGAACATTGGGAACCCCCTTTTCTCAAGGCCCTGAGTTGGTGCGCTCTCTTAGCCTAGCGCATGAACTGCTTGAACAAATACAGCTCTTCCTCCATCTTCAAGTTCGCACAGCATTCCTAGTCCAGATGTTGTATTCCATTGTCTGCCTATTGTGTGAAAGACGTAAATAACTCCAGACAAATAACAAAAACAAACCTTGTTCAAGTGGCCAGCTGAAATTCATTTGTGAGTCAGGAAAATTTTCCAAAGTAGGACCTACCATGCACCTGGTGGATAAACAGGCAGAGGCTCACCATGCAAAAATACATTTGTTAAATGTAGTGTGGTTCCTGGATTGCATCGTGAAACTGGAAACACTGGTGCTATAAAGCCTGTCCTTTGGTTAATAGTAATGTAACAACGTTAATTTCTTAGTTTAGATCCCGAGTCAGCAAGCTTTTTCTGTAAAGGAGCAGAGGAGAGAATCTGGGGCTTGTGGTCCAGATGGTCTCTGTGCAACTACTCAACTGGGGCCACTGTAGAGCTAAAGCAACCAGATACATATATAAAGGAATGAGCATGTTTCTATTTTAATAAAAGTTTATTTTTACATTTATCATCATTATTTTTTTGAGACAGAGTCTTTCTCTGTTGCCCAGGCTGGAGTGGAATGGCAGAGCTCACTGCAGTCTTGAACTCCTGGGCTCCAGCAGTCCTCTTGCCTCAGTCTCCAAAATAGGTAGGACGACAGGCACACTTCACTGCCTGGCTAATTTAAACAATTTTTTTTTGGTAAAGATAGAGTCTCACTGTGTTGCCCAGGTTGATCTCAAACTCCTGGCCTCAAGTCATCCTCCTGCCTCAGTCTCCTAAAGTGGTGGGATTACAGGCGTGAGCCAACTTGTTTGGCTAAAATTTTATTTATGGGCACTGAAATTTCAGTTTCATGTAAGTTTCACATGCTATGACGTATTAGTCTTCTTTTGATTGTTTAACCATTAAACATTTAATACTCTTTGTAGGCCCTACAAAAACAGACAGTGGGCTGGATTTGGCCTACAGGCTGCTACAGCTTGTCATTCCCTGGTTTGAACAAATGAACCAAAGTTATGTAAAATGTTAACATTAGGAGAAATTGATGCAGGATATACAAAAACTCTCTGTACTTCCCTTGCAACTTTCTGTTATCTAAGATTATTCCAAAATAAAAAGCTGGTTTAAAAAAAGTATTTAAGTGGAAAGCTTCTTAGATGGAATGTTTAGAAAGAGATTTGTTGTGGGGAGGGGAGTAAATCAGGATTTGGGGGTGTGTGTGTGTGTGTGTGTGTGTGTTTTGGAGACATGCAGGAATGTTTTTCTTGTTATTTGTTGACATATGGTACTAAGACCTCCCAAATGAAACTCCTTGCTACACCACTGTATTGGTAATCAAGCCATTAACATCAAACAGCCTGAAAACAAAATAGCATTCCAATTACACAGAACTCTTTGACCCTGAGGGTTAGGCGAACAGTTTCAGCTCCCACTGAACCAGGATGGGAAACACTGGAACAAAGAATTAAACTCTTTTTGCTCCAATAGGAAACTAAAAAATTGTTGGCCAGCTCATTTTTAACTACACACACACACAAGCACACACACACACACACACAGTCTTTTTGTTTTCTTTTTTTCTTTTTTTTTTTTTTTTGAGACGGAGTCTCGCTCTGCCGCCCAGGCTGGAGTGCAGTGGCTGGATCTCAGCTCACTGCAAGCTCCGCCTCCCGGGTTCACGCCATTCTCCTGCCTCAGCCTCCCGAGTAGCTGGGACTACAGGCGCCCGCCACCTCGCCCGGCTAGTTTTTTGTATTTTTTAGTAGAGACGGGGTTTCACCGTGTTAGCCAGGATGGTCTCGATCTCCTGACCTCGTGATCCGCCCGTCTCGGCCTCCCAAAGTGCTGGGATTACAGGCTTGAGCCACCGCGCCCGGCCAGTCTTTTTGTTTTCTAATCTGGCTAACATCTATGCCAAACAGCATACACAAGACTTTGATTTACAAACCAGGATCTATATTCTTTCCCAGATTTTACTAGTTGTGTGAATACAAACTTTCCTTTATATTTGTTCAAAAATAGTATGATATGAGACCCACTCCTTGCTTTCCTTCAAATTGGGCTCTTAAACATTTTATCTCAGGCTGGGCACTACCAGTCACTAAGAATGGATGATGATTAAGATCTAGACCTGCTATACAACTTAGTGACTGTAGCTAACAACACTATATTGTGCACTTTAAAATGTGTTAATTGGACAGATCTCATTGCAAGTGTTCTTACAAAATAATAATAATAACAAACACAAGGAAATTTTTGGAGATGATGGAAATATTACATGCGTTGGTTGTGATGATAATATCATAGGTATACGCATATGTCCAAACTCATCAAGATGTATACATTCAATGTGTGCACACTTCGGTATATCAATTATACTTCAATAAAGCTAAAAAAAAAAAAGGACGCTGAGACAGTACAAGGGGGCGCTTAAAGTGCACCTACTTCCCGACTGCAATACTAGGAGGGTGTGGTCTATGGTAGGAAGATGATATAAAAGCTCACAGGTAGCTAATTGGTGTAACCCTGGGCATGGTGGGCCAAGGGAAGCTCAGTAGTGGGTTGATGCTGAAAGTGAAGGAGGGACTGGTGCAGTGTTCCTTGACAAAATGTGAAACAAATGGAAATTTGATTTTAGGAATTTTCCATCACCCCTGCTTTCTAGTTTCCTTTCCTTCTCTCACATTCTCAACTACTCCACATTTAAGACTTTGACATCTCAATCAACTTTTTTTTTTTTTGAGACAAGGTCTCACTCTGTCACCTGGGCTAGAGTGCAGTGGTGCAATCATGGCACACTGCAGTCTTGACCTTCTGGGGTCAAACAAGCCTCCCACCCCAGCCTCCCAAGTAGCTGGGACCAAAGGCACATGCCACCACACCTGGCTATTTTTTTTCTTTTTTTTTTTGAGACAGAGTCTCACCCTGTTGCCAGGCTGGAGTGCAGTGGTGCAATCTTGGCTTACTGCAACCTCCACCTCCCGAGTTTAAGTGATTCTCCTGCCTCAGCCTCCTGAGTAGCTGGGATTACAGGTGTGTGCCATCACGCCCAGCTAATTTTTGTATTTTCAGTAGAGGTGGGGTTTCACCATGTTGAACAGGATGGCCTTGATCTCTTGACCTCATGATCCACCTGCCTCAGCCTCCCAAAGTGCTGGGATTACAGGTGTGAGCCACTCCGCCCGGCCCACCTGGCTAATTTTTAAAAATATTTAATAGAGAAGAGGGGGGGTCTCACTATGTTGCTCAGACTGGTCTTAAACTCCTGGGCTTAAGCAATCTTCCCACTTCAGCCTCCCAAAGTGCTGGGGGATTACAGGCGTGAGCCACTATGCCAGGCCTTAATTGGCCTTCTCAGTTGGAGATGTTTCAGGACCCATTCCTTCAACAGCTATTATCAAGTATGGACTTTCCTTGTGTCAGGTCCTGGACCAGCACCAGGGATATGAAGATAAATTAAACATGGCTTATAGCCTTGAGCATCAAGGGGCTTGGAGTGTAAACAAGGTGAAGTTCTTCAGTGTAGTTGGTGAACACCAGCACCAGAATCACTAGGGATCACAGAAAGACAAATAGTGCATAATGGCACTTATATGTGAAATCTAAATAGTTGAATTGAGAGAAGAGAAATAGTGGTTGCCCGGGGGTGGGGGAAATGGGAAGTTGTTGGTGAAAAGGCACGAGCTTTCAGTTATAAGATGAATAAATTCTGAAGACCTAATATACAGCATGGTAACTCTAGTTAATAATCATGTATTAGATACTAGAAGTTTGCTAAGAGAATAGACCAGTGTTCTCACCATATACAAAAAAGTAGCTTGATTGTGGTAATCATCATAAAGGTATGTTTATGTCAAAACACCATGTCGAATGCCTTAAATATATACATTTTTAAAATACTTCAATAAAGATTAACAAATCATTAAAAAAACCCAGAATCACTGTGGAAGGTTTTATTTACAAATGTTGCCTCCTGGGCCCACCCCACAATTGCTAAATCAAAATCTGCACAGGGCAAGTGAATCTGTATTTTACCAACTCCCTCAAGTGAATATTTTGCTCACTAAACATTTGAGATCCACTGGAATTTGTGAATGGATGTGAAATATCTTAGTTATAATGATGATGTTATGAACTGATTATTATAGAAGCATAGAAGTGGGTGGTGGGGTAGGGTCAAATGGGAAGTTCCCTAAAAATGACACCTGAGGCCAGGTGCGGTGGCTCATGCCTGTAATCCCAGCACTTTGGGAGGCCGAGGCGGACTGATCACGAGTTCAGATCGAGACCATGCTGGCTGACACAGTGAAACCCAGTCTCTACTAAAAATACAAAAAAATTAGCCAAGCTTGGTGGTGGGCACCTGTAGTCTCAGCTACTCGGGAGGCTGAGGCAGGATAATGGCGTGAACCCGGGAGGCAGAGCTTGCAGTGAGCCGAGATCGTGCCACTGCACCCCAGCCTGGATGACAGAGCGAGACTCGTCTCAAAAAAAACAAAACAAAACAAAAATCAAAATGATACCTGAGCCTATTTTAATGAAAGAGAAGACAAGGGTGGGGATGAGGGTGAGGGACAGAATGATAAAGGGAATGGGGGCAGGACACAGAATCCCGAAGTGTGCAAACCCACACTTCCTTCTGTAGCTGGAGTGTAAGGAGAAAGGAGGAACGACTCGCTGATGGTGACTTTCAAGCACTGTGATAGACAGTGGAAAACTCATTTGAGCAAGGGATATTTCTTTATATCCCTTTGCCTCATTATAAGTTCAAGTCCTTTCTCTGATAAGGGGCTCTGGTTTTTGGCAAGGACTTGGCCTTTTCCTTCACATCATAGTTTCTATAACCCAGGCACATGGAATAAAAATGTGCTCCATGTCAAAAGATGATACTAGATAAGGGCTTATCAGGTCACGCAGGCCACTCTGCTTTTTAGACTCAAACACCTCAGGAAATAGAGATATCTCCCTTTATCAGAATAGGGCTGTTAACTCTGTGATGTGTAATCAAGGGAGGATGTATCTTATCCTTTGGCACTTTTAAAAGAAGGCAGGCAGTGCCTAGATTTTGGGGCATGGTTCTGAGGTCGTTCTGGGAAGAGAATGTGGCCCTCTCTATCCTCCAGCCTCTATTTCTGCTTTGCCCTGTCATTGCATCCTCATGGGCATTTTTGTCTTCTTCCAATGTTTCTTTTCCTGGACTTCAACAGGTGGCCTTGGCATTGCAAGCCTTTGATTCTTCTGAAAACGAGATGATTACGTGGTGTGGTCAGCCTTATCTTCTTTCCCATGGTTTCATGTTTCCTTCTAGGTTGATCTGGTTTCTTTGACTACCCTATTTTAGGAATGAGACATTTTGCTTGGTGAAGCGCGTGAATGGATGTAGCCAGGACAGCTAATCTAGACAACACACACACACACACACACACACACACACACACACACACACACACGCCTCCCAACAGCTGCAGAGACTATTATCTATGTTGTTTTTCATCACCGGCTAGAGAAGAAGCTCAATTCATCAAAATAGTTGAAGTCTCTTGAAAAGTTAGCATTTACCATTTGGGTCCTAGAAGAGAGAAACATTTGTTTTGTGCTAAAAGTGACCTTTTGTGTCTTTCAGTAGGAAGCCATGGATGGCTTTAGGTGAAAGCAGAATGGTGAGCACTTGTATAAAGGTAGAGAGTAGGGTGTTGATGGGTGGAGAAACATGAAAGTAGATATACTCCTATTTCATCCCTACACATCCACCTACGTAATCATTTCCACGGAGCAGCTGAAAAAAAATAAATAAGTAAAAAACTCCAGCTCAGCATATCTCAACCTTGCCACTATTGACACGTCAGGCAAAATAATTCTTTGCTGTCGGGGCTCTTCTATGACTTGTAGGATGTTTAGCAATATCTCTGGCCTCTACCCACTGGATGCCAGTAGCAGCCCCAAACACCTTCTGGTTGTGACTACCAAAAATGTTTCCAAACATTGCCAAATGTCTTCTGAAGGGCAAATTGCCCCATGTTAAGAACCACTGTTCTGGTAGAATCACTGACCACGTTAATAAATCCAGCAGCATCCAAGTGTTTACGGTAGTGATGGGAGAGCAGGATGTTCCAGTAGCTGCATTTTTTGTGGTTGGTAACTTTCATGGATAGATCAGGCTTAAGTGGATGTGGAGCATAGTTTCACCCCGAGAATGTGATAGTCACAGCTGCAAGCTGACAGTGGAAAGGAGCAAATCCTTTTGGATAGGATATCCTGTGAGCATAATATGTGACATTCATCGGTTTTCAGAAGTGGCTTTAAAGTTTTTTCTTCTTCTGAAGCTTTGTGTGGTTGCTGTCTTCAAGCATAGAATTTCAATTCTTCACAGTTCACAGGAGATGCAGGAGAAATCTTCTTTTCTCCCTGTTGCAGTCTGTGGGTCTCCTCGACAATATGCTGGTATCCATAAAAAAGAAAAATTCAACTTCTAACTTGTGGTATTTGATTTTACCCAGAGTCAGAGAATGTTCCATAGTCCAAGTCCCATTAATCTTATGGTGAAATTATGTTATAGTCTGGTACATCCTTCAGTAGGAAATTCCCATGGTTCCAGGCCCCCAGGGCGGGTCCCTGTGCTGATGTTGGAGGAAATCCACACTGCTTTCTCCAAACTGTGTTAAGCCTTTCCTTTGCTCTTATCAGGCTTGCTCTGCCCTTTATACAATAAGGCCTAAACAATGAAAAAGCCATGGTGAGATTTAGATGAAAAAAATCACAAAGGAAGGAAATTTTGAATTACTGCTTTCACTCAGGCTCTCATTCAACGGGTCCTAGCGTTATCAAAAGATCAGGGAATCATGTTATATATATAATTATCTATAAATATGCTATTATAGGCTTATATTCTTAAAATATCTCAATCTTTGAACTGCCAAGTAAAAAGTTCCAGAGAACTAGTCAGAGTGTCTCGGGGATCTTGGAAATAAATTATGGGTACGCTCATAGTTAAACTTAACAGAAGGAAGTTAAGATTGATAGTCACAATATCTTTGTTCTTTGATCAAATTTAATTTTGTCTAGACATGAACGCCATGCTTAGATATCCTGACATCTTTCCATTTTTATATTGTCATTATAGTGGGATATGCATGGACATATTGACATTAATATGTAGAGATCAAGTTGCTTTCATCTTTGCAATACCATCATTAGTTAAGTTTCCTTTAAAGCACCAGTTTGTCTGTGTGAATTTTTTCTTTTTTGTAAGTCAGTTGTAAATTGGTGATTGTAGTTTCACTCTATTCTCATGAGTGTTACCTAACACTATGGGGTTTACCCTGGCATGTGAGGTAGTCATAATAACATTAACTTCAAAATCTGTAGGACGAAATCTAGGGTTTGAGTTTCCCTAAACCTTTGCAGAGCTGTAACTTAGCTGGAAAATTACATTTCAATTGAACATTCTATAATGCTCAGAGGCACTGCAATCAATGAGCGTGAAAATGCCAAGCACATCCCATCCTGGCACTTCTTATTAAGCATAGAACATTCTTGAGTGAAAGTAATATCACAGAGTAATTTGGTTATTAAGGCAATAATAACATATCTTGTCCTGGTGATAAAGTTACCTTTTCTTAACAGTTTTTCTCCCCCATTTTAATAGTTGCATTAAGAGAGGTGCATAGGAATCTTCTTGGAACATACCGCCTGTTCCACATTGGTTTTTTTCTATCTGATTCTACCATTATGTCAAAGGCTGGATGACATAGTTCTGTTCTTAGAGCCAGCAAATCCAAAGATTTCAAATCAACATTAAAAGAAAACCTAAAGACTTCTTCAGTACAACCTATTGATATAGTCGAACTGTTATTCCATAGGTGGTAGGATTACAGGTGATTTTTAGAAAACTATTTTTCTTTGTACTTACCTGTTTTCAAATTTTTCTGTAATTAATATATATTATTGTGTATTTCAAAAGCTTTATTGTAAGAGGGTTTGTGGATCCAGCTTCATAGCCATTTCAAACTACTCAATTACAGAAATATAGTATACATTTTTATCCCATTTTTTCAAAATATAAAGATATTTTTATTTTAGTTCCTTGTTTATGCATTTAAAAATGCATAAAGGCAATATTTTTACTCCTAAAGTTTATGTAGCAAAGAAAGGAGCAGGTCATTCTTAGCTTTTGGTTTAGGATATTCCTAGGGAGATATGAGTGTATTATTTGTTCATTTAAGCATCTCAAGTTGATCGAACTGAAACAAATGAAAAAGTGTATTATGCATTCAGTGGACTTGTTTTTTTAGGATAGATATGTTTGGAGTATATTCAGATACATTCCTGATAAGTGTTTTTAATTTGATTAAATATGATCACAACTACACAAAAGCAGCCCTATATTGTAAAGCTATAAGAACATCAGCACAACTACCTGTCACTCAATTGTAAAGCTATGAGAAAATCAGCACAACTACCTGTCACTCAATTGGCTCTGAACTTTCATCTATTATTACCCAGTTTAAAAAATAAGCAAAGGACAGGAGAGAAAAAATGAAAAAAACATAGGTAGGAAGCAAAAATGCATATTAATAGTCAATCAGTTAACAATTTCTGTTGGACTTATTTATCATCAAACAATATACGTCATTTGCCTGAGTGATGAATTGCCTACCAACACAGTATCTGACATATAGTAGGTGCTTAATAAATATTTGTTTTGAATGAATGCATACATTCATAGAAGTAAAATCATCATAATGAATTAAAAAATGTAGAACTTCAGAGAAGGGAACTTTGACTGTGGCTGGGAAAGTTTTTACCAAGGAGATAGAAATTAAGCTTGGAATTGTAATATGGGCATTTCTCAGGTGGAGAAGGCAGGGAAGAGACGTCTCAACTGCAAGCCCTACACTCATACAGATTAGATTTTTCCTGAGCAGGAGAAGAGGTCATATGTAAGAAGAGGGAGAGAAAGGGGTTAGATTGGGGAGGCACTGTTCAGCCACAGAGATGAGTCTAGACTCGCTCATTCTACCGCCGTGCTAGGGAGAGCCCAAATTCTGCCTCGAGGAGACTCTTGGGCCAGTCTTCAGGGAGTTTGTTGAGATCTTTGGTCTCATGTTCAGTTTGTGATTTTTGTTTAGCTTTTGAGCTCCTCACAAATATGACTCACTCTTGCCCCACTTGGGCTGATGGTTTAGGACACATGACATCTCCCTGGCTACAGAGTTCTTCTCACAGGTATGGCCTCAGACTCACTGCTGCTAGGAGTTCAGAGAAGCAGCCCAATGGGAGGGTTGTCTGAAGAATTCCTCTAGCTAGTGGTTTTCATGGGGAAAAAATACATGCGATTTCTCATATATATGTATTTATATGACATAATGAGATTATAGATTATATAATACATATTTTTATTATGTAATATTGTATATTATATTTATTATGTACAATATATATTTATAAAATATAATCTCATGATGTCATGTATATCTGATAATCACTATGTGATATATATGCTCACATGTACAAACACATTTTATTTATGTTGTTATATGTATTTCATATTATAATATGTATGTATTCACAAAATTTGCCCTAAAGCATATTTTCCCTAGTTCCATATTTTTATAACTTGGGTGCATTCTGATATATTCTAGTCTATTCTATTTTTGTATTTCATTTTAAAAAATGCTTGTTATAACAGAATGCACTGATTTTATATGCTGTAATGGGCCTACCCATAGACTGAGAAATTTGGCTGTAGTTGAAGTTTCTCAAACATCAGTGTGTATTAGAAATACTTGGGAAGCTTTTTACAAAGCTAGGTTCCTGAGGCCCCTCCCCGCTAAGATTTTGACTTGTTGCATCGTAGAAAAGGCCCAGGAACCTACATTTTTTGGCTCAATATATGGAAAATAAAAACAACAGTGCTCAGTGGACTGTGCTAAGGTCCATATGAGAAGTTCAGACAATGTGTTAAATCCATGTTCAGAGTGAAGAGTGTTTGCTGTCCTGAACAGAGTCTGCAACCCTCCAACTGCACACCTCTCAATGGGCGATCATTTCAAAGATGTCAAGAAAGAAAAGCCAACTCACGAAAGAGGGAAACAAAGAAGCTGGTTCATCGGAGAAAAGCTATTTATGTTACCTGTTAAAATGGAAACCTTTAGAAGCATTGCTTTGTTTAATATACTCACCTAACTTGGTCTTTATAAAATGTATTAATCTTCCTCTCTTCCTTTCAATGTAGTGAAATAAGCTCAAAATATGATTAAGCTAATGATATCTAGAGGTGACAGGCTGAGGCATGTTAATTCCTGAATAAAGTACCCTTTGGTTGAGAAACCCATAACTAAAATGGCCATCAACAGATCTCCAGGGAAAGCCTGCAAAGGTGAGAGTGCTTAAGGCTGCCATGAAAGTAAATAAAAGTCCACATGCCCAGAATCTAAAACATAGCCACATAAAATGAACCTCATGATATTCAGATGGTGTCTAAAAGAATGGGTTATGTTTGCTCGTTTGCCTTTTTTAGAGCCCTAAAAGGCCACACTTGTTTTAAGCAGCTGCAAAATAAATAAATAGATTTTAAGAGCAAAATTAAGATTTGGTTGAAACATCTTTCTCATCAAATAGCATATTTAGGCCCCAGATGCTCTATGAAGCACTCATAAATAATGTGATTTCTGTCTCTAGGAGCTGACATTTGCAAGAAGATGCTTGGTAAAAGTGTAGATATAGAATACCTATTTGTAGAAATACAGTATACTGCCTTTTGTATAAGAAGATAATGTTAAATGACCTATCATCATTTATTTTGAGCCTCTTTTCTGTCTACATACTGTTACCCAGCTACCCTCATAACCAAACACACATTTGTCAAAGGAATAATTCATGGAACAAAACAAAATGAGATAAGCTACTGAGTTAGTTTTTCACTATAATTTTAGCATTTCGGTGGTCTGTGATAGACAATGGAACTAACCAGTAAAAGAAGCTTAGATTGATAAATGCCTTAATCTGCCTCCATGCAAAAGAAATATTCGCATTATATAAAATTCAGTTTTCTTGAATATTTGCATTATATGTATTTTAAAATTGCTTTCTTAAAGTATAAATGACATGCGACAAAGTGCATGTATTTAGGTGTACAATTTGATAAATTTCAACGCATGTATACACCCATGAAACCACTGCTGCAATCAAGATGAAGGACATATGCATTACAACCCCGCACTCTCTTGTTCCGCTTTCTACCCCCTGCCTCCTACCCTGCTGCATCCATTCCTCCTCCCAACAATCTCTAGGCATTCACTGATTTTCTTTCTGTCACTGTTGATTAGTTTGCATGCCATAGAATTTTATATGAAAGTAACCATGCAACATGCATTCTTGTTTTGTCTGGCTTTTTTTTTTTTTTCCCCCTCGGGAATTATTTTGAGATTCGCCCAGATTGTAGCATTCGTTAATAGTTCATTCCTCGTTATTGCTGAGGAGTATTCCATTGTATGGACATATCACAATTGTTTGTCCGTATACCCACTGAAGGACATTTGGTTGTTTCCAGTTTTTGGCTATTACAATAAAGCTGCAGGAACATTCATGGATAAGTCTTTATATAGATATATGCTTTTATTTCTCCAGGTAAATACATAGGAGTAGAATGGCTAGATCACAGGGTAGGTTTATGTCTAACATTTTTTTTTCTTTTTCTTTTTTTTTTTTTGAGACAGAGTCTGTCTCTGTCACCCAGGCTGGAGTAGAGTGGTACAATCTTGGTTTACTGCAACCTCTGTCTTCAAGGTTCAAGGGACTCTTGTGCCTCAGCCTCCTGAGTAGCTGGGATTACAGATGTATGATACCACACCCGGCTAATTTTTGTATTTTTAGTAGAGCTGGGGTTTCTCCATGTTGGCTAGGCTAGGCTGGTCTTGAACTCCTGGCCTCAAGTGACTCACACATCTTGGCCTCCCAAAGTGCTGGGATTACAGGCATGAGCCACCACACCTGGCATGTCTAACTTTTTAAGATACCATGAAACAGTTTTCCAAGCTGGTTGTCCTATTTTACATTCTCCTTAGCAGGGTATCAGAGGTCCGGTTTTAAGCATCTTTACCAATACTTGGTATGATTTGTCTTTTTATTTTTTATGAGTTATTGGTATCATTTTTTTTCTTTTTCAACTTTTATTTTAGATTTAGGTAGTATACATGCACGTTTGTTACCTGGATATACTGCATGATGCTGAGGTTTGGAGTCTGAATGATTCCATCACCCAGACACTGAGCGTAGTACCCAACATTTAGTTTTTCAACCCTTGCCCCCCTCTCTCCTGGCTCTGGTAGTCCCCAGTGTCTATTGTTGCCATCTTTGTGTTCATGAGTACTTGATGTTTGGCTCTCACTTATAAGTGAACGTGTGGTATTTGGTTTTCTGTTTCTGCATTAATTTGCTTAGGATAATGGCCTCCAACTGCATCCATCTTGTTGAAAAGGACATGATTTCATTCTTTTCAGTTTGTCTTTTTAGAAGTGTGTTGTTTAATCTCCAGATATTTTGGGATTTTCAACCATCTTTCTATTACTGATTTCTAGCTTAATTCCACTGTGGTCTGAGAACATACTTTGTATGATTTCTATTCTTTTAAATTTGCTTAGGCACGTCTTATGGCCCAGAATGTGGTCTGCATTGAATGTTCCATGTGAATTTGGAAAGAATGAGCACTCTGCTGTTGTTGGATGTGGTACTCTAGAAATGTTAATTAGATATAGTTGATTGATGGTACTATTCAGTTCAACTACAATTGAACTGGTTTTTCTGCCTGCTGGATCTATCAATTACTGAAAGAAAGGTGTTAAAGTCTCCAACTAAAATATTTGTCTATTTCTCCTTGCAGTGCTATCAGTGTCTACCTCATGTATTTTGATGCTGTGTTATTAGGTATATACATTTAAGCATTGTTATATCTTCTTGGAGAATTAGCCCCTTTATCATTACATAGTGTCCTTCTTCATTCCTGAAAACTTTCCTTGTTCTAAATTCTGGTTTGTCTACAGACTGTCTACAGTTACTCCAGCTTTATTTTGGTTTGTGTTAGCATGGTATATCTTTTTCCATCCCACTTATCTTCCCTTCCCTTTCTGCTTTGTCTGTTATTAATCGAGCATTTTATATGATTCCATCCTCTCTTCTCTCTAAACATGTCAATATACTTTCTTTAAAAGGGCCCTGGGCACTCCCTGGGTCCCTCTCTATGTGCTGCCGCATGGAAATTCTCTCCGAGTGGTAAGCTGAGGTCGTTGTCAGACTCACCTTGGCACTACTGATATTTGGGGACAGAAAATTCTTTGTTATAGGGGGCTGAAGTGCATTGTAGGGTGCTTGGCACCATCCTTGGTCTCTACCCACTAATAGCAGCATCCTCAGTTGTGACAATCAAGAATATCCCCAGATGTTGTGAAGTATTCTCTGGGGGCCAAAATTATGCCCAGTTGAGGACTACTGATTTTGAGATTTGAACACAGACCCTTCAACCTGACACGCCTCCCTAATGTGTTCCTGTCTAACCTCTCCCAGTCTCATCATCTAGACTTTTGCTCATTCCATTCTCTAGCCAAAAAACTGCTTGCTGTTCTCCTATCATGCCTTAAACACCAGTATCCCTGTGCCCCTTTTGTGCTGTTCTCTCTGCCCAAAATGCCCTCTCCTAGCTCTCTGTCAAAATTCTCCCCACTTTAAAGACCCGTCACAAATACCAAATTTTCTACAAAGCCCTTTTGATTTTCTCACCTGATATGATTTTCCTCTCCTAGTTTATGTGTCTCACGCCCCCATCTACCTTAGTAATGGTAAGCTTCTTAATGCATATTTTCCCTTCTGCACACATATTGTGCCTTCTGCACACACGGTACTGCCCTTAACTGCACATAACAGGTGCTCAACATATATTAATTGAATTTTTAGCTTTTACATATTAAGGTTCTTTTAAAATATATATCTGTTACCATTCAATAATAAAAGACAACCCAATTTAAAATAGGCAAAGGATCTGAATAGATATTTCTCCAAAGAAGATCTACAAATAGTCAATAAGCACATAAAAAAGATGTTCAACATAATTAGTTATTAAGGAAATGCAAATAAAAACCACCATGAGATACCACTGCATATCCACTAGAATGGCTATAGTAAAGAAGACAGTTAATAACAAGTGTTGGCAAGCATGTGGAGAAATTAGAATTCTCATACACTTCTGGTAGGAACATAAAGGCTTTGGTAAATTCTTTGGTAGACAGTCTGGCAGTTTCTCAAATGGTGAAACACAGAGTTACTATATGATGTAGCAATTCCACTCCTAACTATAGACAGACCCAAGAGAAATGAAATTTGTATCCACACAAAGACTTACATACAAATATTCATAGCAGCATTATTCATAATATTCACAAAGTGAAAACAATTCAAATCCATCAGCTGATTAAGGAATACATAAAAGGTGATATGGTCATGCAATGGCATGTCATTAGCCAACAAGAAGAAATAGATACTGATATCTGCTACAATGTGAATGAACCTTGAAAGCATTATGCTAAGTGAAAGGAACCAGTCATAAAGGGTCATAAATTGTAGAATTTCATTTTATTGAAATGTCTAGAGTAGGCAAATTTATAGACATGGAAATCATTTTTGTGGTTGCCTAAAACTTGAAGGATGGGAAGACTATGGGATGGTGGCTATGGGGTATGGTGTTTCTTTTTGGGAGTAATGAGTGTTCTAAAACTGATCATGGTAATGGATGCCCAATTCTGTGAATATATGAAAAGCCATTGAATTGTCTGCTTTCAATAGGTGAGTTGTGTGGCATGTAAATAATATCTCAATAAAGCTCTTTTTACAAGACATATCTTTAATTAAGATTCCAAAGAGAAATACATAATATTTAACATGACCTATATATAAAAATGTTGATTAAAAAAATAAAAATCCCTTTCTATGAGAAAACAGTTGGACAGCAAAGTCAGTTTTCTTGGCAAGAAGAAAATTGCTGAAGCTTTCACAAATCTGCCTGTAGAGTAACAGATGAATTCTACTAGGATGGTTTTTGCTATTTTTGCTAAGACAACCTTTTTGGCACATTGTTATTAAGCTTTGACTCATTACCTTTTGTGACAACATTGATAAAGTTCCCACCTAAGAACACTCCTTTACTCGATTTCACACTGTGTTATTAGAATATATATCCAAATCTTGTCTTTGCAAATAGCCAGAATAGCCACTACTTCCTGCATTCATAACATGATCGTCCTGCGTTAAATAAGGTGGATTCTCACTTAGAGAACAAGTACTTGAAGCAGACTAATTAAAAGACAGACTTGAAGATCAGACCTGATATAGTCACCTCTGTTTTCCAGACAGGCACTCCTGAATATAAATATATACCCCTTCCAATACATTGTTATCTGTTAGCTGTCTTTGTGCAAACTGGAGTAGATTTATATTTTGTTTCATGGGTGGAAACACTCAGAGACATAGGAGCAATGTTTTGGGAAATTCTAAACCAATTTTTAAAATCATGCCTGTTACCTGCTGAAAAAAACTTTATATTCACAAAAAAGCTAGATTAAATTGGTTAATTAATATATTGTAAATCTACTTATAATATTATTGTGATCTAGATTAGTGCAAACTACTAGGCATTTGACATCTTTTCTCCTCCTGTTATAATCAGCAGAGTAAAAAAATCAGCTATTTTTAACTCTTGCTACTGGCAATACTTTAAATTATGAATTGTGATTTTTTTCAGATACAAAAATAAATGTTATCTTATCCATATTCATTTTTTTGAGATGGAGTCTTGCTCTGTCCCCTAGACTGGAGTGCAATGGCACGATCTCGGCTCACTACAACCTCCGCCTCCTGGGTTCAAGTCATTCTCTTGCCTCAGCCTCCCCAGTAGCTGGGATTACAGGCGTGCACCACCATGCCCAGCTAGTTTTTGTAGTTTTAGTAGAGATGGGGTTTCACCACGTTGGCCAGGCTAGTCTCGAACTCCTGACATCGTGATCCACCCGCCTCGGCCTCCCAAAGTGCTGGGATTACAGGCGTGAGCCACCATGCCTGGCCGTTATCTTATCCATATTCATTTTTAAGACAAGCATATTAAAGAGCACATATTAATAAACCAATGAAATAGAATAATTCTAAGAATTTTTCAGGAAAAAATGTACCTTGCTGGAAATCCATCCTGTGTGTGTGTGTGTGTATGTGTACTTGTGTTTCAGTGCAAGATGTAGGAGGGGTAATTGTACCCCATTGATGGTCAATTAGTTTGAAGTAATCTGTTTCACTGGAAGAGACAAAAATATAAATGAGAAGTGTTTTTGAATTTTGTTTTTTAACTAGCTTCATCTTAGTGTATAGGTATGAAAGCAAGTCAAAGGGCTACTTGGCTGGGAACCTCTTGGTAATCAGCTTTGATGTTAGTCTTTTGATAACCTCCACGGTTGTGCATAGAGGAAAGGACAGTTCTTCAGGATTTGCTTCCTTTGAGGCTTGATAAACTTACAAATTCTTTTTTTTTTTTTTTTTTTTTTTTTTTTTGGAGACGGAGTCTCGCTCTGTCGCCCAGGCTGGAGTGCAGTGGCCGGATCTCAGCTCACTGCAAGCTCCGCCTCCCGGGTCTACGCCATTCTCCTGCCTCAGCCTCCCGAGTAGCTGGGACTACAGGCGCCCACCACCTCGCCCGGCTAGTTTTTTGTATTTTTTAGTAGAGACGGGGTTTCACCGTGTTAGCCAGGATGGTCTCGATCTCCTGACCTCGTGATCCGCCCGTCTCGGCCTCCCAAAGTGCTGGGATTACAGGCGTGAGCCACCGCGCCCGGCCAAACTTACAAATTCTAACTTTATAGAGCAGCACCTGGAGTACTGGGGTTTTCCCGCGAGGAGGCAAATAATAAATGATAGGGAAAAAACACAAGACCCAGTGGGAAATATAAACACAAGAAAAGAAACAAAAAGTATTACCCATAGGAATAGAACACGTTTGAATTTTGAGCTGGTAAAGAGTTCACAGATAATCACATTCAATATTTTAATTTTGGTCACGAAGGAATATGGTCCCAAAGAGGTTAAATGAAATATCCAAGATCATTAGGGAGTTAAGGCTGGAACCAGAATTAAACCCAACTCCTTGCAGTGTTTTTTAAAATACGTAATAATGTAGGATAAAACAATATGGAGGGAATGTCACTTAGTCATTCCTTAATTCCGCAAACATTTAGTGAGTGCATACGATGCTTCAGGTTCTGGAGTAGGCACTGGGTTTGCAATAGTGAATAGAATGGAAAACGTTTCCACCCTGGTGGGTCCTACAGTTAAGTGGTAGAGACTGAGTGATAGTCTCTTTGGGCAAACACACGCACACACAAGTATGAACTCTGGAAGACAGAGACCGGATGCTGTAAGAACACATAACAAGGAGGCCTAGTGGGACAGTCAGGGTTGGGTCCCTATATAAGAATTCACATCTTAATTTTCTTGTCTTCCATCTTCCTTCCTGTTACGACTTCCAGGCCTGGTTGTGTCCACATTCACATTATCTCTGCCTGAAACAAATTCTCTTTACTTTCTAACATGGGAAACATCCTCTTGTCCTTTGAGGCCCAACTTCAATGTCATTTCCACAGAGAGGCCTTCCTTGACCTCCAGCCTAGGTTGCACACCCCCATCATTCATTCTCACAGCACCATACATTTTTTCCATAGTCAGACTTTTCACAATTGATTGTGTAGTTTAAGATCTGGTCACCTCACTAGACTGAGGACAGGGACCATATCTTGCCTTGTCCTGTGAACAGTCCTGCTATGTGTTAGACATTCAGTAAATGTTTATTGAATGACTGAATGAATGACTCTGTCTGGGCTGTCATTAGTAATGATAACCATCCTTTCCTTGAAACCTCAGAAGTCCATGAAGTCTCAAAAGCAGCTTAGTTAATGTAAAAAATACCTTTGTTGTTGCCTTTACCTCTTTTCTTGATCTCTCTATTCTGAATTTCTCTAATTGTTGACATAGAATAATCCAATCTTGGCTGGGTGCGGTGGCTCACGCCTGTAATCCCAGTACTTTGGGAGGCCAAGACAGGTAGATCACTTGAGATCAGAAGTTCAAGACCCTGTGTCTACTAAAAATCAAAAAATTAGCCAGATGTGGTGGCACATGCCTGTAGTCCCAGCTACTCTGGAGCCCGAGGCAGGAGAATCGCTTGAACCCGGGAGGCAGAGGTTGCAGTGAGCCAAGATTGTGCCACTGCACTTTACCCTGGGCAACAGAGGGAGACTCCAACTCAAAAAAAAAAAAAAAAGAAAAAAAAAAGGCCGGGAGCGGTGACTCACGCCCGTAATCCCAGCACTTTGGAAGGCCGAGGCGGGCGGATCACAAGGTCAGGAGATTGAGACCATCCTGGCTAACACGATGATGAAACCCCGTCTCTACTAAAAATACAAAAAACTAGCTGGGTGTGGTGGCGGGCGCCTGTAGTCCCAGCTACTCCGGAGGCTGAGGCAGGAGAATGGCGTGAACCCGGGAGGCGGAGCTTGCAGTGAGCCGAGATCACCTCGCTGCACTCCAGCCTGGGTGACAGAGTGAGACTCTGTCTCAAAAAAAAAAAAAAAAAAAAAAAAAATCCAGTCACTAGACCTTTTAGTCTTTGGAAGAATTAGCTGAAATTAGTCCAGGGATCTAAGTAATTTTGGTTGCAAATAGGAAGCTCCTTCTTTGGGGTTTGCCTGTCCACATGCCTCTCCTCTTGTAACTGACTGGCATGCTCTGGAAGAAAGAAACCTGTAGCTGATGGGCCATAATCCTAAACGAACCAATGCAGAAACAGAAAACCGAATACTGGGCCGGGCGGGGTGGCTCACACCTGTAATCCCAGCACTTTGGGAGGCCGAGGTGGGCAGATCACGAGGTCAGGAGATCGAGACCATCCTGGCAAACACGGTGAAACCCCGTCCCTACTTAAAATACAAAAAATTAGCAGGGCGAGGTGGTGGGCGCCTGTAGTCCCAGCTACTCTGGAGGCTGAGGCAGGAGAATGGCGTAAACCTGGGAGGCGGAGCTTGCAGTGAGCTGAGATTGGGCCACTGCACTCCAGCCTGGGCGACAGAGTGAGACTCCGTCTCAAAAAAAAAAAAAAAAAAAAAAAAAAGAAAAGAAAAGAAAACCAAATACTGCATGTTCTCACTTGTAAGTGGGAGCTAAACACTGGGTACTCGTGACCACAAAGATGGGAACAATAGATGCTGGGAACTATCACGGAGTAGGGAGGGAGTGAAGGGGGCAAGGGTTGAAACACTACCTATTGGGTACTATGCTCACTACCTGGGTGAAGGGATCATTTGCATCCCAAACCTCAGCATCACACAATATACCTTTGTAACAGACATGCACATGTACCTCCTGGATCTAAAATAAAAGTTGAGAAAGAGAGAACCCTCTAGCTGAAAGTGTGGTGAACATTCCTGCAAAACGTACATTTCCTTGAAAAGTCTGGATGTGGGCGTGTTCTGATGATAAGGAAGTTCTGTCAGCCATATACTGGTCCATGCTTTCCTGAAGTGGCCCAACTTCCTAGTACAGATAGACACACAAAGGAAGAGTGCCTCAGAACAAAAATAAATTTTTAAAACAAAAAATATCAAGAATTACAGAAGTCTGGAGGGGAAACCCATGGTCAAAGCAGCGTGTTGATATAGAAACATAACGAAAGATACAAAGAAACCTCACAAACTAATTTTTGCAGGCTATTTAGGCTTTACTGTTGGCTCTTTTTCTGGAAGGAGAACATAGTCATGCATCTTGCTTTGTCCTTCTTCAACCCCGTTCAATACAGTAGTGAATGTGTTGAATATCTACTCTGTGCAAATCTAGCACGACTAAGGGAATGAATAAGACCACAACTCTCTTCAGAATAACAAACTAGTAGAAGACGGAGATATGTATATGACTACAAAGACAGGTAGAAGTAATGTGCTCCCAGCAGGAGCTATAAACAAAATGTGATAGGAGCCCAGAGAGTGCGTGGTAATTGTAGACTAACAAGAATCATGATGTTCTTCATGGAGGCTTTTGCATTTTATTAGGCTGAAAAAAGTGGGCTTCAACAGTCAGATATGGTAGGGCAGGAAGGACTGGTGGGAGGAAGAATGGGGGGTTATGAGGAATGAAGAAGGAGAGGATATTTCAAGGGGAGAGAATGGCTTGACTGAATCCACAGAGTGACAGTACGTTAGAAAACAGTTGAACTGACCCTAGAGGGTATGGCGTGGGGCTGGAGATGTTTGGCTGGGGATAGAGTGTAAAAGTACTTTCTGAGATCAAATTGTAGAAGGTCTTCAATTCCATTTAAGGTGATTGGATTGGATTCAAGTAGGCTGGTCCCTGGGTTGGGAGGTGGGGGTTGAAAGTCCATGAAACTCAAAATACTTCATCATCCTCAAAACTCATAATCTTTTTGAATATTTAATTTATTTTTAGTCTATCTTTCGTAGATTCATTTTACAGAGTAGTTTTGGTAGATGTTTGTCTTTTTTCATTTCTGTATTTGTAGCCTTTAGCACACAGCCTACCACATACAGACATTCAACAAATTTGTTGAGTGTTATTCACTTCCTCTCAGGCCTTGTCTACACAAAAATTGAAAACTTCTATCAGCACACATTAACTCAACTCCACACAAGTGATCAATCTGGATCATTCAGGCTAAATGACCTTTGTCACCTGCCTATATTCTAACCAATCTGCATAATCAAGCCAGACTTCTAATTTGTCTTGCTTTTGAGGTCGTAGCCAATTTAAGTTTCTTTTGGATTTTCTGCTGGATTGCCAACATTCTATTTGGTAAGAAGATAGCCAAGTTAGATAATTGGAAACAAAGAAGAAAAAAAAAAGTTTTCCACCATGAGCAGTCCTTCGGTTCCTCTTAATTTTCCTGATAATTGCTTTAACCTTGCACTTCAAGTTGCCTAACTTAGTTTCCACATTTTAGGGTCCAATGCACAATTCCTTGAAATTCAATTGACATGTTAACTTTGAACCTTCAAAGAAGAAACGCTTTCACTCCCACACAGTCACATATGCCTGAACTGCTTGCCTCTTTACATACAGAACAGGCTTGGTTGCCTTTGCAGAAAATTAAATAACTCATCCTTTTTATGCAAGTGCCACACATCAAAAGGGCCAACGACCTACTGAGTAGTGTTCAAAGACTGGCTTAAAAAATCAAGAGAGGAATGAAAGCCAAGGTTTCTGCAAAGCAAATGCTTGCAAGAACCTTTTGGTAGTCATGGAGTAAAATCCCATTTTCATAGTTTCACTGTGCTTTTAGATATGTTGGGCTGGGTTTTCCCATTGCTTGTCATACTCCCAGAGATAAACTGGATGCTTATGCTGTTTTAGAAATGGTATTAATTTAAGCCTCTCTGATGAGATATGCAGTAAAAATGTATCATAGTGCTGATGCCAGGGGAAGGGAGATGACACTCCTGTGGGAAGAATGGTATGACCCAGGGTATGGCTGAGTTCATAAAATGCTTTCCATGGAGCAGGATTGTACTGCAGGAGCCTGTGGGATTAGTCTAGTTTATGTCATCAATTAAAACCTCCATCTTCCATGAAACCTTCTCTGTTTCCCATTGGTTCTGGGCTGAGTTGGGAGCTGGCTTGGACCTCACTCCTACATGGCTTTGCATTCTGTCTTCCTCTCTGGCTAAAGTGCCAAGTCTCTGCCATCAACACCTGTTTGTGCCAGTGAAATACAATACTCTCTCGCTCTGTTTTTCTTGCATCCTTCCTCTTTTCCCTTCCTTCCTTCCTCCCTCCCTCCTTTCTTTCTTTCTCTTTCTTTCTTTCTTTCTTTCTTTCTTTCTTTCTTTCTTTCTTTCTTTCTTTCTTTCTTTCTTTCTTTCTTTCTTTCTCTCTTTTTTCTCTTTCTTCTCTCTCTCTGTCTGTCTTTCTCTTTTTCTTTCCTACTGGTAGTAACCAAAGATGCATTTGGAGACATCTTTTATTTGTGTGAGACATAACTGTTGCCAGTAATAAAACTCAAAATGGACAAAAAGTATTAGAACCAGACTAATTTGGTGAGGGAGGGGGGCAGAAATGAGGATAAGAGTGCAAGGCATTGATAGCTTCACCTTTCTGCTCCTGACTGTGCTATGCTAGACTCTGTGTGTCCCTATGCCAGACCAAGCGTCTGTCCCATATATAATGTTGTTGAAGGGGAAGCTCTGTATGGCCAGGTTTTATCCATGTGACCTTTTTCCTCCAAGCATAGCTGATTGGACTAAGATAGGATACTTGTGTCAAAAACAGAGAAGCTATAGGCTGGCCAGTGTCCTGTGGTATGGCCTAGCAGAAAAAGATGAGCTGGGTCAGCTATAGTCTTCTCCTGAGGGATTTCAACAGGGACATATTGAGAATTTCTAGTGGGAACTAGAACTAGAAGTTCAGTAGATTAAGAGAGACTTGAGATATCTTAAGGGACTCACATTGATGAGGAAGCAGAGACTATGAGGCAGATAAAAGATTATAAAAAGTTGAGCACTGGAGTAAGGATCTTTAAAACTGTTAATGAGGGTCTTTACAGCTTCCCTGGATTTAGAACTACTGTTCAGAACTACTGTCTGTGTGGTCTGACCCTGTTCTTAAAATTTTATGAGATTCTAACTTCCTTTTAGCCACGTGAATCCTTACAGTAAGCCCTCTTCTTATGCTAGCCTGTGAGCGCATATTAGAAATGCTTTCAGCTGCAAGTAACAGAAATTCAACTGGCAAGTGTCTTAAACACAAGGGCATTTGTTATTTACTTAAGAATTCCGGGTACAGTGTTGGTTCTGCAGCTCAGTGATGTCATGAGAGATCCAGGAGCCTTTGCCCATTCTGCTTTGCTTTAATGCCTGATGTTGTGTAGTTTCAGGCAACACATGGCAGTGACTAAAGCAGATGGAGAAAGAGGTGGGACAAGCAAACTTTCTCCTTGAACCCTTATGATAATTTTCTTAAAAAAAATCAAAGAGGAAAATCTTCTTAGAAAGACCCTGGCAGATATCCCCTGGTGTCTGTCAGGACTGGGTGGTCACCCTGGGTCAGTCACTAGCAAACAAGGTTGCAATGGACCTATTGCATTAGACCCATCGTGATTCACGTCCTGGGGCTGGGCTCATTGCGGCCCATCGGAAATCGGGATGCTGTTAGCAAGAAGGGAGAATGGCTATTGGGTAGTGAACCAGCTGATGTGGCTTGGGTTCTCTGGAAGCAGATTCACAGATGGAATTTGGGATGCAAGATATTTATTGGGAATGAAATCTGTAAAAGGAGAGAAGCTTAAAGGCACATAACAACAAAATGTAATGTGGCATCCTGGATATGATCCCGGAACCATCAAAGGACATTCAGTAAACACTAAGGAGATCTAAATGAACTACCAATTCTAGTTAATAGTAATGTATCAGTATTGTTTCATTAATTGTAACAAATGTATTATACTAATGTGAGGCATTACTAATGGGGAAAACTGAATGAGGGCATATGGAAACTCTGTGCTATAGTGTCAGTGTTTCTGTATATCAGAAACTACTCTTTTTTTTTTTTGAGATGGAGTCTCTCTCTGCCGCCTAGGCTGGAGTGTGATGGCGTGATTTCGGCTCACCACAACCTCCGGCTCCCAGGTTCAAGTGGTTTTTCTGCCTCCGTCTCCCAAGTAGCTGGGACTACAGGCGCACGCCACCATGCCTGGCTAGTTTTTGTATTTTTAGTAGAGATGAGGTTTCACCATGTTGACCAGGCTGGTCTTGAACTCCCAACCTTGTGATCCGCCCGCCTCGGCCTCCCAAAGTGGTGGGGTTACAGGCATGAGCCACCACGCCCGGCCTCAGAAACTATTCTTAAAAGCAATCTGTTACAAACAAACCAAAACCTGTCAAAAGAAGGGGGAGATAACAGGACTGGGCAGAAGAAAAAGCCGAATCACAATGCAGGACCATCGAAATCTCAGCCTACCCCCTGGGGAGCTCTGGCGAGACTATCGTCAGTCTGTGTTTCTCATATTGAACGGAACTGTCTGGGCCTTTATCCCGCTGCCTCACTCCATCACTGGATGTGGACCATGCCAGGAAGGCACAATCTTGGGCAAAGTGGCTCTTTCTAGCTGAGGCTGACATTGAAGAAGCTGACAGCTGGAGGCCATCTGTTGGCCACACTCCTTGCAGCTGGGCAGCAAGCTCCTCCTTGACAGAGAATCTGGGTGGCACATGTCTGTGTCCGCTACATCAGCAGCGTTTACCTCAGTGAATCTCTGCGGTAGACATGGAGATGTGCCGCAGATGACCTTCAGCAAGGACTTGCTGTTTCAGCTGCTGGGAAGGCAGCCATTCTGATACTGGGAAGGAAGGGCCTAGGCAGGAGAGACCCCAGTGAAGATGCTGGGAATTTCCTACCAACCATTGCAGCCATCTCATAGTCACGGGGCATCTGTGACCATGGAAACAATGCAAGAATTTCCAAGAACTATGCTATGGGGCCATAGTCTCAGGCTATTTATGAAATGCCTTTATTCTGAAATTGCATGTGCAAGTTGGTTGTTTGGAACCCTAAGTACATTTTTTTTTTTTCATAGAAATAGTAAGTAATAGGTTTCCTTGTAAGCCCACAAAAGACCACAATGTACCTGAAGGGTAGCATGATTTCAATTTTACCAACTGTTATTTATAAAACTGTGTCTTCACTGAAAGGCACATTCCAGGAAGGGACACGCCTTCCCCTATAGGTGGTCATGGATAGATCGATGCAGAAGGCAGCACTTGATCTCTGCACTACAAAAGGGAATCAAGTAAGTTAGGAGCTCTGGATTATGGTTCTGGCTTGGCTGCTTTCTTAACACTTGTTAGAGTGTCTTTTTCTGTTCTGTCAAAGGATGTGGTCTAAGTAGATCATTTCTAGAGCTCCTTCTGTCTCTAGCATTCTGTATCACTCTAGAGCAGTCATGTAGATAATCTGAATTCAGAAATAAAAAAACATTTGCATACAATAGGGCAAGAACATGGCTAAACATTCGTATTTGTCTGGGGCTTCTTCATAGCACAGTATTGCATAGTGACATAGTAACACCGGGCCTCTGTGCTAAATCAAATGTGGATTCCCCTGCATAGGACAAAAGGACTCTGTGTTTCTCCAAAGGACTGGGCTTTGTTAGATCAGAACAATGTCTTAGGGAATTGGGTGAAGAATGAAACTTCCCATCCCTCCAGGCCCTGCTCAAGCTTCCCCTACAGTAGAAGGCCACTCCTCAATGCTATAGGAAATAAAGTTCCTTGTAGTCACACAAGGCAATTGGGAGCTGCATGGGGTCTGGGCAGACCCACTTATTTGCCCTGCCCCAGCCTGGTGACACCATCACCACTCTTCCCTTTGGGTATCTAAGGGAGGACCTGCATCAATGCCCTCAGTGTACAGGCTCATTGTGACCATTTGCTCAGGACAAAGGTGTGTTGGTAATTTGTGGTTGTTAATATTCATAGTACAGTATAATTTTGAAACTCTCATTTCCACATATAAGCTACAAATTAAACAATTTACCAAGGTTGTTAGAAGTTTCCATATAACGTAATTTGTAAGACAATAATGAATAGACCATAGCTACGGTTATCTAGGTCATAGTCACAACTTTGGGATGAAATCCAAGGGTAATTCAGGTTGGTATCTTGGCCTTTGCCTGAGTTGTCTAGGGAATCAGACAGAGCTGACATGCTTTAGAAACATATAACATATACTCCGCTTAAATGTATGGCTTAAGCTCTGCTGCCTGAGATCACATGAAAATTTCATTAATCACTGACCTGTGCCATATCATCGAGTCTCCTTGAGCTTAACGTGAGTCATTGAACCTTGTTTAGCTTCAGTTCTTCATTATGAAATCAGGGATGATAAAAAGGTTCCAAAACAGTGGGATGCTTTTATATTTTTATCTTTTAGTCTTTTGGATGGTAGAGTCTTGGTTCCTTATTGATACCTTGCTATAGAATAAATGGATGTCTAATTTTCCCAAAGCTTACGATAGCCAGAAGTTTCAAAATTGTCTCCCTGGTGCATCTTTTTAATCAATGCTATATCTAATAGAAAGGTGTTTATGTCTCTATTACTCAAGAAGACTCAAACAATCTTCCTTCTCCTTTTTAAAGTCATTTCATCTATCTAATGCAAATATCAGTGTGCATTATTTTCTCTTCAACTCCTGGACAGACTGTAGTGTGGCCTAACACACATGCATAGAGATGGGGGTCAGGCCCACCCCGCTTTTAGCTTTGGTTTTGCCACCAACTAACTTTTGGGTCCAGGAAACAGTGGGTGCCCAACCAATGTGAAATGTGAGTTTTAAAAATTCTCTTGGCCTCAATTTTCTTTGTTGTCAAATAAGACAGTTTTCCGCTGTGGCAGATGCTATTAACTCTATAGTCATTTCACACACTCTTTTCCTGTCTACTTCTCAGTATAGAATAGAGGCTGGTAAATAACATATGACTTCTCTCAGCCTCTCTTGCAATTAGGTGGCTCATGTGACCCAAGGGGCTGTTTGCTAGAGGGTTTCTGGGAAGAGTCATTTTCCTAAATAAAGTGATAGAGACATGGGAATACAGCCTGTTCCCTGCCTTCACCTTCCTGCCTTGAAAGCAATTGTGGGGGAAAGATGCTTGCAATTGGGATGACCACTTTATCTTGCGTAAACATATGTGAGGATGAAAAGTCAACTCTCTGAGGATGGTGGAGCCTTGAGAGAGCAAGAGCCTGGGCCCTTGAGCACCATTGCTGGGTCATTGCACCAATCTCAGAATTGTTTACCCAAGGCCTTCTTATTACATGAAGTGAATCCATGTCTCTAGCTCTTAAACAGAGTCAGGTTTTGTCTATCTTGCAGCCAAAGTCACATCTTTTTTTTTTTTTTTTTTTTTTTTAGACGGAGTCTCGCTCTGTTGCCCAGGCTGGAGTGCAGTGGCCGGATCTCAGCTCACTGCAAGCTCCGCCTCCCGGGTTTACGCCATTCTCCTGCCTCAGCCTCCCGAGTAGCTGAGACTACAGGCGCCCGCCACCTCGCCCAGCTAGCTTTTTGTATTTTTTGGTAGAGACGGAGTTTCACCCTGTTAGCCAGGATGGCCTCGATCTCCTAACCTTGTGATCCGCCCGTCTCGGCCTCCCAAAGTGCTGGGATTACAGGCTTGAGCCACCGCGCCCGGCCCAAAGTCACATCTTAAGTCACTGTAACCACTACAAAGTGATACTCTCTAAAGTCACTTTGTTCTAAGACTCTCACAGTATGGACTGAATCAATTTTTTTTTTTTCCTGGTATTATATCATTAGAGGTGAGTTTCATTTCCTTTCCTGTGTTCTCTAGTAGAGGTGGTAATGAGCAGTGAAATAACAAAGAAGTTGAGTAATAGGAGAAAAAAAAGTAAGGAATGAAGGCTTCAAAATCACTCCCATTTAGGTACTTAGAAATTAATCATGAGTGGAATACACAGAGGGAGCTGGGCTTGGCTGGGTGGGGTGATCTCCACTTTCCTTCTCTATTCCCAGAAGACTTAGGAGACTCTGTGAGAGCGAGAATGTGATAAGAATTTTAGCAAGTTACTCTCTCCACCCTATGAAAGAACTTCTGCCTTGGCAACACCCCTCCCCAAATAATTTTCTCACAGTCCAGATGGGTGGCTTCCCGTACACAGGATGAGAGGTCCAGGGAAGAAAGTCATATCGGGACAATGGAGAAAAAAAAATTGGCTTTGCCTTTGCATTGTAATCCTGGTTGTGATAGCCCTTTACAAAGTTCAGAGAAGTGGAACTGAAAAGCAACTGTGGAGACACTTGTTGGAAACCATTTTTGAGCTGTCCACATTAGTACTGGCTGGTTTCCTCCGGGAGGCTGAGAGCTCAAAGCATCAAGAAGGCCAGAACAGAGAACAGATTTGTACTTCATCATCTGTGAAGGCTTTACTCTATTTTAGTCGTTGCGAATAAAGGGGCTTTCCGTAAAAATACATTATGACCATAGATAGCTGGTTGACTAATACCATTCATGGCTCTGGGCGCTCTTCCTATAATCCACCTGACTCGAATACTCAGGGTGTGCCTTTAGCTGAGGTCATATGTTTGAGTAGTCAAAGCTTTTTAGTCCTCATCAAAAAATATGCTTTTGACTTAATAGCTTTTAGATGAAAAATTTGCACAAGGGATGAAGTAGTCTAAGACATTGATAAAACAAAATTATGTTAAAGAGGTTCTCGACCTTCCTGCTCTTTCATGTTTTTCTCGCTAATCTCACACCTTGCTAATCTCTCACACCTCCTTTACAGAGGTGTAAATTATCTTCTTTTGGGTGCGTGTACATCAATTGACACGTTTATTTAAACTTAAAGTCAGAGAAGAAATGCAGTAGCTCTTGAGTTTAGGGCCAATGTGAGACCTCAAGTTCAGAGAGGTGAGCGGCAGTGGAACAGGTGATAAAGGACTGATTCTCTGCTACTTTCATCACCTCTGTGGGCTTGAGTTCCTCGTCTGTGAAGGGGGGCAACTATCCTAAAATTATCTTTAGGATGATTCCTTACAGCTGTAACATGCAATGATACTATTAAGAGTCTTCTGAACAAGGCTAAAGCTATCCATTATTTTTTTTCTAAAAACTTTTTTGAATTCCCAAAACAATTTCAAAGGAACAAATCCCTTGTAACGTGTAACTTTAAAAAGATTTTGAGTCATTGCTTTTTCATCACAATGTTTTCTTTAGGCAATGTACATCTTGAGCAAGCTCTTGCTGTATTCCTTTGGTGCTCTTTTAAAATAGTGATGCCTGCGACTGCCTATAATAGAGTAATCATTTTTAGTATACTACTGAAGTCAAGCCTTTCTTTGTTGAAAATAGTTTTATTTTTATTTTTATTTTTTGAAACGGAGTCTCACTTTGTTGCCCAGGCTGGAGTACAATGTTGCGATCTCGGCTCTTTGCAAACTCTGCCTCCCGGATTCAAGCAATTCTCTTGCCTTGGCCTCCTGAGTAGCTGGGATTACAGGCACCTGCCATCACGCCAGGCTAATTTTTGTATAGTTAGTAGAGATGGAGTTTGGCCATGTTGCCAGACTGGTCTCGAACTCCTGACTTCAGGTGATCCACCCACCTTGGCCTCCCAAAGTGCTGGGATTACAGGCATGAGCCACTGTGCCCAGATCCCTGAAAATGGTTTTAAATGCATGTTTCAAGGTGTAGATTATAGTGAAGGCTGAGGATTTGTTTAAAATAGAAACATGATGCAAAAATTGATTTTAGATTTCACCAGCATATTATTGTTAATTGGTAGGAAGCATTAGAATTGTATGATAATATGTTTACAAAGTTCATGTCAGCTTGTACGGGAAAGCTGTGCATTCTTTTGTAGAAGTCCTTATAAACCTCAAGCTTGTAAATAATAACTATCTTTTATAAATAAGTTTTGGCTGTATGCTAAGTACTTTACGAGACCTGAGAGAAACTCAACTCATGATGATGACAGGGATGGTGAAAGTTGCTACATTAATTGTGTGCTTACTGTGTGCCAACAAGTGATTATATCCAGCATTATTTCTAACTGTTTCAACAATAATATGAAGAAAGCATTATTAGCCTCCTTTAACAGATAAAGAAATTGAGACTATTGAGACTCAGCAACCCTGGGGAGTAACACTGGCATTTGAACTCAGGTCTGCCAGACCTCTTCCACTATGCTAGGCTGAAAGGCTTTTCTGCTGATGGTTTTTGCAAAAGTCATTCATGTACCCTAGGAGGGCCAGGTGTGCAAAGCTGTAAGATAAGTAGAAGCCTAGGTGTGCAAAGCTATAAGACAAGCAGTCTGAATGCAAGCTCTATTTTAGTAAAAAAGAAAACACTAGAAGAAGGGGGACATGAATAATAATAGCAAGCACTTGTAAAGTCCCCCTTTGTGTGAGGTATTGCTCTAAGTGTTTTGTGACTACCAACACATTTAAAGTTCAACACAACTTTATGGGATAGGTGCTCTCATGGTTACCCTGGGCTTCCAGATTAAGAAACAGAGACAAAGAGAGGTTATGCAGCTTGCTCAAGGTCACCCAGCCTGTAAGTGGTAGAGCTGGGATTTGATCTCAGTAAACTTGGCTCCAGAGTCCATGTTATTAACCCCCTCACTCCGCTAACTTTGTCTTGTGTCCGGAGCTGCACGCCCCGGCCATAGCGAATAATAATTAAAGATTAAACGCCTGAGCTCTATTCATTTCCACCTTCTTCCTCCTCCCTATCTTTGCCTTTTTTCCCCTGTACTAATACCTCATTAAAGATGGCGCTCTTCTCGTTTCTTCTTCACTCACTTTTCCTGCCCCCGGGAAAATTGTTACTTAATAGCGCAAGCGCAACATGACATCCGACTGGAGAAACCGAAACCAACCTGGCTTCGCCCTCGGCAATGAGATCATTTCCGCCTTAGCCCAACCCCTTCCCCTCCAAGTGTATATAAGGCAGTGCATTACCGCCATTAAACGAGACTTGATCAGAGCACTGTCTTGTCTCTGTTTCTCCTGTCTCTTGTTCCCCAAATTCCCACCCCCTCCTCCAGGGCCTACACTGACTATCCCGCGGGCCGGGATAGTCTTGTGTTTAATTCCTATTATTAGGTAGAATGTAATGGCAGGTCCTGCTGAGCCACCTGTAAACCAGCACAAGAAGGCATTTGAAGATCCCTTACATATCCATATTATTTCTTGCTTGGAGCGGAAGGAAGGAGTATTGCCCCTCCCGTGGCTGGAAGAAGGCTGAGTAGCCATACAATTCCAAAGCAACACCATCTTCCTCCTCTGGGTAGGGCACCATGACGATAACCTGTCTTTCTACATCCAGTCCCCTCCACATGCTCCCCATCCATAGCTTTAAAACAGGAAATAACCAGCACCCCAGTGAGTTTTGCAGTGGTGGTCGTTAGGTATACGTAAGTATAAGATATTATCTCTGACCTTTAGGCGTTCATTGGCCAGTCACTGAAAGAAAGGAAAAAAAGAAAAAGAAAAAAGGAAAGAAAGGAAGAGAAAAATGGAAAGAAAGAAAGGAAGGAAGGAAAGAAGAAAGGAAGAAAGGGAGAAAAGAAGAAAAGAAGAAAGAAAGGCCAGGCACAGTGGTTCATGCCTATAATCTCAACACTTTGGGAGGCTGAAATGGGAGCGTCACTTGAGTCCTGGAGTTCGAGACCAGCTGAGGCAACATAGGAAGATCACAGAGTCTCTACAAAAAAATATTTAAAAATTAGGTGAGTATGATGGCACACATAGTAGTCCCAACTACTTGGGAGACTGAGGCAGGAGGATTGCTTAAGCCTGGGAGGTCAAGGCTGCAGTAAGCCGTGATTATACCACTGCACTCCAGTCTGAGTGGCAGAGTACAACCCCACCTCAAAAAAAAAAAAAAAAAAAAAAAAAAAAAAGAAGGAAGGAAGGAAGGAAATGAAATAATTACACAGTATTAAGGGCCAATGTGCTGAAGAACCAATGTGGGCTGTAATTGTCCAGTAGGGCTTCCCTGGAGATGTGGAGTTAATCTGGGCCTTGAAGAATGATTATGGGTTGGCCAGGCCAGTTGGGAAGGGAAGGATGGCCAGACGTAGAATGAAAGGGAGAGGACAGAGAGGCACCATGGCTGAAGGGACACCATCCTTCCTTCCTCTCCTGCTGCATCCATATGACTTCTGTTCTGCTGCTGCTGAGTGCCAATGGGTAAATACCTTCTCTAGAGCCCCAGTCCCTCCTTTTGCTCAAAAAGGTGAGTAACTACAATACGTCTTTGTGAAAAATGGGCGATCTAGACCTCATGAGACATTAATTTTCCAATGTGTTCTCTATGAAGAAATGAAATCTCCAAATTTGAAAAAGGCAAGGAAGTAGCTACAATATAGCCAAGCATTAACACAATGCCTGGATGGTTTGAAGCCTTAGGCTATGAAAGACACAGTAATTAACATAGTGCAATAACAAAATAGGAAGGGCTACAGTTTACTCTGTACACAAGAACTCTTTTTTTTTTTTTCAGTTTAACCTCATTTTAAAAACAATTTTCTTTTATTATTATTATTATTATTATTGTTATACTTTAAGTTCAGGGTACATGTGCATAACGTGCAGGTTTGTTACATATGTATACTTGTGCCATGTTGGTGTGCTGCACCCATCAACTCGTCAACACCCATCAACTCGTCATTTACATCAGGTATAACTCCCAATGCAATCCCTCTCCTCTCCCCCATCCCCATGATAGGCCCCGGTGTGTGATGTTCCCCTTCCCAAGTCCAAGTGATCTCATTGTTCAGTTCCCACCTATGAGTGAGAACATGCGGTGTTTGATTTTCTGTTCTTGTGATAGTTTGCTGAGAATGATGGTTTTCAGCTGCATCCATGTCCCTACAAAGGGCACAAACTCATCCTTTTTTATGGCTGCATAGTATTCCATGGTGTATATGTGCCACATTTTCTTAATCCAGTCTGTCACTGATGGACATTTGGGTTGATTCCAAGTCTTTGCTATTGTGAATAGTGCTGCAATAAACATACGTGTGCGTGTGACTTTATAGCAGCATGATTTATAATCCTTTGGGTATATACCCAGTAATGGGATGGCTGGGTCATATGGTACTTCTAGTTCTAGATCCTTGAGGAATCGCCATACTGTTTTCCATAATGGTTGAACTAGTGCAATCCCACCAACCGTGTAAAAGTGTTCCTATTTCTCCACATCCTCTCCAGCACCTGTTGTTTCCTGACTTTTTAATGATTGCCATTCTAACTGGTGTGAGATGGTATCTCATTGTGGTTTTGATTTGCATTTCTCTGATGGCCAGTGATGATGAGCATTTTTTCATGTGTCTGTTGGCTGTATGAATGTCTTCTTTTGAGAAATGTCTGTTCATATCCTTTGCCCACTTTTTGATGGGGTTATTTGTTTTTTTCTTGTAAATTTGTTTGAGTTCTTTGTAGGTTCTGGATATTAGCCCTTTGTCAGATGAGTAGATTGCAAAAATTTTCTCCCATTCTGTAGGGTGCCTGTTCACTCTGATGGTAGTTTCTTTTGCTGTGCAGAAGCTCTTTAGTTTAATTAGATCCCATTTGTCAATTTTGGCTTTTGTTGCCGTTGCTTTTGGTGTTTTAGACATAAAGTCCTTGCCCATGCCTATGTCCTGAATGGTATTACCTAGGTTTTCTTCTAGGGTTTTTATGGTATTAGGTCTAACATTTAAGTCTCTAATCCATCTTGAATTAATTTTTGTATAAGGAGTAATGAAAGGATCCAGTTTCAGCTTTCTACTTATGGCTAGCCAATTTTCCCAGCACCATTTATTAACTAGGGAATCCTTTCCCCATTTCTTGTTTTTCTCAGGTTTGTCAAAGATGAGATGGCTGTAGATGTGTGGTATTATTTCTGAGGACTCTGTTCTGTTCCATTGGTCTATATCTCTGTTTTGGTACCAGTACCATGCTGTTTTGGTTACTGTAGCCTTGTAGTATAGTTTGAAGTCAGGTAGCGTGATGCCTCCTGCTTTGTTCTTTTGACTTAGGATTGTCTTGGAGATGCGGGCTCTTTTTTGGTTCCATATGAACTTTAAAGCAGTTTTTTTCCAATTCTGTGAAGAAAGTCATTGGTAGCTTGATGGGGATGGCACTGAATCTATAAATTACCCTGGGCAGTATGGCCATTTTCACGATACTGATTCTTCCTATCCATGAGCATGAAATGTTCTTCCATTTGTTTGTGTCCTCTTTTATTTCACTGAGCAGTGGTTTGTAGTTCTCCTTGAAGAGGTCCTTTACATCCCTTGTAAGTTGGATTCCTAGGTATTTTATTCTCTTTGAAGCAATTGTGAATGGAAGTTCATTCATGATTTGGCTCTCTGTTTGTCTGTTACTGGTGTATAAGAATGCTTGTAATTTTTGCACATTTATTTTGTATCCTGAGACTTTGCTGAAGTTTCTTATCAGCTTAAGGAGATTTTGGGCTGAGACAATGGGGTTTTCTAAATATACAATCATGTCATCTGCAAACAGGGACAATTTGACTTCTTCTTTTCCTAACTGAATACCCTTTATTTCTTTCTCTTGCATGATTGCCCTAGCCAGAACTTCCAACACTATGTTGAATAAGAGTGGTGAGAGAGGGCATCCCTGTCTTGTGCCAGTTTTCAAAGGGAATTTTTCCAGTTTTTGCCCATTCAGTATGATATTGGCTGTGGGTTTGTCATAAATAGCTCTTATTATTTTGAGATATGTTCCATCAATACCGAATTTATTGAGCGTTTTTAGCATGAAGGGCTGTTGAATTTTGTCAAAGGCCTTTTCTGCATCTATTGAGATAATCATGTGGTTTTTGTCGTTGTTTCTGTTTATATGCTGGATTATGTTTATTGATTTGCATATGATGAACCAGCCTTGCATCCCAGGGATGAAGCCCACTTGATCACGGTGGATAAGCTTTTTGATGTGCTGCTGGATCCAGTTTGCCAGTATTTTATTGAGGATTTTTGCATCGATGTTCATCAGGGATATTAGTCTAAAATTCTCTTTTTTTGTTGTGTCTCTGCCAGGCTTTGGTATCAGGATGATGCTGGCCTCATAAAATGAGTTAGGGAGGATTCCCTCTTTTTCTATTGATTGGAATAGTTTCAGAAGGAATGGTACCAGCTCCTCCTTGTACCTCTGGTAGAATTCAGCTGTGAATCCATCTGGTGCTGGACTTTTTTTGGTTGGTAGGCTATTAATTATTGCCTCAATTTCAGAGCCTGCTATTGGTCTATTCAGGAACTCAGCTTCTTCCTGGTTTAGTCTTGGGAGAGTGTAAGTGTCCAGGAAATTATCCATTTCTTCTAGGTTTTCTAGTTTATTTGCATAGAGGTGTTTATAGTATTCTCTGATGGTAGTTTGTATTTCTGTGGGGTCGGTGGTGATATCCCCTTTATCGTTTTTTATTGCATCTATTTGATTCTTCCCTCTTCTTTATTAGTCTTGCTAGCGGTCTATCAATTTTGTTGATCTTTTCAAAAAACCAACTCCTGGATTCATTGATGTTTTGGAGGGTTTTTTGTGTCTCTATCTCCTTCATTTCTGCTCTGATCTTAGTTATTTCTTGCCTTCTGCTAGCTTTTGAATGTGTTTGCTCTTGCTTCTCTAGTTCTTTTAATTGTGATGTTAAAGTGTCAATTTTAGATCTTTCCAGCTTTCTCTTTGTACACAAGAACTCTTGGCAGCCACATGATTCCTTCACAAAAATACAATGACCAGTAAGTTCTGCAGATGAGTTTTCTCATCTATAAAATGGGTATAGTAACTGTATCCACCTCACTAGGTTGTTGTAAAGATTAAATTAGTTAATATACACAGAGTGCTTAGACCAACCCCTGCTGACTTATACACTGAGAAATGTTCTTAGGACAAGATGCTAGTTAGCTACGGAAGTGACACAAGCTACATTTGAAGCGTGTGTTGAAAGTGGTAAATTTCAGAAATGGGTCCCAGAGGGACAGATTCTTTTCCGAGGCATAATGGGTAATATGTAGGAGAAGACATGCTAAAGCTCCATTTCTTTTCGGTTGTAAAATGAGTCACCTTTTCTAAGAAGTGTTACATAAACTGGGTTTGGTTCATTCGAGCACAGGGTAGTATATAAGAAATAGAATTTGCCTTATTTTAAACCTTTCTTTTTTTAACCAATTGGTAGTTGTTTAACAAAGCTTTTTAATATTTGATGTGAAGCAAAAACCAATGAAAGTCTATAAAAAATAATCCAAATATGATGACTCAGGAGCTTTCATTCTATTTGAAAGTGATCTGCACTTGGCAGGGCCTGGCAGGAAATGAGATCAGAAGGATTACAAGGGAGCTTCAGTTAGATCTGTAACATCTTATTTTTTAAAATAAAAGAATTAGAGCAAAAAGGAATAATGCTAACATTTATTTAATCTGGGCACTATTAGATTATTTCCTTTACTATTCTGCATGTTGGAAAATTTTATTTTTCATCTAAAGAGATGTAGCCTTCAGCTCATTTTCCACTCACCATATAGCTAACTTTGCACTATATTCCTGCTCCCTACCCCCACTTTGGTTCCACAGATCTCTTCATCCCTTCTAGAAACAGTAGAATGTTTTGCATCTGTCTCTTTGGGGATTTCCACTTCAGCCTGACCAGTTTCGGTAAATGCTAACTCCATTTTTCCTTTCATCTCAGCCAGCCCGCTTTGTAGCAACTATTCACAGGGCTTCTGAGGGTGATATATCTGCACCCCAGTGTCACAGCAGACACAAAATCTAGTAAAAATGAAATTTCAAGGGTGGCCTTGATCAGTATGAGTGTCAACACTAGGGACAACAGCAGATAGAAGTGTGGGCAGAAGCACTGAGGGAGTCAGGCCAAGGTGGAGATGAGGAAAATGTCACAAAAGGGCAGAGGCTGACAGTGGGGGCACTTGGCAGCCAGTTTCAGGTCTACTCCTGTTGCCTCAGAGATAGGAGGGCAAGTAGGAGGCAATGTTTTGATTGGATAAGAGCTCGTCAGATGACTTGTTAGCCCAGCTGGTCATCTACCCAATGCTGACTTGAGTCAACATGCAACTCGAACTTGGTTTCTATAAAGGAATAATGTCCCTTGAGTTGCAAGACTGTAGGAATAGCTCTACTGTGCTGGCAAATCTGTAACTAGCAATGAGCCCAGTGGGTCCTACCAAATGCTAATTGATTAGATAACTGATTTAGTCTGTTTTGTACAGCTACAAAAGAAATACCCCAGATTGGGTGATTTATAATGAATAGATATTTATTGGCTTTTGGTTTCTAGGGGCTGAAAAGTCCAATATTGAGGGGCTGGCATCTGGTAAGGGCCTTCCTGCTGCATTATCCATGGTGAAAGGGCAAAGAGAGGGAGGCAGTGAGGGAGGGAAGGAGAGAGAGAGAGAAAGAAAGAGGAAGATGTGCAAAATAGAGCTGAATTTCTCCTTTTATAAGGAACCCACTCCCATGACAATGACGCTAATTCATTCAGGAGGGCAGAGCCCTCACGGCCTAATCCCCTCTTAGAGCACCCACCTCTTAATACTGTTACAATTGCAATTAAATTTCAACATGAGTTTTTGGAGGGGACAATATGTTCAAATATAGCAATGACCATTGTCAGTGCTGATGCCACCCATAAATACTTTTTTTTTTTGAGACGGAGTCTCACTCTGTCACCCAGGCTGGAGTCAGCTCCGCCTCCTGGGTTCACGCCATTCTCCTGCCTCAGCCTCCTGAGTAGCTGGTACTACAGGTGCCCACCACCGCGCCCGGCTAGTTTTTTGTATTTTTAGTAGAGACGGGGTTTCACCGTGGTCTCGATCTCCTGACCTTGTGATCCGCCCACCTCGGCCTCCCAAAGTGCTGGGATTACAGGCGTGAGCCACCGTGCCAGGCACCACCCATAAATACTAAAATTGATAGTAGCCTTTTAGTATATATAAAGTTATTTATGTCCCTGTTTCCCCTGTTGCACAGACAGGCTAGGGGCTGTGCTCCCTGACTGAAATGTTAGGGCCTGTGGAAGCATGCTCTAAAGCTTGTCTTTATGCCTTCACCAGATCAATTTTCCCTTGAGTTGGCATGGTGAATCCTTTTTAAAATGTAAGGTCCTGAAAGAGAGAATCCATGTGTTCTCAAGTTCTTGTATGCCCTGCCAGGACCCGTGGGCTTTCAACAAAAGTCATTTGAGGAGTTCCATTTGGTTGGCAGATACAAAAAACAGCTGTACTTTCCAGAGAGAGAAATCTATGACTGCTGAAATCTGCTATCTTTGACTCTGCCTTTGCCTTTTATCTTTTCCTTTAGATAACAGGCTTTACTGTTTTGCATTTTACAGTCATATAAACTAATTAAGGATCACCCTTTGGCTGTTTTGCCATCTCAATGCACTCAGTTTGAGTTGCTCCCTTAAAATAGCTTGCTCCGTCTCAAAAAAAAAAAAAAAAAAAAAAAAAAATAGCTTGCTTCCAATTCTTTAATCATGAATTCCAAATGGCATCTTAAACTTGCTTGAGAAAAAGTTGAAAAGGACATTTTCGGAAATGTACAAATTGTTACTTATTGATTTACTTTTATTCAATAAAAATACGAGGGGCCCTGCCTTGGCTGATCCTGATCAGCTGCTTACCCATCTCTCTCTCTTCCTCAGTTTCTTCCTATGCAGAATAGAGCCAGTAATGGTACTTATAGCTTGCCATAGAGATTAAAGGCTTAACACAAAACACAAGCGTATGTCCATCTAGTTGGGGAGATGTTGACTATAAATAGATGTTAAATAATGAAACAGTGCTGAGTTAGTAAGTGAGAATATGGATGGCAAATGCTCTGGAGCAGTTAGCCCTTCTCTCTAGCTGAGAAATGATTTCTCCATGCAGTCCTGTCCTTGTTCTACTGTCAGACTAGGCGGAGCCTCCTGCAGAGCTTCCACTGGCTGGCTGGACTCCCAGCTCATCCAAAGACCCCCATCTCTTCCCAGTTCTGCCTAAGCAGGCAGCATTCCTGGCCAAGCCCTGAGCTTCAAGGCTGATGGTGTCCACTTCCCCTTCAACCAGCACAGCTCTCTCCTTCTCTAAGAAAAGTGCACCTTCCTCCCATTCTTACATAAGGCTTGTCTAGTGAGAAAGTCCCTCCCTGGGTTGCCAGAGGCAAAATTCTTGGTCGTTCTTTACTAAAAACTTGTAACCAGCTCCAACCATTAACAGATGTCAGACTGAGAACACCCATTAGAGAGTGCAGAGCTAGTGAAGGGTGAAGGGGTTTTTTTTTGTCGCACTCCTGGAAAAGGACAATCAGCTTTTGACATTAGTCAGGAACTAAGCCCCTCTATAGTCTAAATTTATTTAACCTAAATTTGTTTTAGTTCTTTCTCTTGCTCTTGTCTTTGAGGTTGCCAATTTTAGATATACCTACAGTTTGCCCTTTAAGCCCCAATTCTACGTACTCTTATTTTCTTTGCTTAGCTAGTCATTTTATTCTCTATGATATTTCTTTTTTCCCTTTTTTCTTTTTTCTATTTTTTGTTTTTGAGATGGAGTTTCACTCTTGTTGCCCAGGCTGGACTGCAGTGGCGTGATCTTGGCCCACTGCAACCTCCATGTCCCTGGTTCAAGTGATTCTCCTCCTCAGGCTTCAGGGTATCTGGGACTACAGGTGCACACCACCACGCCTGGTTAATTTTCATATTTTTAGTAGAGACAGGGTTTCACCATGTTGGCCAGAATGGTCTTGATCTCCTGACCTTGTGATCTGCCCGCCTTGGCCTCCCACAGTGCTGGGATTACAGGCATGAGCCACCAGGCCCAGCCCTCTATGATATTTCTAAACCTATTCTCAGTAATCTCTAATGCTCACTGCAGGGCACTCTGTGCCTATATTGTTATTGTTTGCTATAATGCAGTTTCTGCCATCTCCTTAAGGTCACAGAATGAACTAGCCTTGTTTAGGATCTTTGGAACGAGAGATACTAGGTGAGTTTCTTATCGCTGTGAGGCATTGGAAAGGTAAAGTGAATGACAGGTACAATCTAAAAATTAAACAGTTTGTGGCACTTGTCTTTTCATCAGAGTTCAGCAAGAGTACATGATGTTTCCCATGGAGCCTCAGCATCAGGCAAAGGCATAGAGCTGTCACTCAACCACACGATGGCTATGAAACAAAAGACTCTTCCAGTTTATTAATTTAAATGGGCGAAACGAGCCAATTCCTGGCCCAGCTGTAATAGAGAATAGAGATGATGTACACATCCCAGGCTCCCAGGAACTGGAAGGGGGCCATCATGGGAGGGTGGGACTGTATCTTACCATTGATGTCCCCCCCAACTCCCAAATATGGACAAACTCTGCTTAAAACAAACGTCGAGGACAAAGATGTCTCGGAAACGAAATGAGCTGAGAAGCATGGGCAAAGTCTCCTCCATCCAGCTGCCTGGAAGGGAGAGAGGTGGTGGCGGCCAACATGTGAGTAGTTCTTTCTCTTTTCCCTTCAGAGCCTCCATGGGAGGTCTGGATTCAGGGTATTCAGTTTCCACATATTTTGACAGGGTGTGTCAGTTCAAAGGCCTAGAGCAGAGCTTTAGCACGGGGAAATTGAGCTCATTAACGTATTCCAGTGCACACATTGGAAAGCCCACAAGATGATTTGCATGCCTAATGACTGTGCTCAAGTCCCACTGCCCCGGTAGACGTTTCCCCTGATGCCTCCAAGCCCTATCTGATCTCTTTCATTCCTGATCCTCTCTAGTATCTGATGGGAATAATATATCCCATGCTCTAGTTATTCACAGTTCCATCCCTGGAAGTGCTCATGGTCAAGTAGGCTTAGCTATTGTACATAGGCCGCTGGCTTGTGTACAAATCACTGCTCCCCAGCCAGATTATAAATTCATTGAATGCAGACAGGATCCCTATTAGTCTTTGTATTCCTGGAGCACCTAACACAATGCCTAGGGGAGTGAAGCAGAATTACAACATTAATCCCTGTCTCCCAAATAAGACAGCTTGAATGAGAGATGGAGGAATAGAGAAGGCTCTGCTCTGTTGTTCTCGGGAGTCTTCCTAGTGCCACCTTGCCTGAAAGGCAACCCTTCTAAAGTCATGGGGCTGGGAAAATGCCTTCTATATGTGCAGAGATGATTACTAAGGGATGAATGGTTCCCAAGGGCCAGGGCATACTGAAGACGGGACATAGAAATCTATGTGAGGGTTGGTCAGATCAGAAGGATATATAGTCAGGGAAAAGTCACTGATCAGTGTGACCACAAACCTCAAGGGGACTCTGAGTGCTGCCCAATGATCCATTTCCAGTCAACTCACACTCTCAGTCTCTTAAGTATACATTTTACACCATTTCTCCTTAAACCACCAACTCCTCCTCCTCCTTCCTTACTCTCAGCTGATGACCTTGCTTCTTATTTCTTGCTAAGAAAATAGAAGCAATTGGAAGAGGACTTCCATAAGCTCTCACCACCTGATATATTTTAGATCTGTGTTCCCGACCAAATACATTGAAATGTAGTCCCCAGTGTTTGAGGTAGGGCCTGGTGAGAGGTAATTGGGTTACGGGGGCAGATTTCTCATGAGTGGTTTACCACCATCCCCCTTGGTACAGTCCTTGAGATACTGAGTTCAAGGGTGTAGTGCCTCTTCCTTCACTCTCTTGCTCCTGCTATGGCCATGTGACATGCCTGCTCTCGCTTTGCCTTCCGCCACGATTGTAAGTTTCCTGAGACCTCCCCAGAAGCTGAGCAGAAGCTAGCACCATGCTTCCTGTACAGCCTGCAGAGCCATGTATCACTTAAACCTCTTTTCTTCATAAATTACCCAGCCTCAGGTATTTCTTTATAGCAATGAGAGAATGGACTAATACACCACTTTAATTACCCACCCACCTTCAGCTGCATCCATTTTCCCTGTCTTCCTTCTGTAACTGTGGATGAACTGACTGTGTCCTGTCTAAGGCCAACCCCTCTTTCCTGCAGGCTAGGCCTTTTTCTCTTTCCCACATCATTATTTTTTCCCTCTCTACTGGATCATTCCCATCAGCCTGCAAATCAAAACAAAGCAGGACCTTCTTTGACCCCATGTCCCCTTGCAGCTATATTCTCAGTTTTCTCCTTCTTTTTATTTTTTATTTTTTTGAGACGGAGTCTCGCTCTGCCGCCCAGGCTGGAGTGCAGTGGCCGGATCTCAGCTCACTGCAAGCTCCGCCTCCCGGGTTCACGCCATTCTCCTGCCTCAGCCTCCCGAGTAGCTGGGACTACAGGCGCCGCCACCTCGCCCGGCTAGTTTTTTGTATTTTTTAAAGTAGAGACGGGGTTTCACCGTGTCAGCCAGGATGGTCTCGATCTCCTGACCTCGTGATCCGCCCGTCTCGGCCTCCCAAAGTGCTGGGATTACAGGCTTGAGCCACCGCGCCCGGCCCTCCTTCTTTTTATAGCAGAACATTCAAAAGAGATATATTTCCTCCTTGACTCCATTTCCTTTCCTCCCATTCTCTCTCTTTAATCTTTTTAAACTAGGCTTCATCTACGTCACTCTTCCAAAACAGCTCCTTCAAGGTCACCAATGAGTTCCATATTGCTAAATGCAGTGATCAACTCTCAGTCCCATCTGGTGCCCGCACAGTGTTCCCTTTGTATTTGTGAAACACTTCTTTCACCTAGCCTTTGGGACCCCTCTGAATCTCCTCCTACCTCACTCAGTCTCTTTTTCTGGAGCCTCTGAACCCTAGATGACAGTAGGCCCTACACTCAGCCTTGGCCCTTTTCATCTCCGTAGACACTCACTCGCAAGATGATCTCATTCAGTGCCATGACTTCAAATGCTGTTGTTTATAGACTGAATATTCCCTAATTTAGAGCTCACTCTCCTCCAGACTCCAGAGCTAAAAATCCATTGCCTGCTTGTCATCTCCACTTGGATATGGAATAAGCATCTCAAAGGAATATTTATGAAAACAAACCGCATTTCGCTGCCTTCATCCTTCAGTCCAAGCCTCTACCTTCTCTTGCCTAGACAACTAGAATTGCCCATTAATGGTTTTCCCTGCTTCCACTTTTGCTCCTCTACAGTGGATTCTCTGTATAGCAATCAGATTAATCCTGTTTATGTATTTATTTTCATTATTATTATTATTATTATTATTATTTTAGAGATAGGGTCTTGCTCTGTCACCCAGGCTGGAGTGCAGTGGTGCAATCATAGCTCACCACAACCTTGAACTCCTATGCTCAAGTGATCCCCCCACCTCAGCCTCCTGAGTAGTTGGGACTACAAGTATGCTACCACTCCTGGCTAATTTTTTTTTTGATTTTTAGTAGAGATGAGTTCTCACTATGTTGCCCAGGTTGGTCTCAAGCTCCTGAGCTCAGGTGATCCTTCCAGCTTGGCCTCCCAAAATGTTGGGGTTACAGGCGTGAGCCACCATGGCTGGCCCAGAGTGATCTTTTTAATAAAGTCAGGGAGCTAGGCACAGGGACAAGTGCCCATAGTCCCAGCTACTCAGGAGGCTGAGGCAGGAGGATGGCTTGAGCCCAGGAGTTTGAGGCCTGCCTGGGCAACATAAAGAGATCCAGTCTCTAAAAAAATAAAAAATAAAGTCAGATCAGCTATTCCTCTGCCCAAACTCTCCAACTGCTTTCACTTTCTTTCAGAATAAACTCTGAAGTCCTTACCGTGATCTACAGTGCCTCACTGGTTCTGGCCTTCTGCCAACCCTCTGATCTCATTTCCTAGCCCTGCCCTGTTCTCACTCCATTCCAGGCACCCTAGACTACTTGTCTAGGGTGCCCTTTAAATGCTCCAAGAAAACTCTCACTGCAAGACCTTCAAATGTGCTGTTCCCTCTGCCAGGAGTGCTCTTCCCCGACATTTGCAGGACTCACTCCCGATTTCCTTTGTGTTTTTCTCTGATGTCTTCCCTGACTACCATCCACAAGATGCTAATTAGTCCTTCTCCCCTCATTGCCTCTTACTCCTATCCCTTCTCCTGGTCTGTGTGTGTGTGTGTGTTTGTGCGTGTGTGTGTGTGTTTGTGCGTGTGTGTATATATATATGTGTATATATATATATTCCTTATCATTTGACATTTATACGGAACAGGATCCTGGTAGGAAACAGATGGCACATTCATTGGGGTAATTTAACAAGGACACTATTTTCAAGGATGTGGGCAAGGTTAAGAGAACCAACCAGGGATGGTGAAGCACCCAGTCTGGCAATAGTCAGAAGCTATTTTAAAGAAAGTGAGGCGGTCCTGAAGGGACGAGGGAAGGGAGTTGATACTGGAACCCAGAGAGAGCTGTAGCCATGGTAGAGAGGCCTTCCATCGGAGATGTGGCCTTAGAGGAATGCGGCCACTGCCTAATGACCACGTGGTAGAAGGAGTGTCAAGGGAATAAACACCCTCATCTTTCTCCTTCTGACCTCCTGTCTCCTACTGGTGTCCCCTATTGGTCAAACCCAAACAGAAGCCAGAGGTCAAGGAAGCCCAAGTGATACGACAGAGGTCGGCCCCCAGGGGCGCGAAGCAGCATGGAAAAGGGTGGGAGTGGATCTGGAGTAGCAAAGCGGGACCGTCCAGCACACGTTATCTATGTTTTTATTTCTTGATGATCTTTTTTCCTCACTAGGTTGTAAGCCCCCATGGAAGCAGAAACTAAAGCAGTGCCAGGCACCAAAAGGGTGCTCCACAAAGATTTTTAAAGTAAACAAATTTGTGATCTGCGGGCACGTGGTGAGGTGAGCTGCGAGGTAAGAAGAAGAGGTGAGATCTGTGAGGTCATGACTGAGACCACGTGGCTGAGGGCAGGGAGTCACTTGGAGACCTGGGAAATCTGATGCCATCTTTAAGGCAAATGATCAAAAATAGGCACAAAGCACAGCCCAGAGTAGCATCACAAAGGAAACAGCCACGTACGGCATGCTTTGGGACACAAATGTGCTGAGGCTGGAAGAAGCCTCCAGCTGCAGCGGCAACAGCGGTGATAGCAGAGAATATTTGCTGGCAAAAGGAGAATGTTCTTGCATTATAATCACTAGAAATAATAATAATAAAAAAAGCAGAGACCCTGACAGCCCTGCAGTCATCCAGGAAGATTAGCATAAAAAGCAAGAGGCAGATGAACTGGATCCTATTTGTGGCACACCCATAGTGGGGGTGTACAGGGCCCCCTCATTTCCATAGGCTTGGTGCTACAGCAGCTGGTAGGCAGACCCTTACCATTTCTGCACTAGAAAATCGAAATCATGTTCATGTTTTGTAATTTTTTAAAAAAGATTATGTGGAAGATTTCATTGGGAAAACAGAAGAAGTAATTTATATTGCCTACTACATAGCAAACGACTGCAGACATGGTTTGCCCAAATCCTGTGTGCCGTCTCTACCTGTCCCACCTTTTCCCCTAGGCATTTTAGTTCCCAACTTGTACACCTACTCAGTCTGAAAAACAAAGGGCCTCTTTGGAGGGGAGTTTAGGTAATATGTATTATTGCTGGAGAAGGCCCCTTAGGAGTCCCACTTTGAAACTCAAAGGAGGAAATAAAATACTTCTTCCAGCTACCCACATACTCTTTCTGATAAGAGGACCATCAGTGGAATTCGCCCTAGCTAATGACATGTGTATGACAAAGTTATGTAGGCTAATAGGCTATCAAACAGCCTATGCATGGGTCATTCCTCCTCTTCCTGTGGTCTTTTTCATCTCATTCATGTTGTTTCTTAAATCCCAAGTTAAAGAAGCCCCTCAGAGAGTGTCAACCAGACTTTCCAAAGTGGGTAGACTCAACTCAGCACCCAGCACTGATGTATGTGCCCAGACAGAACAGCTCTGTTTGAGGCTGCTGTGCTGCCTGTTCCACAGATGCTGGGGACAGCTCAGGCACCAGCTGTGTTACGCTGGAACCAGCTGGGGGGAATAAAGAGAGCAGGAGGCACTGTCCTGTAAGAGCCTTCAGCCTCTCTTGAATACCAGTGTGGAAGCAAAAGATTAAGTGTCAAAATGCACAGTGCAGACAGGGAGGTAACGCTGGGGAAGGGAGATGGTATGTGTATAAGAAGAGCCAGGTTGGAAGAGTCTCCTGGAGCGTGTGGGTACCCAGGGGTACAAGATGCAGTTTCCACGAGAGACTGTGGTGCAAAACAGAGGTGCACGTAGCCGGTTGTAGAGACAACGAAAGCCCCCAAGTTACAGAAGAGTTTGTTGTGTTCACCGGGCAGAGAGAAACATTCGAGATCACTTTCAAGTAATTCAGGGTGAGTAACCGAGCAGAGGGAAGGCTAGTCTGGCTGAAACTGTGAGCAAAGAAGTCTAGCCAAAGGGCAGCTGTGGGGGCAAAAGCAGGTGGTCGGGGGCTAGGGAGGCACACTGGCTGGAAAGAAAGACATTGTCATCCTGGCCTGCCCTTGTGCAGCCTGGACAGTGGTGTCTCATCTGACCTGAGGGCTGCCATCCTGAGAGGCAGCATTAACACAAATTTGGGTAAAGCCATTCTTTCTCTAAAAACTTCCCAATTATTCCCTTAAAACCCTAATAATTCTCAAGTTCTGTGAACTTTTAAAAAAGACTTTACTCTAGAGTTCCTGCTTTTACTTATGCCCTTTGATATGCGTCCATCTCCTTTCCACAAATTCACCACTATCGCCACTTTCCCTTACAGGGGTAAAATAGTTGTGCTGCATTTTCTGTGCTCCAGAGTGTATGGCCAATCTTCAAAATCTCTATATCTGACTTGCCCTTTGGGTCTGCGTTGAATCAAAATGATCCTAGAGTTGAATGGGTGAGGGTGAGGTGGATGGAGGACAAGGCTGGGTGTGAACTTCCAAGGGAACACGCAGGTGTTGATCTCCTCCGGTCAGCTGGTGTTCCCAAGCACTGTGTCCATTCTCAAGATTCACGGATGGAGGATGGAGGATGGAGGAGGGTCTCAGGGAGTCAGCCTGTGGAGGGAAGCAAAAGAATCAGTCTACATTGGACTGGACCTCCCTTAAACAGAGGCTGCTTTAATCTAAATGTTTATGGCTCTTTCAAATTCGTATCTTGAAATCCTCACCCCCAAAGTGATGGTATTAGGAGGTGGGACTTTTGGGAGGCAGTTAGATCAAGGGGACAGAGCCCTTATGAATGGGACTAGTGCCCTTATAAAAGACACCTGAGAGAGACCCCTCACCCTTTCCACCATGTGAGGTTAGAGCGAGGGTACTGTCTATGAGCCAGGAAGTGGGCCCTCACCAGACACCCAATCTGCCAGCACATTGATCTTGGACCTCCCACTCTTGATCTTGGACCTCCCAACCTCTAGAACAGTGAGATAGGAATTTCTGTTTTTTATAAACTACCTGATCTGTGGCATTTTGTTATAGCAGCCCGAACAGACTAAGACTGAGATATAATCTAGATTCACAGGGGCCATCAGTGAAATGTCAAGGCGGCATACAAAATGGTGCATACCGTGGATGCGTGAATTCATGGACACTAAATACCATGAAGATGCAACACTTCGTACTTCTAAAAGCACTGGATAACCTGGATTTTGGCCTGGGAGACAAGCTTTCACTGACTGAGTTTCAGCGAACTCCTTTGAACTGTTGGGATTTTAGAGGCAGCACGTGTGGGGCAGCTGGGTGGGCACTCAGGAGACAGAGTTGATCGTGGGAAGCTTCTAAACTCTGCCCTGCACAACTGCTTGGCCCAGCACAGCAGCTGGGAAAGGAAAAAAAAAAAAAAAAATAGGCACCACAAGAACCCGTTATGGCTTGAGATTCTCTTCACCTCCTGGTCTGACACAGCCCCCATTGGTATGTAGTGCTTTGGGGCATGGTTCTTTGAGTTTACGACTTATTCAAGATGCCTTTGAAGCTAGACTCAGCATAAGCCAGGCCGGGACCCTGGGCAGGTTGGCGCTTGATCTCCATTCATATTTACAAAGGCTGCTTCAAAAAGGAAAGCTAATTGTGGTGTCCCAATGCCCAGGTGACCTGAATGCTGCTACAAATTGCCTCCTCGGGCATAGAGGTACAGGGTAGTTTTCTGTTCTTTATCCTTGCTACGCCTGGCCAATTCCTTTAGGCTGTCTTCCTTCCTCCTTCCCTTCCTTCTATCCTTCCTTCCTTTCTTTTTTCTTTTCCCTGTCCACATATTTTACATCTGGCCTGATCCTGTCACTACCCCAGGTTTGATTAACTTAGGCAAACCCTTCATCGTACCCAGCTGCTGATTTCAGATGCAGAGTGGGGAGATAAAAAACTGTCAAGAGGGGAAAATGGATGAGCAGCAGATAAATGGTGGCGGGGCGGCGGGGGGGGGGGGGTGCGGGGGGTGGTGCAATTTGCTCAGGCACGGCCTGCCACTTGCCTGGCTTCTAATTAGAGACATAAGAAATATGTTTTTCTTCCCAGATTCGGACGCTGTTTTTCATTTTCAAAAAGCCATCTGAATCCCGTCTTTAGCGTGATCTTGTGCTATTTTGCTGGCAGTTCCACAATAGCCACCAACTTAGGGACTGCCGAGAGGAGCCAGATATCCCTGCCAGAGAAAATGCATCCCTGAACCTGACATCTGGGTCTTGCAGCTGGAGGGAAGGAGGAGACAAAAAAGACGCAGTCCTGAGTGTCATCAAAGGCAGTTGATGGTGCCAAGCGAGTATGGAAATTACATGCAGTGCAGATGCCATTTTCAACGTCAGACGAATAATGCAGCTATTTAAGAAAAACAAAGATGTGCTTAGAAATTGATCACCCGTGTACGTGCAGTGAAAATGTTCATGGCTTCCAGGGTGTGACAGGGATGGGCAGCATGCTCATTTCCAAACCATTCACATTCTTTTCTTACTGTGATTCTGAAAGAATAACTGAAGAAGTCAGATTATTTCCCCGCTTTTATAAAACACAAGGGGAAAGAAGTTACTTGAAATCGAGCTTTAGAACACACTCTACATGGGCAGTTAAGGTTTTCAGGTTTATGCCAGCTTTTTTTATTTGAGGCAGCATTTTAGATTGCTTTGTGAGACAGACAAGGGAATATGAAAGCCAGAAAGTACACTCAGTTATCTACAGGCCATGATCAATCACAAAGAATTAGTTCATTGTGCTGCGATTGGAGGGAGGAGGATCGGAGAGAGAGGAAATTGCGAATGCTGATGAGCATGAAAGCCCCTTCTCCTCTTTCTTTCTTTCCTCTTCTGAGTTAGATCTGCTCAAGATTAGAGGATGCACAGAGCCACGAATCTTCAGCTTACAGGCACCGTGCAGATCCACTTTTGGTTTATGCAAGGTGAACACGGAGGTAGTAGGAGCAAATACCAGCTCCCCAGGTACAAATCTTTCACAAAAAGGCTCTGTTACCTTTTGTTACTAGCAAAACACACATTGTCAAGAGAGAGGACTTCTCTCTGTAAAAGTATCTTTGCCAAGGGGAAGCCTGGGAGGAGATAGGATTTTTCTAATCTAAAACATGACTTAAAACTGGGAATTTCATGTTTTCGCTGGAACAGCCAGTGGGTTTCAGTGTTTTTTGTTATCAATTACCCCTTTAAAAAAAACCTTATTTTTGTCGTTATTTAAAGGAAAACATTGTTTGAATTTGGCAGTCAAAATAATGTTCCAGAACTTCTGGGGTACTGAGCTCTGGGCATCCTAGTGGTGACTTCAGAATTTATTTCTAGGAGGGCTTTGGGGTGGAGATCTATTGGAGTAACACCAGCTGGGGGTCTTGGCTTGAACTATGTTTACATGGCAAGCACACTATTGTCACTTAGACTGTACAATTATTTGTAGTGGCTTGGAGAACTGTTAGCCTAAAGCCCCCTAAATCTCCCCCTTGACATCGCCTCTGTTCTTGTCCTGAGCATGCATTTCTCCACGTGGGCACTACTGCATTTTGGAATGGGTCATTCTTCTTTATGCAGGGCTGTTGTACTGCAGGACTTTCAACATCCCTCACCCTGCTCACTAATTGCCAGAAAACTGGAGGTGGCCACTGTGACAATCAAAAAAAATCACGCCATATTTCCCGATGCCTTGCTGAGATCCCATTAGGTTTATTTCAGTCCTCACACATATACTTTTTTGAGTGCATTTGGGTGAAAAATAAATAAGCACATACATAGACAAAGCGGAGTCACTGGGGAGACAGTGCTGTCTGGAACAGTGGCTCTGTATTTTTTCTCCTCATTTCTATACCAGTCGTGTGCACAATACGTGCCTGTCAGTAATAGCTCTCATTAAAAGAAATTGTTTTCAATTTATTTAGGACAAAGGTGGGGGTGCAGATTGAAAATTTTTTTCCTTAGACTCAGCACCTATAGAGGGTCTCATACTTATCCTGTATCTCTGGTTGAGTGTCCCTGGTGAATTGAAAGTGCACTGGATTACAAAGACAATTTGCCATAAAATAGCTGTTATATGGCCGGGTGTGGTGGCTTACGCCTGTAATCCCAGAACTTTGGGAGGCCAAGGTGGGCAGATCATGAGGTCAGGAGTTTAAGACCAGCCTGACCAAGATGGTGAAATCCCGTCTCTACTAAAAGTACAAAAATTAGCTGGGCATGGTGGCGCATGCCTGTAATCCCAGCTACTCAGGAGGCTGAGGTAAGAGAATTGCTTGAACCTGGGAGGCAGAGGTTGCAGTGAGATAAGATTGTGCCACTGCACTCCATCCTGGGCAACAGAAGGAAACTCCATCTCAAAAAAAAAAAAAAAAAAAAAAAAATAGCCATTATATTATGCAAACTGTTTAACACCTTTATACGTCAACTACCTCATCCACAAGATGGAGATAATAACGTGTGCTCTACTTACCTTGTAAAGTTGTGAGGACAAAACTAAAACTGTAAGATTGCTTTGAGGAGCTAAATGCATCATGGATAAGTGGTACAACTCCTATGGAAACAGTATGATGGTTCCTCATAGGACCCAGCAGTCCTGTGAGGAACCATTAGCAATCCAGCAATCCAGCTTCTGGATTTATATCCAAAAGAATCAAAATCAGAGTCTCAAAGAGATATTTGCATACCAATGTTCATAGCAGCGTTATTCACAATAGCCAAGAGGTGGGAGCAACCCAAGTAACCATCCACAAATGAAGGGATAAACAAAATGTGGTATACACATACAATGGAATATTATTCAGTCTTGAAGAGGAAGGAGACCCTCTCACATGCTGCAACATGGGTGAACCTTAAGGACATTATTCTAAGAGAAATAAGCCAGGAACAAAACGGCAAATACCATATGATTCTGCTTATATGAGATACCTAGAGTAGTCAAACTCATAGAAACAGAAAGTAGAAAGGTGGTTACTGGGGACTAGGGGGAGGGGAAAGGAGAGTTACTGTTTTAATGAGTATAGGGTTTCGGTTTTAGAAGATAAAAAAGTTCTAGAGATTTGTTTCACAACAATGTGAATATACTTTATGCTGCTGAACTTTACACCTATCTAAAAGAGGGTAAGATGGTAAATTTTATGCTAAGTGTTTTTTGTTTGTTTGTTTGTTTTACCACAATGAGAAAGAAAGCATGGTAGAAACAGAAGGTATTGGAGGTTCCAAGATGGCCGAATAGGAACAGCTTCAGTCTGCAGCTCCCAGAGTGAGTGACACAGAAGACGGATGATTTCTGCATTTCCAACTGAGGTACAGGGTTCATCTCACTGGGGCTTGTCAGGCAGTGGGTGCAGCCCACAGAGCAGGGCGGGGCATTGCCTCACCCGGGAAGTGCAAGGGGTCAGGGAATTCCCTTTCCCAGCAAAAGGAAGCTGTGACAGATAGTACCTGGAAAATCAGGACGCTCCCACCCTAATACTGCACTTTTCCAATGGCCTTAGCAAACGGCACACCAGGAGATAATATCCTGCACCTGGCTTGGAGGGTCCCAGGCCCACGGAGTCTTGCTCACTGCTAGGACAGCAGTCTGAGATCGAACTGCAAGGTGGCAGCAAGGCTGGGGGAGGGGCATCTCCCATTGCTGAGGCTTGAGTAGGTAAACAAAGCAGCTGGGAAGCTCTAACTGGGTGTAGCCCACCCTAACTCAAAGAGGCCTACCTACCTCTGTAGACTCCACCTCTGGAGGCAGGGCATAGCTGAACAAAAGACAGCAGAAACTTCTGCAGACTTAAACATCCCAGTCTGACAGCTTTGAAGAGAGTAGTGCTTCTCCCAGCATGGAGTTTGAGATCTGAGAACGGATAGACTGCCTCCTCAAGTGGGTCCCTGACCCCTGAGTAGCCTAACTGGGAGACACCTCCCAGTAGGGTCTGACTGACACCTCATACAGCCAGGTGGCCCTCTGAGATGAAGCTTCTAGAAGAAAGATCAGACAGCAGCATTTGCCATTCTGCAATATTTGCTGTTCTGCAGCGTCTGCTGGTGATACCCAGGAAAACAGGGTCTGGAGTGGACCTCCAGCAAACTGCAACAGACCTGCAGCTCAGGGTCCTAACTGTTGGAAGGAAAACTAACAAACAGAAAGGACATCCACAACAAAACCCCATCTGTAATCACCATCATCAAAGACTAAAGGTAGATAAAACCCCAACGATGGGGAGAAATCAGAGCAGAAAAGCCGAAAATTCTAAAAATCAGAGTGCCTCTTCTCCTCCAAAGGAATGCAGTTCCTCGCCAGCAATGGAACAAAGCTGGATGGAGAATGACTTTGACAAGTTATTCTCCGGTAACTCTATCGGTAATAACAAACTTCTCCGAGCTAAAGGTGGATGTTTGAACCCAACGCAAAGAAACTAAAAACCTTGAAAAAAGACTAGATGAATGGCTAACTAGAATAAACAGTGTAGAGAAGTCCTTAAATGACCTGATGGAGCTGAAAACCATAGCATGAGAACTATGTGACGCATGTACAAGCTTCAGTAGCCAATTTGATCAAGTGGAAGAAAGGGTATCAGTGATTGAAGATCAAATGAATGAAATGAAGCAAGAAGAGAAGTTTAGCGAAAAAAAAGTAAAAAGAAACCAACAAAGCCTCCAAGAATTATGGGACTATGTGAAAAGACCAAAGCTACATTCGATTGGTGTACCTAAAAGTGACAGGGAGAATGGAACCAAGTTGGAAAACACTCTTCAGGATATTAACCAGGAGAACTTCCCCAACCTAGTGAGGCAGGCCAACATTCAAATTCAGGAAATACAGAGAATGCTGCAAAGATACTCCTTGAGAAGAGCAACTCCAAGACACATAATTGTCAGATTCACCAAAGTTGAAATGAAGGAAAAAATGTTAAGGGCAGCCAGAGAGAAAGGTCGGGTTACCCACAAAGGGAAGCCCATCAGACTAACAGCAGATATCTCAGCAAAAATGCTACAAGCCAGAAGAGAGTGGGGGCCAATATTTAACATTCATAAAGAAAAGAATTTTCAACCCAGAATTTAATATCCAGCCAAACTAAGCTTCATAAGTGATGGAGAAATAAAATCCTTTACAGAAAAACAAATGCTGAGAGATTTTGTCACCACCAGGCCTGCCTTACAAGAACTCCTGAGGGAAGCGCTAAACATGGAAAAGAAAACCGGTACCAGCCACTGCAAAAACATGCCAAATTGTAAAGACCATCGATGCTAGGAAGAAACTGCATCAACTAACGAGCAAAATAACCAGCTAACATCTTAATGACAGGATCAAATTCACACATAACAATATTAACCTTAAATGGAAATGGGCTAATTGCTCCAATTAAAAGACACAGACTGGCAAATTGGATAAAGAGTCAAGACCCATCAGTGTGCTGTATTCAGGAGACCCATCTCATGTGCAGAGACACGCATAGGCTCAAAATAAGGGATGGAGGAAGATCTACCAAGCAAATGCAAAACAAAAAAAAGCAGGGGTTGCAATCCTAGTCTCTGATAAAACAGACTTTAAACCAACAAAGATTAAAAGAGACAAAGAAGGCCATTATATGATGGTAAAGGGATCAATTCAACAAGAAGAGCTAACTATCCTAAATATATATGCACCCAATACAGGAGCACCCAGATTCATAAAGCAAGTCCTTAGAGACCTACAAAGAGACTTAGACTCCCACACAATAATAATGGGAGACTTTAACACTCCACTTTCAACAGATCAATGAGACAGAAAGTTAACAAGGATATTCAGGAATTGAACTCAGCTCTGTACCAAGTGGACCTAACAGACATCTACAGAACTCTCCACCCCAAATCAACAGAACATACATTCTTCTCAGCACCACATCGCACTTATTCCAAAACTGAACACATAGTTGGAAGTAAAGCACTCCTCAGCAAATGTAAAAGAACAGAAATTATAACAAACTGTCTCTCAGACCACAGTGCAATCAAACTAGAACTCAATATTAGGAAACTCAAAACCACTTATCTACATGGAAACTGGACAACCTGCTCCTGAATGACTACTGGGTACATAATGAAATGAAGGCAGAAGTAAAGATGTTCTTTGAAACCAATGAGAACAAAGACACAACATACCAGAATCTCTGGGACACATTTAAAGCCGTGTGTAGAGGGAAATTTATAGCACTACATGCCCACAAGAGAAAGCAGGAAAGATCTAAAATTGACACCTTAACATCACAATTAAAAGAACTAGAGAAGCAAGATCAAACATTCAAAAGCTAGCAGAAGGCAAGAAATAACTAAGATCAGAGTAGAACTGAAGGAGATGGAGACATAAAAAACTCTCCAAAAAAATCAATGAACCCAGGAGCTGTTTTTTTCAAAAGAGCAACAAAACTGATAGATCACTAGCAAGACTAATAAAGAAAAAAAGAGAGAAGAATCAAATAGACTCAATAAAAAATGATCAAGGGGATATCACCACCAATCCCACAGAAATACAAACTACTATCAGAGAATACTATAAACACCTCTATGCAAATAAACTAGAAAATCTAGAAGAAATGGATAAATTTCTGGACACATACACCCTCCCAAGACTAAACCAGGAAGAAGTTGAATCCCTGAATAGACCAATAACAGGTTCTGAAATTGAGGCAATAATTAATAGCCTACCAACCAAAAACAATCCAGGACTAGACAGATTCACACCCAAATTCTGCCAGAGGTACAAAGAGGAGATGGTACCATTCCTTCTGAAACTATTCCAGTCAATAGAAAAAAAGAGAATCCCCCCTAATTCATTTTATGAGGCTAACATCATCCTGATACCAAAGCCTGGTAGAGCCACAAAAAAAAAAAGAGAATTTTAGACCAATATCCCTGATGAACATCGATGCAAAAATCCTCAATAAAATACTGGCTAACTGAATGCAGCAGCACATCAAAAAGCTTATCCACCACAATCAACTTGGCTTCATCCCTGGGATGCAAGACTGGTTCAACATAGGCAAATCAATAAATGTAATCCATCATATAAACAGAAACAATGACAAAAACCACATGATTATCTCAATAGATGCAGAAAAGGCCTATGACAAAATTCAACAGCCCTTCATGATAAAAACTCTCAATAAACTAGGTATAGATTGGAAGTATCTCAAAATAATAAGAGCTATTTATGACAAACCCACAGCCAATATCATATTGAATGGGCAAAAGCTGGAAGCATTCCCTTTGAAAATGGGCACAAGACAGGAATGCCCTCTCTCACCACTCCTATTCAACACAGTGTTGGAAATTCTGGCCAGGGCAATCAGGCAAGAGAAAGAAATAAAGTGTATTCAATTAGGAAAAGAGGAAGTCAAATTGTCCCTGTTTGCAGATGACATGATTGTATATTTAGAAAACCCCATCATCTCAGCTCACAATCTCCTTAAGCTGATAAGCAACTTCAGCAAAGTCTCAGGATACAAAGCCAATGTGCAAAAATCACAAGCATTCCTATCCACCAATAACAGACAAACAGAGCCAAATCATGAATGAACTTCCATTCACAATTGCTTCAAAGAGAGTAAAATAGCTAATAATCCAACTTACAAGGGATGTGAAGGATCTCTTCAAGGAGAACTACAAACCAATTCTCAATGAAATAAAAGAGGACACAAACAAATGGAAGAACATTTCATGCTCATGGATAGGAAGAATCAATATTGTGAAAGTGGCCATACTGCCCAGGGTAATTTATAGATTCAGTGCCATCCCCATCAAGCTACCAATGACTTTCTTCACATAATTGGAAAAAAAAGCTACTTTAAAGTTCATATGGAACCAAAAAAGAGCCCACGTTGCCAAGGCAATCTTAAGCAGAAAGAACAAAGCTGGAGGCATCACGCTACCTGACTTCAAACTATACTACAAGGCTACAGTAACCAAAACAGCATGGTACTGGTACCAAAACAGAGATATAGACCAATGGAACAGAATAGAGCCCCTGGAAATAATACCACACATCTACAACCATCTGATCTTTGACAAACCTGACAAAAACAAGAAATAGGGAAAGCATTCACTGTTTAATAAATGGTGCTGGGAAAACTGGCTAGCCATATGTAGAAAGCTGAAACTGGATCCCTTCCTTACACCTTATCCAAAAATTAATTCAAGATGGATTAGAGACTTAAATGTTAGACCTAAAACCATAAAAACCCTAGAAGAAAACTTAGGCAATACCATTCAGGTCATAGGCATGGGCAAGGACTTCATGACTAAAACACTAAAAGCAATGGCAACAAAAGCCAAAATTGACAAATGGGATCTAATTAAACTAAAGAGCTTCTGCACAGCAAAAGAAACTACCATCAGAGTGATCAAGCAACCTACAAAATGGGAGAAAATTTTTGCAATCTTCCCATCCGACAAAAGGCTAATATCCAGAATCTACAAAGAACTTAAACAAATGTACAAGAAAAAAAATCAAACAACCCCATCAAAAAGTGGGCAAAAACAGACACTTCTCAAAAGAAAACATTTATGCAGCCAACAGACACATGAAAAAATGCTCATCATCACTGGCCATCAGAGAAATGCAAATCAAAACCACAATGAGATACCATCTCACACCAGTTAGAATGGCGATCATTAAAAAGTCAGGAAACAACAGGTGCTGGAGAGGATGTGGAGAAACAGGAATGCTTTTACACTGTTGGTGGGACTGTAAACTAGTTCAAACATTGTGGAAGACAGTGTAGTGATTCCTCAAAGATCTGGAACTAGAAATGCTATTTGACCCAGCCATCCCATTACTGTGCATATACGCAAAGGATTATAAATCATGCTGCTATGAAGACACATGCACATGTATGTTTATTGCAGCAGTATTCACAATAGCAAAGACTTGGAACCAACCCAAATGTCCATCAGTGATAGACTGGATTAAGAAAATGTGGCACATATACACCACGGAATACCATGCAGCCATAAAAAAGGGTGAGTTCATGTCCTTTGTAGGGACATGGGTGAAGATGGAAACCATCATTCTGAGCAAACTATCGCAAGGACAGAAAACCAAACACCGCATGTTCTCACTCATAGGTGGGAATTGAACAATGAGAACACTTGGACACAGGGTGGGGAACATCATACACTGGGGCCTGTTATGGGGTCAGGAGAGGGAGGAGGGATAGCATTAGGAGATATACCTAATGTAAATGATGAGTTAATGGGTGCAGCACACCAACATGGCACATGTATCCATATGTAACAAACCTGCACGTTGTGCTCATGTACCCTAGAACTTAAAGTATAAAAAAAAATAAAAAAGAAACAGACGGTATCGTTATCAAGTATAACTCAGAGGTTAGGAGAACAACAGGAGTATCTGCGTGTTTCACAATGTAGGTAGATTATAATCAGTAGGTCCACTGCCCTGAGTTCCCCAAGGGCACTTTTACAGAGGAACACATAAAGGAATAAAGCGGGAAGTAATTAATTTAGAAAAGTATTTCTTAAAGTGGGAAATATACTAGCATTCCCTAAGGAATTTTAAAAAATACACAGGTCAGTGTTCTTGGCTGCAAATAACAGAAGCTACTCTGGTTAGCCATGTTAGTTAGGATTCTCTAGAAAGACAGAACCAGTGGGATATGTCTACATGTAGAAAGATATTTATTTGAAGGAATTGGCTCATATGATTATAGAGGCTGGCAAGATCAAAATCTGCAGAGGGGGCCTGTAGGCTGGAACCCTGGGAAGAGTCAATGTGGAGGTTCAAGTCCAACAGCCATCAGGCTGAAGAACCAGGAAAGAGCTAATGCATTGTAACCTGCACAGACCTAGGTGGACTGAACAAAGAGGGGCAAACATGGGAATAAAAGACAGGAGACAAAAGAGTTATTTGGAAGAAGAGGTCAGGGGGCACCTTGCCTCTAGTGGACAAGGGCCCCAAACTTTACACAGTCCTCCATATTTATTAGGCAAAAGAGATAGTGAGAAGGGGAGTGGAAGAAGGGATCAGTTGCTCACTCCAGAGCAGGCTTGCAAGACTGTATTCCTCGAACAACAGGCTCTAGATATCACAGTAGATAGCCTCAGTGCCAGGGAGTGATTGCCTCCAGCAAACTTTCTGTTGGCAGGAGCAGTCGTGAGTTTGCTCACATCCTGCATTCATGATAAACAGTTTGCTGTTTGATCACATAGCCTCCAGTGGAATGCTCATTTAGTCACATCCCATGGGCCTTCAGCTCCCTGCATATTCCCCTTTCTATTTATGAATTAATTGAAAGAACATAAGGCCAGGCTGTGCAGCTCTTATTCTCTAATTGGCAGTCCATCCTATTTTACAGACTATAAACAGAACACAGAGACAAAACAACATTATTCCAAGAACCACAAAAAAGATGTAAATGTGCCTCAGATAGGTCCAAGGGTTGAGGCTCTCCAGGCTTTGCTGGAATTCAGTCCAGTCTTCTAAAGAAGGCGGAAACTCTTGAGTTTGTTTATTTAAATCAAGAATTTTGTTTTGTAATTCGCCAATATCAAAGGTGATGTTGGATGTGAAAGTTCCCTGCAAATGGGCTTTCACAGGGTCCCACAGATACTCACTTCAGTTATGTTCTAAGTTGGTTACACAAATATGAATGTGATTAAAATGACAATGCAATTGCTGCTGCAATTGCAAGCTTTGTATTTGTTCCCCTAACCATAGAACTGTGGATTTTAACATTGCCACTTCAGTTTGTAACTCAGTGTTAATTTTATTCTGAAGTAGCCACGCTTGGTCGGCTGGGCACATCCAGTTCTCCACGTACTGAGCTGTTTGAACAGAACTATGCAAAGCTATAGAAGATATCACAACAGAAGTTATTAGTGTGACCAAGGAAACAATAGCAAAAATTATCATGCCTAAGGCTCTACAGACACAATGAGTAAGCTGAGTTAGAAGAAGTTTTACAAAATGCAAAGCAGGTGTGGCAGCCCAAGACTCAGACAGATTAACAGGGATGCCACCTAAAATCATCAAAGTAGAGATCTTATGTGTCTGCAATGTGCTAAGATTAATGCAGTGATATGACTGGCAAGATGTACAGATCAATTGGGTACTGTTTACCTGGAGCTGGTCCTTCTTAGCTGCTAAAAAGACTTAAGGATTAAAAACACAAACTGTAAATTGAGTGGTGATATTCTTTACAAATGTAACATTAGAACTGTGTCGTGACTCTGGTAGGCCTTCTCTCTGTCTTTGCACTCAGGGTCAGCTGACTCATGGCTCATACCAGAGGGACCAGGCCCATGGTTGGCCACCCTGGGTTCCTCCAGTCTTCTGTTCCATGGTTGCATGCAGCTTGAGGGCATCCACACAGTTTGTCTGTCTCCTGTAAAAACACAAGCATACCATCTTCCCCATGTCAGTAAATCCACTGGACCCTTTCCATTGTCCTTCTTCTGGGGATTTCCATAACACTTTTGGATAAACTTTCCTCTTTTCCTCTAACACTTGCCAGTGTCTTTCTGCTGGAGTCTTACCATCCATACCAGGAGTCCAAAAATTTAAAGTAAATAAGGCTAAATGTAGTTTTGATTGAGGTGGTAGTTGGCTTCCTATACCCCCTTTTTGTTTTTTCAACATGCGTTGTAATGTTTAATGTGCCCGTTCTATAATGCCTCGTCCTCTAGGATTACAAGGAATTCCTGTTTTATAGGTTATAGCCCAAAATTGTAAGAAATTTTGAAAAGCATGACTAGTATAAGCTGGTCCCTTGTCAGTTTGTAATTGTTTAGGTATTCCCATATAAGCAAATGATGACAGACAATGTTACCCTATGTGACCAGCTGTCTCACCTGCTTAGCATGTAGCATGCAGCAATGTTACTCTATGTGACCAGCTGTCTCACCTGTTTGGCATGTAGCATGCAGCATATGAGAATAAGTGAAACAAATTAGTGTACAAAAAAGTACACTAGACCCAGAACTGTGTCTAGTGTCTCAAAAGTACACTAGAACTGGGTCTAGTGTACTTTTAACTGTAGCAGTTTCTATGCAACTGGCTACATTTACAACACAAGCTGAATCACAGACAATGTTGATAGGATCTGAAGCTGTGAGCTGTAAAACCCGAATGACAGCAATTAGCTCTGAGCATTGAGCTGAAGCACCAGAGGTATCTAACTTCTCCTGTGTTAGGGGCCATTGATCCACCCACACAGGTTTGTCACTAAGGCAGTGGGTGGAGGAGAAATATCAATGACCCCCATCAGAAATCCTGACATCCTAGCCCTTTTCTATCTGTTTTTCTGGTTACTGATATCGGGTTAGGATTTCTCTGAAGAAATTTTCCTAAACCTTTTCCCTTCTGATATCCCATGTTCTTCAATATTTTAAATCCTGGGTTATCAAAGTTTTCATTTGTAAGTCTCACATCCCATGCTGTAAGTGAGTCTCGACCCCATAAGTTGATGGCTATATTTGCAACATAAGGCTGAAAAGTACATGACTGTCCATCTGGACCAAGACACGATAAAATCTCAGCACTCTGTTGAACACTTTGGGCTGTTCCTACTCCCACTAGGGATGTAGAAGCTAATTGCAAGGGCCAGGATGGGGGCCAGTTATCTTTAGATATTACTGATACATCAGCTCCCGTATCCATAAGCCCATAAAGTGTCTTTCCTTTAATTTTTACTACACAGGTGGGTCTATTAGAGGCTATGGGTTGGGATAGATAGATTTCACTTGTAGTTGTGCTCCCAAGCCCTTTACTTCCTCATTTCTCCTTTCATGGAGAAGGGTGTAATTTGCAAGGAATAAGCAATAATTAAGCAATATATTCTCCCAGTTCACAAACCCAAAGATTCTGTGACATTAAAACCATTTGAATTTCTCCTTCATGATCGGAGTCAGTCACTCCTGGGACTACAGCAATGCCTTGCAAGTTAAGGTGGCTTTTGCCTAAAATTAGTCCCATATATCCTGCTGGTAAAGGTCCCCAAATGCCAGTGGGAAATTTGGTAGGTTTGTCTCCAGCAACTAATGTGATTCTTTCTCTGGCGGGTGGATCTGATGCTGGTGTTCCTGGGGTGAGGGAATCAATGTGCCTCTGGGAACCCATCCCTGAAACGGGGTTGAGGTCTGGACTGGGAATGCCCTCATTGTTTGTGGGGCCCGGGTCCAGGCCCCCATCTCATTTCTCAGTAGGGGGGTGCCATCCTGATGAATTTTGAGCAGCGCTGATTAGCCCAGTGATTTCCTTTGTTATAGCGAGGACAAAGTCCTGGCGTTTTTTCCTGCTGGGTGGGGCACTGCACTGTAAGGTCCTTCATGTCATGAGATCTGGTGGCATTTCTTTTTAAAACGTCCAGTTTTTCCACAATTAGAACATTTTCCCATTTTAGTATTTGACCCTTGGCTCCTTTTAGATTTGTCAACTGCTAAATTAGCCATTGCTTACGCTAACATTGCAGAGCCATGAAGCTCAGTTCCTACAACCTGACAAGCTCTGAGAACATTTCCTAAGTTTTTTGTACACTTCATGGGTGCCAGTGCACATTTACAGTACGCGTTTGCATTCTCAAAAGCTAGAGTTAAGGTTAGCATTTCTGCAGCCGTGGTATGAAGAATCTGACACTTCACTGTCGCTTGTAATTTTGTAAGAAATTGCTTATGGGGTTCCTGCGACCCTTGTATGATATGTAAAAGGGATTGTACTGGGACTCTCTCTTCAGGAATCGTGGCCCAGGTGTGTTTAGCGGCCTGTGCACACTGCTGATAAACAGCGTCTGGGAGTGCCATTTGACGTTCCAGGTCTGAATAAGGGCCATTACCTAACAGCATATCCTCTGTAATGTCTGTGTGTCCAGCAACATAGTTCCATTTAGCCTGGCATGCACACATTTCTTGCCAATTTAAATTCCATGTCAGATATGCACTAGCGGACAAGCAAGTTCCCGCCAAGTGTCTCACACCAAAGGGTAAAAGACGCATAGAACCAAACACAGATTCTAGCAGTCCTAAGGTGAATGGGTTCTGTATGCCGTATTTACCACACTCGCTTTTAATTCCTTTAATAACTTAAACTGTAGTGGAGTGGGTTCATGAATAACCCGCTGTGGGTTGTTTGGATCAGGCCTCATGGAAATAGGAAAAGTGCAAGGTCCTAAGGGCTCTCCAGCTATGGCAGCAGAGTGCAAATTTCTTTGTATTGGGGTCTCTATTTCTGCCACTGAAGGGGGCAGTACAGATGTTTCTGCAACTGGAGGAGGTGGTATAGGCCAATTTTTATCCTCCCTCTCCTGTTTTTTTATTTTTAATTGGAGCTGTGGGTGGGACAACAGATTCTTTCAGAGTTTTAGATTGACCCTGCTGTCCCGCAGAATAATAAGGAGATAATGACAGAAGTACAGTACGAACTAAACTCCAAGTGTACGAAATTTCTTCCAAGTGAAGAAAACAGAAGAATCAACTTTAAGACCTTTTTGATGACCCTGTTTTGATCCTTCTGCTGCTCTATCCCCATTTTCCACATCAAGAGTGCCTACCTGTGGAAACCATGGGTTATGTGTAATAACCTTTCATGGCTTCTGCAGGAGGTTAGTTAGTGTCTGTGAATTAATCTGAGCTCCAGACCATCTCAGCAGAACTTTAAGCAACTGCACATAATGTTCGTCTTCAATAGACAAATTCTTCCCTTGTTACCCTGATTCAGAAAACTTCCCATTCCCAGTACTTCTTTAAAGCACTGCTCCCAGTACCTCTTTAGGGCACTGACCTTTTATCTGCTGCTGGCAGACTCATCCCGGGGTCTCCGTTCACTTGTCAATTTCAGTTCCTCTGCTCCAGCAGACCTTCTTCATTCACATCCTCGTAGTCCCGTTTTCAGATGCCACTTGTTGGGCGTCCTTGGAGTCCCTGTTCTGGGTCACCACTTGTAACCTGCACGGACCTAGGTGGACTGAACAAAGGGGAGCGAATGTGGGAATAAAAGACAGGAGACAAAAGAGTATACTTGGAAGAAGGGGTCAGGGGGCACCTTGCCTCTAGTGGACAAGGGCCCCGAGCTTTACACAGCCCTCCGTATTTATTAGGCAAAAGAGATAGTGCGAAGGTGGGTAGAAGAAGGGGTCAGGGACTCAGTCCAGGGTAGGCTTGCAAGACTGTATTCCTCGAACAATAGGCTCTAGATATCACAGTAGATAACCTTGGCACCAGGGAGTGATTGCCTCTAGCAAACCTTCTTTTGGCAGGAGCAGTCATGAGTTTGCTCACATCCTGCATTCATGATAAACAGTTTGCTGTTTGATCATATAGCCTCCAGTGGAATGCAGAGTTGGTCACATCCCATGGGCCTTTGGCTCCCTGCAATGCATCAATTCAAGTCCAAAGGTTTCTGCTGTAAAACTTCCTCTTGCTCGCGAGAAGCCAGACTCTTATTCTCTTCGTGCCTTCAACTAACTGGAGGAGGCCCACCACATTATGGAAAGCAATCTGCTTTACTCAAAGTTCACCAATTTAAATGTAAACCTCATCCAGAACCCTCACAGAAACATCCAGAGTCATGTTTGACCAAATATCTAGGCACTGTGGTCCAGCCAAGTTGATCCATAAAATTAAACTTCACATTAGCTTAAGCAGAAAAGAAATTCACTGGAAGTGTATTAGGAACCTCCCCTGATCCCTAGGAAGACTGAAGAACCTGTTGGAAATTGAATGGGAATTGACATAGCCTAGGGAGTCAGTCCCTCCAACTCATGCCTAACTAGCAAGACTACCACTGCCACAGCCACAGTGCCTACTGCACTGCCAATGTCACCAAATGCCTCTGAATCCTGAACCCTTTCTGTGTCATTTGTCTCAAATCCGAAGTCCTGGGTAGGAGCATCCGGTTGGCTGAGCCTAGTCCATGTACTGCAGCTACTAGGGGACAAGATGGTGAGTGTGTGACATTTTTAGCATTGTGGTTGGAGGCTGGCCCTACTTCCCACCAAGACACACAATGGGGAGGTTCCTAAGCAGAGGAAGGGGACTCAGCTGTCGGACAGTTGAAGAAATTATGAAGGTCTACTCTATATATTTCCACTCCTGACCTAACCGAATGTAAGTGTTGGAAGGCAGATATGTAATTTCAAAAATCTCCCCCAGATGATTCTAAATCACTTCCCTTCCATCTCCGCTCCCATCATTGTATGTCTTGCTGTTTTAGAAACAATGATTTTTAATAATTGTTCTCTTCCATTTTCTTATATCTAGATATCTGTGAAACAATCATCAGGGGATCTGGCTAACAATGTGAGAAGCTGCCTAATGCTGGCTACACCTTCTGACCTCACTCTGGTGTGGACTTGAAGAGGGTGCTCTTGGATCCAAGAACTTGAGACCGACTCTAACTATCTTAATCTATTTATTGAGAGTGTATCAGAGCTTGCAGAACCAACCCGATGTGTGGGTTTGGGTGTGGACAGCAAACACAGTAGTCCAGAAGGCTGGAAAGCTGGTCTTTCAGCTGGAATGTGTGGGCTTGGACATCACCTCTGCGTTGCTGGACTGTGGTATGGTCTCACATCACAAGAAGATTTAAGCCACCTTATTAACTTAATAAAGATTTAAAGATGATAAGCCTGTCCACGTCATTTGCCTATGCCTTAATTCCTTTGGGTGGCAAGAGAAGACATCTGGCCTGAGGCTTTTCCCCTAAGTTTACACCAAGGGAGAAGTCCCTCCAAATAGGAAGGGAAGCCAGATGCTGTACAATAAAAACCAAATCCAAACAAAATAACATAAGACACACACTTACACAGAAACCTCCATGACCTCTCCTCCAGTAAACAAAACAATGAGTGATCCTGTTTCTGTTTTGCATGGGCAGCCCCTACATTGAGCTCTAAAATGTAGAGTCTAAACCATCTGATTCTGTCTCTCCTACTGGTTCCCATTCTTCCTCATCTCCTATGGTTATCATTAATGCTGTTTACCAAATATTTCCATTTCTACCCCTGTGTGGGAGTGTGATTGGATTATACCTTCTTATCCCCTGGAGGCTGAGTGTGGGCGTATGTTTTATACTGGCCAATAAAAGATGAATGGAAGTGGCTTCTATGTGTGGAAGCTTTAAGAGCCTGTGCCTGATTTGCCATACTCCTTTCTCCCTGACAATGATCACTGTAATCGCGGAAGCACACTTCGAGATGGAGCCTCCATCAGCCTGGAGCCTGGAGGGATTATGGTGAGCGAAGGCACCAGCCAACATTTGTACACATGAACCAGGACAAGAAATAAACCTTTATGGCCCCTAAAATTTTAGGGCTTTTTGTTACTGCAACAAAGATTAGACCACTCTAACTGATCAAGCTAATCTGTCCCTTCCTGCCACCTCCCCTGGACTTTCTCAAGATCTTGCATCTCTGCCCCTCAAACTGCTATCCTTCTTACAGCTTCAGCTTTTACCTCCACACACTAGAGTTCAGCTGCGTGTCCTGCCTCAGACTACCACTTCTAACTTCCATTTGGATACCACTATATTTTCCAAATGTACACAGTGGAACCCTCCCCAGAGTTAATTCTTTGTGCAACTTCTCTCTCTTTTTACTATGTCACTATCAATTTTCCAACCCCTGATTTCTAAATCTGAGAGATCTTTGACTCACTCTCTGCCTTCACTACCCCACCGCCCCCAATCAATTACCAAATCCTCTTTTATCGTCATTTTTGAGGTCTCTTGAATTTGTTCTTAGTGCTACCAGTGCTCTTACCTCCCAGGCTCCTTACAGCTAAGGAAAAGGCACAGGCCTCAATCCACTGTATTTGTTTATTACAGGGCATTCCATAACCAAATACCACAGACTGGCTGGCTTAAACAATAGGAATCTATTTTCTCACAGTTCTGGAGGTTGTAAGTCCAAGATCAGTGTGCCAGCAGAGCTGATTTCTCTGAGGCCTCTCTGCTTGGCTTGTAGACGGCCACCTTCCTGCTGTGTCTTCACATCGCCTTTTCTCTGTGCACAGTCACTCCTGGTGTCTCTTCCTCTTCCCAGGACACCAGTCATATTGGATTAGGGCCCCACCCTTATGGCCCTATTTAACTTTAATTATCTCTTTAAAGGCTCTATCTCCAAATACAGTTCACACTGGTGGTTAAGGCTTCAGCATATGAATTTTGGGAGGACAAAATTCAGCCCATAACATGGTACCAATCAGCCATGCTGGGGCCAGGTTTAGTCTCAGGAGCTGGTGAGGAAAGCACACCATGGCAGCAACAATGGCAGAGGCCAAGGTCATATTGCTCCTGGTTTGGAAGTCACAATGTGGTTGGCAGTAGTGGAGACTGGTGTAAATTTGAATTCCAAGTTCAAAAGTTTCTCAGAAGTGGTGCATAAACGGCAGTGCCAGCTGACATGCCTGGTGGTTGGTAGTAGCAGTTGTGATGATCTTATCAGACCAGTTCTGCAAGGAAGTGGGCACTATTTCTAGAAGTTTGGCTTTAAGAACATTCTCCAGTCTTCTTAACAATTTTATTTGACCCTATATCATGTGATGCTTATGATATATGAGAAAAATAATATCATTCTTGTAACTTACTTGGTATTAGTAATTAGTTATTCAATATGACTCATGTCATGAATATGTCTACAGCACATTTTTAAATAAATATATTTTTATATCTGTTGAAATCATAGCAGTTCAGATACTTTCAAGAACAAGAAAATATGTTTGTGAGTGGGGTCATCCAAGTGTTAGAAATGACTTGAGCAAGTTGCAGAGCCTGGGTCTCCCATATCCTTTAAATACACTCCCTTTCTACCTAATCATTTAGAGTTGACTTTGCTTAAAATGAAAAGGACTGATGCCTAGATTATGGCAACAGGGTCCCAACCTGGTGCCTATACTGCAATTTATCTTAAAAACCATTGTCAAGCACATATTCCTTCATCATGTCCATCTCTGTCCACAAATTCTGAAGGAAACTTGGAATTTTTTTTTTTTTTTTTTTTTGAGACAGAGTTTCGCTCTTGTTGCCCAGACTGGAGTGCAATGGCGCGGTCTTAGCTCACTGCAACCTCTGACTTCAGGGTTCAAGTGGCTCTCCTGCCTCAGCCTCCCAAATAGCTGGGATTACAGATGTGTGCCAGCATGCCTGGCTAATTTTTGTATTTTCAGTAGAGACGGGGTTTCACCATGTTGGCCAGGCTGATCTGGAACTCCTGACCTCAAGTGATCTGCCCACCTTGGCCTCCCAAAGTGCTGGGATTTACAGGCACGAGCCACCGCACCTGGCCTTGGATATTATTCTTTCAGCTTTATGACCCCTCAGTTGCAAGTGCAGAATACCAATTCAAAATAGCCTAAGCAAAAAAAGATTACTCATTAGCAGACATAGCTATGAAGTCCAAAGGAGTATATAAAACTCCAGGCATTCAAGTGTGGCTGTATTCAGGGGCTCAGATTATGTCCTTAGGTTTTTGTCTGTCTTCATCTCCTAACTCCCTTCATGTGTCAGCAAAGATAGACTCTGGCTACTCGAACTTCGAAGGAGAAAGATGGAGATATCTCCCTCTCAACTTCTCTTTTTCTCCGACAAAACCCTGCATTCTGATTGGTCCTGGGTGAATTATGTGTTATTCACTGGAACAATCAGTGTTCAGAAGGATGAGATTCTAATGAGCTGAGCTGGACTATGTAACAGGTGCCAAGGTAGGAGAAGTGGGCACGATCCCATGAGGTCAAGGAGAGCCAATTCCCCAAAGGAAAAAAAAAGTCTCAACAGAATAATTTCCGAAACACACCAACTTGGGGCGCCAGTATACACTCCACCCCTTGAAATCACACTGGTGCCCTGTTCTGCCAGTGGGAGGTGGGCTCTGGTGTTTGGACAGAAATGATGACCCTGGCCTTTCCCAGGAAGAGGCTGCTCTGAGTCTGAGGGAAGCGAACTTCCTCTGGAGGGATTGTGAGGCTTGTCCTAGTGGACCCAACGCCTGTGTGCTGTAGCTCTGCTTTCCCCTCTAGGTCACTGCTTTTGAAGCTGGATGAGTTCACTTTTCTCTAGTGCTGGGAGCATCACCAACCCTTGTTGTCTCTCACGGCCCTGCAGGAAGCACTATCTGGTCTTTCAACAGCTCACTCCCGGCATCCAGGGAGAATTAAGCCCATTGTTTCAGGGGGTTTCCTTTAGGCTAATCTGAGGAGTGTGAAAGAACCCATTTAGAGAGGTCTGATGAATAAGGACAAAATAAAGATCAAACTCAGGCAAAATCAAAAGCTATTTGTTAACAGGCAAGATGTTCTTCAAAGTCTTTATCAGGAGCAAGGAAGACTTATCTTGCAGCACTACGGGGAGAAAGTAGGATCTGGTGGTGGGGAGGCATTCATTTGAAGTTCTAAACAGATGACTGCTGGCCCAGCTGCTGGGCTCAGCATTATCAGTAAGTCTCTTGGGTTAAGTGGGCAGTGCTGGCGGATAAGGGTCTGGGAAAATAACAAGTCATCCAGTAGTAGGTAATGTTTATTGGAGAAACTCTCCAAGCCCTCCTGTCCTTGCATTCACCCTCAGGAAGGAACTCCATGCTGCAAATTAGAGAAACTTTCCTAATCCAGGATTCCTGGTGTAGGAAATCGAGCTATCCAGGTGTCATGTAAACCACGCACCTACTTTTCAGATGATAAACAAATACAGGAGGCATCGGCTTCCTTAAACCAACACTAGAACGAGAGCATGATGGTGCTTCCAGAGTTGGTCTCCTGAATGTTGGCTTAAATGCCTACCATACACCAGGTAGGCATTGTGCCCACATAATCTCATTTGATTCTTAACACACCCTAGACTCTTATTTTCCCCATTTTACAGATGCAGGAACTGAGAGAAGTGCATGCGGTTCACTGAAGTTTTCATAGCGAATACATAGAAGAACTGGGAGTCGAACCCCTGTGGCTTGCTCTATCCAAAGCCTGTGTTCCTAATCACTTACCATACTGCCATTCTCGCTAGACCCAACAAGGACATCATCTCCTTTTTCCTTAGAAAATGGAATGGAGGTAGTCTCATGCCAAATGTTGGTCCTAGATGGAAAGACTGAGGCACACAGGTTAAAGTGACCCAACTGGGACTATCATGGTTCATGAAATTGACCATAAGGAATGGATTTTGTTTTCTTATTGTAAAACACAAGCTATGAATCAAATGCCAACAGATGTAAGGATGTTGGGGTGGTGGTGACCGAAAGAGTCACCCAGAATCCAGAGTTACTCAGGCCCATCAAGTTAATGCATGTAATGATTACTATCAGGATACAGGTGTGTCTTAATAGCATTCCTTAAAATAATGACAACTACAACTAGGAACGGTGGCTCACACCTGTAATCCCAGCACTTTGGGAGCCCGAGGCAGGCAGATCACGAGATCAGGAGTTCAAGACTAGCCAGGCCAACATGACAAAACACTGTCTCTACCAAAAATACAAAAATTAGCCGGGAGTGGTGGCACATGTCTGCAATCCCAGCTACTGGGAGGCTGAGACGGGAGGATTGCTCGAACCCAGGAGGTGGAGGTTGCAGTGAGGCAAGATTGTGCCATTGCACTCCAGCCTGGGCAACAAGAGTAACACTTCGTCTCAAAAAAAAAAAAAAAAAGGAATGACAACTGCAAACTGTGTTGCACAAAGCAGTAGCTATAATCTTTGTTACCTGTAGCTATTCAAATACAAATTAATTGAAATGAAAGGAAACTTAAACTTCGGGTTCTCAGTGCTACCAGCCAGCCCCCTTCCGATTGTCCAATAGCGGATACAGAGCATTTGCATCATTACAGAAGGTTCTATTGGACGGCGCTGCTACAAAACCTCCCTTGACCACACTCCGTGTTAGTGACTGCCCCATCTCTCTGTTGTTCTTCACAGCAAAACTCCTTGAAAGAGTCGGCTGTACTTGTTATCTCCACTTACTCACCTCCCTTTCTCTCCTCAGCCCACTCCATTCAGGCTTTCCACATACACCACTTGTCTGAACTCTCTTTGTTCAAAGTCGTTAATAATCTTCATTTTACCAAAGCCCATGGTCAGATGTCCCGACCTCATTCATCCTTTCAGCTGTGTTGGATGCTGTTGGTCACATCCTCTTTCTTCATACACTTTCTTCCCTGAGCTTCCCAAAGACCCCAGTGTCTTGATTCTCCTCCTCCCCAGGTGAGACACATGGCAGTCTCCTTTATTGTCTTCTGCCTATAAGGCCTATCAATTCTGGGTTCTCTGAGGCTTCATCCTCAGACCATCTTCCTCAGGTATCCATGTTCTCTCCACGGGTGAACACAACAGCCAGAAGGTAGAGAAAGCACAGCACTCAGCTCCCAGGCTTACAGGCCTCCCACGGCTTCCCCCGGTAACCTGAGCAAAACCTACTGTGGCCTCCAAGGGCCTGCATGAGCTTGCCTCTGTCTACCTCTCCCTTGCCTCTGTCTACCTCTCCCTTGCCTCTGTCTTTGCTTGTTTTCCTCTGTTCTTTGGACAGGCCATTTGTTTCTGCTGAGTCTTTGGATTAGACCACTTCCCCCAGATCTTTCAATGGTTCCTTGTCGTCATTTGGGTCTTTTCTTCTTTTCTTTTCTTTTTTTTTTTTTGAGATGGAGTCTCGCTCTGTCACCAGGCTGGAGTGCAGTGGCGCAATCTCGACTCACTACAACCTCCGCCTCCCAGGTTCAAGTGATTCTCGTGTCTCAGCCTCCCAAGTAGCTGGAACTACAAGCATGTGCCACCACGCCCAGCTAATTTTTGTATTTTTAGTAGAGATGGGGTTTCACCGTGTTGGTCAGGATGGTCTCAATCTCTTGACCTCGTGATCCGCCTGCCTCGGTCTTCCAAAGTGCTGGGATTACAGGTGTGAGCCACCTTGCCTAGCTGTCATTTAGGTCTTAAATCAAACATTACTTTCTCAGAAAAGTCATACTTGACCACTTTAGATACAGCCGCTCTCCCCATTATGGCAAATATACCTTGTCTAATTTTATTTAGTTATAACATTGATCACTAATTGAACTTATCTTATTTATATTTTGTGGTCGGTTTTCTAATATTAGCATAAAAGCCTTTTAGGGGCAGAGCCTCTGTCTCTCTTGCTCATCACTGTATCCTCAATACCTATCACAAGGTTTGGCACCTAGTAGGTGCTCAATTAAAGCTTCCTGACTAAGATATTTGCGGACTGATAATTTGGCTGAGTCAAGGTGGGGATATGAGGACTGTAGCTGATTCCCTTGAGAGTCAGTCAGAGACAGAGGAGGACCCCGTTATTGGGAAGAGGAGGACTGTAGAGCTAGAAACAGAGACTTTGTTGAATGTGTTTTTTGCCTTTGGCCAGATGAGCATGGCCCATGTTTTAAACAAATTTCTCTGGTATTTTTTGACTCTACTTATATCTTAAGAATGTCAATTTCTCTTTATCTTTTTTTTTTTTTAATTTCCTCTTAAACATGTTAACACAATGTCTGTGTGACTTTTTCCAAACCATTCTTGGGCCTTAGTTTCCCCATCCATAAAGTGATTTGGTTTTTGGTAGATAATTCTCAAACTTCCTCTCAGTATTATATTCTTAATTGCCTGATGTCATTTTAAAAAAATCAGGCTATATTCTTTCAGGAAAGCAATTTAACAATAATGTATAAAAGACTCAAAATAATTTCACTTGTAGAACTTTATCCTATGGAAATAGTCAGAAATTTGAACAGAGATTTATCCACAACTATGTTAGTCTTAGATTTATAAATGATAATTAAGTTAGAAACAACAGTAAGAAAGGCTGAATAAATTACGATACTTATGCATGTTTGAATATTATAATGTTGGAATGTATTTGAATATTGAAATACAAATTCCCAGTATCGTTGGAAATTAAGATTTCAAAAAATATGATAATGAGGAAAGATGCTTATAGTCCAGTGTTAAATCATTTATAATCTCAGTCTATAGAACACATATTCATGGGAGAAAAGCTGGAGGAAATATCTCAAAATGTAGCTTGTAATTATCTCCACATCATGGGATTTGCCTCGTTAAATTTTTAAAATATTTGTCATTGTTTTCCAAGTAATCTTCAGTAAATATGGAATGCTTCTTGCAGCCAGTGACTTGGCTGGAATAGATTCCAGTACTGTGAGATCAGAGTCAGAAGTCTCGGGTTTAGTTCAATTTATTCAAGAAATATTTACTGAACACCTTGTATGAGTCAGACACTGTGCCGTGAGCTGGGGATCACAGGAGAAGGCAGGGTCTGGCCTAAGAGACCGACTGAAGGCTGAAAATCTGCCGTGGGGGTGCTTGCAGGGTGGTAGGGGAGCAACAGGAACAGGAAGGGGTGTCTGGGGAGAGAGGAATTCACAGGACACACGTTTAACCTCTCAGCTTCCCATCTGTAAAATAAAAAAAACACTATTGGTTGCCTCTACTAAAGCAGATGGTGATTGTTGAGAAAAATCACACATTGAGAAGGCATATAGAAGGCTTTTGGCACCTGAGAAATGCTATCAGAGGCCTATGGACTTAACCTACAGATGGCAGGAAGGGGTTGTGGAGGGGCCTTGATTTAATGATTAGCAGAGCAGCGAGGCCTGGGGCCAGTTGGATGACAGTCCTCTTGTGTCTTGAGTGTGATTGCCACTTCTCCCTTCTCTTAGCTATGCTGAGGTGTGTTATGGTTCAAGGGAAGTGCAAAAAAGCTGATGCTGGAATAAAATGGGGCTCTGTGGGCGATTCTTAGCTTCCACATTGCAGTGTCCCCTCCTGCCCTCTTCCTGCTTCAGCTCTGAGAGTGACCTGAAATTGTCATGTTTGATCACCCAGAGGAAACTGTGCTCCAACTGAAGACCCACACCCCTGCTGTGTTAAAATGAACAAGCCCCTGTACTGTCTGGAGTTAGACTGGGGCACTTGTGGGGCTGGTAGCGTTGATGTTCAGTTTGCAGCTGTCTCCGGTAGATTCTTCTGTGTCAGTGGCATCCCTCACTGGTTGCAGATCTTGGGTCACCACACATATCAGAACTAAGGGGAGAGGCTGCAGCTCCTCCTTGAGTGGTTGGATTTGAAACCTGGTTAGAAAGATCTATGTACTCAGAAAGGCATTGAAACCGGAGATGGAGCCGGCTAGTTCCCTAAAATCGGCAGATTGAGTGCTTCTCCTGATCCTTCTTTCAGGGTGGCTCTGGCTCTCTTCTAGGGTTCCTGTAGAGAACATTTGGTTCATTCTCACTCATTTTCTCTTCCCCTCTGTTCTTTCCTCCTCTCTCCCTCTTCCCTCTCTTTCATTTATTCATTTTCAACAAATATGTATTGAGAGCTGTTGCGCTTCTGGCACTGTGGGGAATACAAAGTGAAATGGCACCAGAAGTTTGAGATGCATACTATGGAACTTCTGGAGAGTGATGTCCGCCAGGCAGAATGGCCAGCTTAGGCTTCGTGAGGATCTTTCAGGTAAGGCTTCATGGAAAACGGTTCTGCTCAGCTTGTTTTTTTTTTTTTTTTTGTTTGTTTGTTTTTTTTGAGACGGAGCCTCACTCTGTTGCCCAGGCTGGAGTGCAGTGGTGCCATCTCAGTTCACTGTAACCTCTGCCTCCCAGGTTCAAGCGATTTTCCTGCCTCAGCCACCTAAATAGCTGGGATTACAGGCACACGCCACCATGCCTGGCTAATTTTTATACTTTTAATAGAGACGGGGTTTCACCATGTTGGCCAGGCTGGTCTCGAAATCCTGACCTCAGGTGATCTGCCCGCCTCGGCCTCCCAAAGTGTTGGTACTACAGGCGTGAGCCTCAGCTCAGTTTTATAGTAGAGTTAGAATCTGGCTATGCAGAAAGAAAGCCCATTCCAGGTGGAGGGAACAGCACAAACAAGGGTGTGCAGGTGGGGACCATGGGATGTGTTTCAAGAAGAGTGGAAGGGGAGGGGCCAGGACAGACAACAGCCTGCCTACCTTCGTTTCTTCTGTCTCTCTCACGGGATGGATAAAACCTTACTCAGCCATGGGAATTCCATTTCCTCACACAAAACCTTCCTTTCCTCCAGTTTTGAAGGAGTAAGATCTGTGTAGTGAGGCTCTTCCAAAGTTTTTAACCTGCTGGGTGGAGAATTTGGGCATAAAAGAATGACAAAGGCAACACCAACTCCTTCAGTTCAGAGAGGATCTTTCCTTCTAAGTTACAGAAAGCATTAACATCATCATTAGAAACATCTAGGTTTTTTTTTTTTTTTTTTTGAGACGGAGTCTCGCTCTGCCGCCCAAGCTGAAGTGCAGTGGCTCTATCTCAGTTCACTGCAAGCTCCACCTCCCGGGTTCATGCCATTCTCCTGCCTCAGCCTCCCAAATAGCTGGGACTACAGGTGCCTGCCACCATGCCCAGCCAATTTTTCTATTTTTTGTAGAGACGGGGTTTCACGGTGTTACCCAGGATGGTCTCAATCTCCTGACCTCGTGATCCACCTGCCTTGGCCTCCCAAAGTGTTGGGATTACAGGTGTGAGCCACTGCACCCGGCCTAGTTTTTTTTGTTTTTTGTTTTTTGTTTTTAAGAGCCTGCTCTCTCTGTGTGACAGTCATAAAACTATTTTCTAATGGCAGTCCAAGAGCTTAAGAAGCTCCATTGCACATGCCTCCAGGCCAACAGGTGCCTTGAGAATCTAGGCCCAGAACTGATGCTGTGTAGCTTCTGCCACATAGTATGGTCAAAGCAAATCACAGGGGCAGGAGCTGCAAAATCATATTGCAAAGGGGGAGCGCAGAGGGAGGGAAGGAATTGAGACCTGCACAGAGGGAGGGAAGCACAGAGGGAGGGAAGAAACAGGGCCTGATATTCTTCTAAGTCTTCTGTGGTGCATCATGACAGTTAGTTGACCGACAGGACCAATGAGGACAGATGTGAAAGGACATTTGTTCTGCATAATCTGGGAATAAGAAAAAAGTGGTAGCAACCCCATTTTCCAGGAAGACAAATTGAGACGAAGAACATGAAAAGCTTCACTCAGGGTTTCTGCCAGAATTTGGCAAGTTTGCCTTTCAAGTTTTGGCCCATGGCAAGCTCTGCATGGCCTTGGCAGGGTAGGGGTCTGCCATGTCTACCACATGGCTGCTCTCCTGCAGTGCTGGAGGATGATGCCATTTGGAGACAATCACCTTCTGTCTCTGGGCTCTGACATCTGGGAGGTGGACGACCAACAGGCCTTGGCCAGGCCTCCTGGCCCTTTGGCGTGCCGCATGTTGGAAGCCGTTTTTCCGGAGAAAGCCACAGCAGCGAAGGTCACCTTCTGGACAAATAATTCCGATCCAGGGGCACCAGATGCAATTGGGAATCTGAGGCAATGAACAAATGCACAAATGACTTTGTCTTCAAAGAAAATAGGATTCGACAGAACCGTGGCTGTCCTTTGCTCAATAGGATTGGCACTCTGCAGAGAAGCCACTGAGGGTGGCTTGGTTAGAATCCAATTTTAGTAATTAGTTCTATTCACAATAAGGCGTGTTAATAGGTCCCATGTTGAGCAGGCAGAATCCCCTGTCTCAGGTGCCAAGTGCCAATTAATGAAATCAACATTTATGTCCCACAGGTAAACAACTGTTCTGCATTCGTTCTCTTGAAGCTGCAGGCAGGCATTTCCCCCAGTAGGTGCTCTGTCAGATAATAGACCGTAAGCTTCAAAAAGACAGGGGTCATGTCTGTTTTGCTCACCACTGTATTCTCAGTGCCTGCCTTACCTTTAGACACCTATTTAGATTGCAAAAGCCCCAAGAATTCCTTCCCTCTCTCTGTGCTCCCCCTTTGCAATATGATTTTGCAGCTCCTGCCCCTGTGATTTGCTTTGACCATACTATGTGGCAGAAGCTACACAGCATCAGTTCTGGGCCTAGATTTCAAGAGGCCTCGAACACTTCTGCTCCCCTACTTGGACCTCATGGAGGCTCCATGGGAACAAGCTCGGGTTGGTTTGATGAAGGGTGGGAGACACAAGGGCCTAGTGACCCTCATTGTCCTAACTGACAACCAGCCAATCTACAGAAGAGTAGCTGCTTAGATGACCAGTAGCTGACCACAGATGCATCAGTCTAGCTGAGTCCAGAAGAACTGTCCAGCTGGGCCCAACCCAAAAGGCCATTCAAAGAATTATAGAGAAAATAAATTATTGTTGTAAGCCACTAAGTTTGGGGTAATTTGTTGTGCTATTATTTAAGCCACTAAGTTTGGGATAGGCATGGTGGCTTATGCCTGTAGTACCAGCACTTTGGGAGATTGAGGCATGAGGATTACTTAAGGCCAGGAGTTCAAGACCAGCATGGGAAACATAGTGAGACTCTGTCTCTACTAAAAATTTTAAAAAAATTAGTGGAGTGTGGTGGCACATGCCTGTAGTCCCAGCTACTTGGGAGGCTGAAGTGAGAAAATCACTTGAGCCCAGGAGACTGAGGCTGCAGTGAGCTATGATTGTACCACTGCACTCCAGTCTGGGCGCCAGAGCAAGACCCTGTCTCTAAAACCAAAACCAAAACCAAAACAAACCCAAAAAAACCTAACCAGTTAAGCACTGAATATATATTTGCAGAAAGATGGATGAATTATTGAGTACATATCATCCAACTGTAAACAGCTTGCCCAGTCACTGTCATTTATATTATTGTTCTATGTTTTTCCTAACACAGAAATTGTCTTTTTTGGCTTCTTGGTTTATTTCCTATCTCTCTTTTCAGTATGTAAGTTTTATGAGAATAGGAGGAGATCTTGCCTGTCTGACTCTCCGTTAAATTCCTACAGGCTAGAATGGTTCTCGCCACATAGTGGGGTCTCAAAAAAATATTTCTTGAATAAAACAGTAAACGGATTTCATTAATTTTACTTACAGTGAGGCTAGCCAAGCAAAGAGCTTGAGAAGAAGCTATCATATATATTGATTGGCTAAGGTGCCCTTTGCTGTTTGTATACTTTCCTTAATTCCTTTCATTATAAATTAGCACTTACTGAAGCCTGGCATGTGAAAATAAAGGACTTTACGTTAGTGGAGATATTGTTATATTTCCTTTCTTCTACCTCAATTCTTAGTCTCCTCTTTCCCCCACTCCAATGTCTTTTCATTATGTGCAGTTATGCAAGGGAAACCTTTGGTTTGCTTGGATTTTCTCCATCAAAAACACCGCCACCACCACCAACGTCAATATCATCATCGACAACAGCAGCAACAACAAAGCTTTGTTTCTGAGATTTCCTTTCTCTTCCTTCCCCTGCTCTTACCTCAGATATTTATCTTGGCTTCTCGGTATTTACCTTTAACATTTCCTTTATTTATTCATGTTTGCTTCTTAATCTTAGATGCAAATGGGCAGAAAAATTACACAGAAAACGATGGAGGCAAGATTTGCACTTGAAAATCAGAATTCTATTTATTCACTTGTTAGTCAATAATAAAAGTGAAAAATACTCTTTTCTAATCAGATGTACACCTAATGAAATCTTTCTCTTATTTCTTACCAACCATCATTAGTCAGCTAATCTCTAAGTTTTGTAAGGAACAAAATACAAAATCAACATTTTCATACACAGCTTCATTTCAAAAAAAGTATAGCATGAGAAATGAGTATATTTGGACTCAGGCTGGAGTTTTGTCATAAAATGGCCAAACACAGGCTAGGTTTCCTTTTGCCTTTATGGTCAGGGATCAGAGCATCTAAACATCAGTTGGAATCAAGAGCTGGACCTTGATTTTCCCCGAAGACTTTTGTATTATTCGTATCTGTTGCTCTTCACCTCCAAGGCTGAGAAAAAAAAATTAAGTCAGAGGGATGAATGACTTTCTAGCATAGACATTTCAGACAGTTTTGGTGTTGTCACAGAGTGCTGTAGTCATTTTTACTTTACAAGGGAGATGAGGAGGTGGAGAGAACCTTCCCTTTCACTCCTCGGATTACCCCTCCTGGACAACTGCCGACCTGGCTTCTCCTCCAGCCTGGCTCTAACCATGAACCTCACATGTCATATGTGACATGAAATATGTGGATGGCAGGGTGCCCAGTTCTCAAAAAACCTCATATGGAGAACTTCAGCTGAGTCGGTTAAATCCCTCAGTTTTTAAAAGACTATGTGTGCCGGCTCTATTGGAAATTTATGACTTGCTAGAATCTTTCTTTTCTCTTCTTTCTGCATGGGACTCGCGCATCAAGTTTGTCTTCCTTAGTTTTGTCTTTAGGGTTGTGTTTAGGGCTTTCAAATCAGCACATGAGGGCACTGACTTCAGGGGGCAAGCGAAAAGAAAGGAATCCAGCTCAAGGCCACCTGCACCTCTTCCTGTCACTGACATCGTCAAAAGGGATTTATTAAGCACTGTGTTGTGCCTGATCTCCTCTGGAGTCTAAATTTATTGTTGAGAAATCTCAGACCTTAATGGGTATCCAAGTATTTTTGGATTCATCTGCAGATGAGGCTTAACAGCGATTCAAATATTTGAAGACCATATTCCACATATACTTCTCATACTTTTATTCAATTACTACCTGTTATTATAGGTTTATAAATTGAGTGCATTAGACTTACACTTGCTGAGCCAATTTTTATAAATATCTCATCCAGAGAGTTGATACAGGGGGCGTTTTGAAGGGAACTCTTTTCCTCTGGACGGTACCCCCAGCCTCAGCTTCACGTTTGTCCATGTCAGTGCCTTGACCTTTGTCTGCATGTAGCCAGGATATTAGATCCTGGAAAACCCAAGGACAGGGATCAAAATGTGGATGACAGGAAGCTCAGCAGGAGGATATTAACACTAATTAGAATACTTTTTCCTGAACGCAGATAATGATGGCTTTCTTTGTTCAGCATCCTGGTAAATCCCCTTACTACAGATTTCCATACTCTGAACCAAATCTAAGCATCTGGAGGGAACTGCTGTTATGGCTGAATTAGCCATTCCAATTAGAGAAAGGAGGGAGTCGCCTCTGTGTCTCCATTCCCCAATCCTCTGCAATAACTGGATTTCAGGGGGGTTTATACAAGCATTCCTGGAAGGAAGAAGCATTAACTATGCCATGACCTATTCAACGTATGCAGAAGTTATGTGCTTAGGAAGGGTAGGGATACACAGAAGTATTTTGAATTGACACTTAATTTCCGCCCCCCCCCTCACTGCACTAGCTCTGCGCTGAATTAATACCACTTTTATCTTGCTTTTAAATAAAAATTTATGGATGACAGCTGAGGTCCTTCTTAGGGTGTTTATGATTTGGGATTAAGATCCTTAAGTGCTAGGGCAACTCATTAGCTTGTGCACACTACCGACTTGTATGTAGTCAGGAAAGGAAAGGAAACAAGGAAGAAGGATGGAGTGGGGGAGGGGAAAGAACAAAGGGAAAATAGGCCACCATTGACAGTAATAATAATGAACGTTATAATTATTATGATTATGAAATTATTATTATTATTTTGCTGGAGCAATTAAAGGACTTCCTTTAAGAGTTAGAAGATCAAATGCTACCCTAAGTATAAAAGAATAAGCATCTTGGCCAAAATTTAAATTCACTTTGAAAGTAGAGTCTTAGACACAATTTAAATTCTAAACCTTGTATTTGTAAAAACCTTTAAGAAAACAATGAAACCTGTAAGAAACATTCTACCATGCAAAACCCATTCCTGCAAGTTGGACTTGGGCTTGTTGGGCCGGGATAGGCAGATAAGAAGGCCAGTGTATAACCTTGAGCCCTAACCAAAACCCACATCCCAAATGCTTCTGTGGCAGACAGACTCCTTTCCACGTCCACCGATGATGAGGTAGCAAAGCAGATGGGTCTCTTTGCTTTCCTGAGCAGACTCCCTGCCATGACTGTCCCCTGCTGGAGCAACCCCTAGGAGAATGTGTCATGGAGAGTCATATAGCCATGGGGCATAAGGCATTCTCAGAATGCAGTTCCTTGTACTAGGACTTGAACTGTCTTACCCCTCACCTTTGGGCAGAAGTGCAAAGGGAGGCTATAGCCCACCCTTTTCTTTCCGCTTCCAGCTCCATTCCACATTTCAGGGGGGGGTTCTTCTTCCTTAGACCTGGGGACACTCCAACTGGCACATTCAAGTTCCATTTTTCTCCCCACCCTAAATAGCTGTGCCTTGGTTGTCCTTGGGTCTAAGAATGTGCATCCTTGTGATATGTTCTGCCCTCAGGAAGGTGACCCAGGGAAGACGCTCTGAGGCCCAGGGTGTGGGTTTAGGGCTATTAGGGCATGGACTTACGAGGTCCTGGGTACTGAGAGCACAGTCTAGAGTACCTGAGGCACAGGTTCTGTGTGAGCATTTTCTTGTGATCTCACAGACTCTTCACCAGTGAGGCTCCTCTGCAGAGCAGAGGGTCCCAGAAGTCCAGGTATAAAGGGATTTGAGAGTTTGTACTCTGGGAGCCCCGTATTTCCTGTGAACTGCACAGCTGGGTCAATGTAAGCTGGTACCTTATCGTTGTTAAACAGCTTCTTAAAGTGTTCATAAAGATTGTCATGAAAGGAGATTCCTTGACCCTTCCTTGGTACCTTTCTAGAGTTTAGTAAGTTCTCTTTCCTCTCTGAGTTGCACCCAAGAGCAATGGTTCTTCCACAGTGCTGAAAACAAATACTGAGAGGATTAAAACCTGGTTAAGGCCGTCTCTGGTCCATAGCAAACATTTACTTATAAGTCATCATATGGCTTATAAGATGATTGACCTATCTCAGTAAGATTCATTAAGGGGCATTTAAATTACAGAAGAGCCGAATGACTCCAAAGAGTTAACTCTTTTTATTTACTCAATAAGGTTTACACTAAATTTAGCATACTTTTCAGCATATGAGTTGAGGGGTTGTGGTGAGGCAGGTAAAAGTTGGTTCATGCAGGTGAAATTGTTTTTATTTACTAAGTCAAGATGGGGCTTTATTTTATTTCTGTGCATATGATTTAGGTTTTCTTGGGAAAGTGGCACGTAGCTGGATACCTGGAAGAGGGAAATCAATGCAGACTCCAGCTTTGGTATCTACAGAAATTCCAAGGGCAGGACTTCACCTTATTCATAATCAGAGTCTGATATGCAGCAGGTGCTTAATAGGTGCTTGATGGGGAACTACAGAAGGAACTGAAGCAAAGGGATGTTGAGTAAAAAGTGAATTTAGTGGAGCACAGTGTTTCAATGGCACTCATTGATGAGGATGGTGATGGAATATTAACTTGCAGTCTGTTTTAAATACAGAGAAAACATTTTCTTGTTTCTTTGACTTTAGACTTTTCATGGATAAGTTGGAGATTTGAATCAGATAATCTCAAAGGTCCATCTACACCTAAAATGCTAAGCATCTATTCCCAAATATTGTATCTAGAAAGTATTATATTTGCACCTTAGCTAGTAAATACTGGGTACCCATTAACTTGGGAACCTGGCTAAGTCTATTAGCTTATTGGGAATATGGAATATATGTCATGCGGTCTCCACCCTTTGGAGTTACAGAGTAAAAATAATACATAAAATGCAGCAAGAAAGCAATTTAGCATTCAACTCTGGGCTGTAAGGGTCAAAGACAACTTCACGAGTGGGGAGCTTTGAAGAATGGAGATAACTTGGTTAACTAGCTAATGGGGAGAAATATCAATTCAGGGTGAAGGAAGAGTCTGATGAAAGATGGGAACCAGTTGATATGTGTAGGGACTGAGAATGTGGATATGTTGTTAGAATGGGAAGTAGAGAGAAAAATGTTTGCATAGACAGGCTAAAAACAGATTCCAAAGACTTTGATGGAGCTGGGCACAGTGGCTCACCCCTGTAATTCCAGCTACTTGGGAGGCTCAGGTGGGAGGATCACTTGAGCCAGGAGGTCGAGGCTGCAGTGAGCTATGATGGCACCACCGCACTCCAGGCTGGGCAACAGAGTGAGAGTCTGTCTCTTAATTTAATTTAATTTAATTTATTATTTGTTTGAGACAAAGTCTCACTCTGTCACCCAGGCTGGAGTGCACTGGTGCGATCTCGGCTCACTGCACCCTGCGCCGCCTGGGTTCAAGCGATTCTCCTGCCTCAGTCTCTTGAGCAGCTGGGACTGTGGATGCGCAGCACCACGCCGGGCTAATTTTTGTATTTTTAGTAGAGACGGGGTTTCACCATATTGGCTAGGCTGGTCTCGAACTCCTGACCTTGTGGTCTGCCTACCTTGGCCTCCCGAAGTGCTGGGATTATACACCTGAGCCACTACGCTCGGCCGAGTCTGTCTTTTTTTTTTTTAAAGACTGATGGAAAGTAGAAAAGTTTAGATGGGCAGTGGAGATGCATTATCAGTGTCTGATCCTTGTCTTAGTGTCTCAGCATGTTATACAATGGGCCATCCTTCTGGAAATGCTGTCTGCTCTTGACTTCCATAGACCCTACACTTTTGGCTTTTCTTGAGCTTCACTGTCTTCCCAGTCCCCTTTGCAAGTTCATCCTCCTCCACTCAGCCTCTAAGAGTTAGAAGCACTCAGGGTTCAGTTCTTGGCCCTGTTCTCTATCTACTGTACTTGATTTAATCTCGATCCCTTTAAATGCCATCTGCATGGAGATAACTCTCAAACACCTATCTCTGGCCTCATCCTACCCCTGGAGCTCCTTAGACTCACATTTTCTTCTGCCTACTTCACATCTCCACTAAGATATCCCCCAGGAACTGCCCACTCACATGTTTATTATTCCCACTTACGTACTGACCCCACTCTAGTTAGGCTGAGGCTGCTGGTTGCCCACCAACATCCTTTCTACTTTTCTTCTTTAGTAAAAGGGCTCTTCAATTTTAGTTTGGTATATAGCTGCCCAACCAGAGGCTTCACTTCATGCCTCCATTTCAGTTAGGTGTGATCTTGTGGCTAGGCTCTGACCGACGAGATGTCAATAGAAGGGATGCAGGGCACTTTCAGGTCATGGCCCTAAAATTGTCCTTTCCCTCCTGGCTAAGACACAGTTGTAAGGGCTGAAGCCTAACACAGCTACAACTAAAGACAGAAACCTTGCACTTAGGGTGCCAGAGCTGCCTTCCCAGCCCCAGACTCTCTACTTGTGGTTTATTATGTGAGAGAGAAATGTTTCCATCTTTTTTGAACCACTGTGCTTTGGGACCATTCTGAACGGGAGCTTAGACTGTGCCCCTAACATACCCAGTCTTCCCCACCTCATAAACTTCATCTCCATCCACCTAATTTCTCAAGCCAGAAAGCAGTGGATACCCTATCCTTCTTCAGATCCAGTGTATCAGCATGTCCTACCAGTGTTACCTAAAAAGTGTAATTGAGGTCTATCCACAATCCAAACTCGTGTGCAGCTACTACATTACCTCCTAACTGGTCACCTCATTTTAATTTTGTCCCCATATGACCCTTCAACTAAGTGCAGCCAAAGACAACTTTAAAACTTAAATGCCTCATGTTGTGTTCCTGTTGGAAACCTCTCAGTGCCTTCTCATTTCATTGAGATAAAGTCCTGAGTGTACCGAACTTGATCCTCTATGATCTGGCCTTTGCTTTCCTCCCCAGCCTTACTGTGTGTCGCTTTCCCCTTGCTCACCAGGCCTCAGCCACAGAGGCCTTCTTTCCATTTTAGTTCCTCAAATATGCCGGCCCTTTCCCACCCCAGGCGTCTGCTCACACGCTGTCTGTGCGTCTCCACGTCTGCTCCTTCATGCTTTGTCCGTTCAGCTCCTATTTCTCTTTCAGGCATCAGCCTAGCTCCCTCTTCCTCAGGTCTCCAATTGTGTTTCATAACAACCTATTCTTTTCATTAATAATACATGGCAATTTATAATTCTACATTAAATGGAGTCTCTGTTTTTGTTTTTATTGTATATGTGTGTGTGTGTGGTTTTTTTTTTTTTTTTTTTTTTAAGACAGGGGTCTCACTCTGTCAGCCAGGCTGGAATGCAGTGGCACAATCATGGCTCACTGTAGCCTTGACCTCCTGGACTCAGGCAATTCTCCCACCTCAGCCTCCTGAGTAGCTGGGACTACAGGCATGAGCCACCATGCCCAGATAATTTTTTCAGAGATGGGGTCTCACTCTGTTGCCAGGCTGGTCTTGGGCCCAGGATCTCAGCAATCCTCCTGCCTCAACCTCCCAAAGTGTTGGGATTACAGGTGTGAGTCACTGAGCCCGGCCTGTGTTCGTCTAATACCTGTTTTCCCTTCTAGACTGGAAGCTGTATGGAAGTGGGGCCACGTTGGTGTTGTTCACCTTCACACACCCAGCTTCAGTAGGGTGCTTACCACATAGTAGTTGCTATAATAATCTAGTACTTCCTGAAATGAAATAAGTAGTAGAAGAACAAGATGAGAGCAGAGGTTAAGAAAAATAAATCCGGGAGGAATATGTAAAGTGGATTTTAGTTGGATGGATACATTTCCTAGGGCTTCCGTAGAAAATTCCCACAAACTAGAGACCTTAAAACAACAGAAATTTATTCCCTCACAGCGATGGGGGTCACAAGTCTGAAACAGAAGTGTCAGCAGGGTCGTACTCTTTGAGGTCTCTAGGGGGATTCTCCCTTACCTCTTCTAGCTCCTGGTGCTTGTTGGTAATCCTTGGGGTTCCATGGTTGTGGCAGCATGATTCCCATCTCTGCCTGCTGTCGCAAGGTGTTCCCCTACGTGTCCCTCCTTTCTCTGGGTCTCCTCTTCTTAAAAGGATACCTGTCATATTGGATATATGACCTACATTACTCAGGTATCACCTCATCTTAACTGATTACATTTTCAAAGACCCTATTTCTAAATAAGTTCAGACTCAGGTTCTGGGTGGACATGGTTTTTTTGGGGAGACACTATTCCACCTAGAACACTTGGAGTATAAGGAAACCAATTTGCAATCTTGTAGGCTGCAGGTGAAAAAGGCCTGAACTGTGTTATAGTGAGAATTTAGAGGAAAGGATGAAACCAAGTGACATTGAAGAAATTACAGACCACAGAATGTTAGGGCTGGAAGAGACCCTAGAGGCTTCCATGTCTAGTGATTCTCAGGTTAGGCTTCTTATGTCCTTCAGATGGGGTGTCTGAAGGTCAGGGGTGGCCAGGAAGTAGGGGGCACAGGATAAATTTTCCCATTTGCTCTTAGAGCAAGGATCGAAGTCCCTGATGTACCTTAGCAGATTCAGGCTAGAGGTGACTGTGTCTTGATTCTCTGGCCTCCCCTGGCACCACTTCTCCTCTGATCTTAGAGATCTGGCCACAGAGTCTCAGTTTCGCTGACTTCTTCCTGCCACAGGGCCTTTGCACATGTCCTTCATGCTGTCATTTCCTGTACCCCTTACCCTCTCCAAACACACACTCATCCCTAGATGCCAGCATAGTTAACATTTCCTTGACCCCTGGCCCACCCCTGGTCTAAATCAGTTCAGGTCAGTTTCTCTTTTTTTCAGAGACCTATGCTCACTTTATAAATGTGTGTTTATTCCCAGGTTATTTGAAGTTTGTTTCTCCTCTTCTAAGTTTCATATGAGCAGGGGCTATGTATGTTTTGCTGTGTTAAGCACCTAACATAGCACCTGAAATGTAGTAATGGAATTAATGAATGAGTAAAAGCTCAAACTCCCAATATTTGACTTCTTTCGTTTCCAAATCCTAAAGTTGCATTGAAAAGCACAATTTTATTTTTCGGGCAAACACTACTTTTGCCTATAGAGACATATTACACTTTAACAAAACTGTACAATATAAATTTTATTTCTGCTATATAAATATTTGGCAAGTTAAAGTTATATCAGATGTTAAAAATACATTTCTTTAGAAACCTTGATTTTGGCTGTTAAAGCATTTGCTGAGAGATGTTCCTATGTTTTAAGTGTAAAGGAATAGCCTGTACTGACTTAGAAAAAAATCTCTGGAAAACCAGGTCCTTATATCACCTTTTGGAGGCTGTGACCATCGAGGAGGTGCTGCTCAGATCTCCCATTAAGAAAGAACTTTCCATGAGCCCAGTTAGTCAACAATCTCCAGCTGGGAGCGCCTCTTTCTGGCAGAGGCGTCTGTGCTTGCTCTTCCCAGGCAGCCCCCAGCCAATGATGGAGCGTGGTTGAAATTCCAGGGCCATTTCTGCCCAGTGCAGGACTTCTCTAACAGGTACCCTTTCCTTGGGAGCTCTCAGTTGGGTTGGCCAAGACTTTGTTGGATCTGCCCTGTGGTCTGAGGCTGTCTCTTCCCAATCCTGCTGTCTCTCCAAGATCACAGTCTGAAGCCTTTCTCTTCCTAGTCTGCTTTCTTTCTCCTTCCATCTTCATACCCGATACTCTCTCATAAACCTCTTGCACTCCTAACTCTGTCTCAGCATCTGCTTCCCAAAAGATATGATGGATGCAGAGGGCTTCCAGCAATATACTGATGTGACATTAAAATGTTAGAAATTTAATTATTTTGTTTTATTGTCAATTTTCTTTCCCAGTTCATTCTCTAAGAAGATATTTAGTTTATAGGCCAATTTATAAGGCCTATTTCTGAAATAAAGAATAATTCCAGAAAAAGAGTAATTCCTGTGTGACTAGCCTATAAGCTCATGGGGTCTGACACTGTAGTATGTTACTGTCCTGTCCCAACACTTGACACATAGTAGATGCTCAATAAATATTTGTTGAATGAATGAATGAATGAATGTATATCTTAACAACAAGGTTTTTTTTTTTTTTTTTCCTCTATTTTTATTGAACAGAAGAGGCAAGAACAAGACATACTATAACAGCATTTTAGACAGAGGATGTATTAGTTTCCTTGGGCTGCCATAATGAAGTACCACAGTCTGGGGGGTTTAAACAACAGAAGTTCATTGTATCATAGTTTTAGAGCATGGAAGCCCAAGATCAAGGTGTCAGCAGAATTGATTTCTTCTGAGGCCATTCTCCTTGGCTTGTAGATGGCCATCTTCTCCCCATGTCTTCACATGGTCTCCCTCTGTGTGTGTCTGTGCCCTGATTTCCTCTTTATTTTTTTGAGATGGAGTCTGGCTCTGTCACCCAGGCTGGGGTGCAGTGGCCAGATCTCAGCTCACTGCAAGCTCCGCCTCCTGGGTTTACGCCTTTCTCCGGCCTCAGCCTCCCGAGTAGCTGGAACTACAGTCGCCCACTGCCACCTCGCCCGGCTAGTTTTTTGTATTTTTTAGTAGAGACAGGGTTTCACCATGTTCGCCAGGATGGTCTCGATCTCCTGACCTCGTGATCCGCCCGTCTCGGCCTCCCAAAGTGCTGGGATTACAGGCTTGAGCCACCGCGCCAGGCCGATTTCCTCTTTTTATAGGAACACCAGTTATGTCAGATTAGGGCTCATCCCAGTGATCTCATTTCACCTTACTTATCTCTTTAAAAACACTATTTCCTAATACAGTCACATTCTGAGGTACTGGGGGTCAGGGCTTCAACATATGAATTTTAGAGGGGGATGTGCAACTCAGCCCATAACAGAGGCCCATAAAACAGCCAGTAAGCAACTCTTTTGTGTAAAGATTTTTTGTTGTTTGTTTTGTTTTTTTTTTTGAGATGGAGTCTTGCTATGTTGTCCAGGCTGGTCTCAAACTCCTGGGCTCAAGCAAACCTCTTGCCTCAGTCTCTTGAGTAGCTGGGACTGCAGGCATGCACCACTGTACCCAGCTTAAAGTGTTTTAACTTGTGTTAGATGTTAATGGAAATAGAAATAAAATACAATAAAATAAAATAAAAACTAAAAATTATGTGAGATAAAGCAAATAATTAATATCCTTCCTTTAATGTTTAATTTATAGCCAAAGAATTACATAAATATATCTATAAGTATAATGAAGTTTGAGACCAAAATCCCTTGATAATTCCTAGGTAGGCTCGTGATGCTTGACCAGGTAAGTCATACATTGTGACAAAGAAACAGATTTCAAGTTATAAATGACCATACACTTGAAACTATGAATAGAAATGTCTTTACCATGTGAATTTAAAATTGAAATCAAAATAGGTAATATCTTTGTCATTAAAACATATACTTTTTAGGAGAGTTTATAGTCACATTTGGACAATTTTTTTTGAGGATAAGAATAAAAATTGTTAACTTGTTACTTATGAATATATTACTTTTATTTATTTATTTATTTGAACCAGTGTCTCACTCTGTCACCCAGTCTGGAGTGCAGTGGTGTAATGTCAGCTCACTGCAACCTCCGCCTCCCGGGTTCCAGCAATTCTCCTGCCTCAGCCTCCCAAGTAGCTGGGATTACAGGTGTATGCCAGTATGCCTGGCTCATTTTTGTATTTTTAGTAGAGATGGGGTTTCGCCATGTTGGCTAGGCTGGTCTTGAACTCCTGACCTCAGGTGATTCACCCTCCTCGGCTTCTCAAAGTATTGGGGTTACAGGCGTGAGCCACTGCGCCTGGCCAACATATTAGTTTTATTTTAACTATAGGCAAAATGTTAGCTTTTCCTTTCTAGTCCCTGTTTTCTATCTGATTCCTGAGCCTATCTCAAGAAATAAAAGTAACAGACTTGCAGGATACTCTCCACGAAGTAAGCATTGGTCTTTTTTGCTCGCTTTCCCCACCTTGGAACCTTGCATATGTGACATGCTGCAAACCACCATTGTTGTGTGCGGCTATATTCTGAGGACTTATGCGAATGAAGGAAGTTCTTCCCCAACATGACATTTCCTTTCTAATACAATACAAAAATGGAATATTTAGGGTTGACCACTTACACATTGTTCCCCTTTCAGGCCCCCACACTATTGCCGTCATGTGTGAATGCCTAACCCTTTCAGAGATTTCCGTTAGGACTTTCTAGTATATTTACTTTCCTGTGGATTTTGAAAGACTTGACCTCTCTGGGAGAAGTGCTTTGAGAAACCCAGATCTGTATTGCTTCTACTAAAGCCTTAACGGGCCGGTCTTGTGAAGATGGTGCCATGAGTATGTGTTGATTTGAAATAGTCTCACTTGCCGTAAGTTCAGTCTGGCCTGTGGCGGCTCCCACACAGCCCTGAGTTGCGTTCTCCTGTACTTTGGGAATTCTCTAGAATGCTTCCTTGAGATCATGACCTTCAGTTCAGAAATGCTAGACTGAATCAAAGGCACTACTGGGAATATAATGTTAGGATTTCTGCTACTAGTAAACCCTACTATAGTCATGTGTTGTTCAGTGAACAGGATGTGTTCTGAAAAATGTGTGGTGAGGCGATTTCGTCGTTGTGCAAGCATCACAGAGCGTACTTACACAAAGCTAGATGGTGCAGCCTGCTACACACCTAGGCTGCACAGCCTGTTGCTCCTGGGCTATAAAGCTTACAGTGTGGTACTGTACTGAATACCATAGGCAACCGTAGCACGAGGGTATTTTTGTATCTTAAGCCATATAAACATAGAAAAGGTACAGTAAATGCATGGTATTATAATTTTATGGGACCACTATCGTATATGCAGCCTGTCCTTGATCAAAACATTGTTATGCAGTACAATGACTCTACTATATTCTAAGTACCTTGAGGGTAATATGTATGTCTGAATTTTTCTTTAAATGTCCTACAAATGCCTATTTCAGTCCAACTCAACAATCATTTATCTAGTACCTAGTTGGGTCCTGAGTTGATTAAAAAAAGAAAAGGAAGAGACGAGGCTTCTTTCTTGGAGTATTTATAGCCTAGGAAGGATCCTTGGGGATTGTACACTTTTTTCCTCCCTTCCCTACACCTTTTAAAACAACCCAATCTATTCACGCCTGTAATCCCAGCACTTTGGGAGGCCAACGCGGGTGGATCAGTTGAGGTCAGGAGTTTGAGACCATCCTGATCAACATGGTGAAACCCCATCTCTACTAAAAATACAAAAAAAAAGGCCGGGCGCGGTGGCTCAAGCCTGTAATCCCAGCACTTTGGGAGGCCGAGGCGGGCGGATCACAAGGTCAGGAGATCGAGACCACAGTGAAACCCCGTCTCTACTAAAAATACAAAAAACTAGCCGGGCGCGGTGGCGGGCGCCTGTAGTCCCAGCTACTCAGGAGGCTGAGGCAGGAGAATGGCGGGAACCCGGGAGGCGGAGCTTGCAGTGAGCCGAGATCGCGCCACTGCACTCCAGCCTGGGCAACAGCGTGAGACTCCGTCTCAAAAACAAAACAAAACAAAACAAAACAAAACAAAACAAAACAAAACAAAAAGCTGGGTGTGGTGGCGCACGCCTGTAATCCCAGCTACTTGGGAGGCTGAGGCATGATAATTGCTTGAACCCAGGAGGCAGAGGTTGCAGTGAGCTGAGATGGTGCCACTGCACTCCAACCTGGGCAACAGAATGAGACTCTGCCTCAAAAAACAAACAAACAAACAACAACAACAACAACCCCAAGCCAATTGTCTTTTCATTATTCATTGCAGTAAGTTTGGAAAATAGGGAAAAATCAAAAGAAAAAAAAATTTTACAATTGCCCCAAAGCTTATTACTTAACTACTGCTGACAACATTTTATCTTTTTAAAAAAATATGCAAAGACTATTAAACCTGCTTCTTTCATTTCACACATCATAAACATTTTCTAATAAGCTTTCCTCCCTTCTGTATACCTTTTAAAACAAGCCAATCGGCCGTGCATGGTGGCTTGTTTTAAAAGGTGTAGAGAAGGGAGGAATGTTTAAAAACATTTTCTTTTTAAACATTGATTAAGAAGCTGAATATTTCATTCTGTAGATTCACCATAGTTTGTTTCATTCTCATTTTGCTGTCAGATATTTCGGCAAATGCCGGTTTTTTTTGTTGTTATTACAAATGTAATACTCAACTTTGTACACAGAATATTTTTAAGATTTAGGATATGTTTCCTGAAATTAGATGTCTAGAAATGGTATCATGTCTCTCTGTATCAAAGGGGGATGAGCGTAGAGGCTCTGGAGACATTTGCCCTTGGCGTTGGAAAGGTCTGCCCAGCTTACATCTGACCAGCAGGGCTCAGTGGTGCTTGGCTTACTGTACTCTGGCCCTTGGGACGTCACTATTTTTAAAATGTGTGCTAGTTTGATAAGTAAGAAACAGTGTGTTGTTGTTTTGATTTTCATTTATTTGGTTGCCAGTGAGGTTGAATATTTCCTCATATTTTTGTTTATCAGTTTTATTTCCTCTTTTGTGAAGGGGTACTTTGAGTCCTTTCTGATTTTATTTACTGTTTCCACACATCTCTCTTCTTTTCCAGTCCATACGCATGGGGTTTCCATCTGGCCAGGGATTTTTTTTCAGGGCCACCTTAGCCCGAACGGCTTGTCCTCCTTTACTCTGGACCATGGGGACTGAGCAGCCACTTTTGTGCCGTAATCCAGATATAGCAGAAAACCCACATTTGTAGAGAAAGCACTTGGCAATTTCCTCAGCGTCTTCTCACGTTGTTTTCATCTGAAACAGAAGTTGGGCCTCTCACCTTGGGAAGAGTGTTCTACAAAGTGATGAATTTGCTTGGAGATGTTTCTGGTAAGAGATAGAATAGAGCAGCCCCTTGGAGATTAATTTTGATATTCCCACGAAGCACCTGAAGGCTAAAAGGAAATAGCAGAATTATCCTCCTTCCTCCAAGACCTGGGGTCAGGTCCAAAAACGCTTTCTGCACCATTGATTTTTCTTGGGCTTTTGTGGCTCAGCTTGTGGCCATGAAACACTATTCGTTGCCATGGATTACGGCTTTTTCTTTTGTCCTATTTACGGACTGTCTGTGGAGTCACTGCCAAAAGTTGTGATTGGTGATTATGACTTTGGAGGAGCACAGCTGATGTGGCTCACACCAGACGAAGGTTAGTCAGCGCACCTCAACAACTTTCATTAGTGAGACGTCACTGCTCTAGCTTCAGGGAGTTATAAGAGAAGGAGATGCCATGACTATTGCCACTCTGGGAGATGAAAGTAACACAGCTGCACAAAGATGGATTAAAAAAAGCAACTCTCTTACCCCAGATAGTTCTTTCTAAAATAAAAGACCCAATAAAGAAGCAAGATTTTGCCAAGCAATATAGCAAACCAGAACCCAGACCCACATTGAGGGTTACCAGTGAAAGCATTTTGTCAATAGTAAAGGTGCCTTATAAGTGGTAGGTATCATATTTATGTGAATAAAGTCACTGGTTCTCTGGGGCTTTCAGTGCCTGAAGCTTAAAGAGTAAACTTTCCTACATTTCGAGTTTCACTTGTTCATTTTTATCAAATTTCTACTATCACTTAAGCATATTCTAGACCAGGGGTTGGTAAACCACAGCCTGAAGGTCAGATCTGGCCTGCCACCTGTTTTTTGTTTTTAATAGTGGAGAAGCAAAGAATGGTTTTTACATGTTTCAGTGACTGAAAAAAAATCAAAAGTAGAATATCTCATGACACGTGAAAATTTCATGAAATTCAAATTTCGGTGTCCACAGTCACAATTTTATTGGGACACAACAGGCACCCTCACTTTTTAACGCATTTTCTTGTTACCATGGCAGAGTTGAGTAGTTGTGCTGGAAACTACATGGCCCTCTGAGCCTAAAGTATTTGCTACCTGGCCCTTTACAGAAAAGCTTGTGACCAATGTTCTAGACACTGGAAATACGGCTATGAACAAAACAGACCTACCTAGTCTTTATATTCACAGAGCTTACATTCAGGTGCAGCATTACTTTAAAAATGGCCCCAGGGGGACTGGCACCCTTGATTTTGGCTTTGGAAACCTCAAGTTCTAAACAACTGAGCTAACCTTATGTAATTTTAGCCTACATTGGCACAGCCTTGTGGAATCTGATTGTTTTTTTATCAAATCAAATCAAGAATCTATTAATTAACTAGGTTAGACTGCAAAGGTCTTGGTGCTTAAGACATTGAACTAGTTGAGAAAACAGTGTTTACAAATTTTAAAAGAAGATAATGCCATTTACAATAGCTTCTTTTAACTTTTCAAAAGCCTTTTATGTGTGGGATCTTCCCATGTCTCAGACTTCATGTGCTAAGAATTTAGGATGGAAAGGCTCACTTGGACTGATAGAGACAGAGTAGGCTTGCCAAAGGAAGTGGGATGTCGTCCAAGATGATGGTCTTGATTTCCTTCTTCAATCCCAGGAGCCTAACAAGTTGTCTTCTGTGAACAGAAGGCCAAAAAACTACCACCAGGGCTCTTTCCCATATCCTATGGCTTGGCAGGACTTTTGCTCTTATCTTCATGACGTGAACAGCTTCTCTTGGGCTGGTAAAGCAGGAAGGAAGATCAGGACTGGGGGCCTCTCACTGAGCTTGTGAGGTGGGCTGGGATATAATACCCCTTAAATGGGGAACGAGTGGGAGCAAGACTGAGGGGTATTAAATAATGGGAAAATTGGGTGAGTGGGTAGAATCTCGGATTTCTTAAAATGTTGGACATTGGAAAGTCTGAGAGGTCTTTAGTTATTTTCCAGCATGTGTAGAACATCAAAGGACTACATCTGCCACTGTACCGTGAGCAGCTTTCATACTTGCCTGGTCCAGAGTGTTGTTCGGTCAATGGTTCAGTAAGTGAATGACTGTGAAAGAATGAAGGAATGAAGGCAGGAAGTCAAGTCACACACAGGAACATGAATCAGAATACTTAGGGCCAGGTGTGGTGGCTCATGCCTATAATTGCAGCGTTTTGGGAGGCTGAGGTGGGAGGATCACTTGAGTACATGAGTTTGAGACCAGTCTGGTTAAGATGCTGAGACGCCCATCTCTACAAAACAAAACAAAACAAAACAAAACAAAAAACAAAACAAACAAGAAAATAACCTGAGCCTGGTGGTGCACACCTGTGGTCCCAACTACACCGGAGGCTGAGGTGGGAGAATTCCTTGAGCCCAGGAGGTCGAGGCTGCAGTGAGCCATGTTTGCGCCACTGTACTCCAGCCTGACTGTCAGAGTGAGATCCTGTCTCAAAAAACAAAAACAAACAAACAAACAAAAAACAACAACAACAAAAAACTTAGAGAATTTTGTGTGCTCCCAGGAATAGGAATTTATGGGTGTTGATTCATTTGCTTATTCCACAAAATATTATGAAGCTCCTACTATATGCCAGTCACAATGTATCAAGTTAACTTGAAACCCATTTTGTTTCAACCACAAATAGTGCAGATCTTTTTAGAACATCAGTGTCTGCTTTGTCACTTCCAAAAGGACAATCAGGTGAGTGTCCAGTCTTCAACCCTGAAGAGCACTGAAGAGCATGAAGGATGTTTTTGACCTCATCGTTATTTTCCTGAATATTGGCTAACATCAAGGCAAATAATAAAGTTCCTGTAGTGCTTAGGAAGGCACACTCTGGTGTCAGACGACCTGGGTTCAAACCCAGGCTTTACCACTTATAAAACATGTGAAATTGGGTCAATTTTAAGCTTTGTTCTATGCTTCAGTTTCCCCATCTGTAGAATAGGCAAATAATAATACTTACTGTGAAGAGCTGTTACGAAGATTAAATAATCAAAACTCCTTGGTGTGCAGTAAGCCCTCAAGGTCAATGTTAACTGTTATTGCTATCACATAGGACTCGATCTAGAAATAGAAAAGATAGGGAAGTTTGGACTGAATATACTGAGAATGTGAGGATATCTCCTAGAAATTGGTTGTCCTGTTTTCACATTTATAGTGTGTGTAGTGGAAAGAACATTAACCCCTTTATTTGTAGTTAAACTTGCCCGTGCCCTTGCCTGAAAATGGAGCTAGCAATATTGCTGGGACTCTTGCATCTTACGTATGAGAGTGCCTGGAATTTCAATATACAATACTTTTCTTCAGACAGAGTCAAATACAAGGAAGTAATTCCCTTTAATTAAGAGTGTTGATGAGTTGGGTTCTGGTTAATTGAACTGTAATATGTAAATCAACTTAATAGTGGACTGGCTCTGCCAGATAAACACACAGCACCTGGTATAGTTTGGTTGAGCACCTTTGTCTGATTTTGAAAAACTCTGTCCCTTCTGTGACTTCTTCACATTGGGATCCCTCAACTCAGCCTGCAGTCAGCTGGCATTCTCAGTTGAAAGAAGGATTTCCTGAAGGTTTTAGAAGATTTTAATTGTTGGACTTGATAAAATTGATTTAAATTAATCCAAGCCAGTTTCAGACAATGGAACAATAGGCTGGTACCTCATCACTCATTTTTTAAATAAAAGGAGAAAAATGGGAAGTGTTCCAAATTGAGTCACAGGCAGTGGTGAGGATTAAATAAGTAAACATCGTGGGCTTTAGAGAGATAGATATTTGATGATAATTAGAATCCCCAGCATTTTACCATTTATCTTCCTTTGTAGGATGGCTTCCTAGCACTGCACGTGGCAGCTCATCGGGGAATAGAGAAGAAATGACAGAGTCCCTGCCCTTGAGAAGCTGATACTCCAGTGAGAGAAGAAAACAGGCAAAGAGAAAGATGTCACAGTGACAAAGTAACACTGAAATAAATGTAGAAGAGAATTGTGGGGATTCAGTAAGGTGGGAATGAGTAGAGTGCATTGAAGTGAGACTCACCCTGGAACCCTGTCCAGTGATACTGTCTCAGTCGGTTCCAGCTACTATAATGAAATACCATAGACTGTGTGGCATGTAAATAACAGAAACTTATTTCTCACAGTTCTGAAGGCTTGGAAGTCCAAGATCAAGACACCAGCAAATTTTGTGTCTGGTGAAGGCCCACTTTCTGGTTCATAAACGGCAGTTTCTAGCTGTTTCTTTATATGACAGAAGGGCTAGCTAGATTTCTGGGATCTCTTTTATAAAGGCACTACAAATTGTGAGGGCTGCATGCTTATGACCTAATCATCTCCCAAAGACCCTATCTCCTAATACCATCACCTTGAGGGTTAAGATTTCAACATGAGAATTTTGAGAGGACACAAACATTCAGCCCATAGCAAATACCAAGCTTTTTATGGATTCATGCTATTTCAGAGAATTGTACTGGTTGGCTGTATCCTTATTCTGATTATTATCACCTTAAAATAGGGATTCTCAATTTTGGGAATTACTGACATTTTGGGCCAGATCATTTTGTTGTAGGGGCTGTCCCATGTGTTGTAGGATGTCTAGCAGCATCCCTGGCCCCTCCCCACTAGATGCCACTAGCACCTCATCTACTACTCCTCCCCGTGTCCCCTACTTCCTCAGTATGATGACCCCAAATGTTTCCATACCTTACCAAATGTTCCCTGGTGGGCAAATTGCCCCCATTTGATGACCATTGTGTTTAAAGAATTCATTTCAACTATTTTATTGGCCCCTAAGGCACCAGCCTCCCTCTGAAGCTGTGTCCATGGGAATGCTATCTGTCTGGCTGCTTGTGGGTCTCTCCAGCACTGACTGACTAAGTCACACTGGCAGCCATGGGTGAGACTTCCTCAACGTGCGTGGAGCAAATGCCTACGATGCCAGGCTGCAAGGTTGCGTTTCTGCATTTCTAGGTGTCGGGGGATGCCTTGATTATTTTCCAAAGTAATCTAAATTTTGTCTCCAGGGATCCTTGCCCCTCCTAAATGGGTATTTTCTTGGAATAATGACAGCTCAATTGTTTATGGAGCCTTTATTTAATATTTGACAATATCTAGGAGAAAGTCATAAACATTTAGTTCAATTATTAAAATAAAACCTGTAGGGTATCTCCCCAAAAGAGTATCCAGAATCATTATTTTAATTTAAGCATAACTCTAAAAGGGGACTGGGAAACCTACAGTGGGGGAGATAAATTTTCAAGTGTCATTTTAGGAAAACAAAGGCTTTCTTTGCAAGAAAAAACATCCACTTCCCCCCGCTAGTTACAGGCTTAATGTTACTAATAAGTTAGATGTCAGATGTATGCCGTTATTGGCAGCTTGCATACAATTTAAATATTTTAGCTTCCATTATACAACTGAATCTACATGACTGACCTTCAAGGACCCCATTCATAAGAGATGAAGAGAGGGAACAGCCAGCTACTTCATGCAAGGGCTGGCCCGCAGACTGGGTTTCCCCACATTGTCAGACACACCACGACGCAGGGAGCTCTTTGGAGATGCTCTAACACGGCAGGGTTGGGACGGAGAATGATGGGGGTGGGGGCACACTTTTGGGGCAGGGAGAGAGCCAAGGCTTGTTTTTCTTTTTGAAAAATCCCGCCTTTGTTCCAAGGGAGAATGAAATACCCGTTAAAACTGGTGACACTGGGAATTTTGTTTTGGCTCAGTTCCTTTTGTTGTGACTCCACGGTAAAGGAGAGGAATCTGGGGTAAGGAGGTTTCAAGCCAATATGAGAAAGAAAAAGCATGCCTTCCAAGAATTTCTTCTATTGTCTCCTGGAGAATAAATATTTATAGAGAGGGTTCAAGTGAAGTCTGTCTCAATGGTCGTGGCTTTAAGTCTAAGCCTTTGAGAGAGTGCATGTAAAACTATGCTTAAATGAAGGGTGATCCAATTAGGCTTCCCAGGGAAAACCAAGAAACCTCAAGATAATTTCCTATCTGAAATCTAATTGTGTCCTCAAGTGGAATACGAATACCACTTTGAATTACCCCAGATCCATAGACGGCAGCAAAAATGTACAGCCAAATTGGATTCTATTTTAAGTAATTAAGTTATTTCCCTTCACAGGATCTATAATTTGCCTTGAACAAATGTGATTTGCCTCAGAAAGATACGGCATTGCAATTTTTCCTCCAAAATGGATTTTCTGTGCCAGAAACAATTACTAAAAGTAGACCAAATATTGCCCTAATTATAACCTACTTATTATCTGAGTGTATGCCTGGAGTACCCTGTTTGTGTTCCAATGTGAGGTAGGTATGGCTAGTTTAGAAATTATCTTTAAATGGAAACTGAAGCTGAAATTTACTCAAGAGCCTGGGGTTTGCACAATGGTCATGTAAATAGCAACGGGTGGTTACATAAGTCTCCAAAATCTTGTGCAAAATGTGAGCAACAAGGAGCTTGCTTCAGTAGACCTTCCTTCTGACTCTAATAAATAACAGTATTAACTTGTAGCTGCTTGGCTGAGTCCTTGAGGAGGTGCTAGGTGTTGCAATAGTTTAAGAATAAAAGTGTTGAGATTTGCATAGAAGATATTACAAGAGGAGTATTTTGGTCATGGTTAATTTTGTGAAGAAAACATTCACTTTTGGATTTCTTTATTAGCAGTTCAGTTGACTTATGCCCAGGTGTTCTGAAGGACAATAGTGGGTAATAGTTAAAAGCAAGAGCTGGAACAATTTAAACAGAATTAGTTCTTGACTCTGCCCCCTTGAAAGTGCCATGTATGGAGTCTCTGAATCTCAGTTCTCTTGTCTGTGAAAAGGGAGTGATGGTTATCTACACTAAGACTGGATGAGGAAAGCACACACTGCCTGGCATTGCACAGACCTGGGTTTCACAAGTGGATGGTGGAGTAAAATCCAAACATGATTGCAAACCTTTTCTTCTTTATACATGCTTATCCTTCTGAAAGATGATCTTGCATACAAATGGGTGCTGGCTGGCCATTTCTAAACTTTCATGTGAATTTAAAGTGGTTAAGGCTTCAGATTCGTAAGTCATGTTACCCAGTTTCAAATACAGGCTTTGCTACTTACCACATGCCTTTGTTACTTAGGCTTTCTGTGCCTCCGTTTCCTCTTCTGTAAGATGTAATTAGTAACAGATGCAGAATCTATCACAGAGTTGTGATAGGGGGTAAGTAAAATATTACAATGAAATACTTAGGATAGTGCTTTGCCTACCATAAACGTATCTATTATTATTATTTTTGTCTTCTGCCAGCCAAAAGAATGTCAACAGAAATCAGAACATAACACTAAGTAAGTTTAACATGTACTTTTATTAACAACTTAATACAAGACTGTACACTGTAGGTGCTGAAATCAACCCACTCCTGAAAACTGAAAAACCAGCATTTCTATGTCACTTTGGGCTTTGGCTCTAAGTGCCATCTTCTACAGAAAAATCACATGGTGTAGCCAAACGTCTTAAGAACAGGAAGAAAGAGATGTTCCACGGGAATGGAGAGATTATTTATGCATAAACAGCTGGGGATCATTTCTAGCTTTACGTGATTCACTACACGCACTGGAATGTTCAGTTCCCTTTTCTATAGTCCTACCCCCAGACATACAGCAACGAAGAACTTGGCCACAGGTCCTGCCTAGACACACATCAATATGAAACAACAAAAAAAAATTTATATAAATAAGTCAATTAAACCTCACAAAAACTAAAGAAACACAAGACAAAAATCCAACAAGCAATAAAAACTGTACAATATTGGTCAGTCTTTTATATCTGAAAAATGTGTAACTTAAAAAAAGAGTTCTTTATCGTATAAAAAAAGTTTTTCACATCTGTGTTAGCTGGAGTGAAAACTTGAAGACTCAGACTCAGTGGAAACAGACGAGTGTCCCCCTCGCTTTCCTTTGGAGAGGATCTTGAGGCTGGACCCTCTGCTCACAGAGGTGAGTGCGTGCTGGGCAGAGGTTTTAAATTTGGCTCCAAGGAAAGCATAGAGGATGGGGTTCAGACAACAGTGGAAGAAAGCTAGGGCCTCGGTGATGGAAATCCACTTGTGCACAGTGTTCTCAAACTCACACCCTTGCTTGATGATTTCCAGGAGGATGAAGGAGTCGATGCTGATCCCAATGTAATAAGGCAGCCAGCAGGCGAAGAAAGCCAGGATGAGGATGACCGTGGTCTTGAGGGCCTTGCGCTTCTGGTGGCCCTTGGAGTGTGACAGCTTGGAGATGATAATGCAATAGCAGGACAGGATGACGATACCAGGCAGGATAAGGCCAACCATGATGTGCTGAAACTGGAACACAACCACCCACAAGTCATTGGGGTAGAAGCGGTCACAGATATATCTGTCATCTGCCTCACTGACGCTGGCAAAGATGAAGTCGGGAATAGTCAGCAGGAGGGCAGGGATCCAGACACCAACATAGACCACCTTTTCAGCCAACAGCTTCCTTGGCTTCTGACTGTTGGTGGCGTGGACAATGGCCAGGTAGCGGTCCAGACTGATGAAGGCCAGGATGAGGACACTGCTGTAGAGGTTGACTGTGTAGATGACATGGACTGCCTTGCACAGGAAGTTCCCAAAGTACCAGTTTGCCACGGCATCAACTGCCCAGAAGGGAAGCGTGATGACAAAGAGAAGGTCAGCCACTGACAGGTGTAGCCTGTACTTGTCCGTCATGCTTCTCAGTTTCTTCTGGTAACCCATGACCAAGATGACCAATCCATTGCCAACAATGCCAGTCAAGAAGATGATGGAGTAGATGGTGGGCAGGAAGATCCTATTGAAATGAGCATTTTCTTCACGGAAGCAGGGTTCCTTTATGGAGTCATAGTCCCCTGAGCCCATTTCCTCGGTGTAGTTATCTGAAGTGTATATCTGCAAAAGAGGCAAAAGAATGGACATTCACTTCCAATTCAGCAAGCATTATCCAAGTTAAAAAAAAATTCAAAGCAATTTAAAAAACCAATTCAGGCTTGCTTTCTTCAGGAAATTCTGAAGTACTGGACTAAGGGCACAAGAGAATTAATGTAGAATCCTACAACTCTCCTCCCCATCTTTTCCCATAGTGACTTCATTATATTCTTCTTTAGTAGAACCAATTACAAAATTCTTTGTTTAGAACAAAAGGGCGCTGCGATGCTGAGGGTTTCAAAGTCACATCTTGGCTAACTCCTCTGCCCCGCCCACTAGAGGGAGGAAAAAAACCTTCCTTAGGAGGAAAACACACACACACACACACATACACACACACACACACACACAAAGAGGCCACTCCCAGGCGGCGTGGGGGGTGGGGTGGGTGCTGCGAGGAGGGGTTGTGATTAACTTTTTGTATGAAGTTTTTCGCCAAGGGAGGGAAGAGGGGAGGGAGGAGCACGGGGGGAGGGCGGGGGCGTTGCAAAGACTCATTCTCCTACGGCGCAAAAACTCAATTTTCCCACGCCTGCCTAAACACAAATCATTCTGCGCTTCCAGCAACATGTAGTGGGTAAAGAGAATGCGGTCTTAAAACGAAGGCCCTTTGGTGCTTGGAGTATATTGGGCGGGAGTGTCAGAAAATGAACAAACGGCACCTCCTCCCCCCCAAGCGGCCGCTCCTCCGGGGCGTGGGTCTCTTTTGCCATCCTCGTGTTTATCACTTGGTGCGTTTGGGACGTTAGGGAACACGGCATTTTCCTGGGTGGAGAAGGTAACGGGGTCTGCACCCGTAGTCCTCGCCCCAAGTTTCATTTCCTCACTCTCCCGGGTGGCCTCCCATTACCCCGCCACTGATCCAGTTAACCCGGCCGGAGGCGGGCAGCTGGAAGCCTCCAGGCAGTGGGCACGCGGGG